>NC_140583.1:503676617-504276617 GCF_964204655.1 Triturus cristatus | reverse complement strand
GCACCAGAATTGAGTTGCTAATTCTGCGGTTGTTGCCTTGTCATTTTATGAGGTGTTCGCTCTGAGCACTGAAAATTTGTGATTGAAATTGGGTTTGGCACTTGTATTGCAGAATCATGCTTAATTGTTAAGGCTATTTTTAAACCTAATTACTCTATATTTAATGTTTTTCTGTGTTGGACCTAGGGAGTTGAATCATGGATTTCCAAAGGAATGGATTGTTTGGCTGAAATGAAGTCTCATGTGAACAAGAGGTTTTTAACGAAGCAAACTCTCTGCCATGGACAGTCAATTTTCACATGAACATTCAACTGAGATGAAGGAAAGTCTGTTACGTACCTGCAAACCTGTTTTATTTATTTTTTAAATTAAAGTAATGCTAATTATACTAAATAAATGTATTTACAAAACCACTGTGGGACTCCAAATAGCTGTATTATAAATGGATCTCAAAACTGTACGTTGATTTTAAAGTTCAAAATTTGTCACTCTTTATAAATGGCACATTTCAAATGCTTTTCACTCAAGAACGACTAAACAGAATTTAAAAAAAGTGTCGGAATGTAAAAGGGAAACGCTTGCCAAGCCCTAGTTTAATTTCCACAGGATCCAGCCATGTGGTCTTTGTTGTAGCGCAGCGTGCACATTTGTGGGTCTCCTGGCGAAGTGTCCTAAGTACACCAGCTGAGGGAGTTGAGCGTTTGGCTCTTCCCCCAGTGCTATCAAAAGCCTGTGTGTGCCAAAGCTTGTGCTTTCATGTAATATCAGACATGCCAACTAAAACAAAAGTCACTGTATGATGGGGGGTGGAGCCTTGGGAGTGAGGGTGAGGGGGGTGGAGTCTTGGAGGGGGCAGCATTTCATGCCAAGAAGTACTGATGAGGCACTTTTCCCCAACCCCGTCCCCAAACCCCATCCTCCAAAAGAAAGTTTGCTGAGGCTAGTGCCGATGTTGTGGTGTGCTTTCATAGACCTTAATAGACCATGGCAGTTCAAAGCTTCTGATTAGCTGGAAATCCACTGTTTACAATGGGTTTTTGCCTCGTTTTCCCTGCCACCATGTGGCACAGTCTGAGTTGGCAGGTCTGTAACATGTGGAATGCAAGAGATAAACCAAATGATACAAGCAACAATATGATCCTACTGGCAATTATTTAAGAAGAAAAACTGAATTAAATTACATATTGTATTAATGGCGAGAGAGAAAGAAGGAAAAGATTGCTCCTGAGATTTTCAGCAAATAATTCAATTCATATTTTTCAGAAACTTTAGAATACATACATATGTTAAGAAGTCTGTATCACGGTTGCTCCAAAGAGTGCATAGAAAAGTGTTATTGAAGTGCTCATGTGATAAGGAACAGAAGAAGAATGGTGGTCACAAATACTTTTTGCCTGTTTGAAAGACCAGTCATCTGCTCAAAGGCAGTAGTCCATAGTTAGGAACTGGTGGTAACTGAATTCTAACGCACCGTTCATAAAGATCTATGAATTCAATCCAGGCTTGAAAATCACTGTGTTTCAAGGAGATTTCTAGACAGGTGTCTAGTCTCAGTAATTTTTGAGTTGTCCATCTTGAATAACTTCTGACATGATAGGGGACCTGTGATGTGTCCTCCAACAATGGCCAACATGTTCCCGCAGCTGCTCACCCTCACGTCCTCCAACACCGCTTATCTGCTTTCCTGCCTCCCAGCTGTCCAGCTCCGCCTCACAGTACTTAATGGCGGCCACTGTACGGTAAGGGAGCAATCTCACTGACATTGTCCGCCTGGTAGCTGTTGCCCCCTGACCCTTCCAGGTCCTGAGTTAGAGGCGACCCTCCACCCTCCGGCACCCCCATGCGCCTCATCCCTTATGGTCCAGTGGGGAGCATCTCTGCTTTTTTTCTGCCTTTTTCTCCTCAGACCTCTGCTTTTCTTTAAATTTCACCTTTTTATATTTTCTGCTTTTCTGTTCACTTTCTTTCCTTTTCTGCACTTTTGTGCTTTTTCCGGCTCCGTGTGCCGCTGCCTCTCACCCCCTGCGGCATTGCCCCCTCCAGTGCCGATTTCCCACCTCCCAGCTGTCCAGACCTCTCCCTCGCGCTACTTAATGGCAGCTGCACCAAAGGCAAGCCCATTCACGCCCTGCTCCACGGACTTTGTTCCCCGACCATCCACAGCTACGATGCCAGCACCCTCATCACCGGACGCCACACCCCCGGGTGTCGCCAAATTACACCCAGGGCCCTTTTTCCTGCCGAAACTGCAGCTGCACTTTCACTTGCCATCGCACACCAGTCCCACCCACCGCATGACCAACAAATACCGGACTAGACCACCATAGCTATATCCAGCTCAACACATGTTCCACAAACATCCCATGGAGATCTGGGACCTACTCTATTACGTCCACGCTGACATCCCCTTACTCATGGAAACCTGGATGAACGCCACCTCACCCCATACATTGCAACAGCCATCCCACATCGGCTACAAGATCAATCACAAGGACCAGGTGGAGGCATCGCCATCATACACAAAAGCACCCTCCACTTCACAACTCACGCAAACGACCATTGGATCAACATGGAGCACCTCCACTTTCAGGCCCACACCAAACCGAACACAGCCCTCTGCAGCAACCTCATCTACAGATCCCCCGGGCTCCGCCCACCCTTCATTCCATCAACTTCATCGCACCCCATGCTCTCGCTTCCACAGACTACATCAGCCTTGGCGATCTCAACTTTCACCTGGTCAACCCCAATGACAATAACACCTCGTCCCTGCTGGAGAACCTCTTCACCCTCTGACTCGAACAACTGGTCACCTCCCCCAAGCCACTCAGCACGACACATATTCAACCCAATCTTCTCCACCAACGACATCACCTTCAGTGACCCCTCTGAGCTGCTTTGGACCACCACTGCTGAGTCCACTTCTCCTTCACTAAACCCACCGTACACCCCACGCCCACCACTACCCTCACAGAAGGTGGAACAAAGTCCCCAAAGAACAGCTCAACACCTCCCTTAGCAGAAACCCACCACCGACATCCTCTGACTCCAATAGCTCAGCACACATCCCCAGGCAAGCGACACTCCAAGAAAACCAGCTGGGTCACTCCTGCCCTTCATAAATCCAGACTCACCTGTAAATGGCTCGAAGAGATGGAGGAGCAGCAAGACCCCGGAAGAACACTCAGCCTTCAAACTCCCTCGTACCGAACACCACCGCCTCATTAGAACAACAAAGAAAGCGGCACTTCAAGAAAGGATCAATGCTAAAGCGCTCCATAGCAAAGAACTATTCGCTGTTGTCAAAAAATTCACAAACCCAGCACAGAAACAGCAGACGTCCCACCCTCTCAAGACCTTTGCAACAACCTTGGTACCATCTTCTACCGTAAGAATAAAGAGCTCTACGACCGCTTCGACAGCCTCAATACCCAAGACCCTCTCTCCCCAACCGCAACCACCGCACCCAACACCAGACCTCAGCAGACCCTGGTCATCTGGAACCCCTCACCTTTGACGACACCCTCGATATCATTAAGAGTATTCACTCCGGAGCACCCTCGGATCCTTGTCTACGTGACTTCAACAGAACCGGCACCTCCATCGCCCCGGAACTGTGCCACACCATCTACTGCTCTATCCACTCTGCCACCTTCTCAGAAGACTAGAAACATACAGCAATCAACCCCTTGCTGAAGAAATCCTCTGCTGACCTGACCGACCTAAAGAACTTTAGACCCATTTCTCTGGTCCCTTTCCCAGCCAAGGTTATCGAAGGCCATCAATGCACAGCTTTCAGAGTTTCTCTAAGCAAACCACTTCCTGGACCGCTCCCAATCCAGCTTCCGAAGCAACCACAGCACAGAGATCGCCCTCCTCACCACCACAGAATATGTCTACACTTTCCTCGGCGAGGCAAAACTGCATCCCTCATCCACCTGGACCTTTCGGCCTCTCACCACACCCTATACACAAGACTCCACAATGCCATCTGCGACAAAGCCCTGGAATGGATCCTGCTCCTTCCTCACCAGCTGGACACAGCAGGTGAGACTACCACCGTTCCACTTTGAACGAGATCAGCTGCGGAGTACCTCAGGCCTCCTCCCTGAACCCTACTCTTTTCAACCTCTACATGGCCCTGCTCACAGCCATTGTCGGGAACCACGGACTCAACATAGTCTCCTTCACCGATACCCAGCTGATTCTCTCCCTCACCAACGAACCCACAGTCGCCAAGAACAACTTCCACGATGGATGAAGGCTGTCGCCACCTGGATTAAGGACAGCTGCCTCAAGCGCAACTCCGAGAAGGCTGAATTCCGCATCCTGGGCTCCGACTGAGACGACTCCTGGTGGCCTGCATCACTTGAACCCCCATCCTTACACCCACAGACCACGCACCAAACCTCTGCATCAACCTGGACTCCTCGTTCACCATGAACCGCCAGAGCAACGCTGTCCTGCTTCCACATGCTACATCTGCTCCGACAGATCTTCAAGGGGATCCCCACCTAGTCCAGAAAGACTGTCACCCACTCACATCAGCAGCCGACTCGACTATGACAACACTACACCGGCATTACCCAGAAACTCCTCAAGAAGCTGCCATACTCCTCAACATCCCCTGCCGCAGCCACATCACCGGCCCCCTAATTGAATACAACATTCAGCTTCCAAATAGCAGAAAATATCCTCCCAGAACTTCTGAATCTTAGGACATTGCAGCATAATATGTGACCAATTAGCTGAAGGATGGATGTTGCATCGAAAACAATTTGCTGAAGAATTAGCATACATTTTTGAAAGAGAAAGAGGGGTTTGGTAAAGTTACCATTTATTAAAAAACATCCTTCGCCAGTTCGCCCCTCTTAATGCACTAAAATTGTTTATTGGTCGTCGACCATAAATTCACATAAATTTCAACATCTTCATGGTCCTTCCATTTTTTAATTGCCTTCTGTCCAAGATCCAATACCCTGATTGAAGCTAAACGCTTTATCCATCTCCCGGGATTTCTACTAGATGTATCCTCTAAAAGTTCAGTAACCAACTGCTGTTCACCAATTTGGGAAACATCTAGCTCAACAAGAAATATAAGAAGGTTATATGACCCTAAAAGAATAAAATCATTAATGGTCACTTGCGACATTTCAGTCCAGGTCAGCCATCCTCCATTCCTCAGAAAATCTTACGGAAACCTACCGAGGCCCATTTAGCAGCAAGTTCCGAAGATTGCGTAATACCTGCTAATGGTAGAATGCTAGATAGTAGGGTGGCTGAATTGATTACCGAGATGTAGTATCTTTTATAAAGTGCGTGTCGTTTTTTAAAAAACTACTGAAAACACTTATAGCGAACCAGTTTGGGAGATTTAAAAATTAGAAGAGGGAAGTGAATCTGACTTTCCTTACACATAAGATCCACAAAACTATTAATAAACAGATTTACCTGTAATTCAGGTTTAAATCTAGATAAATATTGTGCAAAATAATCATGATGGTAATCCCTGAGTTTCGGAAGAGCTAAACCTCCTTGTTCCACTTATTCATATAAAGTGCTGAGTGCAATACGTGACGATTTTTTTTGCCCAAAGGAAGGCTGTAAACATTGATTCTACTTGGGTAAAAAATGAACCTGATAAAATACATGGAATAGTTGAAAACAAAAAATGAAACAAAGGAAGAACAGACATTTTAATCAAGGCCACCCGACCCAGGATGGATAAGGGGAGAGAGTGCCAGCGTAAAAACAAGGCCTTAATTTTTCGAAGGAGCGGTGTGAAATTAAGATGGTATAAATCACTAACTTTTTCGGAGAAATATACCCCCAGATATGTTTAAGGTTTGGCATTAACACAGGGAAGGATATCAGGGTGCAGATCCCAGCTTGCTCCGCCACATTAGATTTCAGTTTTCATTTTATTAATGAGATACCCTCCTAAAGCCTCATTCTTCAAAAAACTGGAAGACCTTAGCCTGGACCTCCATCTCTGACTTAATAATAAGCATAATGTCGTCGGCGTATAATTTCAACTTCGCCATAGATGGAAATGGAGGACGGATATCAGCACAGTTTCTTATTGCTAATGCCAACGGTTCGATTAAAAAAAGCAAATAAAACCGGCGATAAAGGGCACCCCTGTCTTGTGCCACGTTTTACTATAACCCGTCCAATCACCGACGTATTAATAATATTAGCTTCAACCGAAGTGATAACAATTTGGTGACAATTTTATAATCTAAATTTAATAGCGTTATCGGACGTTATGAGTTCGGATCCTCGCTGTTATCTTTTTTCAAGAAACTAACTATATTACCCTGTCTAAAAGTCTCTGGTATTTCACCCCCCTCCAATAAAGAATTTACTAATCGAAGAAAAAATTCTGCAAATGAGCTAAAAAAGGTTTTAAGTTCAGAAGGATATCCATCCGGACCACAGGCCTTGCCGCTTGGGAGGGATTTAATAACCCCCCTCCAACTCTTCTATAGTAAAGGGACTTGCCATAGATAATTTTTCTGTACCTGAAAGTGTCGGTAATTCGTTTTTCTGCAAGAAACTTTCCAATAAAGTCCTATCCACCGTCTGTTGATGGCCGTAAATACACATAATGCTGTAGCATTATTTCCCCAATTTTAGCTGGGTCATCTGTACGGAGGGTAGTTAAGGGGCATTTCAGTGCATTAATTTGGTTTATAGCAGCTTGCTCCCTAGCCTGCCAGGCTAAAAACCTCCCAGTGAAATTACTTTCTTCATAGGTTTTTTGACGGATTTGTTGATAGGAGGCTTCACTCTGAGCGTGGTAGTTAGCACTAAGTCCCCGCTTGGCCTGATCGAGCTGGCGCTGGTTAAAACGCAGAGGGGTTATTAGGAAATGCAGAATGGGACGTTTGGATTTTCTGTTCCAAAATTCTCTTATCTGCCCTAACTTTTTTTTTTATTACAATTTCTGCATCTTTACCAATAATTACCCCCGAATAAAGGCATTAAGTGCATCCCAAACCACGCTCACAGGTGCAGACTCACTATTTCGAAGTAGAAATTCCTTAATCTCCGTCCCTATAAAACCCACCCAGGCCTCTTCATTAAAATATTGTCTGTTCAGCGACCAACATTTAGGCGATCTAACACAATTTCCAAACTACACCTCAAGCACCAGCATAGCATGACCAGAAAAACCATTATGTAGGAATCTCTGCTGGTTAAAACACAGCCTCCGGGAAACCAAAAATAAATCAATCCGTGAAAAGGTACGGAATCTCCCAGAGCAACACGTATACGCTATTTTGGAAGGAAAGGCTGAGCGCCAAGGATCCTGTAGATCTAAGGTTTTTTCATAATGTTGTAAGGTTCTAAAGGATTTAGGTTTCAGCTGCCGCTTGGCTTGCACTGAGGAGTCTATTTTAGGATTCATTAAGACATTAAAGTCGCCCCCCACAATCAGCTCACCTGGAACCTGCATTAGGGACTGAGCAAATCCTCATAGATCTTAGGATTGTCCTCGACTGGGGCATATATACTAACAAAAGTAATTGGTCTCTGACTTTGTCTAAGAATGCAGGTGACCCAACACCAGCGGCCCTGCTGATCTTTCACAAAATTAAGAACCTCTGCTTGACGTTTTTTATTTAAAAATATTGCTGTCCCCTATGGGAAGCGGAAGACTAAGAGAATCCCCTGTAAGCTGCCCAAGACCTAAACATAGGAAAATCTGGCAGTTTTGCCGTTGGAATATGGGTTTCTTGTAAAAATATCACCGCCGGGTTTTCTGTTTTAATCCATAGTTAAATTGCCCGCATTTTTTTTTATTGTTGAGACCATGAACATTAAAAGAAACCACTCTTAACAGTTCTTTACTAACCATAGTTGGGACCTAACCTGAACCTGGTAAATCTCCTACCCAAAATCAGACTCGAATATGGACTTATAAAACATAAAACATAAATGCATTTGCAATAAAAGGACTTCATTTTTTTTTTTTTGCTCACATCCCACCCCACGTAGTCCCACCTCCACAAATGTGGCAAACCCCCCACCAACCACGCTGACCACATTTCACCCCCCCCCCTCCAACATGGGTGTGCTGTAATTACACCCCAGCAATTTTATCAACATATTGAAGCCTGCCCACAAGTATATGATCCAAATGACTAAACCCCAATTTGGATCATTCATGATTGGAAAAACACCTAGACCTCCCGAAACAGGGTCAAAAAAAGAACGGAAAAAAAACCCTACCTGGCCTGAATCTCAACAGGTTTGGGAAAAAGGGGGTGGTGATGGACAGAGTTTCTGAATGATGCAGAATACTCTTACCAAGTCAAGAGATCATGGTTTTAATCCATCACCGTTTTTTAGCTCACTGCACCATCCCAGCTCAGAACCTGGCTACATGCAAATTAGTCTGTACCTGTCCCAGTGCATGATGGGAACAGGGCAAACCAACCTACCAAGCCAATTCTTATACTGGGAAGGAAACAAGCTTCCGGGGACCGGTTTCTGGCATCACAGCCTTCGTCGGCCCGGCTTGCCTGAATCCTGATGGTGCAATGAGCAAGGGACTCACGTCTGAGCATACCCTCCCACACTGAGTGTGGTTAAAAACGATTTGGGAAAAAGGGGGTGGTGATGGACAGAGTTTCTGAATGATGCAGAATACTCTTACCAAGTCAAGAGATCATGGTTTTAATCCATCACCGTTTTTTAGCTCACTGCACCATCCCAGCTCAGAACCTGGCTACATGCAAATTAGTCTGTACCTGTCCCAGTGCATGATGGGAACAGGGCAAACCAACCTACCAAGCCAATTCTTATACTGGGAAGGAAACAAGCTTCCGGGGACCGGTTTCTGGCATCACAGCCTTCGTCGGCCCGGCTTGCCTGAATCCTGATGGTGCAATGAGCAAGGGACTCACGTCTGAGCATACCCTCCCACACTGAGTGTGGTTAAAAACGATTTGGGAAAAAGGGGGTGGTGATGGACAGAGTTTCTGAATGATGCAGAATACTCTTACCAAGTCAAGAGATCATGGTTTTAATCCATCACCGTTTTTTAGCTCACTGCACCATCCCAGCTCAGAACCTGGCTACATGCAAATTAGTCTGTACCTGTCCCAGTGCATGATGGGAACAGGGCAAACCAACCTACCAAGCCAATTCTTATACTGGGAAGGAAACAAGCTTCCGGGGACCGGTTTCTGGCATCACAGCCTTCGTCGGCCCGGCTTGCCTGAATCCTGATGGTGCAATGAGCAAGGGACTCGCGTCTGAGCATACCCTCCCACACTGAGTGTGGTTAAAAACGATTTGGGAAAAAGGGGGTGGTGATGGACAGAGTTTCTGAATGTAGCCAGGTTCTGAGCTGGGATGGTGCAGTTAGCTAAAAAACGGTGATGGATTAAAACCATGATCTCTTGACTTGGTAAGAGTATTCTGCATCATTCAGAAACTCTGTCCATCACCACCCCCTTTTTCCCAAATCGATTTTATCCACACTTAGTGTGGGAGGGTATGCTCAGACGTGAGTCCCTTGCTCATTGCACCATCAGGATTCAGGCAAGCCGGGCCGACGAAGGCTGTGATGCCAGAAACCGGTCCCCGGAAGCTTGTTTCCTTCCCAGTATAAGAATTGGCTTGGTAGTTTGGTTTGCCCTGTTCCCATCATGCACTGGGACAGGTACAGACTAATTTGCATGTAGCCAGGTTCTGAGCTGGGATGGTGCAGTTAGCTAAAAACGGTGATGGATTAAAACCATGATCTCTTGACTTGGTAAGAGTATTCTGCATCATTCAGAAACTCTGTCCATCACCACCCCCTTTTTCCCAAACTGAATCTCAACAGGGCCAGAAATAACCATCACTAAAGTACAGCTCAAACAAGCATGCACCATAAAGATACAGCCCCTACTAGAATCAATTTAGCAACTGAGCAGACAACCTAACCGTAAGAGGGCCATCAATGAATAAGACGGTCGAAAGCCCCCCAATGCCCAAGCCCATATAGTTATAGTAATAAACCAAATCCCCTCCTAGATCCCAGAGCCCTGCGAGATCTCTTTTAGGTTTAAAATGTTTTTATTATTTTGCAATGCATAGAAACAAACAATACGACACATCGTGAGTATAAGAGTACAGCGGCGAATTCCAATGCCGGGCTGGAGGCCCTGTAGCGAACATTCTAATAATACTGCAGTCCGCTGTGACCCTCGATGATGAACAGTGCCGTAACAATCAAAAACAATTCCCCCCCCCCTCCCGAACCAACCTCCCCCACCCCTAATTCCCGAACCCCCACCCCAAACCCTGCCCTCCCCCCGTCCAGTGCGTAGGTCTGATCCACTCCGCCTCCCCCTCCCTGTCTCTCCCAGAGGGACTCCACCCCATTACCAATTAAGAGGCAGATTCCTCCAGGGCCGTGAGCCGCAGGAGGCGAAGATATCTTGGGCAGGTCAGTTCCCTAAATTCAGTAACCAGCAGGGACTGAAACGGCTGCCAGAGATCATTGAACTGCTCTATATCCCCTGCCAGTGTAAGCGACAATTTCTCCATCCCCAACACATGCCATAATCTGTGAAGCCAGCCCGTGACAGTGGGGAGTGTCGTGGAGCGCCAGTGCGCGAGGATGTTCTGCATCGCCGATCCCAGTGCAATAGCTATCTGTCCACCCCTGCGGGATTTCAAGGGATACATCAACCCGATCGGGAGGCCCAGTAATATGTATGCAGGGAGGCGCGGCAGGTCAGTGGCAAAATGGGAATCGATATCGTCTATCACCTCCTTCCAATAAGAGTCGAGGAGCGGACAGTCCCACAGGATGTGTAGCAGCGTGCCCACCCGCCCGCATCCCCTCCAGCAGTTAGCATCCTTGCTATGATCCATGTCGTGTATGCGCTCCGGGGTGTAGTACCAGTAGGTCGAGACTTTAGTGAACGTGTCAGTGAGTCCCATATGGTACGCCGAGTGCCTGGCCCTATATGCCACCAGCTCCCATTCCCTATGGCTCAGCGACCTGCCCAGTTCCCTCTCCCATCGCTCCCGTCCCGGATTATAGAAGTGAGAGGAGGGTGTTTGTAACAGCTTGTAGAGATCGGTGATCAGCTTCGCGTCGAACGTGCGAGTCAGAAGCCATCGCTCATACGGGAGAAGTCTCCTATCAGCCGTCTCTCGCACCTGGGGATGCAGCGCCCAGTGGCAAGCCTGTAGGTAGTGCAACCTCTCGGTGTCCGGGAGAGCATACTCCTGTCTGAAGCGCACGAAGGGGATGACCCCTTCCGGGTCATACATATGACACAGGGCCCGACTCCCCGCCAGAGAGTGAAGGCCCCCTTCTCCAGTCCCGGGGTGAAGTCCGGATTATCCAGCAAGGGTGTGAGAGGTGAAGGGAATGTTGTCAGGCCGTGCACAGCGTTGGTAGCATCCCAGACCCATAGGGGTACTCGCGTAACGAAGGAGGCATATAGATTCGCCGGGCGGTGAGCCCTACAAAGGAACGGCACCTCTTGCAAGGGCCTGCCCGCCACCGCTTGATCCTGAAAAAGCCAGTGCTTGTCGGATTCCCACCTACTCCACTCCACCAAGTAACGTAGCTGCACTGCCTGAAAGTACCTGCGGAGATCCGGGATCCCCAGCCACCCGGCCTCCGGCGCGAGCATAGAGAGTGCCCTTTTCATCCTGGGCTTCTTGCCTCCCCACATGAAACGCGCCAAGTCCGACTGCGTCTGCTGGATCCAGCCCGTAGGTGGCTGCAATGGTAACGCCCTAAACAAATACAAAATCTGGGGCAAAACAGTCATTTTGATGGCAGCTATTCTGCCCAGCCACGACAAGGCGCTGCGATCCCACCGGCCTATCTCCTCTCGAATCTTCCTGCCCAAAGCGGCATAATTAGCCGCCACCATAGCCGGCAAGGTGGGGGCCAGCTGAATCCCGAGATAGGGCACCAACTCTTTCGACCAGAGCATCGGGAAGAGGTCCTGCAACGAAGTCCTAGTAGCTGGCTTGAGCGACACGTCCAACGCCACTGACTTCCCCATGTTCATTTTGAATCCCGAAACCGCGGCAAAGGAGTCCAACTCCTCGATACACGCCGGAAGGGCAGTGAGCGGATCATCCAGCGACAGTATGACGTCATCCGCGTACAGGCTAATGGCATGAGTGAAGCCTCCGAACCGCACCCCCCTCACTGCTGGGTTATGACGCACCCGTTGGGCGAAAGGTTCCATGTACAGGGCGAAGAGCAAGGGCGACAGCGGGCAACCCTGCCTCGTGCCCCTCTCGATGGCAAAACTTCTGGAGCTGTAGCCATTCACCCGTACCGCTGCCGTCGGTGATTTGTAGCAATTGAAAATCCATGATCGGAATCTGTCCCCTATCCCCACCTTCCGCAGGACCTGCTCCAAAAAAGGCCAGTGGACGCGGTCAAACGCCTTTTCCGCGTCCACCAAAAGCATCATTCTCTCCCCTGGGATCCGTGATGCTTTTTCTAAGAGGTGAACTATCCGCTTGGTGTTGTCTATTGTCTGCCATCCTGGGACAAAGCCCGCCTGGTCTGGGTCTATAAGGCCCGGTAGGTGGGGAGCCAACCGGGCCGCTAGGATCCCAGTGTACAGCTTAAGATCCACGTTCAAAAGTGAGATCGGCCTGTAGGAACTACATTGCGTCCGGTCCTTCCCCGGTTTGGGGATGATCGTGATAGAGGCTTGCAGCAGGTCCGGGGGGATGGCCCCGGGAGCAGTGAAGGAGTTGAAGAGGCGCGTGAGAAGCGGGGCTAGCGTCGCACAGAACATTTTGTAGAAAAGGGATGTGTAGCCATCCGGCCCCGGGGCCTTCCCGTGCTTAAGTCGGGCGATGGCGGAGATCACTTCCTCAACTCGTATATCCCTGTCCAGGTGCTCCGCCTGCAAAGGCGTCAAGGAGGGGAGGGCAATCGGGTCCAAATAGGCCGCCGTCGCCGTTGCATCCGGGGGGTCCCCCGTATAGAGGTCCGCATAAAATCCCCGGAAAGCCTCCGCTATATGGGTGTCCTCCACAACCCTCGACCCCGTGGAGTCGGAGACCTCCTTCACTACCTGTTGTTGTCGAGCCGCTCTAAGCCTGTTCGCCAGCAGCCGGCCACATCTATCTCCTCCCGTGTAGTAGGCATGGCGTAAGCGCAAAGCCGCGTACTCCGCGCGGTCCATGTCCAGGGCCGCCAAGAGCTTCCTGGCCTCCTTTAGCTGCCGCCAAACCCGGGGAGCCCCTGTCCTGCGGTGCACCTGTTCCAGTTCGCGGACCCGCTGGGTGAGCTCCTCCCTCTTGTGCCGCCGCTCCTTGTTGTCGGCTGAGGAAAGAGCTATAAACTCCCCCCGTATCACCGCCTTCATGGCCGCCCACTGTGTCGCCTGCGAAGTGTTGGAATCCGCATTATGGGACAGGTAGTCCTGGATGGCATGCGTCACGTGCGTGACTACTGCCTTCCTATGCAGCAAGGTGTCCCGCAGGCGCCAAACCCGCGGTGGACCCGGGGTCGGCGGCAGCCGAAGCTCGACTGTGACCGGAGCGTGATCAGACGGGGAGACCACCCCCATCTCTGTCGCTGTAGCTATCGCACATACCGGGGCGGTGACCAAAAAGTGATCCAGGCGCGCGTAGGTCTTATGTGCGTGGGAGTAGAATGAATAGTCTCTATCAGTAGGATGCATGCGGCGCCAGAGGTCGTGGAGGTCCAGCTCCGCCAGCTGCGTCTTACACCCGGCCGAGAATTCCCCCGCCTGCGGAGAGCGAAGCGCGGATCTATCTAGGGCCGAGTCAAAGACCATATTGAGGTCACCCCCGAGGATAATGTGCCTATCCTGGGAGGCGGTGACATCTTCCAAAGCTGCGCGTAAGAAGAGTTCTGGTTGTTCGTTTGGGCTATATACAGATCCCACTGTGAAGTGGATACCCCCCACCCTGAACCTATAGGCTAACAGTCTCCCTTTCTGTTCGGATTGTTTGTGCAAGATCTCTCCCCTGAACTGCCTGGCCACCAAAATCGCCACCCCCGCCGTCTTAGCATTGCCAGAAGAGAAGAGTTGAGTCGGGAATTTGTGGGATCGGAGCCTGTGGCAGTCCCGGGGCAACAAGTGAGTCTCCTGGAGGAGGCAGATGTCTGCTCGGGTGCTTTCTAGTAGGGATAACACTGCGCGCCGCTTAACCGGGTTGTTGAGGCCCCGAACATTAAGTGTCACGAGCTTAAGAGTGGTAGGCGGCATAGGGAAGGATAGGTAAAGTAGCGCAAAGCCTCCGCAGGCGCTGAGTCCGTCTCAAGAGTGCCGCCCAGGCGGCCGTAATCCCTGTGGTGCACTGGACGTTCCCCCCCCTCCCCTCCCGAGCCCCCCCCCACACTCCCACTCAACCCCCCAACCACTCCCTTCCCCTCCCTCAACCCCACAACCTAAACGAACCCCCCCGAACCCCAACAAGCAACCCCTTGGACAACAGTCGAACAGCCCCAACCCCCACGCCTCCCTCCCTTCCTCCCCCGTCCTCCAACCCCAATGAACCATAGTCCCAGCCGAGTCCCACGAGGAACTAGTCTGTGGTGAGTAACTTAAGTGGATGTCCAGCCACCGTCTCCTCCCCGCTACCCCCTCCCCCCCCAGAGCCCCCAAACCTGCAAAGTGAAGTAAGCTGTGATGATCTCCCCCCGGAGTGTTCTTACGCCGTCAATGCGACGTCACCAGCGGCGGTGTCTCTGGCCACCTCTAGCACCGCGCCGGCCATGCCAGCCCTGATGGTGGGTGAGTCCGGCCTCCCGATGCGGCCAGAAGAGTTCCGCCCCGTCACCCGCTGCCAGCCGTGTCTGGTAACGCGCCTCCGGTGCGGCGTAGCCGTATATTCCTCCGTCTCAGGAATGCCCAATACCCCGCAGGTCTCCCGCAGGGAGCGTAGTTGGTGCAAAGTGCCATTCCACCGAAAGATGAGTCGGAAGGGGTGCCCCCAGGCGTAGGGCGTGCTGTGCTCCCTCAAAGTCTGTGGCAATCCGGAAAGCTTTGCGTTTCTGAAGCGTGATGGCAGATAAGTCCTGATACAAAGCCACTGGGTGTCCTCGAAAGGTCAGGGATGACTTCTTCCGTGCCTCAGCCAAGATTCGCTCCTTGAGTGGGAAGTCCGGTAGAAAGGCCAGAATATCCGGCGGTGGTGCCGACGTGCGTCTCGGCGGGCCCACCCTATGTGCTCTGTCAATCCGGATGGGGAAGTCCGTCGCCTCTCCCAAGATCTCCCTGAACAGGTTCTGTAGGTAGCTGGTCACATCAGACCCCTCGTCCGCGCTCGGAACTCCCCGGACCCGAATGTTGTTCCGCCGGGATCTGTTTTCAAGGTCCTCATTATGGGCTTGCAGGTCGAGCTGCTGGTCTCGGAGGCGCAGCACCTCCTGCTGCAACTGCTCAATGTCCTCGTCCCTCCTCTGACCAGCACCCTCCACGGAAGCCACCCGCTCTCCCAAGCCGTCTACCTCTCTGCGCACCTCTTGCATCTCCCCAGCGACCTCCTGTTTCAGCGTTTGAAAGTCATCCCTGAGGGAGCTGAAGAGTGACTCCATGAAGGCTATAGTCACCGGCGGCTGTCTCTCGTCCGTCTCCTGCGCGCCCCCGGAGGAGCCCGGCGACGGTTGCCCCTTGTCCACCCTCTGGTGGTTCCTGCTGAGCATCTCCGGGACAGTGCGGTCCCCCTTCTTGCTGCTTCTGCTGCCCGCCATTGGTAGGGGACGGCCGGCTCCTCCCGTGGCTCGGGTGCTCCACCTGCCCGCCGGCGTCGCTAGGCCACGGGGCTCGCTCCACGCTTCTTCGGTCACCCGTCCTCCTGCTGCGACGGTTGGTCGGGCGGCACCAGCCCACCACCGCCAGGGCCCCGCCGAGCCCACTCCTCACTTCTCGGGCCCGTTGACGTGCCACACCGCAGGAGGGTCTCCTCAGCCTGCTCCTCTCTCGGGCCTTCAGTCCCGGTGCCGCTGCCTCTCACCCCTGGGTGGCAGCGCGAGTCCGTGGGGCCTACTTTCTCTCACCCCAGGGAACAGCGCCGGTCAGGGGGGGGGGGGGAGACCGTCCACTCAGAGTCTCGCCGGATACACTAGTATCCTCCACCTGGCCCCCGGCCACGCAGGCGGCGCCCTCCGCAGGCCCCTGGCCGTTCCTCGCAAGATGCCACGTGTCCCCCCAGGGGCTGGTCCCGCTGTTGCAGTCCTCCGGGGCTCACCGGTTGCTCCGGCAGGCGAACTGTCCGTCTCTAAGCAATACAGGGGCGACTCCCCCAGGCAGATGCGTGCTGGGCCCTTGGCCAGGCTGCTGGGTGCACCTCGACCTCTTCTCCTGCCGCGCTCGCTCCTACGCTCCGCCGCACTCCTCGCTGGGCCCTGTACCGCTCCGCCGCCCTTCCTCTGACGTCAGGCGGCCAGTGGGGCCATCCGTCGTGTCTCCCGCGGGGCCCAGGACCGGCTGCTGCCCAGACTGTCTCGCCAGAGTACCTCCTCACCAGGGCCTCCGATGCGGGGCTCCGCCGTCTCTCTCCACCCCGTCGTCCGCCTGTAGACCGCACTCCCGGCTCCGTGCCGTGTAGTGGCTCCGGGCCCCGGCCTCGGCGCCGCCTCCCGCCGTCTTCCGTCGACCTCTCCCCGTGAGGGCCTTCTGGCAGTCCCGTTCCCGGATTCTCCGTCAATCGGGGTAGGTTCTCGCCGGCTCAGTCTCGGGGGTGCTTTGGCTCCGTACCGTGGTCCGCGTCGGCAGGCACCGGCTCTCGGCCCCTCCCTGCTGCTCCGTCCCGCGCTTGCCTTCCGCGGCCTCCCGCGATATCGTACAGGGTCTCGCTGAGTCCCACCGCTGGGTCGCTGATAGTCCCCTTCTTTCCCCACGATCTCCCAGCAGATATGGGGGAGATACTGCTAAAATTCTCGGTCCAAGGACCTGGGGATTCAGGAGCTCACGGAGAGTGCGACCGCTCACTCAGCCATCTTGGCCACGCCCCGCGAGATCTCTTTTAATAGTTTCTGGGCTTCATCCAGATCTGAAAATATAAAAAAAATTCCCTTGACCAGGACCTTCAGATTAGACTGCTGGGCGATGGATGCTTGTGCCCCATTCGCTTTAAATAAATGGAGCATCTTCACGAACTCTTTCCTTCTACGCATCGCCACAGCAGATATGTCTGAAAAGATGCGGCATTTTACAGTCTAGTTTACTGAGAATTGTCTCTGCTGGACTGCTTTAGACAATATCCTCTCTTTAATGCGATAGTCTGCAAAATTTAATAGAATTGTCCGTGGTACCGTGGAATTTGGGAACGGGCGGGCAGGAACCCGGTGAGCCCTGGTGATGGTAAGGTCACCTTCGAACTCTGGAATGACCTTTTCTTTTTGATAAATGAGTCTACCCACTGCAGGGTTTGGGAGCCCTCAATTCCCTCCGGAATTCACACTATCCGGAGATAAGCCCTCCGAGTGATTTTTTAACTCCTCCAGTTTGTACTCAAGGATATGGTTGCTTTTGACTGCCGCTTTGGCCTCTCCCTTTACGATGGTCATCTGGTCCTCTAAGGCAGAGATCCGAGCCTCAGCCTCCTGCAATTTAACTGGAAGGATTTACATTGTACCTTCGATATTCTCTAGGCGTTGATGAAGAGAGGCAAGTTCATCTTTCTGAGTTCTTTTCAGCTCACGGACTTCCTCCAGGATTAGGTTTAGCATATCTTTGACACTCATCTGAAAATCACCAACTAGTTGCTGATTGGGGCTAGATACAATCTGAGGAGGGCCCACAGCGGAAGAGGAACTCCCTTCAAAAATCCTCTCGGGAGAGATCACACCCACCAAGACTACAGGCTCCTGTAAGGGAACCTGAACATGAAGCGGAGTGGGCAACTCAGCTTGAGAAGTCGATATTCTATTGGGGGCTTTAGATGAAAACCCACTCTGTTCTAAAACCTCAGTATTTTCCGGGCTTTCCATGATTCCTAAATGTCCTGCTTGACTCTGATCATTCGGGAGAGTTAGAAGAGTTGACTCATCCCGATTAGATATTTGCTCCAGGGATATTTCCGTGGTTACAATAGGACCAGTTTTGAAAGCTGCTGATATTGTTAAAGCTGATGGGGAAATAACCGCCAAAGATTCCTTAGAGAGTTTAAGAACAGAACTAGAGCTAGAGCCAGAAGGAGGAGACCGAGTTGCCTTTTTCAAAAATAATGAAAATTGTTTGGCTTCTTTTGTTGCTCTCGCCTTTTTAAAATCTTCGGGCCCTTGAATTTCTTTTAGGGTTAATCCCGGCACGGATGTAGCTGCGTTCTTATCGGCTACATCCGCTAAACCATCCTGATTCAAGGGTGTAGCAGGGGCTGGAACCTCTTCCTCTGAACTCTCAAAAGTTGAATTAAGGTCAAGCAAATTTGAAGCACTCTCCTTATAGGCCAGACTAGCAGTCTTTTATCTCCTTGGCCTGAGCGTGACGGGTTTTCACTTTGAGACGGACATTGAGTAATTTCCCCATTCTGGCTGCCAATCCGCTAGGACGTCTCCCACCACTTCTGAAAGCCCTTGGAATAGTCAGTTCAAGTGGTATATATCACTTTTTAATAAACCAATACGCCCACTAAAGTTCAAGGCTTCCACAACAAGTTTCAAAAAAGTTCATACACAGCAAAAAAAAATGTTTTCCTTTTTTCCCCTGTTACAGCGTGGAGTTGGGCCTATAATAAGTAAGGCAGATGTAGCCAAAGTCAATACAATTGCCGGATAACCCAGGGCATAGGGAGGCAACTAGTGTAAAGTAAAAAAAAAATATATAAGGTCTGAATCTATGCCGGTTAAAGCAGGGCAACATGCAGAGGAGCTGGTTTTAAGTAAATACTCAAGATAGTGAGGATATTCAGGAAGGATTCACAATGCGCCACATCACCACCTATATTCAAAGTTCCAATTGCTGCAGTTTGATGAACATGCGGGTGTATCCAAACGGCCGCCACCGCCGTGGTTTTTCCTGTTTGCCTCGCCTTACCTTCAGTGAGGCTCCAACCCCGCCTGGTAGCTTCTCATGCATACTCATGTAGCTTCTCGTAGCAGGCGCTAGAGCGGATAGAAGCGGATAAAAAAAGCTCCAAACAACATTTCAAAACGCCGCTGAACAAGGGAGAAATGCGCCGTTTTTTTACTTTGCCTCGATCCTCAAGGAGAACTGCGCTCAGCCGAGTTTCTCAACCATCTCCTGCTACCAAGATCTTTGTCCTCCCCACATCCTCTGCACTGTGGGCCTGTATTCTTGGTGAGCTGCTGGAGGGGACTCCTGTGCTTTCGGCCTGTGGGTCCTCTTGAGGGTCTTCTCTGGCTCTAGTGGGCTCCCCTGCTTGCTTGGGCCTGCTTTGACTCTCCTGCATTTGGCGAGTTCCTTGGACCTTGCTGGTCCCAACACTGCACCTTCTTTGCTTTTTTTTCTGTTGCTCCTGACGAGGCTTGTTGGTGATCCCGCCAGACACTGACCCGCTTGCTCTCGACTTCCGACGTGGGACAGCTTGTGAACGGCTCCTGGTCTTCCACAGCATCGCCTGGTCCTCACACCTTCAGAGACTAGGTCACAGTCAACTCCTGCATCTTCGTTCATTGGTGGCCATTGGTCTTCCATGCCTCCTGGTCACTACTGAGTGGCGTAGACCGTGTCCCCTCTGCTTGCAGGTACTCCTCTACAAGAATCCACCCTTGGATTCCACTGGACACTTTCACTTTCAACAGTGGCATCTTCACTGAAGTCCTCTTGTGGTCTACGGTTGTTTCCGACGTCACTTGACACCTATGCACCTGTATTTCCTGGTGTAGGTATCCTGGTATCCACGGATGGGTTGAGTCTCCAACCTTCCATCTTCCACAGGGTTTCTTCAGGGCCCTCTGGGAAGGGTTCCTTCTTGAAAACTGCAACTTCCCCATTGACTTGTATTGAGCACGTGGTCCACTTTGGCTGTTTCTTTGGGTCCCCGGCTCTTCTCAGTCTTCTGGGTCCGGTCTCGACTTTGGTCGTGGTACGCATTCCACTTTCTTAGTATATGGTTTGGTCTCGCCCTGGAAACCACTGTGTATATGTGCTCCTTACCTGTTCTATTCCTGAAGTATTGTGTGTATTTCCACGGGTAGGAGATATACCACTGTGTTAGTGAGTGTTTATAATAAATACATATTTTAATTACTGCACTGTGTGGTTCTTTTTCACATAACCTCTATATATGATTAGTACTGGTAAAGCAAGTGTTTTACACTCCTTCTGGACTAAGCCTCTAGGCTCTTCACAGCTACCACTTGGAGAGCGTTTGATAATTGTCTAAGACCACTAAAATCATCATAAGGGTAGTCTGGATTAGTGCAGCGTGCTTCAATTAAATAAGCGTGCACCATATACTAAACCAGCCTCCTGCACTTCCCTACCCTTTGTACTCTGCTCTCACTACGCAAGTAGATAGTTTTACCCAGATTATATATACATGACTATCAGTTTTTTAAATTGAGATTTACCCTTCTTTGTTTCAAGTCTATGGGCTGCTAATCTCTGCCCGTAACTTGGGTCTCCTGTGCGCAAAGCACTAGTGCGGACCGTGACCATATTGAAAGGAGGTATTTGGACTGTTGACACGCGATCGGGTTAACGTGCACTCAGACGCGACCACATCTGTTCTTTTTCGATCTCATGACCTGCTCATTCGGGCTGTCGGATTGAAAGTCTGGGTCAGATGTCCCATATAAGTGAGTGTACAGTTAAGATCACTTATTTGCCTTTTGTGATTTCTGTTAAGTTTCCTTACCGGTCGGAGGGGACAGACGGTACTGTGATTTGTTGGTTTTATACTATAAGAATTCATTACTATTTGTTCATTTTTCTAGGTACAGATTCAATTCATTTGACTATAAATAATGAGTAAGTTTTTCCCATGGGTGCATTTTTGAAATGTCTTCAAAACTTTTTTAATATATGAAGATTCGATCCCTACTATTTTTTTATCCCCAGCCTTATTAGTTTAGTTTAATCATCTTTGAAAATAAGACATGTATCCTATGTCCACCAGCTGACTTATAGTTGGTTTTTGAGGTAAGCGTCCTTTTTTTTTCCTCTAGAGGGCTTGAACAAGCCTTCATTGGTATTTGGTTAACTATTATATTTTGTCTTCAGAATAATTAAATTACATTGACATTTTTGGTTTAGGAGCTTCACAGGTGTATCTGAGTTGGATCCCGTTACTTACCAACGTTGAGAGTGCCCTACTGTAGGTTAGTAGATACTTTCCCCTTTTGGCGACTAAGAGAAAACTCTAAGTGTTAATATAGCATTTTGTCCTTCTAATTAATTAGGTTGTTTAGTTTTAGGTTGCCATTTCATTTCTTCACTATTATCCTGATGAAGACCCGCATGCATGTGTTAAATTCACCTCATGCAAACAGTCTAGTCGAAACGTCAACATTGATTTTCAAGCATGAATTGAATACATAAATCCTTATGAATGTTAGCTTTCAGTTACCTCCAGTTCTTAACTATGGACTATTGCCTTTGAGCAGATGACTGGTCTTTCAAACAGACGCTCTCGCATTGGCTGACTGGAAGTGCTTGAGCCAGTGTTGTAAATTGTACAAAAGTATATTGTGACCACCACCATTATTCTTCTTTTCCTTATCACCTTGCACATGAGCACTTCTATAACACTTTTCTATGCACTCTTTCAAGCAACTGTGATAACGACTGTTTAACATATGTATTATAAAGTTCCTGAAAAAATATAAATTATTTGTTGACAATTTCATGTTTCATCCATTCCTCCTCTCTCTCGTCATGATTGCATATGTAATTTCATATAATATTTTTCTTTTTAAATAATTGGCAATAGGATCATACTGTTGCTTGTATCGTATTCTACCCAGGTCCTGTGGTTTACCTTGAGTCACTCCATTAGTTGTAATGGGAGAAAAACCAAAGACCGTCCTTAAAGTCTACCCTTAACTCATACACTTGCAAAAATATCCCTCTTTCTGGTTTGCAGAACAGCTTGGAGGAATGGGAGCAACACAGAGCGGCTGGGTGGAGCAGGTGGTTGAGGGAGAAGTAGCACATGAGGCAAAGAGCTAGAAATCACATGCAGGTTCATAGTCGTGTATGAACATTAAAATAGTAGTTCCCTCGTGAATCATGGAAGGATATATCGGCCAATCAAAAAGATTTTAGAGGTTGTACTCCAGGGAGGAACAAAGAGGAAGGCAAGTCATCAAATAAGAAGCAAGTAAATGAGTGACAAAGCCAGCCAATGGTAACCAGTGGGCAAGCTGTAAGCCTTCTGCAAGTTCATAAGCTTTCACAACCAGACGGATTGTGCGGTCTAAGTGGTTTTGTCGAAGTTATTAGGCCACCTGCTAGGGCTCTCTATAATCAAAAGGTTTGGAGAGTGATTGCTTTACATGGACATGAGTCATTGAGTATTTTTTGTTCAGTCACACATTATGGCTCATGTAGACTTTTTGAAAATGTTGTCTCACAGGACGGGCTTGATCTTTGGTTTGTGAAGACCGCAGTGGATGTACCTAGTCACACACGTTGAGTAAGGGGTCAAAACATTGACTCCTTGCAGAATAGTACGTGGCCTACAAACACCCAGTTGGGAGAAAGGCAACATCAGTGCCCGGACTATTTTCAGAGGGTTGGCAAATGGATTGTAGCCAGGTCTTTATATAAACTTCTTTTGAATGTGTCTACTGGGTACATTTTAGCTCTTTTTCTACACTGCGCAAGCACCTCATTTGTCACTATTGCACCTGGACATCCTATACCCAAGAGATTTTCTATTAAAAATGTGTTTTACTCACTGAAGCAAATATTGTTGAAACTAATTTGACAATGTTTTTAATGACAATTGAGCTTGATAATCCTGAATCGTATTGAATGTGGAGGCGTGGCCAGCAGCCGATGGAATGGGTGGCTAACCGAAACCCACCCAGTGCCATCCTGCAGACCTGTGACCGCTTTGGGGACCCTGACAACCCGCCCAAGACTGCTGCTGCACAGGGGCAGCAGCTGATGCCCCCATATCCCATGGTGGGTGCCGATAAACATTGCATCTTGAACTGCGGAGCCTCGGAAGAGCGGTAAGCCTTTTGCTAGCCTCTAATTTATTGCTTTGTGCCGGGGGCCCCGTGGTGGTAGGGACCAACTCCTGGGGCACCCAGGCAAAGAGCAACCCATTCCTGCAGAGCACGGCCTTGCTGTGGAGAGAGAAGAGGCAGTGATAGTTAGTAGCAGCACCCCTTGGGCCCAGGGGGGTGACTCAGAGGGTGACCCCTGTTATCCTGGGGCATACATGAGCAGATTGCCTGGACCCAATTTCCAATTTCTGGCAGCCTGGAGGAGAAGGACCACCCCTACAATGTGGCGCAACACTGGCTCTGCCTTTGAGAAGCGTGGGCTTAGACCATACGTGGCCTAGACCTGGAGCGGCACCCATGCGAAGTCTGACTGCCGCCGAGACAAAGGTGAGACTGGGAGTGTGGAGCTCAGCTGAGGGTCATTCGGCCTGCGTACTGTCAGTACCCCAAGAGGTGAATAACAGCACAGGTTGGACAGTCGGCGGATGGGGTGCTGTTGCTCGTGGGGGGCCGGCCTACACTGGAGCCCCTTAGTTGTATCCCCTTCAAATCCATGGTGGGGAGCAGCATTCCAACAGAGACAGATGAGTGCTCTCCGGCTGCTGCCGGGATGAAGGTGAGATGGCGCGGGCTTGGTTGGGGCGTGTTCGGCCTGCGTAGCGGCAGGCGCGGGGAGGCAGATAACAGCGGGCCCAACTTATTGGGACGGAGTCAGCGGGTGGATGGGGGATCACAGGCAGCGCTGGAGCCTCTCCTATGCACTTGCTCCCAACCTACTGCCCAGTGGTGACCTTAGAACTGCCCTATAGATTGCACCAACATGCCGGCTGGTAGAGATACCTGAACTTAGCCTGTTGGTGTGGCTTCTGCGGGTGGGGAACCCCCAGGAGGGATAAGCCACACAGTGAGAGGACCTGGAGGTGCAGGGGTGGCCTACTGCCACCAAGACGTGTCCACAAGTGAAAGCTACCTTGCAAAGGGATGAGCAGGACCTCAGGACCTGCTTGGTTAACTTGCTTTTTGTTGATTAACCCAGTGACATCGCCTTTATCCCCGCTCTAATATACGAAGTGAATGAAGACTGCGTGTCCTGTGCCACTCTGATCCTGCAGCTAGGGGTGGAGGATTGACCGCTGGGGCGCCGACAGGGCCCTCCCCCTCTCCCCAAGGATGAGAATTTGACCCTGAAGAGCCTAAGGTATATGCTTTAGACGGCGGGAATCTCCTTAGCAATCGGGGACAGATAGACGCTCTAAACTACAGGATGATTTTCCAGGTCATGTGGACTCCTAGATGATACTGGAACCCACAACTCGCACCCTGAGTCCCGATCTGTCTTATCGCCCAAGCCGACCTCCATGTGTCCAACGTGTTGAGGTGTTCTGACACTTGCGGCGGGGCCTGTGCTGCTAGGTCTGGGGCTCTCCCCATGGATGCTTGCGCAATGGCGAAGACTACCAGGAAACAAGATCCTGAACCCGCAGCCCTGACTCAGGAGGATATGGAGGAGCTTTCCCCAAAAGAGCTCAACAACCTGTCGTAGCGAGACACTGATGCCGGGCCAACACTACAGAATATTCTTTAGGCAATAGCGGCCTCCAGGATGGCCGTAGAAACTAACGCAGCCACCCTTAGGGAAGATATGGGGCCCTTGAGGGCAGACCACCGACTAGCCGAATGGGTTACAACAACCAACACTAATATAGCTGACATAAGGCCTACAGTCTAGCAGCGTTAGAGGCACAAGTCTGCATTCTCGAACGAAGATGCGGAAAATAGGTCTCTGCGCAACATCATGTGATAAATCGGTGATGTGGAGAAAGTAGAAGGTGGCAGTAAGGTGGAATAACTGGAGAAATGGATTCAGGAGTAATTATTGGAGGAAGGCCTGTCTCCAAGCTATGCCCTCAAGCGAGCCCACAGAGTGCCTGAGGTTTTTTGATTATAAAAAAAGTATGCAACAGACCCATGCAGAAAGTGGATTGAGCAGGATCCCTGCTTGCTTGGCTGGCTAACCTGCCCCAAAGGGGTTCACCAATTGTAGAAGTTAAGGACGATGATGGACACCGGATATATAGGCAGGATGAAATCAACCAGAGATTCCTGGGGTTCTATGCTATCTTATATAAGAATGTGACAAGACAGGGGGAGGAGGCGAACGTGGAAGTCCTGGCACCGTTCCCACTCCCTGGCTTGGCGGTGGATGTGGAGGCACTTGGGGCTCCTATAGACGTGCAGGGGGTTAGAGCAGCTATTAGAGGGCTGGCCAGAGGCAAAACACTGGGGACAGACAGGATCCCCTTCGAGTTTCATGCCACTTATATAGAGGTGCTAGCCCCTAAGTTGGTGGACATGTTTGAGGCTGCAGCAGTAGAGGGCTTGCTTCCCCGCACCACACGGGAGGCACTAGTTGTTGTTCCTCTGCTCAAACCAGGTAAAACCTCTTTAGACTGTAAGGCCTACAGGCCCTTGTCCATGCTTAGTCTGGATTTTAAGATACTTAGTGGGATATTAGCAATGAGGCTCTTACCATTTATGACCGCCCTCATCCAACCGGATCAGGCAGGATTCATCCCGGACCGTAACACAGCCCTCAACATAAGTCGTCACCTGTCAATAATGGAGGTACAGTACCGGGTAAGAGGGGTGGCAAATGTCTTAGCGATTGATATAGAGAAGGCCTTCAATGGAATTGAATGGGAGTTCCTGTATGGAGTCAAGGAATGCATGCAGCTGGGACAGGGCTTCCTGAGATGGGTCAAGTTGTTATATATGGATCCCTTGGCCAGAGTCCGGACAGGTTGCATAATCTCAGAGCACTATAGGATGGAGAGGGAAATGAGACCGGGATGCTCCCTCTCCCCACTGCTGTTCGCCCTGGCCGTGGAGCCATTGGCAAGTCTCGCCCAGACAGGCAATAGATTCCGTGGCATACAAATAGGGTGACCTAATCACTATATGCTGATGACTTGCTGTTGTTCC
Source organism: Triturus cristatus (assembly GCF_964204655.1). Taxonomy (NCBI): domain Eukaryota; kingdom Metazoa; phylum Chordata; class Amphibia; order Caudata; family Salamandridae; genus Triturus; species Triturus cristatus. The sequence goes on along the minus strand of NC_140583.1, from coordinate 504,250,525 downwards.
TGGGAGATGCGGAGGGAGCATTGACTGGAGCCAGAGAGCTGATGACCGAATTCGGGGAGATGTCAGGACTTAAGGTCAACTAGCAGAAGTCTAGGCTTTTCCCACTGACTGTGGGTATAGACCCACTGGATGGGCTGGGAAGCCTCCAGTAGGAACCTAGCTGTCTGGGCTATCTCGGTGTGAAGATGTACCAGTCCTAAACTGATTTGAAGGGAATATGGGGGCAGCTGTACGATCCTTGAAGACCAGTATGGACTTGTGGAAAAACCTACCACTGTCAGTAGCTGGGAAGGTGGCGTTTTTTAAAAATGGTGCCACTCTCACAATTGTTTTACTTCTTCACGATGTTGCCTATATGGATGCAGAGGAAATGGTTTACTGACCTGGACTCCCTTGTGACTGCCTTTCTCTGGGATAACCGCTGCAAACGAGTGGCTTTGAGCACGATGAAGTGCCCAACTGGGGACGGGAGGCTTGCGGTCCCTGACTTTGAAACATATTTAGCAGGGCAGCTGCAGCGGTTCACACGATGGGTGGTGGGACGACAGGCGATTACATGCAATATTGGCCTATTTATACCTGACTTTGATGTGCTTTTACAAATTCCACTGAAAGTGGGTGAGATTCCATCTATCTGCTCCGGCAAGGTACAAGTGGTGAGATGCTGCTGGAGGAGATGCCTCCAAAAAATGCAGTCAAATCCCATAATTACCGGACTTTCCCATGACAGTACTACATGTACTGCCACATGGGGGACACAGAGGGCATTGGAGACTGGACACAGGTGGGTAGAACTGGACTCTAGGACCTGAACAGAGACTGGTAACTCCTATTTGAGAATTTCAGAGAGGGATTGGACCTTCCACATGGCCATTTCTTATTACATAGGGGGGGGAGGGGGGTGACGACTACTATACGATGGCATTGGAGGGTTGGCACCTCAGAACCAAATCCTCACAACACTTGCAGATACGTTGGCACAGTGGGAGGCAGAATTGAAGCAGTCACATGCCTCTATAGAGCGGTGGGTGAGGATGCCCTGCAACCACTGACTGCTCTGAAGGACCGCTGGACGACTGACGTGGGCGTCCCTATAGATGACAAAGACTGGGGAATATTTAAGTCTGGAACCCCAAGGTATGGAGAAATTCCTGATTTAGGATAATTCACTTTATCCGCCACAGGGCATACCTTAATCCAGGGCACATTAACAAATACTTCCACAGGGAAGACGCAGGAAGAGTAGACTTGTTTCACATGCTCTGAACATGCCAGACGTTGCATGGTTACTGGGACAAACTCACGAAAACAGTAGCGGCAATCGTTCCGCGGTCTGTTCCTTGTTCGCCAGCCCACTGCCTCCTGGGCCTGTTCCCTGACACCAAAACAAGGGTCACCGGCAGGTTCCAAGTCCTGGCCTTACTCCTAGTTAAGCGAGAAATAAACTGGAAACTATCCAAAGGGCCTAAAATAACAATGGGGAGGAGGGTTGTGAGGTTACTCTTGCTCAGAAATGCTCGAAGAGGGATCGGTTCAGTTGAGAGGGCCAGGGCCTAGGAGGCATTGGTGGATACCGTGAAAGACCCAAAACCAGCATAAAGGGAACCCATGCCACTGATGCAATCCCTTCCCGGGAGTCCAATACCTCACGACCCTGGGGGAGGGGCATCCGAAGGAAACCCAGGAGAATCTGAGTGTAGTCAATAGCCAAACTGGTGAGTTAGGAGAGATCACAATTAGGATAATATCCGGGATCAGAGTGGGAATAATCCTGTTCTCATCTCTAAGGTACACCCATCAGTTGTTACATTTGTGCTGTCCGGAAAGCAAGATCTAAAGTAAATTTGATACTTTTTTCCCCAGATGTTTGTGATTTGAGCCATACTTTTGAGAATTCAGACAACTGCCTCCATCCCGAGGCATAGACAAACAGCAGTGAGGTTACTATCTCATTTGAGATTGTCTTCTCTTTGAAACTTTCTCAGGCTGCCATGTCTAGTATTTGCAGTGATCACATCTTCCCTATATACTGTGTATTTAATGAGCCTAAACTATTCCAACAAAATGGATGCATTCAATTTCAGTGTTTCATCAAACAAAAAACAACTTGCATTACAGTGGCTCTTGTTGCATTTAGATCTATGCATTTGCACTTTCCTTAGTTAGTAGTTGAGCTTATAAAAAAAGCACATTTCGGCACATTTGTGCTAATTGTACAATACAGAAACGAGCAGACTGGGTTTCATCCAGTACAAATTACCAAAAATGATATGCATGTATTATAAATAGGGCTCCTGGTTTTATGATACTTATTTTTCCAACATTTCCTTTCTGTATATATCCACATTTTTTGCTCATTTTTTCTGTATTCATTTTTATTTTGTGTTTACTGTATAAAGGAAGCTGCAATGGGTATTTTTCCACATTTATTTAAATGATAAATGTATACTCACATTTGAATGTCCTAATGGTTTCAAGGGTATATAGTACAATAGCGTTATCTGAAAACACTTGCATTGTAGAATAGCATTAATAAATGTAGATCTGCATGTAATTAAGCTTATTTAAGAAATCTATTGTCTTTTTTTCATATCCCCCACCTCATAATCTGTACAGCTACTGACCTGGCACTCTTGACAGTAGAAACAATACATCCCAAGAAGGCCTATTTTCCGTATTTTTCTGTATTTAAAAATAAATAGACAGGAAAATAATTTTCTGTCTGTATTTTTGTGCAAAAATTAGTAAATACGGAAAACTGGGAGCCCTAATTATAAAAGAGATGAAATCGATTGTGAAACGAAATGTGATGTATATTTTTTCTTCTAAATTATTTTAAAAGAACACTAGACTAGTTTAACAAAGAAATCGTACACCATCAATAACCGGTTTTAAAAAAACGTTTTTGGCACAGATTAAATCCTACCTTTCGCATTTAAATAGTGGGAAACATGAATGTCTTCTTTTTATATAAACATCACAAATTGTTTTACACCAGCTTGTGCAATGTTGGCTCTAGCGCAAAAAGACAAATTATAAAAACACAATCATTTGCCTCGTTGACGTTTTTTTTTGGTTTGCTGCAGTGCTAAGTTTTAGAACATGAAACTAGGTGTCATTTATTGAGATCCAGCACTTCAGTAAATGCCATTAAACACGTATGATTTCATTTTCAACAGCAAATTGCATTCACAGTTCCCAAAGAACTTTATTGAAAAGTTTACTGAGAAATTTTGCATTTTTGTTTGTTTTTCAGGTCTCTTTGCAAAGATTTTCAGGTCTTTTTCGCAAAGAAACCTTTTCCCAGTCTTCATTCTGTTAATGCTTTTTAATAATGAATAAAAAGGGTTGAGACCCAGAACCAGGTTGTCTCGTAGAACAATGGCACTTGTGAAAATAAAAGAAACCTTCACAGAAGGAGTGTGTTCAATTTAAGAATCATTACAGAAGGCACAAAGTACAGAATAAATAATGTAGCAAATATTTAAACTGAGAGGATTCAACAAAAGGTCAACCTCCAAAGCAAGTGAATAGCCAGGACCAAAGTATAGTTCAGCAAGTGGACTGATATGGAATCTGTTCCCTTAGTTTAAGTATGAAGTCAACAGACAGACTAGCGCTGAGTCTACACAGTTCGAAAATCAATAAGTCTGAATCTAAATTACCAGATAGACCAACGTGGAGGTTGTCTTCGAGAGAGTAAGCAAAAGTTCTGGCACTCTTGCAAAAAGGGCATTTTTTCTAGATTTCAGGCGGTGAAAACCACACTCGATATGGTGACATCTAACATAATAGGCCTGTATTCATAAAATTGCAGAATCATAAACAAATTGCTTGGCAAGAGAATGATACATCAAATAACATTTAGGAACACCGTCTTTCATGCATAATTATATTAAGGCGTACATAAGAAATTAAGGAAATGACATGGTGTTTGTGCAACAAACAAAAACAATAGACAGTACAAATGATGAAGTATTCCTAGAGCAGACTTGGGTAAAGAAACTTGAATTTGTTTCAAATACAGAAACCACCTGCACGTGGGTTCCCTCTTCTGGAACACAAATTAATGTGTTTCAGCTCAACAGGTAAAATGTTGTGAAAATTATCTTGCTTCTTATCTGAAATGAAAAGCCAGACAGGTGAAACATGCATGTAGAAAGCTTGTTTATGTAATTCAAGACACATTTGTTTTTGTCATTGAAAAAACGAAAGTAGATCAGTGCCCAAGCCACAATCAAGTTAACTGAAGACTGTCTTTGCTAACTGAAACACAATTATATCTAGCATTTTCTTTTAATTAGAACACACTCCTACTTCCCTCCTTTGATTTCTTAATCCTACCAAATTACTCTACAACACATCATATATCCTATTCATAAAGATATAAGATGGCCGCCGGAGGAAGAAGGCGCTCAAGATGGAGCTCCCGAGTCGGAGACTGCTCTAACTAGCTTAAATCTCAGTTAGCCCCGAACCAAAAACTTTCTTTCTCCCTCTGCACCACTTCCCCATCTGACTTACCTCAGGACCTCGACTTCGGACCTGGTCTCTCATCTCCGACCAAGACCGCGTCCTCTTATCAAGCGCTAAGGCCCCAGATTCTGGGCTTGGACACGATCTGTTCATCCGAGACATGACTCCTCGCCCCAACGCCTGCCACCTTCCTCTTGGTGAGGAGGGCTCCGCCGCTGCTGGAAACAGCGGACTGCCGGGTGGCTGGACGGCCATATTACGTTGGAGCATGTGTGAAGGCTGAAGGGATGAGGATGGGACGTGGGGATTGCCTGTATCAGCGGTGAGTCCCCTTTCTCCTCGCAGTCTCTAGAGCGGCCTGGCGACTGCACTCCCTTCCAGGGCTCTCTGCACCTCTAGCTGTTCTGCCCGACATCTGTGCACACAGCTACTGAGTTGGGATGGCTCTTTGTGTTTTACTTGGCTGACTGCCCGCCACCCTCCCTCAAGGGCCAAACAGAATGGGCCAAGCGGGTCTCTCGACCGCTCCGGGAGGCCTCTCCCTCCCACTTCAAACCAGAAACACCATCAACTTTAAATGTTCTGAGCCTCAAAAGGTATTTCAAACAACAACAATAAATGGAAGGAAATATTGAAGGCTCCAATCCCCTCCAGAGGGTCACCAACAAACAGCCATTTTTCAGTTTGGGTCATTTTCCTCCTGCCCAGTACACAAGAGCCCGAGCCCATAATAATGAAAAGAAACAGAGGACTTCCTCTCCGTGCCTACAAAGGCCTGCAATACCTCCATTGGGCACAATGTGGAACTCAGCAGCCATCTTGTAATGTCTCTGCCATACTAGCATCCCTGCCACACTTGGACCAGCTAGACTCTCTCTGCAGCCCCCTTCTTCCTCCTCCCTACTCATCGCCAAATACATTACCTCCCCACTGCCCTGCTGTTTCCACACCTTCCTCCTCCCCCACCCACCCGAAATACTTTTCCTAGCTACTCCTTAAAAGGAGTACAAACTGGCCCTCTGTTCCTACACCTTTCCCCCTGAAACAATGTTCCCTAGCTACTCCTCTAAAGGAGTGCAAACTAGCCCTCACACCTAGAACAAGGAATATCACATAATGGCTAGACCGTACTTTAAACCTGCAGGAAACAACGCATATGCTATCCAATTTCATTAGAAGACCGGAGGCTATCATTATGCAAATACTTTTATTTGCTGCCCAAACATGCAGCCCTTTAACCCCTTCCATGCTCATGACGGAACGGTTCCGTCATGAGCCACGGTTGAGCTGTGCTCATGACGGAACCGTTCCGTCATGAGCCCGCCCGCGCTCGAACCCTTCAGCACCGCGGCGGAATTCGCCCAGCGCTGAAGGGGTTAAAGAATGTTATTACATCATAAACGAAAGAACATTAGCAACATAACAAGTATGTAGTCCTGGTTACGATCATCCTCTTTTGTCTGCTGCCCTGACACAGCTAAGTACCTTTTTTACTCCTGTCCTTATTATCCATGTTATATGTATATCTTGGTACAATACTTCAATATTTTACATTGTTTTGGCTTGTATATGTCTTGTATAGAGTAATATTAGATGTAATTTGGAACTGTACGATGATATACCAATTACAATCTTTGGTTAACATTATCTGCCAATTTATGGCTGTTCTACCCCTTTACTGACCTTCTTTTGCTTACTGCCATACACCTAAACGTGTCTTTTATATATTAATGTTAGCGGACCGTCATTCTTACATTTGCCAAATAGCTTTGTACCTTTTTGGGAAACATCGACTTATGCCTATATAGGCTATCAATGTCATCGGATATTTTATATGTTTAAGCCTCTCACCATTACGAGGTTTGCCGAAATGTCAAACGCGCTCTCCCGTGTCTCGTTACAACTTAGATCTCGAGACACGGGAGTGCATCCTCGCTCCGTAGCCAGCGTCTCCCTCGCGCACAGTGTTTAACCAACGCGTCTCCTCACGCGTCTTCCCCACAACGGAGCACGTCTCCACGTAGCTTCTCCTCCTCGCGCGCCTACCTCTTTTCCGGTCTCTTAACTGTCGAGCACGATTTGTCAGATCTTGGTGCCATAATTCATTTCGTAGCCACTCGACGACGACACGAGGTTTGCTTGGACAATACTGCCATCTAGGGGCCTATTTTAACTTAAACATTTTAATTAAAACTGAACAGTCAGCTCAGTTTAGTTATCATTAAATCGCTTACTAAAGCTTTGAATCGGCTATCTTTCCTCTTAGTCTAACTACTTAAATTCGTTTGGGGATTTTCCTCTTTAATTAATTTATTAATTAACGATGGATTCTGATGGAAATCCTTCACAAATTTCAACACAGGAAGGTCTGGATGATAACCTTAAGAGGTTTATTGATAAAGAATTAAAATTATCAATTAAAGAAGCATTGGATGCTGCTCTTTTTAAAAAGAAAAGGCCTTCCCCTCCTGAGGAGATTTATTTCTCACTCTCTGATGGAGAATCGCCTTCCACCTCTGGGACTCAAAGTAAGGGAAAAGCTTCCCAAAAAAGAAAACATATTTCGGAGGCATCTATCAATGCCAAAAGATGTGGTAGCTCTCACGCTACAAAAGATTTTGGTGCCCATAGCGACACAATAGATAGACCTCAATTCCTTGAGGCAGAGAGAATGGGTGCCCATAGCGGCATGATAGAAAGCGGTACCCTTTACAGGACAAAAGATTATTTTAAAGACTACTATGATATGAGGATTTTGATGAGTTTGTGTTTGACCCAAAAGATACCCTTGAAAACCTTGATGAGGACTTAGACCAAGCCTCAACATCCTCCCTCAGTGTTAAAGACCCCCGTGGGGAGGAGATGTTTAATCCTACTACCATTCGCCACCCTCGAAGCACTGAATGGTGGCCTATGGACCACGTAGGAAAATATATATCTAAATGGGTAAGAAAACCTCTTGACATTAATACACGAAATTTGTTGAGAAATGAATGTCCCAGACCCTCAATGGAGGATAAAATTTGTACTACACCTAACCTCGACCCAGACCTAATCTCCTTCCTTTTTAAATCAGGAAGAGACCCTAGAAAGGGAATTGAGAAACGCTTGAAACAAGTTCAAGACAAGCTTCTGGATGCCATGGGTCCAATATCCAAAATCTTGGATATGACCGAACAGGCAAGAGCTAATAATACTTCTATCAATTCTGATCTATTAAGAGGCTGGGCGCAACGCGCAATATGCCTTATTGGCAATGCCAACGCCAACCTAATTACGGAACGAAGAAAAGCAGTTCTTCTAAGAATGAACCCTAAACTCGCCGACCTGTCTTATAAAGAAGATTTGGGCGACACCAAAGGTTTTTTATTTGGCGATAACTTCGTAAAATACCTGGGTAATTACGTAGCCACCTTTAATGCTTTTAGTAGAGCTCAATCTAATATTCGTAGAGTCTTTGGTGGACGTCCACTTTTTGGAAGGACTGGCAGAAGGGGACTACCTGCCAGCCGCGGCTATTACAAGTCCCCATTCTTCCCTCATGAATCAAGACAGAGTCGCCCCTACAGAGGATCACGCTCCAACTTCTACCCCCAAAGAGGAAGGGGTTCAAGAGCCCGTGGCGGAAGATCGAATTTCTCAAACCAGTCTTTCCAAGGTAAGCCAAACTTACTCCGTTCCTTGTCAAGTAGCAGGAAGACTGAAATATTTTGTTCAAAATTGGTTTCGAATCACCAAAGACCCATGGGTTCTAGAGACCGTGACCGGGTTCAAAATAGACTTCTTTCTAGATCCTTTCCAAGAAAGGTTTCCCAAAGATTATTCTAGACAAAGAGAATTCGAGTTTAATAGAGTCAGAGGTTCAACAAATGTTAGAAAAAGGAGCAATTTTAAAGATCCCGCTTTCAGAAATGTCAAAGTTTTCTAAGCACTATTTTCCTTGTGAAAAAGGACAAGGGCTGGCGTCTCGTCATAATCTTAAAATCCTTAAACCAATTTCTAACTTACAGACATTTCAAAATGGAAGGTATCCACCTTCTGAGAGATATCTTACAAGAAAAGGATTGGTTGGTAAAGCTGGATCTGAAGGATGCTTATTTTACCATCCCTGTGCACGAGGATTTTCGCAAATACCTCAGATTCACCTGGAAAGGGAATCTCTTCGAATTCCAATGTCTTCCCTTCGGTCTTTCTTCAGCCCCTTGGTGCTTCACCAAGGTGCTTCGTCCTGTAGTCAGCCACCTCAGAGAGAGAGGAATCCGCTTAATAATCTATCTGGACGATATCCTCATTATGTCTCAAGACAAATTAGAGACTCTGAAACATTTGAAAATGACCATGGATCTCCTTCAAGATCTGGGATTCATTGTAAATTCAGAGAAATCTATTCTGATCCCATCTCAGGAATTAGAATTCCTAGGATTCAATGTAAATACCATCAAGTCAAACCTAATTCTTCCTCACAAGAAAGTGATCAAAATAAAAAAACAAGTTTCTCTAACCCTCTCCAAAGATCATATTCGTTTAAAAGATCTAGCCAGAGTTTTAGGACTCCTCTCATCCTCTATCCAAGCTATCTCTCCCGGTCCTCTTCACTACAGGGGTCTTCAAAGACTAAAAGCTTTGGGTCTGAGGAAAGGCCTTTGGTACGAGGACTCACTACCTCTTTCGGAAGACGCGAAGGAGGACCTTCATTGGTGGCTGAAAAATCTCCAATCATGCAACGGGAAAGCTATTTTCGGCAATGTTCCAGACTTTACTCTAGAATCGGATGCGAGCAAACGCGGTTGGGGTGCTCGCCTAAACAATATAGAGACTGGAGGGAGATGGTCCATAGAAGAACAATCTCTCCACATAAACTCGTTAGAATTGTTAGCAGCTCTGAATGCTCTGATGAGCTTCAAGGAGCAGCTGAAAAACTCAAATACCCTTATCCGTTTAGACAACTTCTCAGCTGTCTCCTATATAAATCGCCTTAGTGGGGCGAGATCGAAAAATCTCTCAGATATTGCCAAACGAATTTGGTATTTTTGTTGGAATCAGAAAATAACATTGAGAGCGGAATTCATTCCCGGATCAGAAAACTTGAGGGCAGACTGGAACTCTCGATTCCTTTACGATTCGAGCGATTGGAAATTGAATCCCGAGATCTTCTCTATGATTCAGAAACTTTGGGGTCCAATCCATTTAGATCTGTTTGCCAGCAGATTAACCCACCAAGTACAGAGGTACTTCAGTTGGAGGCCAGACCCACATGCCTCGGGTATAGATGCCTTCGTCTAAGTTTGGAGTGGGATCAGAGCTTACGCCTTTCCCCCCTTTTCAATGATTCAGAGACTCTTGTGGAAGGTCAGACTCTAACCTTGCTCAATCATCCTGATAACTCCTTTTTAGAAGTCACAGGTTTGGTTTCCGGGAGTAATGGAATTGGCGGTGGATTTCCCTCGTCTAATTCCTTCATCCTTGAACCTTCTCTTGGGCCCAGACGGAGAAGAACATCCTTTAGTTTTAGAAGGGAAGATGAACCTTCTTGTTTGGAGGATATCAGGAATTCAGGAAGATATCCTGACCTTTCGGGAGAGGCTAAAAGCTTACTGGAAGACTCATGGGCTCCAGGTACCAGGAAAAGATACAAAGGCATTTGGGGAAAATGGTCTAGTTGGTGCCTGGAAAGGGATTTGGATCCCGTTCACTGCCCTCTCCAACATATAGCTAATTACCTTGCTTATCTTTTTGACCTAGGCCTCTCCTTTAGACACATCAATTGCTATAGATCTGCAATTTCATCTGGTCATTCTCTTATTAATAATCTTGCAATTGGTAGCAACTCTCTTATCAAAAGAGTTATGAAGGGCATCCGTCTAAGGAGACCTCCCAAGGCCCATTATCAATCCCTTTGGGACGTTAACCTTATTTTTAATCTTTTCATCTCATGGCCTAGTAATAGTTCTCTATCCCTTAAAAGACTATCTATGAAACTAGCTACTCTTTTATGCCTGATTTCCTTCAGAAGGGTATCCGATATTAGAGCACTAGAGGTTTCAAATAGATTTTACTCCTGTGAAGGCGTTCATTTTGATATTTGGAAAAGAACAAAAACTATGTCTGAATCCATCTTCTATCCTACCTTTCAGGAATGTGAAAAACTATGTGTTGTTAATTGTATGAAATGTTATGAAAACAAAATTTCTCCTTTCAGACCTGTTGGTTCCGACCAACTTCTCTTATCTTATGTCAAACCTTTTAAACCTGTCTCGTCAGCTACCCTATCAAGGTGGATCCGCTCTATCATGCAGGAAGCTGGAGTGGATCTGTCTAGGTTTGGAGCTCACTCTTCCAGAGGCGCTATGGCTAGCAAAGTATTTTGGGGAGGAGGTTCCCTACCCGAAATACTTAAAGCAGCAGATTGGTCTAACGCAAGTACTTTCTCTAAGTTTTACTTGAGACCAATACAGCATGTTGGCAGTGTAGCTCTACATGGCTTTAAACATGCATAATGATAGCCTGCGGTCTTGTAATGAAATGATGATTCTCCAATTATTATGCAGAGAGAATCTTGATTTCATTAAAGACATTCGGAGGCTAGCATTATCCCACCCTCCTCTCCCAGAGAGGTTTGGGTTGTTTAATACTTATGCATTTAGTATTTAAAATATTACGTTTTTTTGTTCAAGATTTATCTAGGGATTTATTTCTTTATTACTACTCGATCTCTTTGTTTCCTCTCAGATACCAAAGACTAACCGGATTTTCTGGAGTCTCAAGTTCATGTCGCGGTGTCATCGCAGTCCAAGAGGATGATCGTAACCAGGACTACATACTCGTTATGTTGCTAATGTTCTTTCATTTATGATGTAATAACATTCTTTAAAGGGCTGCATGTTTGGGCAGCAAATAAAAGTATTTGCATAATGCTAGCCTCCGAATGTCTTTAATGAAATCAAGATTCTCTCTGCATAATAATTGGAGAATTGTCATTCCCCCCCAATCTATCCAAAAATGCCTCTAAAACCTTCAAACACAACCTTCTCAGAAATAACCCTGAAACACTGTTCCTGGACCCCTCCTTCAATGCTAAGAAAGGTGTAATAATCAATGACCTTATATTTTACTCAAGAAAAATGGCCAAATGTCGAACTGCCTTCTCCAAGTTACTTACCATTCATGGCAAGAAAATATTTCCCTACGGAACTAGGATTATAACGACACCCGCATAAAATCTTAGAGACATCCTGAATATAACTTTCCACAAAAATGGCACTGTTCTTATTCAAGATGCCAACAAGGACATAGAATTATTTGACAAATACTTTCCTACACTAAAAACTCACACCAACACCCTACCTATTGTCCCCCAGGGCCTAACCATTCCCTCTATCCCCATTTCTCCTGAACCTCATCGACTTTCACCCTCACCTGGAACCTTCGAAAGAAACAACAACTCACCTCCCTTAGATCCCATGTCACTGACACCCTTACAGAGAACCATCACCAGAAGCAATAACAACGCTCCGGCCTTATACCCAAGCTCCGACCCTCCTCATCCACACATTCCTCCACCACCCCATTGCCATAACCCTCTCCCCCTCCGCAACCCTTCTCCCACCACTGGAGAAAATCGCCACCACAAGTCTATTTTAGCGAATCGCAAAAAAGCTTTCAACCCGCGCACTCCCCAATCAGTCTTGACTACCTCTCATCCAGCCAATCTAACCTACCACAATTACGCCAGAGTCATCGAACCCCCCAGCAATACTACCTCCCGCCCTCTCTGCGTGCCGATCATGCCTCTCCCTTACCATTCTGAACTAGACTCACTCAAAACCATAACAAACCTCACATCCAGGAACCTACAAAACATGATCCAAGAAATCTAAAAAATCTTACTACTTGCAGAAAGCTCTCTATAAATTCAATTATCTGCAAACCTCTAGCTGAAGCCAAAAAACGTGATAGACACTATCCCACTGCCTCTGACGAATCGACATTTACGTACACGCAAGCATCTCAAGTACTTAATGGACTTGGAAATCCAAACCTTACTACATCCCTAAAACTCTTCCAACTACCTGCCCCATCACCTATAAGGACGAATTCTCCATTCTCCCTGTCCCCATCAACCCTAACAGAACATCCCAACGGAATCACCTTCAAACCATAACCCCCACTTCAGAAAATCATGAACCAGCATCGCGACCTCATTCTGAAGTTGAAAATGGATGTAATAATCCTCACAGAAACTTGACTCACAGAATCATCCTCGCCATGCCTTGACCTACTATCCCCCCCCCAATCTACAACATCATAAGACTATAAAAAGGCATTGCCTGCATACATCGATCCGACATCACTATCTCGAAGTTCACTCCGAACCCCTGGAGTCTTGTGAATACCTCGGGATTCATTTAAAATCCTCAGATAACTCCCACAAACTACATATACTCTTCTAACCCCCAGGTAAGAACGATGTATTCACAGACCAACTTATGGAAATCATTGCAACAAACTCGACCCCACGTTCCAATGACCTATTCCTTGGCGACTTCAATCTCCATTGGATTGACCCCCCTAGACAAGCAGGTAAACGCTATCAAAATCATCCTAAATGACCATTCCCTGATCCAAGTCATCTCAAAGCCCACCCACTCCAAAGGTGCTACACTTGATTGGATCATCTCTAAAGAAAATATTGACTCCATCTCGATCACCCCTTGTGATTGGTCAGACCATTACATTATTACCTTCCAAATTTCCTCCACGAGAAAAAACTCACTCACAGCTATTCAAGCCTAAACACTGGATTAGAGATGCGAAAAACCTCAACTCGAACAACCTAGCTTCCCACTGTGAGAAAGTTCTCACTCCTCCCAGTAACATGTCAGACGTCAATGACCTCAGTGCAACTCCACAATGACCAAAGTCTTTGACCTTGTTGCTCCCCCAAAACTCAAAAGAATACCGGACAAAGACAAAAACCCATGGTTCAACGGAACCCTAAATGAAGAGAGACGTAAACTAAGATTAACTGAACGTAAATGGAGACAACATCACTCAACCCTCCAACTCAAACTATTTAGGAAATCTAGAAATGCCTACAACAAAAGTATCTTACAATCAAAAAAGACTACTTCAGATCAGAACTAAACAATGCCAAAAATAGACCGAAGAAACTATTCGAAATACTAAAACAACAATCTAACAAATTGGCCAAAACCGCTCTCCTGGCTTCGAATGCACAGCTTAGTAGTGAAGAATTTTCTTCATTCTTCACAGCAAAAACTGACTCCCTCTAACTCGAACTAAGGACGGCAGCAATTATCTCAACTATCCTAAAGAACACTCGAGCTGAAAATCCTAATCAACTTTATCTACCTTTGCCTAAAAATAACTCTCACTGGTCTACCTTCAAACTTTACGATCCCAAAGACATCACGAAACCTTAGCTACTATCAAACCCAAAAATCACTTCAACAACCCTGTACCTTCTAACTGCCTACCCAACATCCACCATATCGTGTCCCCTCTCTGGACCAAAATCATCAATGCCTCACTAGCTCAAGGCCACATCCCAGATTGCCTAGAAATTGGTCAAGTCACCCCTAGCCTAAAAACAACGACCGCAAACCCCTCCGACCCTAATAACTTCTGACCTATAACCAACATTCCCATGCTAACCAAAGGCCTGGACAAATGCGTTCAGCAACAACTGAACCAACACATCACGGATTTCAAACTACTGAACGACTGCCAATTTAGTTTCAGACCTGGTCATAGCAAAGAAACAGCGATTCTGCATATATTAGACAACGCCCTCCTCGCTTTTGACCGTAATGAAACCTGTCTACTAGTACTGCTCGACCTCTCTTCAGCCTTCGACACGGTCAATCACGACAAAATTCTAAGAAGAATGGAATACAGGATGGGCTTTTCTGGCACAGTCCTTCAATGGTTCAAATCTTTTCTGGAAAACGGGGGCGCTAGGTGGCGCCGTGCAAGATGGCCGCACACTTGTGAGGCTCCTGCCGTCCGGCGCGCCGATCCAATAATTATCCTGCCCCACGGCGATTTTAGCGACCTGCCTGCAAGAGCTGCGTGCCCTGACACCGTCCAAGAACCTGGCGGCCACTTTCTAGCGGCCGGGAGGGCTCCGGTTACCGAGGAGGAGCGGCTGCCACGGAGCGGCTGCGGCGAAAAAGTTACGGAGGAAGTGCGGCCCAGCCACTGATCTACGGGAGCCCGCGGCTTCCCACGAGGCGTGCGGGCCACTGGGACTGAGGGCGCCACACTTTGAACTCCTGGTTGAGGACGGCTGGTGGACGCGACCTGGGGGGCCCGGGACTCTGGCAGGTGCTGCTGGAAGGTGCGAGGCGGAGGTGCCCTCGGTCCGCGCTGGGCTGGGCGCGCATCGCTGGAGATCGGGTGAGTGCAGCCGCCACTGTCCCAGGAGGCGCAGGAGGTCCCAAGGGTGCCGACGGCGGGAGCGAGGGACGCACGCTGCCTCGGGGTGAGCCTGCCGAGCCTTGCCCACTGCTCCCCCCTGCTTGCTGTGGGTCTGGTGCGAGATTTTCAGGGAGCCTCCTGGGCGCAGCGGGAGAGAGGAGTACGCCACGACCTGCTCCGGAGCCTCCCTCCCAGTGCCTTCCTCCATAGCCGCATGAGCGATAGCGCAGAGGCGCAGGATCGGCCGCACTAGGCGTAGAAGATTGAGCTCCGGAACCCTTTCTCGGAGGACTGGGAGTGATCACTTTCATTGAGGCCACTGGGCAGAGTACAAGCGGAGAACTGTAAATACACTGCCGCCCATCGCCAGTAGTGCGACACTTAGCGACTACGACCACGCAGGGCCGGGAGTCCCTTAAGGCGGCCCCCCCTCTGTGCTTCCTCTGACCCCGAGAGCGTGGGGACGGTGCACCGGCGCTACGAGCACGAGATTGGGCCTGGGGTGGAGGCGGATTGGTGCCTTGGAAGGTCTGGGGCGATTGTGAACGGCGATTGAGGCCGCAATTGGTATCTGTCCGCGCGGCGCTTGATACTGCCCCCCTGGCAGCGCCTGGTGATGGGGAAGGCCGATGCTCGACAGTCCCGCCTCACCTTCGAGGCGAAGAAGACGGGCCGCGCTCCTCCGGCCGAAAGGGTGGAGATGGCCGCGCCGGACCTAGCTGCTGGGTCTGCGGAGGGCACGGGGGAGCTGACACCGCTCCTCCGGGAGGTCAGGCAGGGTTTTGCCACCATGGTGGAGAAAATGGATGGCATGTCTACCCGGATGGACGCCATCGTACAAAAGCTTGACAAGCATGAAGATCGCATCTGCGAGACGGAGCGTCGTATTTCAGATACATAGGATACCACCGCTCGGGTCTCGGCACAGGTTGCACAAATGGACAAACTTCTAAAACTCATTGCAGCCAAGAACGAGGACTTGGAAGCGAGGAGTCGGCGCAATAACATCCGCGTTCTTGGACTACCAGAGTCCACCAACACGGGCCGCTTAGAGGATTATGTGGAGAGGATGTTGATTGCAACCGTTGGGACGGAACAGCTCTCTTCCCAGTTCATCGTGGAGCGAGCTCATCGGTCCATGGGCCCCCGCCCTCCGCCGGGGAGTACGCCTCGCCCCATTATTGCCAGACTCCTTAATTACAGAGACCGAGACACAATATTGCGAGTGGCGCGAAGTAAGCAGCAGCTCCACTACGAGGGGGTTTCCTTCTCTATCTATCCAGACTTCACGGCTGCAGTGCAGGAGGATAGGCGCAAATTCATGGCGGTGAAAAACAAGCTGCGTCAAGCTCAAGTGGACTACGCCTTGCTGTACCCGGCGCGCCTCCAGGTCACCCATCAAGGCAAGCAGAGTTTCTTTACTAACCCGCAGCAGGTGGAAGACTTCCTTAAGCAGCTCAGGCGCTCCGGGGGCTGCCCGGATTCGCTGCCCGCCTCGGACAGGCCAGCCTCCCCAGTCTGATAGATACCGCAGCCAAGGGTGCTCTGACCCAGAGACAGTGAGCAAAGTGGCCGAGATGGAGTGGCGGAATGCTTGTGAACTTTGCAACGCTTGTCTTTACTACTTTACTGATATGAGGGGCTTGGAAAGGCCCGCGCCAGTGGGCACGGCACTTGGAACTGCGCCAGACACCCACTCCTGACCCGCATAGGGCTTGCCCCTCTATCCATCAGCGGGTTCAGGGGGAGGGGAGACCTGGTTCGCCACCTGGAGAGCACACCCCAGCGGGTAGCACCCATTGACACTCTTTTGTATGGGTACACCTAACGGTATTGAAGTTGTTTGTTGTTTTGCGGGAGGGGTGAGGGACTGGGGATTCTGGCAAGTTGGGGCTGCTTCAGTGGGAGGTGGGAGGGACGTTCACGGGCGTTCAGTATGCAGACAGCAATTGTGGAGTGACAGCGAAGGTGTGCAGGGGCTCAACATGCAGGACTGGTATGTGTTACTTTGCGACGCCAATGACTCGGGAGGGTGATGATGTGATTAACATAATGACATGGAATGTGCGGGGATTGGGGGACCCGAGGAAACGCAGGAAGATTTTGGCATACCTAGATAGACAGAAGATTCATGTGGCGCTGTTGCAGGAGACCCATCTAGACCCAGGGGTGGCTAGCACGTTCGCATGCAAATGGGCAGCGCATCGGATGTTCTCCTCCTACTCCTCCTACGCCCACGGGGTGGCGATCCTTTTTAAGAAACAGCTGCGCTGCGAGATAGCGGGCACACTCTCAGACCCTCAGGGCCGCTATATGATCACCTGGGGCAGGTTGGGGGAGGACTCTATCACGATAGCTAATTGTTATGGTTCGAATGCTGATAGTCCAGACTTTTTTCATGATGTATGGGGTAAGATAATGGCGATTGGTTCTGCGCACATAATATGGGGAGGAGATTTCAATGTTGCCCTCAGACCAGCTCAGGATCGCTCACACCCAATGCCGCACCACTACACTAAATCCAGGGAGGCGCTGTCCGGCATACTCGAGGAAGATGGGTTGGTAGATGGGTGGCGATATTCACATCCCTTGGGGAGGGAGGGCTCGCATTTCACATCTCATTTAGGCAGCTGGGCGAGAATTGACTATTGTTTGCTATCCCGAGGACTGGCCTCGGGTATCCGTGAAACCTCGCACTTGGCCAGGACGTACTCGGACCATTGCCCGGTGAAGCTATCGCTTACTCTGCCAGGATATGCTGCTCCTAGACCACGCTGGCGATTGCAGCCCACTGTGCTGCTCGATGCCGTGTTTCAGACGGAGCTCGGGGAGGAGATACTAGATTTCTTCGCGCGGAATAAGGATTCGGTCAGCAGCGTAGAGGTGATATGGGAGGCCTTTAAAGTGACGATACGCGGCTATTGTCTCTCCAGGAGCTGTGGAGTGCTTAAAGATATACAGCGCACTCTCAGCCGCCTGGAGCAAGAACTGAAAGAGTTGGAGGGCCAGATGTGTCAGGGACAGGTGGAGGCAGCGCGCGGTGCATTCCGGGAAACGCTCACTAAATACGAGGCCGAAGCGCAACGCGAGCTAAAGTTTCGTGGGAAGTATTGGGTGGCCCGCAGATACGGGGAGGGAGAGCGTCCGGGGAAGTTCCTCGCGGAGGTGACGCGCCCTCCTCGCTTTGGTACCCACATACTGGAAGTGTGTAGCTCGGATGGCGCTGTTCACAGGGATTCACGCGCTATACTCTACACATTTGTAGACCACTACCGCACACTCTACACGTCTCAAAGATCGGGGACACTTGAGATGGATGATTTCTTGGGAGATGTGGCCTTGGGATGGTTGGGGAATACACAGCGGGAGTTTTTGTGCCACCCGTTCGAGCTCGATGAGGTGCGAGAGGCGATCATGCAGCTGCAAAATGGGAAGGCGCCGGGTTCCGATTGGATTACCGGCAGAGTTTTATAAGAGTTACATTGATGTGATGGCACCGGTCCTCCGGGAGGTGTATGCGGAATCCCTGGAGGTGGGCGTGCTGCCGCCATCGATGAGGGAGGCGGTGGTCACCTCGTTACTGAAGCCCGGTAAGGCCCCGGACTCATGTGACTCTTATAGGCCACTCTCGCTAATTAATTGTGATGCCAAGATACTGGCTAAGGTGCTAGCGAATCGCCTTACGTTATTGATGGACAAGCTTGTCCTGCCGGACCAAGCGGGGTTCGTGCCAGGGAGGTCTACCTCCCATAATCTCCGGACGCTCTTCTCCCTGGTGCAGATGGTGGATCAGGAGTTCCCACTTGCCGCTGTGTTCCTTGATGCTACAAAGGCGTTTGACTCAGTGGAGTGGGACTACTTATTCGGTGTCCTTCGACGGATGGGCTTCCCTCAGCTGTTTCTATCCTGGTTGCATTTGCTGTATAATCAGCCGACGGCCCGAGTGCTTATCAATGGGCACCTATCCCCACAGATGCAGATCTCGAGGGGTACCCGACAGGGATGCCCGCTGTCACCCCTGCTATTCGCGCTGGCCGTGGAACCGTTGGCTGCTAGGCTCCGACAGGTACACAATGACAAAGCGTTCCGCTGCAGCTTGCGGCAGATACTGGTCTCGCTTTATGCGGATGACATCACATTATATATTAGGGACCCGCAAGACAATATTAACCCCATATTGCAGGAGTTTATCCGATTTGGGCGACTCTCTGGAGTGGGCATCAACTGGGGGAAATCTATGGTGTTCCCGCTCACTGCGGCGGTGACCCCCTTCCCACTCGATTTCCCGCTGGAGTGGTACCAGGAGGATTGCCGGTACCTGGGAATTCAAGTAACCAGAGACAGGGACGAGATTATTAGGGCGAATTACGGCACGGCTGTGGAACGGCTCAAGGCCAATGTCACGAGGTGGATTGCGCTGCCATTATCACTGGCGGGCCTCGTGTCGCTCATTAAAATGAAGGTACTCCCGCAGTTTCTATACCTCTTCCTCAACATTCCCTATTACCCGGGACGGGTTTTTTTCGCCACGCTGCGTTCGGAACTTATACGATTGGTATGGGGTGGCAAGCAGTCGCGTCTGAAATGGTCTATCCTTACCAGGCCGTATGCTCTAGGAGGATTCGATGTTCCAGACCTCGAATTATACTATTTATGTGCTCAGGCACATTATGCCTACTATTGGATGCGCCCCCCGCGGTATATGCCGCAGATAGCAGTAGAGGCCTGGCTGGCCGACCCTATCCCCCTCGCTGGCCTAATACATGGCTATAAGGAAGCGCCTGTTGTGGCGCCCACCACGATCACTGGTACGGTGGTGGCGTGGCGACGTCTGATGGCCCTCATGGGAACTTCGTTTCTATACTCCCCCAGATTGCCGCTCACGTATCATCCGAGCCTAACATTGCTACAGGAGAAGGGGTTTCGAGACCTCTGCGCCAGAGCGGGGGTCGCGACTTGGGGGGACCTCTTCCGAGACGGGACCTTCCGCACGCTGAAAACTTTTTGCAGGGCACGACGGGCACGCTGCTCGAAGTATTTCTTTACGTGCGGCTGCAACAGGGTATGCGATCATTGCTTCCCTCTTTTCCTTGTGAGCCAGAGTGTTTTGCACCGTTACATCTGCTTTTGGGCGCGACGGACGGGGGGCATTTGGTGTCCAGATTATATGCCTCCGTGCGCGAGCGAGACACGGGAGAGTGCAACTCGTCCCGGATCCGCTGGGAGGAGGAGCTGGGGAGCGACCTCACGGATGAACAGTGGCTATACTGCTGTCGCCAGACGGCACAAATATCGGCTAGCAGTAGGTTCCGGGTCATACATTTTAAATTCCTGCACCAGATTTACTATACACCGGTCAGGAAGCTACGCTTTGGACTGGCTGACGATGACCGCTGCGGGAGATGTGGCCAGTTGGGGGCGGGATTCCTGCATCTTGCCTGGAACTGTGCTGCGGTGCGAGGCTATTGGGAGCAGGTGTTCACAGCGCTTGGGAGTATGATTGGGACTCCGCTAGAAGGGGACCCGCTGCTTGCGCTATTGGGGCTTACGGCTCATATCCCTCCGACCTATAAAAAATACGTTGCCATCGCAATGCTCCTGGCGAAGCGAAGAGTGGCCTGCAGATGGGGTAGGGGCCGGGCTCCGAAATTCAAGGAGTGGCTGGCGGACATGACGTTTTGTCAGGAGCAGAGCACCACTTACGCTGAGCTATTGCCACGAGCCTCACGGCCCAGGGATGTGTGGGGACCCTTGGTGGGATACCTCCTGGCGCGGGGTCCCATAGGGGGTGCCCCTGAGCTGGGGGCGGCGGGAACTGCCACTGAGAAGTGAGTGTTGCGACTGTCTCTGCTTGCAGTGTGGCTGTGCACTCCTGTCTGGTAGGGTTTGAGCGGGCTCCACGGAGGTTCGAACGGAGACGGGGCCTGGTACATGGAGGGGTCCTGCATGCATTGCGTAGATGGGATTTCTGTTCTCATTTTGCTGGGTCTATTTACTCATTCGTCTGTCTCCTTCCTGCTGTTGTCTCTGCCTGAATATTGTATGGGTCCCGCATGGGCATGGATTGAGTTCACTACCTGATTAGACTTTGTACTGTATACCTCCGGTAGACATTGATTCTTTGACATTGCTTGTACTGTAACTTGGTTTGTTAAGTAACTGTTCAAAAAACTACAAATAAAGTTTTTTAAAAAAAAATCTTTACTGGAAAACAGAACGCAATTGTTCTTGGTGAACAAAAACCTCTCTGCCGCCTCACCCATCCTACTAGGAGTACCACAAGGCTCAACCCTATCCCCAGCGCTATTCAACCTTTATGTTGAACCTCTAACCGAACTACTACAGCAGGCAAATATCTCCTATCACATGTACGCGGACGACACAACTTTACATCAAGATCACTTCCATTGAAGAGATCAAGATGATGAATCAAGCTCTCGGAAAGACTGTACACTGGTTTAAGACCAACTTCCTCAAGCTAAACTCGCAAAAAATGAATTTCCCGTAATCTCCCTCCCCCCCCCCCCCCCCCCTCCCTCCCTAAAAACTCTCTGGAGATAAAGGAATAGACCAAGATCTCTGCTCTAAATTGCACGCCTCGTCTGGCGGACACCACCAAACCGCTTGGAATTACACTGGATAAAAACCTTAACATGCATACACACAACAACCTGTTGGCTAAAAATGCCCGCTTTCACCTCTGCTATCTCAGAAAGATGAAACCATTCATTGAGAACCATGACCTCAAAATTGCAGTTCAGGCTTTAGTCATATCGAGGTTGGAGGACGGCTGTAATACCCTCGCGGGACTGCCCAAAATCTCTACAGCCCCACTAATGGCCTGTCTCAATGCAGCAGCAAGATTCCTAACAGGATCTAGGAAATTTGGCCACATGTCACCACACCTGAAGGCTCTCAACTGGCTGCCCTACGAATCTAGCATCCACCTAAAGATGACCTGCATCACCCACAAAGCTCTTCACCACAACACCCCCAGTACCTATCCCAGACACTCATTTTACCTGGAGGAAACAGACACTCTAGGAGCTCTGACAACCTACTCCTGAAACCCTTTCGCTGCCGTAAAAAAAAAAAAATTACGACAGACCTTTCTCCGGAGCGGCACCAAGAATATGGAACTCACTACCTCCATGCATCAGAAAAAATCTCTTCTACACCACTATTCAAAAGGGACGCAAAATCATTCCTAATGAGCAAATTCCTCCCTTAACTTCGCACCTGCCTCATTGTATGGGGTCCTACTAGCGTACCAGTTATTTTGCCGACGTGCAAGGCACTGTTCCAGTCCACTACATCAAACTTCTCTTTACACTCCCTTTAATGACACCTTCGCCTCTGACTTACACGTATTCGAACTTGTTCCCACTGCTGCGAACAAATCATCTCTAGTACCGTCTCTGCTACCTGTTATAAATGTTTTGATACTATCTCTGCTTTGTTTTGCAAAATGTTTTACACTTACTCTGTTTTTTTTCTGTAAAGCACTCTGATACCCTAATCTGGGTCTTGTTCGCGCTATAGAAAACTCTAAAATTAAATACATTCTCGGCTTCCTCGATTTTGGCTTTTCTCCGAAGTCTTCATTTAATCATAAACGCTGACTTTAAGGTCATAAAGTTGTTTCTTCTCTTTTTCTTATTGTTGTCTGTTTTTTACCATCACGTTGGAAATCATCTTTAAAACAATTAGCTTCCATTTTATTTTTAATGTTAGTATTAGGACTATATTAATTATACTGTTAATATTATTGGTGTTAGTATTTTCTTAGTAAGCCACCATCTATGTCTCCAAACATTTCCCCAATATTTTCAGTTCCTTTTCCAATCCTATTAATCATGAACTGTTTCCCACATACCATCCATTCCCAAGTTTGTAGCTTCACTCGCAATATTAGTTATATTATCAATATATATTCTTTAATTTCTATGCTGTTATCGGGCACAAATGTACAACTCTGCTGGACCTTAATGACACTGCACACTCCAGCTTCCTTTTCCAAAAATGTCTTAACCAAATCTATTTTGTATTACCATTGCACAAATAGCAATCACTTCCCCATTCATTTTAGTTAACACTCTTACAGAAATAGTACCTAAGCGATCTACTAGCTTATACAATTTTTTCATCTTCACATGGGAGAAATCAACATACCAGACATATCCATAAGCACTTTATCAAATCCATATTTCAAGATCCACTCTCTTAAAACTCACTTAACTAATGTCACTCAACTCATTGGTATGATATATTTTGGGCAACACTAATGCTAGAGAACCAGAACCTACCCAGTTAACTGCAATTCTAAAATTAGCCATTTTACCACAACTGTGATAAATACCTCAAAATATGGCATCATCCTCCAACATAAAATCTCTATCAACTATAGAACTACTCACACATTCTAGTCATAACTGAAGCATTTGTTCTGTCACATTTCTCTTGCATCACACATACAACTCCTTTCTTCTCCTATAAATCATAAATTCAGAATGCACCTGTGGATTTCTAACATTAAACTCCTCTTTTAACTATGGTCATTGCTTCAGTAGAGAGAGAGAGAGAAAGAAACATGTTTATTTAGACCAAGTCTTTAAACAATACACATAGCGCAATAAGGATCCACTACTGGTAACAATATAAGTTCTATAGCAAAATAAGTTACCATTAAAATACATTTAAAAACAAGGTAACACCCTTATACAATCATAATTCATTAAACGAAATTTATAAAAACTAAATCCCTAGAACTCTTTTCAGTGGAAGAACACTGAAATACGTTTAAAATCAATGCCCCTCCTTTAATTTCTCCCTTACGAAATCTTTTGTTGCTTTCAAAAATGTTCCCATTGCAATGTCTAAGGATGGCATTTCCGTAAGTAGACAAACAGCTTGGGCATGAGAGCTTACCTCGTGTTTCAAAAGTAAGGGACGTAAAAACAATTTCCGTATAACTAAAACCAAGGTACAATCAATCAAGCAATATGTGCAAAATGTAATTTCTTATTCCTAACCCACATTTACAAATACCATCTGATTGAATCAATGCTGCCTTTATTTTTTTCTTCCGTCTTCCAGGGATTAATACCAACTCGGACCCTTAAAATTTCATATCTTAACCCTTGATTGGGCAAGATATCCAAGTACGGGAACCAAGCTTCATTTACCCATGAGCTTTTTAGCCACTGAATTGATTTTTTCACTTCCATATATTCAAGGTCCAACGGTTTTGAATATATCTGCCCTTGCTCTCTAAGCATTCTCTTTGTGAAATCATCTTCCAGGGCTTGCTGCGAAAGGCTCACTTTAAGGCGCCCTGCTATTTTCTGGAGATTACTTCTTACATCCTTTGCCCATTTAAGGCTACTTGATTGAATCTCTTCTCTGCACCTTTGTGAGACCTTTTGCACACCTCCTGGATCCTGGCATTTCCAGAATCTTACCAAAGACATTTGGATTTGAACGCTCCATGCTGTTAAACCTAACTCCATTCTGATAGCTTGGATCATTGTGCAGCTTGGTAATGACAATAGCATTTTTAAGATCTTTCCTTCTTCACGATCCCACCCGCATTTGCCACTCAGGTAAAGGACTTCTGCCCCGTACAATACTTGCGGGGGGATCATTGCTTCAAAGAGGCTTATGTGACATGTCACCATATTGTTTATTAAATTTTTTCAGCCCACAGACTGACGAGAAAGCTTTCGCTTTTTGAGCCTCCAGGTGAGTGCACCATTTTAGCGCACTATCAAACCAGAGGCCCAGGTATCTATATTCTTTTACTACCTGCAATTTGTCTTGACCTAAAAACCAATTAAAATTCTTACCGCTCTTCCCAAAGCATAAAACCTTTGTTTTTTCCATGTTTGCTTGGATTGCTTCAATAGCATTTGTACCAATTCTCACTTTTTCATTATACTCTCTAATAACGCTACACTCTACATCCAGTCAGTTTACAGACCTTCATCTCATCACTGCTATCAGTTTTGGAATTATAGACCATAATGGCTCTGTTTTAGTAACATCCAAATGTTCAACATCAGACAATTTATCTATAGTAAGATTATAATCCACTTGATACTACTTGATTAACTCCGGTCCTAACAAAATAGCAGACAGTACAAGAAAGACCATAGGAAAGAGGAAGATATAGATATTTTAAGGTGTTGCAAGTAAGTAGAAATATATCAATTAAAGATTATTCATGATTAGCTTATACTCCTCTAGCAGATTTGCATAATTTTCTTCAGAATTTACATTCGATCTATCTCTTTGATCTTATCTTCTATTTCTAGTATTAAGCTGCACAGAGGTTTATGAATCCAGGCATCTCCAGCAGGGAAATACAAACTCACTAAAATACTAATAAATTAAAAATCATTAAAAATGTAAGTCAAACAAAATCTTTTCTTACATATAACCATCTTCTTTCTAATAAAAACATAATTTCAATAAAATCTCAATAACAAGGTCCAATATTTTCAAATATTCTCAAAGGTTAGCTTAAAATGATTGCAGGAATTTAGTAAATCAGTCCTTCTGAAAAGTGACTGTAGCAGGAAAAAAAACACAATGCGGGCAAAATATTTTCAATCATTCAAATGTGCATGTTTAATACCCTGACACTGGCCCTCCAAGCCCTCCACAGCAAGGGTCCCTCATACTTGAATGTGAGGATCAAGGAGTACTGCCCAGGAAGGGCGCTGCGCTCCAGTAGTGCAGGCTTGTTCACAATCCCCTGTTTTTAAAAACAATGGAGAGGGGATGGTGGTCTCTTTCACAGTCAGAGCAGCAAGCACGTGGAACCAGTTGCCTGATCATCTGAGGTCAATTACAAAGGAAACAACCGTCAAAAAAGCACTGAAGATGTATCTTTTCAAACTTTAAGGGATTTTTGTACACCTAATGGAATCTGCCTCTTCTCACTGGTTTCAGTTGCAGAATGCCGGGACACTCATTGAGTAGCCTTGCGCTATATAAGAGACACTCATTCATTCAAATGATCCTCTCATTAACCTAGCATGAGAGAAAAATTGTTATATATAGCACTAAGTTCAGATGAAATGACCATAAAACTTATCTAGACACAAAACTGTCTTCAAGTGGATACCTAAATAAGTGCAAAATCAATCTTTAAATGCGGGCATAGACAAAAACAAAATTGTAATTCTAACCTAAGAGTTAAGTAGGCACACGTGCAAAAAAATTAAAACTAAGCATTTCTCTTTTTAAAAACTCAAATGATGTTCCATCTTTCCATCAGAAAATTATTCATACCAATTCGTGGAGCTTCTTCAGACAAATAGTCTCTTAGATCAAACTTTCTTCTAGTTCAAACTTCACTAGATAAGCCCATTCAGGAGTTGAGTATTTCTTGTTGCTGATCTTCGGATTTCAGGATTTCCAAAGTCTATGTCGTTCAGGTCTGTCACTGCTGGAGATTATTTTGCTTAATTTCTCGGACTGTCAAATCTTTGCAGTGCTCTACTTTTTAACACCTTCAGACCAATCCGCTTCAATCAAGCTTTTATCATCTGTCACAGTTGCTCCACTTGCTTCATTGTCATCTTCACTTGTTTCTTGATTTGCACAACTTAAGGACTTCATCTGCAGTCTTCATTCTCATCAGGTGAGATGTGTGGATCCAATGCAGCAAGGCTCAACACTTTACAGCAGCATTTGTCACCAAGGTCACTTGGTATATTCAGAAGAGCAGATGAAGGAATACCACAAATCCTTACGGCAAGCGCTGTCGAAACTTTGTGAGGAGTAAATCCTATGCTTTTATTGTTATGGTATGTTCTGCTGTGTGGATTTGTCTAGCATGGCTATTCACCCATGAGGGTTTTGAGACGCTTGGATATGCTTTGGGTCTGGGATTCTCATACTTGGAACAAGAGGAAGGGCATCATTTCATTGATGCTGGGGCACAAATGTGCGTCCGTTTTGCTTTCATTATACTGTTGATGTGGAGCTTGACCCAAGTACAGCTTCCGGTCACTGCCCACTGGATAGTGGCCAGTGCCCTTCCACTGGCTGCGGACTCTGAAGGTACTTAGTTTTTTTTATTTGCTATTGAGCACACCTTACGAGTGCATCTGCATGATTCTTCTCTCCACCACGCTCTTCCCATATCGGTCCTGCTATATCCCTCCCCGCTGCTCTTCCCACATCATTCTCCTTCACCTGCTCGACCTCCTCCCTTGTTGTTGTTCCCCGCCCACCTGCCTTCTGTTTTTTACACCCTCCCAGCATCTGCCCTCTTCTCGCTGTCCAGTTTATCGCCTCCCCTCCACCTCCCGTTCTAATGCATTAGATGTGGTGGTCCATTTCGAGCACCAACTGCAAATAAGGGAATTTGCTTGATATCTAGGGTTTGTACTTTAAATGGAATCTCTCTCTGTACTGTACTTTATTTTGTTCTTGCACTGTAGCAGTCTTTAGTTTTCGCTCAACTCCAAATGCATCCCACCGCCCTCTCCTGCTCTCTATTGTGTTTACCACCCAGCTCCCTCGTGTCCCAACTTCCACACATTTTTTTTATATGTTGTACTGCAGCACGGGTTGCTGTGTAACATGGCTTAAAGTGGGTAAAAAAGCGCCATGACTGGGTCAGTGTTGGCGAGGTCAAAGTGCTCTTATTTTATTTCTTTAAGCCATGTTGCAGAGCGGATCGTGCTGCTGCACAGCATATTAACATTGAAAAAGTCAATAGATTTACATAGGCAAACCCTGTTGGTTTTGCCAGTGCTTGTTAAAATGAGATCCTCTGATTTCAAATTATTGGCAGGCCAAATGTAGAAATCAACTCCCTCAATAATAGCTTGGCTACAGTAAGTGCATTGCAGTGCCTAGTTGGGTATACCATCTACTAAACAGCCAGATAATCCCTAAAATGTACCAAAAACTGATGTATGGGTGCATTTCTACAAAATCTATTTCTGCTCTTATGAGAGCACTTTCTGGTTTTCTAATGTGACGTATGGTCACTCTTGTGATTTACCAACATTTACCAACAGACAGATATTACATCTCCGCAATAATCCTAAAATGAAGATTATACCAAAACTTTTAAAATGTAGCTAGCATCCCATTACGTTTCATGTGTAGGTCTGTACATATCTTTCCATCTACAGTTGCACTGAATCTGGCAACACAACCCTCCACTCAGTTGACTTCACAAGTCATCTTTGTATTGATGAAATCCTGCTTTTTCCCAACTTTTTTGTTCCTCTTCCTATACCTCTGCACATTTTTCATTTCTCAAATGTTTGAACTGTTTGAATTGACACTGGCAACACGTTGTTCATTTTACTCTCTTCTGTTTCAGAATTTCCATTTAGCTGTAATGTACCAGACGCACCAGGCAACTTCATCTGCAAAGGTACTGCCCAAGAAGACTATGTAATCGCCACAGAAACATATGCACTGGGCCACTTCCCAGGCCGAGGAACACAAATGAATACATTTAAACTCCTCAAACAGCACAATGAAAATAATTCTATTTCACTTAATTTTTTAAGATGGAAAGAGAAGAGAAACATCCACATAGAAAGCTTGTCCATATAATTTAAGAACCACATTTCTTTCTGTTACTGTAAAATAAATGAGTGCAGGTTGACTAGGTTGCTGTCATGTTATCTTAAGCCTGGTTATGCTTACTAAACACATTTATATCACGCAGTATTTTCATTAAAAACGCACCCAGTCTCAAAGGACTTCATTGGAAAGCTTATCCATATACTTTTTGTTGTTGTTTGATTTGCGACTTTTTTTCTACAAAGAAGCCCTTTCTTCTACTAATATTTTAATACAATCGGATTAAATGTGGCATTATCAAACTGATGTCAGGGCTCTCCTATTTGGTTGTCCATATTTGTGGCTGTGCTGTAAAATAGCAAAACTAAAGGGGATAATGGACGAAGTGTTGAACATTGCAAGCACTCACCCCCAGTCAACTGATCTGGGTTTAATCCATCATCATTCTTTAGCTCACTCCGCCAGTTCAGACATGGCCATATGCAAATCAGTCTGACCCAGTGCCTCATGGAAACAGTCCAGCCCGAACTGCCAAGCCAGGTCTTACCTGGACCGGAAACAAGCATCCTGGGACCGGTTTCGGGTTCATAACCCTCATCAGGCAGGCTATTTTGAATCCAGTGGCAAAGTGAGCAAGGGACCCACATCTGGGCATACCCTGCCAACTTAGGGCGAACAAAACAAAACCAAAGGGGATAATGGACGGAGTGTTGAACATTGTAAGCACTCGCCCCCAGTCAACTGATCTTGGTTTAATCCATCCTCATTCTTTAGCTCACTCCGGCACCCCAATTTAGACCTGGCCATATGCAAATCAGTATGACCCAGTGCCTTATGGAAACAGTCCAGCCCAAGCTGCCAAGCCATGTCTTCCTTGGACCGGAAACCAGCATCCTGGGACCGGTTTCGGGTTCATAGCCCTCATCAGCCAGGCTATCTTAAATCCAGTGGCAAAGTGAGCAAGGAAACCACATCTGGGCATACCCTGCCAACTTAGGGCGAACAAAGCAAAATGTTGTTCTGCATTCTGTCCATCAACAGTTCTTTTTGCATTTGTCACCCTGAGTGGGATGGGTATGCTCAGACGTGCGTCCTGTGCTCTCCATGCCACTGGGAGCAAGCTATCCTGGCGGAAGGGGGGTGAAAAACGAAACCGGTCCTAGGATGCTTGTTTCCAGTCCAGGGAGGACCTGGCCTGGCAGTTCGGGCTGGACTGTTCCCATAGGGCACAGGGTCAAGCCTGATTTGCATATGGCTGGGTCCAAACTGGAATGGCATGGTGAGCAAAAAACAATGGACTTAGGCCCAGTTCTCTGTATTCGGGTGAATGTATGACATTGTTCTGCATTCTGTCCATCAACAGTTCTTGTTGCATGTGCTGTAAAATAAAAATCGAGCAACCAAATGTAGGAAAGTGCCCCTTTTTGCATGGTTACCTCCCACTTGTTGCCTGATTTCTGATGCACTTTGTACATGTGTGAATGGGTCGCTGCTAATCATGTTCCCAGTGCCTGCATTCTTTCACAAAACTATACCTTTGTTTCCACAATTGGCACACCTCTGGAACAGATACAAGTACCTTGGGAAAGGTACCACTGGTACCAAGGGCCTTGTGACCAGAGAGTGTCTCAAAGGGCTGCAGTAAGTATTGTGCCACCCTCACACCCCTCACCAAGCACATACCCACTGCCATTGCAGACTGTGTGATTTGGTTCAGCTAAAACTGAAGAGTTGATATGGCACACATCCATGTGGTGTGACGCAGTGGCCAGAGCTGCTGACGCCGGAGTGAGGGGCTCCCGGTTCTATCTCTGGCGCCTGTGGCAGCTCAGCTCTGCCTCATGGAACTCTGGGCAATAGCTCACTTTAACTCCCTGACACCCGCCAGCCTCTTGAAACCCTTAATGGGGTGATATGTTTGCGCTTTACAAATGGGAATTATTTTTATGCCTATACACCACTGCCTGTGGCATAGATAAGTCACCCCTCTAGCAGGCCTCCCAGCCCAAAGGCAGGGTGCACTGTACCACAAGTGAGGGCATAGCTGCATGAGCAATATGCCCCTACAGTGTTTAATGGTACATTGTAAGTGCAGTGAAGCCATATTGAGTACATGGGCTGGGAGTTTGTCATTACGAACTCCACAGTGCCATGATGGCTTTACTGAATGCTTGGAAGTTTGTTATCAAACGTCTCTGAATAATAAACCCACACTGATGCCAGTGTTGAATGTATTATAAAAGCCACTCAGAGGGCGTCTTGGAGATGTCCCCTGAAAGACTACCAACTCTCTGGTGTGCACCTGACTGGTCTGCACGATCCTGCCACTTTCAGACATGTTTCTGACCCCTTCGGTGGGAGCCTTGTGCTCCCGTGGGTCAGAAACAAAGCCTGCTTTTAGTGGAGGTGCTTCTCACCTACCCACAAGCAGAAACGGCATTCAGGGCGGTGAGCCTCCAAGGCTTCCTGCCCTTTATGCTAGCCAGGGCCTCTCCATCTAGCAGAGATGCCTCCCCCTCCCCCCCCCCCCCCGCCCCAACCAAGCCCCCTTTTGGCAGGAAGGCCGATGGGAGAATTAGTAAGCAGGAGAGCTATACCCTCACAGCCAGGACCACCCCAAAGGTGTCCAGAGCTAAAGTGCCCATCCTCTTTAGAAAATCCGCCATGTTGGATGGAAGGATTTTAGCCACTTGGGTTAGGGAATGCCCCCTCCCCAAACAGCAGGGACATACCAAGGGTGTAGTCACCCTAAAAGGTGAGTGTCAGGATCCCTAATGTGAGTTCCAAAAAGAAGCGCAAGGAATTAAGTGCTATGGGCGCTTCAGTCTTGAATGGTTTTCAATGGTCGAGTTTGTGGCATGCCCGCATTTCCAAGATGGCCGCGCAGACGCTGGAGTCGGCGGTCTAGTTGCTAACAGATCTAGAGGGAGACGATGTGACGCGCGCGCGCCTGAGGTAGTGCGCACTTCACCAAGACTTTTCCTCAGAGAAGACGTGTTTCAAGAGCGTTCCCAGTTCTGAAGAGAATACCTTGTCAAGAAGTTTTCCAGAGTGACGCAAGAGAGTTGTGTCGATACTTACCGAAGTGAACAGAAAAAGCCACAGAGTCCGTAGAGGCAACTTATTGAGAGTAGAGTTTGGAGTTTATTCTTCGTTGCCCCAGGAAACTAGATACGACGTCCGCAGCACCTGAAGAGAAGACAGAAGAAAGCTAAGTGAATTTCTGACAGATTATTTTAAGGTCACATTAAAATAAGTAGTGTTGGGTGACGCAATAAGTAAAGACTTACCAGGGAAAGCAGAGATCAGCATACCGAGCCCTGAAAAGAAAAGAAGTACATTGTAGTATACACTGAAGAGATTACTAAGGGAAAAATATAAAAGACAATAAGAACAGTCAACTAGGAAAGTAAGGAGAAAGACTTACCTGAGCATTAACAGTTTCGCAGTAACTCAAGGAGAGGAAGCAACAGGAGAAGTCAAGGCACAAAAGAATCATCTAGAAGACCACAGTTATTAGTATAGCTAGAAGCAAGAAAAGAAAGAAGAGAAACCACGAGAAGAAAGATTGATGGTAGGTCAAAAGAGAAAGAGTTAAAAGATATTAAGACTACAAGATAAATAGGCATAATAAAAACGAATATATGTTTTACAGATAATTAGTGACATCAATAACAAGAAAGAAGAAAAGGCAGAGTTAAACAAGAAGAGAGGCACAGAGTTCAGGATACTGGGTAGGTAGAAAACACCATTAGAGAAGAGAAGAAAAGAGACAGAATAGAGTAGAGGAGGAATAATAATAATGTTGTGTGCTTAGTTACCTCAGGAATCTTCAGTAGCAGAGTGATAGCTGAAGAAGAATTCCAGATAGGAAAACCAGAAGGTCCAGAACCAGTCTCTTCTCTCGTTTGTTATTTTATCCAATTTCCCCCTTCCCCCTTGCTGATCAGTTAGAGCCAAAGACATTTCTTGGGGCTGAGTGATTAGTAGTGGGAGTCGGGAAGCTAGCAGCTTCTGTTCCTGTGCAAGACAAAGGCAACCAGCGGGAAGCTGAAGGTGAGCCCTGACAGAGTGAAGTGCCCACGTATTAATCTTGCACCCGAACAGAAAAGAAATGGTTGAGGGAATAAATTTACAGACTTTAGGGTCAGTCCTAGAGGTGATACAAAAGGAATTGGTAGGAGTTAAGGAAGAGAATCAAAGTCTAAGGCAGGAGGTCATGAATTCTAGGAAAGAGACGGCAGAATTAGCACAGAGGATAAGACGACCGTATTCAGCTGGAAGGGAGGGTCCCACCACTTCAATGGAAGACACAAATATTCTAACAACGCAAGTAATACATTCCTTGTCGCCAGTAATACCGTTGGCAGCGCCAGAGAGATTTAGTGGGGACCCACAAAAAGCGCAGGTGTTTATTACACAATGTTCACTTCATTTCTTGTGTCGCCCTTCTATCTTTCCTGATGCGCAGTCGAAAGTAGCTTTCATTTTGTCATATTTAAGTGGAGATGCAGCGGCATGGTCGATGCCGATAGTCTCACGAGATGATCCATTATTGCAGAATTTTGATGAGTTCAAGAAAGAATTTTTGAGAATCTTTGACCGAAGACGGATCTCCCAAGCAGTAGATAACGAGCTCTTGGAATTGAAGCAGGGAAATAGAGACTTAGTGGCTTATCTAGCTCAATTCAACAAACTTGTAATGGAGACTGATTGGCCAGAGAACAAGAGGACAGCAATATTTTATCGAGGCCTGCGAGATGAACTAAAAGATGGCTTGGCTCAAATACCGAATCGTCCAACTGAAATTTCCGCCCTGATAGACCTAGTGCTAGAACTGGATTTCCGGCAGGGAGAGAGAAGAGGAGAGAGAAGACGAGAGTACAGAAGTACGGTTCCGCGATTCGACCGAGCTAAGGCTGAAACAGGAAGAAGTGCAGAAGGAACCTCAGGATCTGAACCTATGCAAATAGGAACGATTCGAGGACCGCTCACAAAAGAGGAGAAGGAGAAAAGACGAGCCAACAACTTATGTATGTATTGTGGATCTAGTGGACATTTTGTGCGAATTTGTCCAAAAAAGCCAAAGGGTTCATTTAAGCCGAAGGAAAACTCGCAGCACCACCTGTAGAAGGAGTTGTGCAGGTGGATGCCAATCAGAAATCCACTCCTCAGGAACATCGGCTGGCGAATACATTACAGTCGTCTTCGCCTCATTTGATTTTATCTTTGACAATCCGTTTTCGTGAAAAAATAATGAAAGGAGTGACTGTGATGGTGGACTCAGGAGCCACAGGTAATTTCTGCGATCTGAAATTTGTGACTAAGATTGGGCTGCAAGCAATTGCCAAGGCTAAAAGTGAACCAGTTCGAGCAATCGATGGTACCAATCTATCCTCAGGGCCAATCACGAGTCACACAGAGTTGATAGAGCTGATTCAAGAAGATGGGCATAGAGAAGCTATACACTTTAACTTAATTGATGCCCCCCAATTTCAACTTATATTGGGGCTTCCTTGGCTCACAGAGCACAATCCTTCAATCAATTGGAGCAACAGAACAATTGAAATTAACTCGGCATATTGTAGAGAGAACTGTTTTGGGGCCTACGAGGCAACGAGTAAACAGAACCCGGCTCATGCCTTATGTTCAGCGGAAGTCTCTGTGTGCGTAATAAATACGCAAACAATTCCACCAGAATATCAAGATTTCGAGGACGTTTTCAACGAACAGGAAGCTGAGCAATTGCCACCTCATCGTGTTTACGACTGCAAAATAGACTTGGATCCAGGGGCAAATTTGCCTTGCAGTCGAGTGTGCGCCTTGACGGAACAAGAGAATCATCACCTAAGGGAGTATATCGACAAGTATCTGGCCAATGGATTTATACGTCCTTCCCAATCGCCGGTGTCCTCGCCACTATTTTTTGTGCCTAAGAAGGAGCAGGGCGAGTTGAGAACGTGCATTGATTATAGAGCCATACATCGAATAACAAAGAACAGGTATCCTCTTCCCCTTATCTCCGTCTTGTTGGACCAGATCAGAGGAGCACAGATGTTCACGAAGTTGGATTTAAGGGGAGCTTATCACCTTATTCAAGTTAGAGAGGGGACGAGTGGAAGACGGCCTTCAGAACACGCTTGGGGCTATTTGAATACCAGGTGATGCCCTATGGGTTGTGTAATGCGCCTGCAGCGTTCCAACACTTCATAAATGATGTGCTCAGTGAATTCATTGATCAATGTGTAATTGTGTATATTGATGATATACTAATCTACTCAACGAATACGCAGGAGCATCAAACACAGGTTCGAGGAGTTTTGCAGAAACTGCGAGAGAACAAACTATTTGTCAAGTTGGAGAAATGTGCTTTTGGAGTTCCACAGGTAGAGTTCTTGGGCTTTGTATTCTCGCCAGCAGGCATTCATATGGACAAACGAAAGATTCAGGCCGTACAAGAATGGAAGTCACCCACTTGTGTGAAAGAAGTCCAAGCGTTTATTGGGTTCGCAAATTTCTATCGGAGATTTATTGGAGAATTTTCCCGACGAATACTACCTTTGACGCGACTACTGAAGAAGGGAACACGATTCGAATGGTCGGAGGAAGCCGAGCAAGCCTTTAAAGATTGGAAGATAGAGTTCACCACTGCGCCTATTCTCCTTCATGCTGATCCGATGGAGCCCTTTTATGTCGAGACAGATGCTTTGGACCTTGCGATTGGTGGAGTTCTATCTCAAAGGAATAAGGAAACGGGCCAGTTACACCCGGTGGCTTATCGGTCCAGGAAGTTGACACCAGCAGAAATCAATTATACGATTACAGAAAAAGAGTTGCTGGCGATAAAAGACGCCTTCAAGGAGTGGAGACATTATCTAATGGGGGCCCACCACGTGGTAACAGTCTACACGGACCATCGGAACTTAAAATTCCTGAAGTCAGCCAGAACCTTGACACCTCGCCAACTCCGTTGGTCTCTGTATTTTGCCGATTACGATTTTGTGATAACCTATCGGCCGGGGGCACAGAATGGAAAGGCGGATGCTTTGTCTAGGTTGGGAACCGGAGAAGAAAGAAGTCCACTAAGCACTCAAGTGATCATACCTGATACCAAGATTATAGGCGCCACTGATATATTGAACTTTAAGGAAAAAGTAATCCAAGCTCTAACCCCAGAAGAAATGCAGAGATGGGCGCAACTAGAACCTGGAAGAGAAGTTCGCGATGAATTACCATTTAAAGAAGGTGAATTGTATTTGCCGACTACAGCATTGCAGAAGCAAGCCTTGCAGGAATGCCATGATCATCTGTTGGCTGGCCACAAGGGAGAGTTCAAGACAGCCGATCTAATTAAAAGAAAATATTGGTGGCCACAGATGAGTAAGGACATAGAGCAATATGTAAAGACTTGAGATATGCGCTCAGGGAAAATCAGAACGGCACGCTCCACAAGGGCTGTTGCAACCCCTTCCCATTCCTCCTCATCCTTGGCATACAATCACCCTAGACTTAATTACAGACTTACCATCCTGTCAAGGGACAAATACTATACTAGTAATAGTAGATGCATACACGAAAATGACACACTTCTTGGCCCTAAAGGGAATCCCTACAGCACAACAGTTAGCAAGACACTTTAGTACACAGATTGTCAGATTACATGGAATACCCAAGATCGTGATATCAGACCGGGGAACCCAATTTGTTTCACATTTCTGGAAGGCTTTTATGAAAGGGTTAGGAGTAGAAACTCGTTTTTCCACCAGTTTCCATCCGGAGACGGATGGACAAACGGAAAGGGTGAACCAGGAATTGGAGCAATATTTACGATTGTTCTTGCTGAAAAAGGAGGGAGAATGGCCAGACTATTTGTGGACAGCAGAATTCGCTCATAATAACGCGAAGAATGTGTCCACAGGATATTCCCCGTTCTACTTAAATTATGGTAGACATCCAAATTCCGCAGTACAAGATGTGGATCTCACAGTCCCAGCAGCCAAGGATTTGGTAGCTCATTTAAAGTCAGTGCATGAAGAAGCATCAAAGAATCTAGTACAGGCTAAGGAAAAGTATAAGAAATACGCAGATAAGAAAAGAAAGAAACCCCCTCCACTAGGAATTGGAGATAAAGTCTGGTTGAATACGAAAAATTTAAGGCTAAAAGGGAACCGAAAATTTCAGCCACGATTTATCGGCCCTTACCCAATTGCAGAGCAGATCGGTCCAGTGACCTATAAATTGACCTTACCCTCCCAATTCAAAATTCACCCAGTATTTCATGTTTCCCTTTTGAAGAAGGCAGTTTCTGATTTGAGAAAAGAACCAATTCCAAAACCAATTCAGCTAGATACAGGAGTAGAGTTTGAGGTGAAAGAAATTCTGGACTCAAAATTAGTCAGAGGTAAACTGTACTATTTGGTAGATTGGAAAGGCTACGGTCCAGAGGAGCGGTCTTGGGAATCAGATTCAGATGTTCATGCTCCAAGGCTAATAAAACTTTTTTATCAGCGCAATCCAACCAAGCCCAGAGTGGAAGGACCATCCTTGGTGGGGAGTACTGTCAGGATCCCTAATGCGAGTTCCAAAAAGAAGCGCAAGGAATTAAGTGCTATGGGCGCTTCAGTCTTGAATGGTTTTCAATGGTCGAGTTTGTGGCATGCCCGCATTTCCAAGATGGCCGCGCAAACGCTGGAGTCGGCGGTCTAGTTGCTAACAGATCTAGAGGGAGACGATGTGACGCGCGCGTGCCTGAGGTAGTGCGCACTTCACCAAGACTTTTCCTCAGAGAAGACGTGTTTCGAGAGAGTTCCCAGTTCTGAAGAGAATACCTTGTCAAGAAGTTTTCCAGAGTGACGCAAGAGAGTTGTGTCGATACTTACCGAAGTGAACAGAAAAAGCCACAGAGTCCGTAGAGGCAACTTATTGAGAGTAGAGTTTGGAGTTTATTCTTCGTTGCCCCAGGAAACTAGATACGACGTCCGCAGCACCTGAAGAGAAGACAGAAGAAAGCTAAGTGAATTTCTGACAGATTATTTTACGGTCACATTAAAATGATAAGTAGTGTTGGGCGACGCAATAAGTAAAGACTTACCAGGGAAAGCAGAGATCAGCATACCGATCCCTGAAAAGAAAAGAAGTACATTGTAGTATACACTGAAGAGATTACTAAGGGAAAAATATAAAAGACAATAAGAACAGTCAACTAGGAAAGTAAGGAGAAAGACTTACCTGAGCATTAACAGTTTCGCAGTAACTCAAGGAGAGGAAGCAACAGGAGAAGTCAAGGCACAAAAGAATCATCTAGAAGACCACAGTTATTAGTATAGCTAGAAGCAAGAAAAGAAAGAAGAGAAACCACGAGAAGAAAGATTGATGGTAGGTCAAAAGAGAAAGAGTTAAAAGATATTAAGACTACAAGATAAATAGGCATAATAAAAACGAATATATGTTTTACAGATAATTAGTGACATCAATAACAAGAAAGAAGAAAAGGCAGAGTTGACCAAGAGAGGCACAGAGTTCAGGATACTGGGTAGGTAGAAAACACCATTAGAGAAGAGAAGAAAAGAGACAGAATAGAGTAGAGGAGGAATAATCATAATGTTGTGTGCTTAGTTACCTCAGGAATCTTCAGTAGCAGAGTGGTAGCTGAAGAAGAATTCCAGATAGGAAAACCAGAAGGTCCAGAACCAGTCTCTTCTCTCGTTTGTTATTTTATCCAATTTCCCCCTTCCCCCTTGCTGATCAGTTAGAGCCACAGACATTTCTTGGGGCTGAGTGATTAGTAGTGGGAGTCGGGAAGCTAGCAGCTTCTGTTCCTGTGCAAGACAAAGGCAACCAGCGGGAAGCTGAAGGTGAGCCCTGACAGTGAGTAGCCCATTGGCTACCACCTGCCAGTAACTGTAATGCCCCTAAATTGAGTATTTATGGGCACCCGTGAACCCTGATCCTTAGAATCCTGGTGAGCTAAAGGACTGAAGAGACATGCAGCAGTGAAGACTCCAGACAACAACTGACTTGTCCCCAGCCATACCGGCCTGTCTGCAGCCCTCTGAGGAACCTGCTCAAAGAAGCGACGTCCTGCAGGCCCAGCGACCATCTCCACTCTGGAATGACTCACTCCCTTGCCTAAACACCAAGAACTCCTGGGGACATTGGCCCTGCCCTCAAAAAAACCAACACCAAGGACTCCCTTGCCTTCTGGATCCCTGAGTTCCACCCACTCTGAACTGGACACCCACGGCCAGAGTGAGTGGCCCACCAGTCCAGTGAAGTCTACCAAGTGATCCTGACCTCAAAACCATTGTGGCTGACCTGTCCTGGACCCCACGAAGATACTTGCAGCCTCTACACAAGGGGTCGCCCGGACCTTGACCGACTCCAGTGAAGATATTTCAACGTCTATAGGCACCCTTGCATCCTCAGCTCCACGACCTTGGGGAGCCAAGCTGACCGTGCCCAAGCATGCGCCAACATCCCAACGTACCTGCCCAGTCAGTTACCTTCATCCAGCCTCCAGGTACGAGTCTGAAGCCTTTGTCAGTGACCGCACCTTCACTAAGGCGGAGGAGCATCGCCCCACTGTTCAAAAGGAAAAATATAATAGCGTATCTTTATTATCATTGTATTTTTTCCTATGGAAGGAATGGCTCTTGGGGCAGGGCTGGGCAGCGCAGGGGGAGGAGTGGTTTACACTGCCGAAGTGCGCAGGACTGCTTGGCTGGCCAAGCAGTCCTGCGCACTTTGCATGTTCCCCACCAGGCTGCATTACACAGTCTGGTGAGGAACTGGTGAGGAACATGCAAAGCCTCCCTGTCCCCATATAAGCACCTAATCACTGCACTCAGACCATTTTCAATGCTGCATTGCAACGTTGTGATTGGCCTGAGTGCCTGGGTGCTTCCTGCTGCTGCTACTAACAACTGGGACTGGAGATCGGAAGATGAAGCGGACAGAGGAGAGTCGGACATCCGTCCTTTTCAGGTGATTCCTATTTCTTTGGGCATCCACCCCCCCACCCCATATCCCTCCATCCACGTCCGTTAGCAGCCGCTACTGCTCTTTGTGAAACCGTTTCACATCCCCTTGCATTGGGTGCCCAACACTGTCTTTCCACCTTGCACCCGGCCACCCCTGTGCCGTCAGTGGTGTATGATTGGTGCTGCCTTGTGGGCCCCCCTGCTTGCTTAAACCCCCGGGTCCTGTGCCCTTAAACCACGGGTACCTACTTGCAAACCATGCATCTCTAATTTACCCTCAGTGTCCATTGACTAACTTTGGGCTCCAGGCACCACCTTTGACCTCTGCACCTGGCCGCCCCTGTGCCCACTTGAACCTTGCCCTGTGTTGGTCCAAACCCCAAAGACTGGAATTGTAAGTCATGTACTTACCTGTTAGTGTGCATAACTGTTTTCCTTCCAGAGGATTGCATTGCATTTCTTGCTATCTGTATTGTCTATTTTTTACATTGCTAAGTATTGCTACTGTTGGACACCACAAAATATTTCTAATACTACTGTAAAGTATTGCTATTTGCAACACATTTCTACTTTACCTGAAAGTATTGCTATTTCTAAACTGGTACTGCCCTGCAACATTTGATTTGGAGTTTGTCATGGAGTGCGTGTCTAATTTCTTGACTGTGTCTACAACAAATGCTTAACACAACACTTTGATAAGCCTAACTGCTCAACCACCCTATCACAAAAGAGTGTAAGGTATTATCTACTTTAAGCCCTGTAGAGCCTCT
The DNA here is from genome assembly GCF_964204655.1 of Triturus cristatus. NCBI lineage: Eukaryota > Metazoa > Chordata > Amphibia > Caudata > Salamandridae > Triturus > Triturus cristatus. The sequence goes on along the minus strand of NC_140583.1, from coordinate 504,210,303 downwards.
GGAGACCCACTGGACACTGTGCACACTATGCCTTACTTTGGTATAGTATATGCAGATCTGGCTTCCTACACCAAATACAACCATTACTTTACATTTGCTTCAGACATCTAAATATATCTACGTGGTCTAATGTATAGTATGTTATTAGAAAAAACATCCTCCCATCGTTGCTCTATCAAAGAGCACATGATAAATGGGTTTAGGATTTCTCAAGAAGTAATTTCATTTTGTCATTCGCTCTTAAGACTGTAATCATACCATGAAATTATTTGCAAATGTTCCCCACTTTTAAGGGATGTTGTTCAAAGTCAGGTTGTAATAAACTAAAGCAGCTTGATTCAGTTAAAAAAATACAATTAATCTGCCTGAATAAGAGTACTACTTTAAGTGAGCATTGCATTCAAATAAAAATTGCCAAAATCCATGTCATAAGGGCTTATTATTCAACAAACATTCTACACATCCCAGTACGCTTACCCTATATTTTGTGTATGGAAGATGTATGTAAAATTTCATGGTTCTCAAACTCTTGTCAGGTGTTAGTACCTTACCCAGTCCTGCATGTGTTTTTTAGGTCTCGCCTGAGCCAGCGCATGCGCTGCTCTGGCGAGACATTTAGTGAGTGGGCTTTAAAAAGCCCGACCACAGCTTTTTGGGTGGCATAGAGCGTGCGGTTCCGCGCACAATGATGAGCAGAGGTGCCATCTGGCTTTCCTCTCTCATCATGGTGCGCGCACATCGCACACCACTTGCCAGACGTGCCTCCCTTTTCCTGGCAGCACGAGTCACGCGCTTGTTTAAACTTTCCGCGCGAGCTTGACCTTCATTCGCAATCAGTGGGAAAAACAATACAAAAAGGAGATTCACAGCACTCTATTAAAATTCTAAATAAATAGATGGTTGCGTAAGAGCTTTCCTAGTAAACTGCTTGCGTATTTTCAGTTTTTGTCCAGACAGTGCTGTTTCTAAGCCAGGTTATAACATGTGCATCGGGCTAGGAATTAACATGTCTGCCACGAGGGACACATACTGTTCTCTGTGGCAGGCACTCAAACCCATAAACTATCTCGCCAGGTTCGCAAAAGGAGAGTGCTGCAGATCAGGGCATACAAATTCTCCCTACTTCCACGGATAGAGTAATTTCACAGATACATGCATATACACTCATCACACGCTTGGGCCCATTCCACTAACATACGCTCAATTACTCTATCAACGCTAAACATGGAGAGAGAAAACTCCTAAACACCCTGTATCTACAGTAAGGTCAATGCGATCAGATTGTTACTGTCCTGAGTCATGATTTAAACAACAATAATCACATTAGAGTATTCAATAAACGACAAGAAATAACCACCAACACTGTAATTCATAAATGGTATTTTATCTAAAATTAGTTCAAATGAAAGTCAATCAATAGCAAAATCATTATTCTCATAGTTTTCTATTCTAGCTAAATGTCATAAATGGGTCAGGACAGGTCTCTCAGTAAAGTTTCCCGAGTCGCCGTCCTCACAGCATCGATCCTCACCAACGCAGGTTTGGGAAGAAGTGGCCTCAGACCCTCCCTAGTCTAACAATATTTATAATATAACTTGCAAAATAAAGCAACATAAAAATTCTAAATGTTCATTGAGTCACCAAGCGAAACGAGCAGGAAAGGATGTTGCATCGCAACATTTGTAAGAACCTCCGCTCAGAAAAATCACAAATAAAAAAACGGAAGAAGGAAACTCGAGTTTTGCAAAAGAATACATTTCCTCGGAACATAGCGAAGCCACCACTGTAATCACAAAGTTCATTGTGGCTTTCTTTCCCTCCAAGGACAGTTGGAAGCTTGCCTGGAGTCGCTGTCATCACGGAAACTTTCAAAACTCCAGCAGAAGCCATGGTCAGGTGACTTTCAACCATGTTCAGCAAGGCCTTCTGACATATTCACATTCACTCGAGTGCAGGCTGTAAACGGCAGCCATCTTATTTAGGCCAAAACGAACCATCTTAATTGAAAGAAACACAAACAACGTTACTACATCATCGCAATGATTAAACAGTGTTAATTCCCACTAATACCCTTATGTGTATGTAATTAACTAGCCATCTGCCACATAAATAAGCATTAGCACACGCTATTATTTTAAAGCATCAACACAAAACAAATAGCACACTCATATTAAATAACTGCACACATTATTAAGCAACATATATGCATTCCCACGTGTAGTTTCTCTTGTTAATAATATTGGTTAGTCAAAGTTTCTCACAAAACCAATAATTATCGATTATAGATTAATAATTTTAGTTCTGACATATAGACAAAACCGTAGCTTAAAACTCGATAAATTTTCAACAGAAAACCCTGCTCCAGCAATCCCCCCTTTGGTGATATCATCACCAAATTAAACAACCAAAAAAAAAATTTTAGCCCCATTTTAGGAGAAATTGAAAATGTCTTTTCTCTTTTCACAACACTACACACCAGACTCCCTTTCATCATCCCTATTTGCCTCTAGGTAAACACTCTCCCTCAATTCTTCTAATTCTATTTCTTGTGGGTCTCTTTTAGACCTCTTATGTTTCTTTTCAATATTTCTTTTGATTAATTTCTTTTTCCCTCCCCTGTTTTTACAACACAAACACACCAATCTTAGTATCAATAAAGCAACAATTACACAGGTCAAAGGAAACAATATCTTACCTATAATAGTACTACCTATCTTAGCAATAAAACTCTTAACAGCTATCACTTTATTTGCTAATTTAGTCCAGATACTTTCAGCTTCCAGTGGTACTAATTCTTCATGCAAATCAGTAATATTTTTGATATAGACCTTCAGGTCTTTGCTTTCGTCAGGAATGTAAGTGCAACAATGTTGAACTTTCAGCATTCCACAGACTCCACCCTCCTTGGCCAACAGAATATCAAGGGCAAGTCGATTTTGCATAGACATGGCACGTACGGCAATCATCTCCGTATTCACCAAAAGAAACCCTCCAGCGGTACTTGTCGATAAGCGATCTACCACTGTTGACAGTTTCCGAATTCCATATGCATTTAAAGAAATTCCCACTGCTGGAATTAAAGCTCCAAATATATCACCAACTATTTCTGACCAAGTTTCTCTCCTAAAACGTGTTAGTAAATTAATATGTTCTACATCTTCTATCTTATCTATATGAAAGATCTTTGGAAAGACCAGACCAATATAACATGTGCCATACCAATGGTCAGGCAACCTGTAATAAGCCTTGTTCCCACAAACATAATACACTCCTGGGAAAACTGGATCTTCTCCTCCTTTGAAACCCCATCCTGTTGCAATGAAGTATGTATCATGACACTCACTAGTCCCAACAAAATATGTATCATATTGGGATTTCTTCCTTGTAATGTATAATTTACCCTTCTGTGGTGCATCTAAAGCTAAAGTTGGACTAGCAGCCCCACTCCTCAATTCTTTCCCCATCTCTATGTCCCAAATTGTCTCACTCACTTTATATTTCCCTGCCTTTTCATGCATGCTCATTCTCCTTTCCTCCACCATGTTTAGGAAATCCTTCTCCTCTTCTTTCAAACTGCAAGTTAAATTGTTCTTAGAAATGTAATCTAAGGTTAATTCTTCTTTCTCAATAAAAATTTCACCAAAAATGTTAGCTTCTTTAGCTGGATTCAGCCTTTTATTCATAGGCAATTGCCCAAAAATGTTATCTTTGTTAGACATCTCATAATCTATTTTCCCTAACAAATAAAAAACACTACTTAGCACACTACATGAAATTCCATACGTAGCTGGTAAATGGTGATAAGTAACACCCTCTGAAACGGATGCAGGTAATTGCATACATACGTAGCAATCCCTAACTTCCATTGTCTTTACGTATTCATACAACAACTTTGAAAAAACATTGCTAGAAAAATCATTAATTGACCTATCTTTATGTATGTAAGTGTTACTAATTCTAGTTGGAACTACTTTATGCAAATTCTTCTCTATATTAGTCACATTCTCAGTGTGTATCTCAAATGTACCTATCGTGACTCTAAAAGTAACTAATAAAGCTAGTACACCCCATAATAGCATTAATAATTCAGTACAGCAGCAGCACATTCTACACCATCTTTTTAAGAAGGCACATCTACTTTGATTATTTTCTATGTTATCCATTTTACTACTTTGACCGTGTCTTTTGACTCAGCCTCTATTACTTCACTACTGGAACTTCTAGAACTTTTGATTACTTCAGACAGCTAAATTTCAGACTTTCTTCTTTTCACTTTTCTCCAAGTGATTTCTTCAGTTCACTCAATTTGGATATTCATCACTCTTCACTTCAACTTCTTCAACATCAAACTGTATTAGATCTCCAACAACATCCTCAGTATCCGACTTTTCTCCAATGTCAGTCAAGATAACTTTCAGGATTTCACCTGTATCTTCCTCAACCACTTCACGTATGGTCTCCTCTGGATTTCCCTGACTTTCTGCCTCTTCACCTTCAGACAGTGCCACGTACGTCCATTCCGGCGACCTATACTTCTGGTTCGGTTTTCTGATTCTTTTGATCTCCTCTGGTTCCTTCGACTCTTTCCGCTTTTCACCTTTTGCTGGATTTTGACTCGACACTTCGTTCACTTGTTCAGCTTTCGATGTATTTGCTCGTGCCAGTCTGTATCTCAGCCTCTTTATCCTGTTGTTAGGCCAAAGATCTCCTTTTACAACTCTCTTTGGTCTCACTTCTTTATTTTTTCTTTCTCGAATCCAAGTTCTCTTTCTCAGAACTCGACCCTCTGATTTCTCATCCTCACTCTCATCTGATTCTGTCTCAATTGCCTCTTGTTCTTCAACAGTTTTCTTTTGCTCCACAGTCTTTACCACCACTGTTTGAGATTTTCCTAATTCTGTCCCTCCTCGGGTCTCCGACACGCAATCTTCTTGCTGTCTACTTGTCCCTTCACCTAACTTATCAGGAATGTTCCCTACACCTCCTCGGGGGTCTTCCGCAATCTGTCCCTCTCTAACTTCTACTGACCCTGCTTCTTCAGGTGTAATCTCAAGTGGATTTTCAACTTCTTCATCTGATTCAGATGTAGTCACTGTGGAATTGCTCTTTTCTCTTCTGTTTTTTCCACTGCTCGTTGGAACTTCAGACACTCTTACAGAATCTGATCTCCTTTCTGTGACTCTCAATGTTTCTCTTGAAGCCTCTCCTGGAAAGAAAGAATCACCTGACTCCCTTTCTCCTTCACCTCTTCCAAAATTCCGATTCCTTCTCACTGGTTCAGCTTCTTCATCATCGCTGGTATCTGACTCTTCAAAATACTCCTTACCAGTCCCATCTTTTGGATTAGGAACTCTCAGAGTATGACTTGCATGCACCCAGTTTTTCACACCGGCACACTTTACTGCAGTTGTCGTAGTCAGAATAACTTGTCTTGGCCTTCCCCACCTTGGAACCAAGCAATTTCTTCTTCTGTGCACTTTAATCCTCACCCAGTCCCCTGGACTCAGATCATGGGCTTGCTTCTTCTCAAGTGTTGTAGCGTCTCCTCCAACCTGGTGAAACACAGAATGAACTGCGTCAGCCAGGCCTTTTTAGTAATCCAAAATCATGTCATCAGTTATTGTCATCAACTTATTGACAGGCACAAATGCATGTCGCATTGCACGTCCCATCAAGATCTCATGTGGACTCAAACCAGTAGTTCTATCTGGAGTAGATCTAATCGTCATTAGCACTAGAGGCAAGACATCAGGCCATTTCATTCCAGTGGCTAAACACATTTTACCAATTCGGTTTTTGATTGTGCCATTCATCTGCTCAACTACACCAGAAGCCTCTGGTCTGTAAGCACAATGTAGCTTCTGCTGTATGCGCAATGCTTCACAAATTAAACTCATGAGCTCATTATAGAAGTGTCCACCTCTATCAGACTCAATCGTTACTGGAAACCCATATCTAGGAATCAACTCTCTTAACAGTAACTTTGCCACTGTTATTCCATCATTTCTCCTAGTCGGATAGGCCTCCACCCATCTCGAGAACAAACAGACCACCACTAGAACATACCTCAATCTGTTCACTTGTGGCATTTCAATGAAATCAATTTGCATTCTCGTAAAAGGACCACCTTCTCTGCCTATCGTTCCCAGACTCACCACTGTCTTTTTCCCAGTGTTAAATTGCTGGCAAATCAAACCTCTTTGACAGATGCTTTCTGCAATCAGCCTGAACTTTGCATTATACCAGGTCTGCTTAAAAGACCTGATCATCGCATCCCTTCCCAAATGTCCCTGGCCATGATACATTCTTGCCATTGTCGACAGCATAGAGTTGGGCATGACTGGTCTACCATCTCTATAGATCCAGACATGATCTGTCTCTCTTGGGGCACAACCTGCCTTAATCCAATCTTTCTTTTCTTCATTTCCTGCCTCATCTTGTAACTGTTTTACTTCATCCCACGTTTCTAGGACATTAGTAAACATCACAGAACAAAAAGACATTTCCTTTTCTCGTGCCCTATTAATCGAATGATTGTTTTTAGCACAATATTGTGCAATGTCATTGGCAAAACGATTACCAAGGGTAATAAAATCATCTCCTTGTCCATGAGCAGCACATTTTACAACTGCTAATTCTTTAGGCAGCTGTATCGCCTCAAGCAATTTCCCAATCACTTCAGCATTCTTTATTGGAGTCCCACTCGACGTCAAGAAACCTCTCTGTAGCCAAAGCTGGCCAAAATCATGCACGACTCCAAATCCGTACTGACTATCAGTCATTACAGTCACCCTCAGATTCTTCCCAATCTTGCAAGCTTTCGTCAATGCCACCAATTCAGCAACTTGAGCAGACTTCACTCCTTTCAATGGTGAAGCTTCCATGACTTCTGAAACTTTGCACACTGCATATGCTGCATTCAGCACACCATCATCATTCCTCAGACATGATCCATCCACAAACAGCACATGATCACTTTCAGGCAATGGAAGATCTCTTATGTCTGGTCTAGGCTTTGTACAGTAATCAAGCACATCCAAACAATTATGATCAACTTCATCCTTTACACCCACATTTTCAGTATCAGGCAATAATGTTGCTGGATTCACATTCACACATCTCTCAAGAGTCACATTTGATGCTCCCAGAATGATTTTCTCATATTTAGTCAGCCGACTATGTGACATATATTGAGTTCTGCTTCTTGTCAAAAGAATTGCCACATTATGAGGTACGAATACCCTTACAGGATATCCCATTATTATATCCTCACTCTGTTCCAAGCTTCTGCATGTAGCAGCTACCGATTTCAGGCAACCTGGTAAACCCACAGCTACATGGTCAAGTGTCGATGAGAAGTACGCAATAGGCCTTCTCAGTTGTCCATGCTTCTGGATTAACACTGAAAGTGCACATCCGTTTCTCTCACTGCAGTACAACTCAAACTCTTTTTCATAGTCTGGCATTCCCAAAGCAGGTGCTTCACACGTTCTGCTCTTCAACTCCTCAAATGCTGCCATTTGTTCTCCATCTAGTTCCAATGGGTCTTTCACCTCACTTTTAGTCAGCTTAATCAGTGGCTTTGCTATCAGGGAGAAATTACTAATCCACTGACGACAATAACCCACCATCCCCAGAAACATCCTCACTTCTCTCTGGGTCATTGGGGCCCTCATTCCCCTGATAATTTTGATCCTGTCATCAGTCACCTTTCTCAGACCCTTTTCAATATTGTGTCCAAGATAATGCACCTCTTTTTTGCAAAATTGCAATTTGGCTGGAGATACTTTTAACCCTCCATCTGCCAGATGATTCAGTAAAGCTATGGTATCTATTTCACAAGCTTCACGTGTCTTTGATGCCACAAGTAGGTCATCAATATACTGCACTAGTACTGAGCTTTCAGGCATGATCAAACTCTCCAATGATTTTTTCAATAACTGATTGAATATCGAAGGACTCTCTGTGTATCCCTGTGGGATTCGACACCATGCTAAAATACGCTGGCCAAACCTAAATGCAAAAATCGGCTGGCTGTCATGATGCAATGGTATCGAGAAGAAAGCATGACACAAATCAATCACTGTGTACCACTCAGCATCATGTGGAATCTGATACAAAATCACTGACGGATTTGGCACAATAGGACAACATGCCACCACAATTTTATTAACCTTTCTCAAATCTTGTACAATCCTGAACTTCCCATTCGGCTTCTTTAGCCCCATTATCGGTGAATTACACGGGCTACTCAGTAATTCTCTCAAAACTCCTTGCTGAATCATTTTCTCAATTATAGGTGTTATTCCTTCAATTATTTCTGGTGTCATTTTGTACTGAGGAATATTAGGATAAGTAATTCCCTCTTTCACTGAGATTTTCACAGGATCTACATTATTCATCAATCCCACATCTTCTCCAGTAAAATCCCAAACTGTCGTTTTCACTGTGTCTCTCAGCTCTTGAGGCAAGTCCTCTGGGTTAAACACAGCATATGTACCAACCATCTCACTCTCTCTATTATCTAGAGTCATTCGGTACAAAACATCCTCATCTGGTGTTTCAAAAGCTATTCCATCCGGAGTACAGAAAATTGTACAATTCATCTTGCACAACAGGTCCCTACCTAACAAATTCACTGGACTAGTGTCACAGACCACAAATCTGTGCATGTCTGATAATTTCCCTATTCTTACCCTTACTGGTTCAGTAAGACGTGTCTTGATTTGTGTATTAGCTACACCAACTACTTGGATTGCTTCATCCGAGAGAGGAAGATTTCTAATATCTGCTGACCTGACAGTTGATCTCGTCGCTCCTGTGTCTACTAAAAAAGTAACACTTTCTTCATTTATTTTCCCATCTACAAATGGTCCTGCCTGATCTATTTCTAGAGTTGCACCAAGTATGCACTCTTCCTCCTCTCTTCGGCACCGTCAATAATCACCTTCGGACTCACTCCCTTCATTCTTTAACCAATACTGTTGTACCGGGTTAGAACGCCTTGGTTTGTTTACCTGCTCATCATTGTAGAATCCCGAATCCTGATTGTACTTTTGGGACCCTCTATTCTGCGGCAAGGGCAGTCTTGGCTCTTGACTCTGCTGTTTAACAACCTTCTGCTGTTGCTGCTGATGATTACACCCCTCAGTCTGCACCTGTTGATTTAATGGTTTACTTTCATTATTCACTAATGGTGGATTGGTACACTCGGATCTCCAATGTCCCAGTTGACCACAGTTGTGGCACGGGAACTTTTTCTTCGCCTCTTCTAAATTCCCCTTTCCTTTCCCTACATATCTGGGCCTATTCCCTGGATTATTTGCCTGTTCCACCAACTGTGCTTCTTGTCTCTCTGCAACTTTCACCTGTGCCCACATTGCCTTTTCTTTCAGCTTTCTTTGTTTTGCTTCAATTTCATCACTGAAGTACTTTGCATGTCTCAGGATCTCATCTATTTTCTTACTCTGCCAGTCCACTGTATGCTCACGAATTCTCTCACTAATCTCAGGTCTCAGGCCATATACAAATCTGTATACAAAATGACTAAAATCCTTGTCACCCAGGTGTTCCTCCCCACTGAATTGTTTAAAAGCCAGTATCAGCCTCTCATAAAAAGCATGAACTGATTCTTTCGCTTCCTGATGTGTTCGATCTGTCTTAACCCAGTCTGTCTCTTTTGGAGGTACTTTATTTTTCAGGAATACAATTACCTGATCGTATTTTTTCATTACCTCTGGATCTGGTGCTCCTGTTTTCTGATCTCTTGGATATTCCTCAGCAGGCCAATTTACAACTATTTTACACTCAGCCCACAAGTCTCCTGGAACAATTATATCAAACAGACTATTCAGATCAATCCACAGCACCTTCGATAATTTCACAAATCGGTCTACCTGCCTATACCACTCGACGGGCTTTTCTCTCAATCGAGGGAAATCATTTGTAAATGATAAAATATCCTGTCTGGTCCATGGAACATGTACATATCCTCCTCCAGGTATTTCTCTCATAGGATAAGCATCCACTGTTTTTTCTTTTTCTCTCACAGGAAATGCTGAATAAGTCCTGTCCACTGATTCTTCCCTTTTCTTGTACCACCTGTCCTTCCATTTTTCTACATCACCCCATTTCCGCAACAGGGAAATCATTTCCTTAATCTGCCCTGTTCTGCCTACATTATTTAGATTCTCTATGTCCTTTTCAGAAAAATCCACTCGGTACGGTCTCTGCAGAGTTTTCACCTTATCCATATCGACTCCCAATTCACCCGCTATTCCTTTCAACTTGTCATGTGTACTTTTAGCCCTCCAAGTAATGCTTTTACACATATATAACAGCTCACCATCATGATGATCTTTCAGTATTTCTGTAGTAACTGTCCCTGCAATAATCTCCTCTAATTCTATGCGCAACCTTGCTACATCAACTGCTTGAGAATCTTTCTCTTTCTTTTGAAGAATTTTCAACCAATCATTCAAATCTTCAGCTGTTATTTCCGTAGACTTTTTCACTGCAACCACTTTCTCTGGCATCCTTTGTGGTTCCAAAATCGGCATCCCTGAACAACTAGTATCACTAGTATCCAATCTTGAATTAGACTGCACCTCTAATCCTCCACTACATGTGTCACGTCTTGATTGTCTCAAATCATTACTTTCTGTCCTTATTCCTGACTCTCTTGAAGGACCAGCCAAACTTGTTAATTTATTCCCAACATATGGAACCATCAAACCATTCTCACCCGTCCTCTGCTTATCAAAAATAGGCATAACCGGACCTATGGTTACAGGCACCGTAACAGCTTCCAAATTCTTCGTCAGCTCTCTAATCTTTTCAGTCAGTTCAGATGTAGTTCTGGCTAATTCTCTCGTATTCTCGTCACCACATCGATTCTCTCTCTCTCTTTCTCTGAAAGAGCTACCACTTTTTAAATCAGGTGTCGCAACTTCTGTCTCAATGATACGCAAAGTATCTCTTATTGGAGTAGCAACTGGTGTGCTCTCTTCTGGTTCAAGCCTATATGGAGGTGGTCTCTTGTAAATCATGTCATCCAAGACCTCATCCTCATAATCATTAACTCTATACCTTTTCACTTCTGCTTCAGGAACCCTTCCTGTTTCCTTTCTTTCTTCCTTCTCTTCAATTGCCCTCATAGGATATAACCCTTCTGTCATACTAGCATCTCGCCATCTCCTCATTCGATCATGATAAGTTTCCCGATCATATTTCCTCCCAAACATATACCTATAGTTGCCTCCAGACCTCTGTTTTTCTCGCTCATGTACTTCATCTTCCCATTCCACCAACGCCTCAAACTGTGTCGGCCTTGGTCTCGGATCAAGACACAACATCTTCTCCCGTAAATTTCTCAACACGGCCATATTAAATGAACCATGTTCTGGGAATGCTAAGACACCATCTTCCTTAGTATACCTAGCCCAGTTCTCCAACCATATACAGGTATGATCCCCTTTTCTCGGAACCATGAAGGATGCAGGAGTTTTCGTTGGAGGTAACAATTCACCTTCTCTTGTTTTAATGTCTTTATCCTTGTCGAACCATCTTTTTATTTTACCGAACAAGGATTTCTTCTTTTTCTCCTCTTGGTAATACATTTTAGCGTTTACCAAAACTTTCTAATCCCTTCCGTAACACAACTGTACGGTACAATCTTTCGTCCAATAACAGCGCAACTCACACCAACGCACCAATCCTGGAGCGTCTACGTCACCCTGTACTCCTTCCAATCTCTGCGCGGCTCACACCAACGCACCAATCCCAGCGCGAGCACTGTTCTGATCCACTACCCAATCAGAGCGCGGTCTCTATGACGTCACCAGTCGCTGACTGCAGCTTCTGCTCTGTCTCCTATCACTCGTCTACCCCTCCTTTACAAAACCTCCTCAGTAGACTTCGTTTTAAATTTTTACAAAATTCATTAGTTACAACATATAAACATCTCCATTGTCTGCTTCGCTAACCACAGAATAGTAAAGAAAATTCTCACAAGAATCCCGCTTCTTTTTAGAACAGCGCTTACCTCTGCTCCACTACAGAATCAATACTCTCGTTGACACAGTAGCACATCCCTCTACTCTGCCCTTCTAACATGCATTCATTAACTGTTTCCTCTAGGACTGCTCCAAAGAGTCTTACAATCAATTAAATGCTCATACATTCACGCACTTTCACACAAGAAAATGTAGTACATACACACAGAATCCTGCTTTTTCCGAGAACAGCAAACAGTCTGCCCTACTACAGAATTATAACATACGTTAACCAAGCAGTGTTTACCTCTGCCCAGTCCTTCAAACAAGCTCAGAGAATACCTATTACTTCTCCAGCGGTAAGCTTTAACGGCAAACCTTACGGATCCCTGGGACTTAAGACCAGAGTTTCACAGATAACCTTCGCTACCATACGCACTCCTTTTATACCGAAAATATGTCCCTGATAGTAACACACGACGATGTCACTGATTCCGAACCCAGACAATGTGACGCGCAACTTCAATTGTCACGCGTTTCTCCTGCATACGTACAGGACCAACAATCCCGTCTTTCCCGAGAGCAGTATACACTTCCCTCTGCCCTACTACGGAACTGCCACCAGCTCCCAAGTTCCAGAAGCACTACATAAAACTCAATACGATGACTTCAACATATAGTATTAGTACATATACCAACATCAATCAATCAATAAATCAATTAATCAAAAAGCCAATAAACAAGCAATCTAATCAGATCAAGACAATAATCAAAACCATTACTCTGCTACCAGGAAATTGCTGCAGATCAGGGCATACAAATTCTCCCTACTTCCACGGATAGAGTAATTTCACAGATACACGCATATACACTCATCACACGCTTGGGCCCATTCCACTAACATACGCTCAATTACTCTATCAACGCTAAATATGGAGAGAGAAAACTCCTAAACACCCTGTATCTACAGTAAGGTCAATGCGATCAGATTGTTACTGTCCTGAGTCATGATTTAAACAACAATAATCACATTAGAGTATTCAATAAACGACAAGAAATAACCACCAACACTGTAATTCATAAATGGTATTTTATCTAAAATTAGTTCAAATGAAAGTCAATCAATAGCAAAATCATTATTCTCATAGTTACCTATTCTAGCTAAATGTCATAAATGGGTCAGGACAGGTCTCTCAGTAAAGTTTCCCGAGTCGCCGTCCTCACAGCATCGATCCTCACCAACGCAGGTTTGGGAAGAAGTGGCCTCAGACCCTCCCTAGTCTAACAATATTTATAATATAACTTGCAAAATAAAGCAACATAAAAATTCTAAATGTTCATTGAGTCACCAAGCGAAACGAGCAGGAAAGGATGTTGCATCGCAACATTTGTAAGAACCTCCGCTCAGAAAAATCACAAAAATAAGAAGGAAGAAGGAAACTCGAGTTTTGCAAATGAATACATTTCCTCGGAACCATAGCGAAGCCACCGCTGTAATCACAAAGTTCATTGTGGCTTTCTTTCCCTCCAAGGACAGTTGGAAGCTTGCCTGGAGTCGCTGTCATCACGGAAACTTTCAAAACTCCAGCAGAAGCCATGGTCAGGTGACTTTCAACCATGTTCAGCAAGGCCTTCTGACATATTCACATTCACTCGAGTGCAGGCTGTAAACGGCAGCCATCTTATTTAGGCCAAAACGAACCATCTTAATTGAAAGAAACACAAACAACGTTACTACATCATCGCAATGATTAAACAGTGTTAATTCCCACTAATACCCTTATGTGTATGTAATTAACTAGCCATCTGCGACATAAATAAGCATTAGCACACGCTATTATTTTAAAGCATCAACACAAAACAAATAGCACACTCATATTAAATAAGTGCACACATTATTAAGCAACATATATGTATTCCCACGTGTAGTTTCTCTTGTTAATAATATTGGTTAGTCAAAGTTTCTCACAAAACCAATAATTATCGATTATAGATTAATAATTTTAGTTATGACATATAGACAAAACCGGAGCTTAAAACTCGATAAATTTTCAACAGAAAACCCTGCTCCAGCAATAGCACCTTAAAGAATCAAGTGCATAACAGTACTGAGTATTATTTAGGATGGAAAAAAACAACTATCAAAATCTGCAAGACCCCTTCATTGACAGCAGCACCGTGTATACTAGCAACACTTTTAAATGCATTAAATCCTATATGTCTGCGCGTTAAGCCAATAAACGTTCATTGTGGTGCATTCTGTAGTGGGAAAAAATACAAACAGCTCCCTTCTCCCCAACGGGCTCACTTTACCCTTCAACTTTGGCAACAGGATGTAGAACTCTTGTATGCATGCCTATTGAATCCATCTCCCCAGACCCAATTTTCGCGTACACTTACCGGCTGAATGGAGCTGGCCACGAGTGTTGTAGTGCTCTGATCTCCCACCTTCCTGCGCCTCTACCCACCCCTCTTTCCCCCACAACCCTAGCAGGTCTAGCCTCACACCTCCCTAACAAACCCCTTCATGTTGAACAGTTGTCGCAGCCCTCCCACTGGCAAAGGGGGCGTGAGGCCTTCTGCCTCCCTAACACAAACACGCATCAAAGACCGCCCCTTCAAACAAGCTGTTTCCTGTAGGGGTGAAGAAATGGGAAGAAGAGAGGAGAGGCATGGGGGAGGTGGGAGCGGGAGGGCTCGTGCAAGCACTTGTTTATACCAATACGAAGACTGCGCTGCGCCTCGTGCTACATTGCACCTAATTAGCATTCTCTGGAGCACCACCTGGCTGACCTCACCGCCGCAGTGCTGAAGGCGGAAAGTAACACTGCACAAATGCACTCCGTGGAGCCGGCCTGCTGTTTGCACAGCACCTCGTGTACACAGATAGCCTCAGGGCGCTAGATCTGAAAGACCACGTCCACGATAAGCATTGGCATAGCCAATAGGTCTTGCCTTTGGGTCCTTAAAGTGTTTAGCCATGCAACACTTGATGTTGTTGCACCAAGGATATTGTGCTGGATAACTAAACACTAATAAGGTACTAAAGGCGAGATCTATTGGCTATGCCAATGCTTGTTTTGTTTCGGGCATAGAGGAGTGGTCACTGGTTAATTCAGTCTCCAGATAAATAGCACCTACTGTTCAATTGATTTTGTTTTCTGTAGCATAGTCATTAGCATGGCTCAGTGAGTTTAGAGCTCTGTACTGGCAAATAGTGATCGAAGTCAGAATACAGACAAGATATACTCTGCTGTTGATGGTAATTTTTGTACTACCATACTTTTTACAGCGCTTAGAATCAACACGTGGTATGAAGCGATAAAAAAACAAAATATGAATACATTTCCCTTGTCTTCCACTTCTTCTCTCACTGAGATTGCCTAGAGATTAGAGATGAAAGTATGCTTCCTCCCTTTCCTTCCTCCTTACCTGCTGCTCTGTGAGATCACCAAAAAGGACGCCTGTACGAGGCTGACCTGTGTTTAGTGGTAGCTGTAGCATTGTTGCTGCAGGCATCGGGCACAGCACGTATAATAGTTAACTTGCCAACATCGGGTCCACACAGATTGGGCATGGTTACGCATAATCGGGCCGCCATATACTGAGAACGACCACGTTTATTGCGACAGGTCTACAGTTACTTTAACAGTCAGATACAATGTACAAACGGGCCTCACTAATGCAGAGTGACGACCCCCTGCCTTAAAGCTGGCCAAACTGCCCAAAAATATCCATGAAATGACTCGCACGCCAGACTTACATTTTTTTCTCTCACAGCCATTCTTTGAACAGTGACTAACCCAAGTCTTCCAAACTTCTACCTCAGCCCCTGAGCCATGCTCCTCTCCCACCCCAAGGTGTGGATAAGCCTGCTCATGACTCGACCCCGCCCCCCCCCCCCCCCCCCCCCAACTACCGCCAGTGCGGAAAGTGCCTGTCCTGAAGTGGCAAACATGGGCTATATTCAGTCAAACTTCTACATCACTTGACACAGCGCATACATAGAAACAAAATCCCAGCATTGTTGGACGCACTAATTAAAAACGGTTTACCTAAATCACTGACCATGGATCAGGAGTCATCCAAAGGAGGGTGAACTATGTGTGTGTGTGTGTGTGTGTGTGTGTGTGTGTGTATATATATATATATATATATATATATTCACTGAAAAAACCATAGGTTTCACACATGTTATAGTTAGCTGGACATTTTACTGATAAAAAACCAATGAAATTCCCCCGTTATAGTTACTGTAGGCAACTATAACTCACGCGACCGCAATCCTCTGCTGATGCTAATACTGTATTTAGACACTTATTTGCCCATGTCTTCTTCCATTAAATTTTAGATATACATATATTACAAATATTTTTTTATCATAAAGACACATATGTCATCAGCAGAGGATTACGGTCGCGTGAGTTATAGTTGCCTACAGTAACTATAACGGGGGAATTTCATTGGTTTTTTATCAGTAAAATGTCCAGCTAACTATAACATGTGTGAAACCTATGGTTTTTTCAGTGAATTAGCAAGGTTTTTTAAATGCTAATTCCTAACTATAACGTGTGTGAAACCTATGGTTTTTTCAGTGAATTTGTACGGTTTTTTAAATGCTAATTTATTTATGTATTATTTTTTATATATTTATTTTACAATAAACTACGTATTAAAAATTATTTTTTTTTTTGGTTTTCACCCTGCGAATAATTTTTTTTTTTGTAAATTTTTTTTTATTTTTTGTGTTTTTCAGGGTGCGCGCACTGTGCGCGCACCCCCGCGATTTTTAAAAAAAAAAATTTTTTTTTGCCTTCGGGGTCCTTCAGGGACCCCCTGACAAAGGCTAGGGTGTCAGGAACTCTCTACCCTGCCCCCTTTTCACGTTCGCCACCTTCCTTTTTCACTCTCGCACTGAAAACAAACAAAATGGCGGCCGACACTTCCTGATTTCGACCGATTCGAACCTTGACTAACATGTAACCACCAATCAGAATTACGCTCGCGCACGTTAGGGTGCTCGCACGGTGCTCGCACGGTGCGCGCACCCTGCGCGCATATATATATATATATGCTTTTAAATGCTATTTTCTCCGGAAATAGTGAACAGATTTACACCAGACCTGCAAAAGGCACTTCCTTGACCTTATGGCTACCTCTCTGCCAAATTTCAAGTAATTCTGTTCAGCCGTTCGGGCTGTAGCTGTGTCTAAAGGTCCTATGGAAAAATGCATGGGGAAAATGCGTTTTGGGACCCCCCTTTTATCTCAGCCCCCGCTTGACGAATCCCCCCGAGACTTTCAGGGTAGGAGCGGAGCGTAGCGCCCCACCTATTTTGAAAAATTCGCGAGGATTCGTCGACTGGCGCCAAAGTTATTCAAAATAGAATGTTGCGGATTTCCTATGGAAAAGGGGTCCTAACTATAACTACCTACTGGCGACCGCCAGTAGGTAATGTATGTATATATATACATCCAACAAAGGCCCAAGAGCTTTTAAGGACGCACTCGACAACACATGGAAACCATCCGGTTTTATTTCCAAAAAGAAACCTGCATCTGTATACTAGAATTGAAATCCTTTTCGCCTGACGCGTTTCGAGGCTCCTGCCACTTAGAGGCAAGTTGCAATTCGAAAGTTCAACAAATGGTTTCCATGTGTTGAGTGCGTCCCTAAAAGCGTTTGGGCCTTTGTTGGATAATATAGATATATATATATATATATATATATACATATATATATATATATATACACCACACACCCCACCCCCACCCCTCTGAGAACCCTAGCTAATCCCTTCCCAATTGCCTTGGCCAGTTTCACATGCCCGAAATAGTATGGCGGAGGCTGACTTCACTTATGTGAAAGCTGAAGCTGTTGCCCACTACCCAAAGACGATGTCCATTTTTGCATCAACTTGCAGCTACCCAAAACATTGTATAAGGGGGTGTCACCCTCCAGAGCCAGAACAGCCATGCTGACTTTACTCCTCCTGCATCGCTAAGCCTTTCAACAGTCTTCTTATCTGATGCTGCACCTGTCTTCTTCTTGTCCTGTATGCTTTTTAACTCTTGCATATTCGCCTTTCCCATTGTTGCAATAATACCATCCTCTACTCCAATTGATTTTACTTCACACCTTCACTCCCTAGGCACCTTAACATTCAACACATACCACCTCTGCCTCATAAATGGTTGCAACTGCCTTTTCATTCTGCCTCCAATTCGCCAACCCCTGTTTTCGGACACTCATCTTCTCTCCACCTGTATTGTTGATTGTTTTGCCGATCTGTCCACACTTGACCTCTGTAATGTACCAAAGCCCCTTTGACTGTTAATTACCTCAACCTCAGTTCCATATGTTGTGTTAATTCCACATTCCATGTCACAGCACTATCCACAATCTCACCTTCCTCCGAATGATAACTTGCATCCTCATAAATCCAAGACCAATTCATCCTCTGCTTCCTTTAGCCCTATACTCCCACTCATAGTCAGATGCTCGTCATTACCTACTCTCCATCATGCACTGTCCATTCCTGTGCAGTTTTTTAACAAAGCGGAACCGTAATTTTTTCCCCTTCACTGTCGGAGGGACTGCAGATAACCTCCTCACTTCTTGCCAGCATTAGGTTGTAAATAACTCAGCCGATGACCGCAGCCGTGAACCAGCCTCTTCCGCTGGTAATTTGGGGTGAGGAACCCTGAGGCCGTTTGTGTCTGAGGGATTGCCAGTCGTTTCTACCTCTGCGTTATTTAGCTCTCCATAACTCCTTTCCTCTCCTCTTTCTTCCTCATGCCCTTGGAGCCCCTACAATAATGTTCCTACTGATTAGCAATGTTCTCTTTCCCTCCTCCAATAACTTGACCTACTGCCATTCAATGTCCTCCCCCCTCAACCATCCCTAATGCCAGTTCATTGCCCCTTGTTGTGCAAAACGTCCATCAGTGACACTCCTGCCTACCATATAATCAACAGTGGGGCTTAAAATTCCTGCTGGACTACATTGCCCATGATGCTTTGACCACTGCACTTCTTTTGCTGAATGGCCTGGCATTTTTGCACACATGCCACCTGCTGCCCAGCCACGGGACCGTGCCTAGGCTAGGTGGTGCCATATCAGCCTTGTTCAAAGGAGGCTTCCCCCGCACACATCTCTGCCCCTTGCTATTCAGCATAGGAGTCAGTGGAAAAATACCACACAAAGGTGACAGCAACCTGGGGAGCAGGAAGAGAAGCAAATGAAAGAGAGAAGAGAACACAGAGTGAGGGAATGTATTTAAAAAAGACAAGCAGCCTGGGGGCGTATTTGATGGGATCATATGGGCGTATTTAGTGGGATCATGGGGGACTAGAAAAGACTTACTCTCATGGCATGCTTAATCAAAACAAGCTATTGGAAAAGCAATAGGTCTCGCATTTGTTGGAGTTGCAGCTATTGCCATTATAAATGCCAATGTTATTTTTAACCTATGTAATGGATATACCCTCCCCACCTTAGTGAAATAAAACTGTTGTGCGTCTTTATCAATTGTGCACATGCAATAGGAAGGTAGCACTGGGAGTGAAAATGGCAGTTCCGACTCAAAGTTAAATATAGCAGTGTTGTTAATGTGCAGTACCAAAGGCTATCGCCAGGTGTCCCTTGGGACTTCTTTTAGCCACATATGGTACTGCACCCTGCAACATGGCTAGGCAAAGGATATGCTGCAGCGGTAAGAGCTGCTGACTGGTTTCAACTCAACATCCTGTTATAATGGGCTGATTGTTTAATTTCCCCAAGCCCATTGGTAGGTGCACTATATAAATAAAATTGTTTAATGTAAAATAACATAAGAATTCAATGCAGCGATCTTTGGGGTGGGCAAGCAGTGTCATGCAGGGGGGTGGGGGTAGACGGCAAAGTGATATTAAACGAGGACACTGCAAAAAAACGAGTAAAACAGCAGTGGCCTCATAGGGGTAGGGAGGCCTGCGAGCAGCGTTTTGGAAGAGTGAAGAGGTAGGTACTGGGAGATTAGGGGACATGAAGCAACCAAAGCAGTGTTGTGTGTGGGTGCATGGGGAGATAAAGAGACAGCAAGCAAATTAAGTGACTGGAATTTCATTGCGCAAATAAACAGAACAGTTAGTGAGCAAAGAGGCATACCAACTAAAAAAGAGTTCTCTTGAAGTATAAATAACCTGAACAGTAAGACCACATGTAAGAGGGGCAGTCCTCATTGGAGGATATAAATTCCAAAAGGAGGGGCTACTAAGAGTATTCACCAATGAAAATCCAGCCTTTCTAAAGTACAGTAACCAATGAAAAATATGGGTGCTTTTTCTTTTTTACATGTTTTTATTGAACATTTTTATATAGTGGTTACAGTCATCAAGCCTGTTGGAGGCAGCACCCGAATCTGGCCCTGAGGGTTCGTACAATGCTATGGAGGTGCTTACTCCTCAAGTGATATGGTTTTGAAGAAGGTAGATCAGGACGGAAAGGGACAGCAAAGACGGAAAGGGAAGAGGGATAGGATAGCTCCAATGAAAGGCACTCCCTATGCTGGAACTGCAACACACAGAAGGGGGACTTAGCACACCTCATCTTCCACTGTCCAACACTCCCTTCATTCTGGGGAGGGGTGTTCGACTTCATAGACAATGTTTTCAAAATGAAATGAGAGATTTCGCCTCCTTAACCACAGCAATAATGAGATCTGATCTCCACTCTGAGAATGACAACAAACTAATGGACTTACTACTGACTGCGGCTGTCAAACTGGTGCTAACCAACTGGAAAGACTCTAGCAAAACCAACCTCCGAGGATGGCTGAACTGGATTACTCACCTCAGAGGAGCTGACAGCTTAGCGCTACAGTACTCTCCTTGGAAGGCATCATCCAGGGGGCTATGGGAGACTCTGGACAGGTCCCTGGACCCACATAAGCCCCCATAATCGCGATGCCCTAAAAAACACTAATATGGGTGTCTGTTCAGCCCATATCCTAGATACAGAATGTCTTGAAGATCCGGCGCTGCCTAGACATCGTCTAAAGAGGGGTAGTTCCTAAAAGTAAGCAGGAAAAGTACATAAGTCAGCCAAATCAAAGAGTCTATTTTCCAGGCGAGGGAGAAAAACAAGGTGGACAACGCAAGGTATCGCATAAGAAAGAATGAGTGATAACAAAGCTAACCAATAAAAAACAATGAGCAGGCCATAACCCCACTATAAATTCTTGTTAAGCCTGCAATAGGTCTTTTTCAACAAGGCAGCTGTGGTGTCTGTTAAATTCAAACAAACAAAAAAGGTAAGAGCTGTAGTAATATGTAGTGGCCATATAACTGCACTGATATGAAAATATCATTCAGCACCATGGAAAAACCTATCTGAAAAACATCATTTCACCCACTTGTCTTATTACCTATGGTTTGAGGTAAGACCACTTCACCAAGGGGCGGAGCTTGCTCGCAACCAAGATGGCCGCTTGTGTGCATAGCTCCCTTACACTGCCACACTATCCTTCATTTCTTTGCTCCCTGAGGCGTGAAGCAGGCACCGTAGCGCCGGAATCGGAGATCGGAGCCGGTGAGGAGCTGAACGCCGTTACTCCGGCTCCCGCACGACACTGGACGGCAGAGCGCGATCTGGCCTGTTGCGGGGAAGACGACTGGGCCGGAATCCCCGGACTGTGGTAATTGCCGCGGCCGCTCTTCTCCCCACATTGCTGCGACTCTGTGCGGTGTCTTGAAGCTGGCGTGTAGACCCACCCGACTGAGTCTGCACTTTTACCTTGACTGCTCTGGCTGCTGCTAGATACCTCTGCTGGCCATCTGGGAGGCATTTTGAGTGTGGAGCTTAGATATAGAACGATGGCCCGCGCTCTGGCTCACACTGTCGTCACTGCTGTGCCTGAGGCAGGGCCGGCTCGGAAGTCCTGACGGAGCATGGGTGCTATGGTCCCCGGGGGAATTGGATCCTGTGTACGCTGTATTGACCTGCGACATTCCCAGGGCTGGATTGCCGGCTGGATGCGCCCCTGTGCCCAAGCTGTGGAGGGTGCGTGTCTGCCATTTCTATTGGCCCGCACTTTGGCTTGCTGCTGTTGCCACCTGCAAAAGATCTGGGCTGGACCGCAGGGTGCGATTGAGTCCAAAGTCGCCCCTGCTGTTGCTACATAGAGGGCTGTTTGATTCCTTCCTCCTGAGACGTGCCGAAAGCGTATCCTGGTCTGGGCTGCCCCGTTGGAGGGCTTTGGCGCATGGCTAAGGTCTCGCTCGACCCCTATTCCCCTCCTGGCATATGATCAGCTCTGGCTGGGTGTGGTGTGCCCCCTCCTCCTCTGGTAGGCCGCGCCTGGTGAGGAGCTACCCTGCCACATCGGCCCAGGATTGTGTCGTGGTGCCCTTGCCTTACTCTGGAGTGGAGCACCAATAATGGGCAAAGTCAACAGAACGCAGCCGAAGATCACCTTCGACCAGAAGAGAGCTAAGGGACGAAAGGCGGTCGTTGAGGACGGCGAGAGCACGCAGGACTTGCCCCATGAGGAGCCAGCGAGTGACATTCGCTCCATGCTGGCGGCAATGGAGAAGGGCCTCCAGAGTAGTCTCTCAGTGCTGGGCTCTAAGGTTGATTCTCTATCCTACCGTATGGACAGAACGTCCGAGCGGCTAGACAAACGTGCACAGAGATTGGATATGGTTGAACACCGCACCGCAGAAGAAGAAGAAGAAGAAGCGCCGGTTACCCTTGCTGTGGGCCACAAGCAGTTGGGGAAAGTTATGCAGGTCCTGCAGGACAAGACACGCTCAAGGCGGAGCAATCTTAGGATCACAGGCCTTCCGGAGTCCACCTCAACTGGAAACCCTGAACAGTTCATAGAAAAGTTGTTAGTTTCACTCCTTGGGCAGGAGATCTTCTCATCCATGTTTGTTGTCGAGCAGTCACACTGCTCATTGGGCCGGCACCCGGTGCCTGGGGCACCCCCGAGGCCCATCATCGCGACGCTCCTTAACTACCACGATAGAGACTCTGCATTACGATCGGCCAGGGACAAGCAGCCACTTAAATTTGAGGGCTCTACTATCTCGCTTTTCCCTGACTTCATTTTCAAGGTCCAAGAAGCGCGTCGACAATTCGCCCCTTGAAGAAACAACTAAGAGAGCACAATATTGACTACGCAATGCTCTATCCCGCCAAACTCCGGATTAATTGTCAGGGCCAGTCCCACATTTTTACAGACCCAAAGGCCCTGCAGAGCGCCATGAAAGACTGGACTAGAGACAATCGACGCAGCCCGCCTGGGCCTTTGCTGGATGAGGTATTAGGAGGAGGTCTGGACGAGCAGGACTGATGATGTGACTCTGTTCCAGGCAGATAAAATGATTGTTGCTGTGGTTGTGGCAGGAGGGTACATTGTATCTAGGACGGTTTTACTGCAATGTTGTTTGTGCATGCTTTCTATGCAGGGCACTGTCACTGTCCATGATTGTAGGGCGCTGTGATGTGAAGCGGGAGAGGGCGTTCACCAGATTGCCTATTTGATGCTATGATTAGTCCTTTAATACGTTGTCGGGAGAGGGAGGCGGAGGGTGTCATTGTATAATTCTTGCCTCAGGAGTTCTTATTCTTTAGGCGGTACAAGGGGCGGAAATCAGTCGTGGTTCCTTTCAATTTGTTTGGTAAGCGAGCCACTTCTGCCCACCAGTGTTCTACACAATGGGGTAATTGTTTTGGGAGGGTTGGAGGGATGGGTCCTTTTTGCGTTCTATTGAACACTGCTGTATTGGTTGTTATCCTATAATGTTACGCAGAGGGTCTGTCTGACAGTTGGTCGTCTAGGCCTAGTTGGGTTTGGTCTGAAGATGCGCAACACTGCTAGTAGACACTACACACATTACACAGCAACGATGCATATACCAGTGTTTTATGTCTGACACTTGCGATATTGATGCAACGGGGTCAGTCGCCACTAACCACACTCCCCGCAGGGTTAATGCACAGGTCACCCTACGTGCACTCACATGGAATGTGCGCAGTCTTAATGACCACAGGAAACTACGGAAAGTATTGGCATACCTAAACAGGCATGAGATTGATATTGCACTCTTGCAGGAAACACACCTACCTATCTCCAGCCCGCTACTCAGTAGCAGAGGTTTGCAAGGAAATACTCATGCCGCTGGCTTCACTACACACTCCAGGGGTGTCCTTACATGGGTCCGCCCCAAGTCTTCTTTCACATTGCAGCCCCTACATACTGATGTTGATGGCAGATTTGTGGTATCTAGTTGTCGTAGGGGGCTGGATCGATTAATTAATGTTTATGGGCCCAACTATGATAATCCGGACTTTTTCACAAACTTGTTCAGTCGCGTGCTAGTTCTTGGGGGCAAGCAGCAATTATGGGGCGGGGATTTTAATTTAGTTATGAACCAGAATTGTGACCACTCAGGGGGACTGACTAGATGAGTCACTGCCTTGGCTCGTACTCTTGCTGTGATGTATGGTGACAGCGTTTCCCTGACAAAGGGGGTTTCATGCACTACTCGTCATTCAGTGACTTGCACACACGTATAGATTACTAGCTAGCCTCCAGACAGCTGTATAATCAGGTGCGTACTTGTGAGGTGCTTGCACATACGCTCTCGGACCATTGCCCGATACTAGTCGTTATTGACACCCCCTCAAGGAGATTTCCTCCTTATACATGGAGGTTTACTCCCTATTCACTTCTGGCCGAGGTATTCAAGGTGGAGCTAGCAGACGCTATTGAGACATATTTTGACAAAAATGTGGGCTCGATAGAGAGCTTCCAGGTGGTGTGGAAGGTGTTTAAAGTCTATATATGTGGGGTCACGATGTCCAAGCACTCGGGAGTTCTTAAAACGCTGAGGAGAAGGTTGACTGACTTGAGGCCAAGCTGTCTGCCCTAGAGACACGACTTCAAGTTGGTGCTGATGATGGGGTGATGGCAGAATTTCAGACCCAATTGGGAGAGTTTTAAGAAACAGCAGCTGCTGAAATCAAGCACCTCGGCAAATATGCCACGGCACGGGTTTATGGTGAGGGCGAGAGACCAGGCAAGGTACTTGCGCAGTTACTGAGGAATCGCCGGGACCGCTCTGGGGTCGCCATCCTGAATTCTGTGGAGGGAGTGACGCTAACAGATGAGCATGCCATAGCAGAGAGGTTTAGGCAATTTTATTCGTCGTTGTACCCTTCGTGTGGCTCAGGGTCTGAGGCTGAAATATTAGACTACTTGTCTCATATTAAGCGGCCATGGCTGACTGACACACACCGTGAGTTTTTGATGCGGCCGATAGAGAGGAAATACTTCTTGCGTTATCTAATATGATGTTGCAGGGATTCTGCGTATGCACAGAACTATGCGCAGGAAACCAGGACCTCAGTGAATTGCGGTGTACCAAAAACTCACCTCAGTACCCAGAACCCCCTTTCCGACGAGCATCAGTGTCTCATTCGTTCTCCGTATCATCTCGTAGCTACAAATGATTCGACAACCCGGAACAAGCAACTTAGAGTACTCTCAGGAATGGTGGGAATCAGAAACACCTTTTCGTTATTATTCTCATATCAGTCCACACCAAGAGTAATCAGAGACACAGTAAAGTTTAAAATGTTTATTTTTAACTACGTGCCCTAAGATGCAGTACTTTGGCTAACATAAGCAGACAAATGATTAAAAATAAAACAATCCGTATTGGTACAATACCATATAAAATGAAGGGAGAAATCATGTTATAAATGATAGTGGATTATAGTCGCCCTCCCTTCACAAGAAAGCTAGTATTATGAAACTAATAGAAGGTCTCCAGGTTTAAATGGGGAACCCCATACCGTAAATATCAGCTTAGGTGAATCACATCACAGGATCAGCTCTGCTCTGTGTCTGGAAAAGGTCTTCTCCAAAGTGTCTGAATCATGCATGCAAAATGCAATATTAAAGGCACTCGAGTTTCAGATATTTGCAGCTGTGTGCGTGTTGGGGCTAGAGCGTGGGCCGATCAACATGAATTCAAAAGCATACATTGTAATTTGACCTTGACGGCTTCTGCACACAGGGTTCAGACTAAGGTCGCGGTGCACGTCTAGGGATGTGAACAACAGACTGTTCTCATGTGAAGAAAAAGCAAGCAAGCAGTTTTTCTTATAATACCAGCTACCTGCAGTGTTGTGTGCAAAAGTGGCAAGATGGCGTTTTAAATCTAAGACGCTTATGCTAACATAGCAATGTGTGCACATGGAACTCCGTCTCCAATACACCCTCCCTTGATCGGACCACGAACAAATAGGGAAGCAAAGTAGGAACGCAGAGTTTAAGTTCGATAGAGACAGAACCAAGTTCATGTTTTGCCAATCCATAAAATTGGTAGTGACCATTCGAAAAACCCGGGGGAAAAAGGGAAAAAATATAACATCTTGCAAAGGCGTTACAGAGCCTATTGTGGAGTAAAAATGAAAAGAAAAAATTAAAAATTTGGGGTCGGATTATTGGAAGAAGGACAACTCCCAAATTAATCCATCAGCCTGAAAGCACAAAAAGTAGCAACAGCCTCCAAGAGGAAGTCATTATAATGTTCTGTAAAAGAATCCGCCATCCAGTCTAGCAAAGTAAATGAACATACATGTTCTTCGATAACTGGAGCCTCTAGCACAATCAGAGGACATCTTGCGTGTTCTTCAAGATAAGTTCTCGACAAGAAGTCATATGCTGCCGTATATATATCCCAATTCCCTAGGACCCCATGTGCCGCTTCACAGGCCATAATCCCGATGCCAGAACAGTCCAACTCATGAGCCACTAAGGGACTCATCAGTCGATCATAATCCGGGGCAGGAGACACCGAGTTCGACAGGCACAAATCCAGAGCCCATTCGAAAGGACAATCTAGGCAATGAAAAACAGGTTGCACGCAAGTAAAGTAGGAGAACCGGAAGGACAATCCATAGGCTATGCTCAAAGTGGCCAGTGGTAACGTTCCATAGTCTTCAAGCATAAGGTTACGAAGTTGAAGCAGCCGTGACAGGCTGTCGTGTGATACATATCTGTGGTGATGTGATACTGGGAATGACATGATGTCATCATCGCGTCATCTTTACAATATCGTGCAGCTATTGCGCAGCAAGCAGACCAACAGGAGCACACCGGCCGTGATGGCGAGAATCAACGGAAGCCTGCCGAAGATGCTGGAAAAAATAGAATGGAAAAATGCCTGTATCACACCAAATATTGTTTGGAAGGGGGTCACGAGACCGGAGCCCGCAAGTTTGAAAAAATGCACCAAGCCAGTTGTTGACGAGGCATTGAAAATAGTATGAATCAGAGCACTGAAATGAAGGGGGAGATCAGTATTTAGAAGCGCATGCACCTCGGTGCGGGTGTTAGCTACATGAAGGACGAATGTTTCACGGGAAGAAGTCAGTGCGATTTCTTTTTGAGACAATAGAGCCCTTATTCTGCTCATCTTGGTGAACTCTGCTTTCAAGGTTGGGATGGAAGGCCAGATGGAGACATCCAGTCTCCCATGCGGGGGCAGGAAAAGGAAATTTTTACAGCATACTATGCGTTGTGAGACAGTTACAATGTACGGGATTCCTATTAGCATCCCGCAGCATTCCTCATTATTTAAAAGCAAATAACTACCGTTAGCTAATAATGTAAAAGTGGGCGTAAGTGCATTTCTGTCCTTTCAAATAAAATTCTTTACCCTCTCTCATGCACCTGTATGTAAACGGAAGTGACCAAACTTCATGCAGGAAAGCAGTACCCAATGGTTCATATCTGCCTAGGCCATAATGTTTCATACACGAACTGAACTTAAACAATGGAAACAGCAATGTGATTAAACCATGGATAAGCCACACAGCTGAGTTTGATTCGGCCACAGAGAAAGGTAAAGGTTCTAACTTTTCAATATGCAGTAATGAGTATGTTGCATCTTTCATGGACATGAATTGTTGTTTTGTAGTCAGATTAAACGGCAGGAATAATTGTGATGTATTCATGTAGTCCCAGGGAACTTTCCCAGCCTTCAATGTTTGCAAAGTCCATGCAAACTGCATAATAGAACACAATTGATTTTGACCATGATATAGAACAGACATATCATCATGTACAATATCCACAACAGATGAAACAATGTTATCTAATGTATAAACTCTGGAAGAAAGGGTATTAATGCTGTTATTGATGACCGCTAGTACCTTTTCCAAATTAGCTTGATCAATATCTCTTGATCTGGAAGCAGCCTCAATTTGAGATAATTTCCATAATTCGTTGTAAACAGCATACACCCATCTTTGGGATCTGCCACCCACAGGACCCTTAACAAAATCATTCAAATCTATTCTGTCATTTAATTTTGATAAATGAATTTTAACAGATGCTAAGGTGGAATGTTGCAGCAAATTCTGATCTAATTTCCCGACAGAATAGGTAGTAACAGAATGAGGAGATGCAAATCTGGGGTCCACCCTAACCTGTGTATAGCCAGGATAATAACCAAGAAAACAATGTTAACAGGAATCTGAGCTCTTCTGCCATATCAACCATCCTTCAGGATCTAAGTTGGAAATGTTGAAGGATGTATTAGAAATATAGAACTGCAACGCATCGATGGACCGATCTGTTTGATTATTCCATTGTGGCTAAGCGCCCAAATCAGGAACAGAGGGTGAATTCATCTTTTTAGAAGTAGCCAATCCAAAGCAGGTGGTTTGAAAAATGGTAGAATGCAAAAACAAAATGTGGTTTGGGATAAAGCAAGCACGATGCAGAGCCTCTGTACCTTGTACCTGCCATGCTTTAGAATCCCAAACAGATTTAAGATCAATGGTATCTTTCTACAGCTCATAGCCCCCTATAGCCAATTCATCCAGAAAGGACTTGGAATATAATAATTTAGTGTGGGTCAGTCTAACCTTGGAAGCTGACTCCGCAGCCATTTTAAAATAAAAGGCTTCAGGTTCAGAAACCCTGAAATCAGTAAAATATGTAAATTTCTTCACTAGAGTTTTGGAGCTGCCTTCAATGGGCGCTGGGCAATGTCCCCATTGCGTGTAATTGACAATTTCTAAATGTATTCGCTTTATGCAGGAAATGATTGCCATAGTGTTGGTAGCAAACAACTCCCCATAATTAGCCGTGTCTAAATACAAATCTTCAGCATCAAAATCAGCATAATATTTCAAATCAGAAAAAAGTGCCTCTATGGACGTCCCAATCATCAGAGCAGATGTTTTGTTTCACAACATCCCCCATAGAAACACAAAGTACATTGGGGACATAAATCACCTCTGTGGGACCATGAATTTGAAATTTAACAGCATCCCATACAATCCCATCGAACACAGGCCAGGCAGTAAGCTTCACAAAAGTCTGGTCCCTTTTCATGATGTGCGATGAGGAGTGGGGGGCCAAAGTTCCATCAATTAATCTAATTGCAGATCTTTTGGTGAGATAGTGTCCATTTACAAGACGAAAAAATACCACCACAAAACCAATGGACATAAACAAAAAAATACTCATGAGCAACAGCCAAATGTAAGTCCAGGGGGGAATTAAAAAATGTCTTTTTAACCAAGCAGCAAAAATAGAAATTTTCGATGGTGGATTGGCAGTCATAGAGTTAGTGTCAAATGAAAAACGTGACTGGTCAACTGCAGTTGATTGTAAACCAGGCAATGACACATCTGTGGGATAAGTATACTCCATATCTTCAGGTGGACCACCAGCCGGTGGTGGCAACAAAGGATTAGTGACTGTATGCATCTCGATGGCAATGTCAGGCCTGGTGGTAGACGCCGGAGCCAAAACAGAATTTCTCAGCATTGCTGGACAAGAGACCGCTGGAATCATACTAAGAAGAATCGGCCACTTGCTGTGGTTTGACATTGTCAATGGAGATGTACCTGTTATCCTTGTGACCAGGAAGTGGAGGTAAAATGACTGTTCTTGTACCCTGCACGCCTAGCACTGGTACTGGAGCGCGATAAGAAGGGCCAAACTCCTCCTTGTTCTACACCTTCTCACGGACCAGGTCACCAACTCGAGGTAGCCAGTCTACTACCGGAATCTGAAGCACAGCATCAGTCGTAGAGGGCAAGTGTTCCTTTGCAAGACCATCTCTGGTCTCTTTTAGATTCTGTAATACAGCACAGTGATCATCTACGTCAAAGGGTGCGGCTGACGCCGCCATGTCTAGACCATCAAGGCCGGAACAAACCTCTTTATGCCAAAGAGCATTTCGTATGGGGTCCACCCACCCAGAGACCTTCTAGGGAGATTATTAAGTGCACGTTGAACGCTATACAGAGGGGCTAACCAGTTCCTGCCAGTACCTAAAACCCTAGCTGTCAGGGATTGTTTTAAGTCACGGTTCATTCGCTCCACAACACTATTGCCCTCAGGCCGGTATGGAGACGAAAATTTGACTTGGACCCCCAAAGATCTCTTGGCTTCTTTGTACGCCTTTGAGGCGAATGCAGGACCTTGGTCAGAATGAAGGGTACCATATGCGAAAATTCCCACAAAGACATGCAAATCCCTGATGACAGTTCGAGCATCAGCACTCCGTTGTGGCCATACCCAAAAAAAACGTGTGCACGAATCCACTGCAACTAAGATGTACTTATACGCAGTATCAGAGGGGAAAGGACCGCAGTGATCCAAATAAACGCAACCAAGTGGTTTATTAGATATGTACAACTGTGTTTGTGGTGGGCGCGCAGCAGTCGAAGGTTTAATCTGCTGGCAGATGTCACAGTTAAGATCATAAGCACGAGTCAGTTTATACAATCCGCGCCACCAGTAACGTTGTTGTAAGAGAGTACCAGTCGCTGAAACGCCAGCATGTGTAGAAGCCATACCTTCGTGAGCCGCTGTTATCAAGGAAAGTCTGCAGTCCGCGTTGGCAATCAATTTGTCACCAACGTCGTTAATTCTCACATAGGGAACTTTATCAGGACTTGAATGATAAGAGTATTTAGAAGGGAAACCTCTAGGGTAATTACTTCCCTTCTCTGTTGCAGCAATAGCTGCCAAGATGTAATCATCAATCTTACTTTTGGATCTTGTAACTGCTGCTACTAGATATGTTGCCACTGCTGTTTTCGCTGCTTCGTCAGCTAAGCTGTTCCCGACAGCATGGACACCAACTCTCTGGTGTCCAAGAGTATGAATTACATTCACGAGAGGCAGATTCTGTTTAAGTTCCGTTACTCCAATCCAAAGCATTTTATGTTTGATTGTGCTACCCTTGGAATCACAATACTCATTTTGAGACCAAAAGAATAAATTGTCGTTAAAAGACTGAACACAGTAAAAAGAGTCATTCACTATAAGAGTAGTAACTCGAGGATCATCAAACTCCAGTGCAGCACCAGAGCACGTAGCTCTGCCAACAGGGCGGTACAATCACCCAATGACTGCGTGTGCACGACATCAGACTTGAATTCACCGTTCTCGAAAGTACCAGCCACTATTGCGCAGGCCGCTGAATAAGCATGCTTTGATTTCGTTGGCGGCTGCGCCAAACCGTCAGTGTAAATGACACAATGGAAATCCTCAAGCGGGCGCAATGACAGAGGAGCTGGATGAACAAATTCATACTGCAAGTACTCCAGAGTCTGCAATGAGGCATCAAAGATGTAGGGGACATCCAGCGATGTCAAGGAAGTGGCCCATTGTATCCAACGTGGATGCAAAGCTTTAGAATTAGGTACACTGGCTTTCATCACTGCTTCTAGGGCAGGATATGGTGTGACAACCAACATGCGTTTCCCTTGCGACTGCGCTCTCTTTCAGAATCGCCATCTGTACTGCAGTCAAAACTTTCTCGACAGTGGAAAAGCGCATTTCAGCCGAAGTGTACAAGTGTGATTTGTAAGCAATGGGGACTGTGTCGCCCTCATTGAACGTTAAGTACGAGAATCCCACTGCACCAGGCACTATTCTTATTACCAAGTTAGTGTGGTTATCACGTGTCAGTAAGTATTTCAAAGCAAGAAGATAAGCCTGCAAAGATTGCAAGATGGCTGAATGTTCTGGCAGCCAGCTCGATTTGGAAAAATTAGGTTGTACCAAGGCATATAGCGGCTTGATACGCTGGGCATAATCGGGAATATAAGTACGCCCAAAATTTAAAAATCCCAGCAAAGATTGTAGCTTCTTCGGTGTTGTCGGAGCACGCAAACATGCGCACTTCTCCAGGAAGTGAGGGGCTAATCCTCGACCTTCATTGTTGAGTTTATAGCCCAAAAACAACACTGTCTACTCTGCAATGTGTGACTTTGCAAAGTTGAATTTGTAGCCGAAGTCCGCAAACATGACAATGATGCTGTCAACGTGACACAGAAGCGGCCATAATTCGTCGTCTGTGAGATTGATATCATCAACATACGAGTACGCATCAGGGTCAATGCTTTCTAACAGAGAGACTACACGTGCGGCAAAGACGCCTGGACTGTTTTTATAGCCCATGGCTAATCTTTTAAACTGTTTTTGTTTGCCGCCAGAAGTAAAGGCTGTCCATTGACTACTAATAGAGGACAGATTATGGCTATAAAAGCCATTGGATATGTCAAGTGTGGTCTTAAACCTTTTTCTCACAAGACTATCAACGAGGGCAGAACTGTGGGTATTCTGTACAGAACAGGTCCGACAATGAGAGTTCAAATGCCCGTAATCCAAAACTAGGCAGTACAACCCATCAGGTTTAGTTACAGTGAAAAGAGGATTATTCATCAGTGACACACATGTTTCAATAACACCTTGATATTCCAATTGTTCAAGGATTTCTGCGAGGTGAGATCTAGCTTCGCGGCGCATGGGATATTGGGGTTGCGGCTGAGGCATTGACCGTAATGGAATCTCATGTCTAGGTGACAACTTATCCCACCCAACCTGAGTATGGTACAAACCCGGAGCAAGTACCTGAGCCCACTCTTCTACAAAGTTCTGAGCCCGATTCCTCGGCACAGTGTGCGTGAAGGATGGGATGATTACCTCCTCCCCTCTGGGCGCGGCCAAAACAAAAGCTGGGGGAGAGTCCACCTCTGCTAACAGAATGTCATATGTAGAGGTCAGATTTTCCCCAAAAATCCCTTTCATGGTACGTTGCATGTCACCTTCTATTAAAAGGACTGTCATATAGTCTGCCAGGGGGAACCACTCTAGTATCAGCAGTTTCTACAGTAATAAAAGTGTCAGTTGCTGTCGCCTCCAGAAATGGACACAGTGCTAGCCGCACTACTGTAACCTCCGCTGCGCTGTCGAGCAGCGTTAGTGCCCATGTCAGGTTCCGAAGCTGCGTTCTCACTATCTGTAGCATACCTCGCTGTTAGTGCAGCAACTTTCTTCTTCTGAAACGGGGGTCGCTGGCGTGCAAATTTGTCCTGCTTGCCTTTACCGTCAGGCTGACGGGGCTGCTCACGTCCTTGTTGGGCACCCCGACCTTTGCCACGTTCACCTCCACCTGACTGTGAGAACGATGTTTCCTGTGAAGAACGAGGAGAACGTTGTTCAGTAACCTGAAATCTATCAGGTGACCTAATCCTAGTGCGATCGTGCAAGTCATATGTGCGCTCATCAGTCGCCTGTACAGGCGACGCGTGAGGAGACCCCTGTTTCTGTTGCTGCTTTCCCTGTTTCTTAGCTTTCCAATTTTGTTTCGGAAAAGCTGGACGTTCGTCTTTAAAAGACGAGCCCATCCTAGTTTGCTGTTGTGCAACTGTTGTCTGCACAGAAGGCTTAACCCCTAAACTACTGCGGCCAATGGTCCTATATGCCTCCGCAAGAATTTTAGGCAACTTGCGGGGTTTATCGGCGTCGTCGATGAGGCACAGAGCATTCAACACTTGAAAGTGAACCGCATCTCCCTTGACGTTACCAAGGATGAGTGTAGCAACTACGTCGAACACACCGACAAGCCTCATCCCCAACTCGACTGCCGCCTCCGGACCGTGTTGATCTTGAACATGTTTGATCACGGAGGGCAGTACGGCCATGGACGGAGTGCTGAAGCACTTCGAGTAGACTGCCGCAAAAACTTTACCCCAGTTTTCACAATCGTCCAACTCTGGGACTAAGTCTTTCTGCAAACTAATGGTGAGTATCCTGTGTTTTTCCACAGGAGTAGAATTCGGAAATACTGCTTCCAGCTGGTCAAATTTCTCAGCAAGCCAATAAGGCAAATCGTCCTTATTCTGGGGGCGCTTGCCCATTACCGAATTAACCATGATGGGACTAATAGTAATCCCGGCCGGGCCAGCTGGTTGCCCCGCAACAACAGATGCCCCTACCTGCACATTGCGTGAAACGTATTGCACCAAAGCCCGATGTACTGTAATCAGGGCTGTATGGAGTTGACGTAACTCATCCACCGTGGCATGTAAATAACGTGGATGTGGTGTGAATCCGGCCAGTACTGGCCAAGTGGCCCCTGGAATGGACAAGGGTCCCAAACAAACCGGTGTAACTGTGTGGGGAAGGGCGCCATTGAACCAAATACGATGCTGCCAAGCGGAAACAGGAATCTCCTGTGTCCTATATGGCGTATAATTCACCGGGACTGCTGTAGGAGTGTAAGAGTGAAACGTACTATCGTCCGCATTCACCGCCGGCAAGGTAACCCAAGAGTAAAACAACTCCTAGGGATATGATGCATCGGCACTCACTACAAACATATTAGACATCCCATCGTCAGGCACCCCGAACTGCGTCAAATGACGCCGGAGAGGTGCGCGACTGTGGGCTGCAATAGCGACTACAACCATAAGGACACAGAGAAGAAAAACAAGTTATATGAACAGTAGCACAAAAAGGGTATAAGACAAAACAAAACCTTTTTAATTGTCAAGCTTGAGAGAACCTATAAATTAACTGAGTAGGTAGGTTTAAACTCACACGCATCAACCGGAAACAAGAGTGAGGGTATTGTGGACTAATGTAAGCACTACTAAGGCGTCTCAATCATAAGACCAAAACGTTGGGTGCGCCATGTCGCAGGGATTCTGCGTATGCACAGAACTATGCGCAGGAAACCAGGACCTCAGTGAATTGCGGTGTACCAAAAACTCACCTCAGTACCCAGAACCCCCTATCCGACTAGCATCAGTGTCTCATTCGTTCTCCGTATCATCTCGTAGCTACAAATGATTAGACAACCCAGAACAAGCAACTTAGAGTACTCTCAGGAATGGTGGGAATCAGAAACACCTTTTCGTTATTATTCTCATATCAGTCCACAACAAGAGTAATCAGAGACACAGTAAAGTTTAAAATGTTTATTTTTAACTACGTGCCCTAAGATGCAGTACTTTGGCTAACATAAGCAGACAAATGATTAAAAATAAAACAATCCGTATTGGTACAATACCATATAAAATGAAGGGAGAAATCATGTTATAAATGATAGTGGATTATAGTCGCCCTCCCTTCACAAGAAAGCTAGTATTATGAAACTAATAGAAGGTCTCCAGGTTTAAAGGGGGAACCCCATACCGTAAATATCAGCTTAGGTGAATCACATCACAGGATCAGCTCTGCTCTGTGTCTGGAAAAGGTCTTCTCCAAAGTGTCTGAATCATGCATGCAAAATGCAATATTAAAGGCACTCGAGTTTCAGATATTTGCAGCTGTGTGCGTGTTGTGGCTAGAGCGTGGGCCGATCAACATGAATTCAAAAGCATACATTGTAATTTGACCTTGACGGCTTCTGCACACAGGGTTCAGACTAAGGTCGCGGTGCACGTCTAGGGATGTGAACAACAGACTGTTCTCATGTGAAGAAAAAGCAAGCAAGCAGTTTTTCTTATAATACCAGCTACCTGCAGTGTTGTGTGCAAAAGTGGCAAGATGGCGTTTTAAATCTAAGACGCTTATGCTAACATAGCAATGTGTGCACATGGAACTCCGTCTCCAATACACCCTCCCTTGATCGGACCACGAACAAATAGGGAAGCAAAGTAGGAACGCAGAGTTCAAGTTCGATAGAGACAGAACCAAGTTCATGTTTTGCCAATCCATAAAATTGGTAGTGACCATTCGAAAAACCCAGGGGGAAAAGGGAAAAAATATAACATCTCGCAAAGGCGTTACAGAGCCTATTGTGGAGTAAAAATGAAAAGAAAAAATTAAAAATTTGGGGTCGGATTATTGGAAGAAGGACAACTCCC
The DNA here is from genome assembly GCF_964204655.1 of Triturus cristatus. NCBI lineage: Eukaryota > Metazoa > Chordata > Amphibia > Caudata > Salamandridae > Triturus > Triturus cristatus. Next base: position 504,174,129 of record NC_140583.1, on the reverse strand, counting down.
AAATTAATCCATCAGCCTGAAAGCACAAAAAGTAGCAACAGCCTCCAAGAGGAAGTCATTATAATGTTCTGTAAAAGAATCCGCCATCCAGTCTAGCAAAGTAAATGAACATACATGTTCTTCGATAACTGGAGCCTCTAGCACAATCAGAGGACATCTTGCGTGTTCTTCAAGATAAGTTCTCGACAAGAAGTCATATGCTGCCGTATATATATCCCAATTCCCTAGGACCCCATGTGCCGCTTCACAGGCCATAATCCCGATGCCAGAACAGTCCAACTCATGAGCCACTAAGGGACTCATCAGTCGATCATAATCCGGGGCAGGAGACACCGAGTTCGACAGGCACAAATCCAGAGCCCATTCGAAAGGACAATCTAGGCAATGAAAAACAGGTTGCACGCAAGTAAAGTAGGAGAACCGGAAGGACAATCCATAGGCTATGCTCAAAGTGGCCAGTGGTAACGTTCCATAGTCTTCAAGCATAAGGTTACGAAGTTGAAGCAGCCGTGACAGGCTGTCGTGTGATACATATCTGTGGTGATGTGATACTGGGAATGACATGATGTCATCATCGCGTCATCTTTACAATATCGTGCAGCTATTGCGCAGCAAGCAGACCAACAGGAGCACACCGGCCGTGATGGCGAGAATCAACGGAAGCCTGCCGAAGATGCTGGAAAAAATAGAATGGAAAAATGCCTGTATCACACCAAATATTGTTTGGAAGGGGGTCACGAGACCGGAGCCCGCAAGTTTGAAAAAATGCACCAAGCCAGTTGTTGACGAGGCATTGAAAATAGTATGAATCAAAGCACTGAAATGAAGGGGGAGATCAGTATTTAGAAGCGCATGCACCTCGGTGCGGGTGTTAGCTACATGAAGGACGAATGTTTCACGGGAAGAAGTCAGTGCGATTTCTTTTTGAGACAATAGAGCCCTTATTCTGCTCATCTTGTTGAACTCTGCTTTCAAGGTTGGGATGGAAGGCCAGATGGAGACATCCAGTCTCCCATGCGGGGGCAGGAAAAGGAAATTTTTACAGCATACTATGCGTTGTGAGACAGTTACAATGTACGGGATTCCTATTAGCATCCCGCAGCATTCCTCATTATTTAAAAGCAAATAACTACCGTTAGCTAATAATGTAAAAGTGGGCGTAAGTGCATTTCTGTCCTTTCAAATAAAATTCTTTACCCTCTCTCATGCACCTGTATGTAAACGGAAGTGACCAAACTTCATGCAGGAAAGCAGTACCCAATGGTTCATATCTGCCTAGGGCATAATGTTTCATACACGAACTGAACTTAAACAATGGAAACAGCAATGTGATTAAACCATGGATAAGCCACACAGCTGAGTTTGATTCGGCCACAGAGAAAGGTAAAGGTTCTAACTTTTCAATATGCAGTAATGAGTATGTTGCATCTTTCATGGACATGAATTGTTGTTTTGTAGTCAGATTAAACGGCAGGAATAATTGTGATGTATTCATGTAGTCCCAGGGAACTTTCCCAGCCTTCAATGTTTGCAAAGTCCATGCAAACTGCATAATAGAACACAATTGATTTTGACCATGATATAGAACAGACATATCATCATGTACAATATCCACAACAGATGAAACAATGTTATCTAATGTATAAACTCTGGAAGAAAGGGTATTAATGCTGTTATTGATGACCGCTAGTACCTTTTCCAAATTAGCTTGATCAATATCTCTTGATCTGGAAGCAGCCTCAATTTGAGATAATTTCCATAATTCATTGTAAACAGCATACACCCATCTTTGGGATCTGCCACCCACAGGACCCTTAACAAAATCATTCAAATCTATTCTGTCATTTAATTTTGATAAATGAATTTTAACAGATGCTAAGGTGGAATGTTGCAGCCAATTCTGACCTAATTTCCCGACAGAATAGGTAGTAACAGAATGAGGAGATGCAAATCTGGGGTCCACCCTAACCTGTGTATAGCCAGGATAATAACCAAGAAAACAATGTTAATAGGAATCTGAGCTCTTCTGCCATATCAACCATCCTTCAGGATCTAAGTTGGAAATGTTGAAGGATGTATTAGAAATATAGAACTGCAACGCATCGATGGACCGATCTGTTTGATTATTCCATTGTGGCTAAGCGCCCAAATCAGGAACAGAGGGTGAATTCATCTTTTTAGAAGTAGCCAATCCAAAGCAGGTGGTTTGAAAAATGATAGAATGCAAAAACAAAATGTGGTTTGGGATAAAGCAAGCACGATGCAGAGCCTCTGTACCTTGTACCTGCCATGCTTTAGAATCCCAAACAGATTTAAGATCAATGGTATCTTTCTACAGCTCATAGCCCCCTATAGCCAATTCATCCAGAAAGGACTTGGAATATAATAATTTAGTGTGGGTCAGTCTAACCTTGGAAGCTGACTCCGCAGCCATTTTAAAATAAAAGGCTTCAGGTTCAGAAACCCTGAAATCAGTAAAATATGTAAATTTCTTCACTAGAGTTTTGGAGCTGCCTTCAATGGGCGCTGGGCAATGTCCCCATTGCGTGTAATTGACAATTTCTAAATGTATTCGCTTTATGCAGGAAATGATTGCCATAGTGTTGGTAGCAAACAACTCCCCATAATTAGCCGTGTCTAAATACAAATCTTCAGCATCAAAATCAGCATAATATTTCAAATCAGAAAAAAGTGCCTCTATGGACGTCCCAATCATCAGAGCAGATGTTTTGTTTCACAACATCCCCCATAGAAACACAAAGTACATTGGGGACATAAATCACCTCTGTGGGACCATGAATTTGAAATTTAACAGCATCCCATACAATCCCATCGAACACAGGCCAGGCAGTAAGCTTCACAAAAGTCTGGTCCCTTTTCATGATGTGCGATGAGGAGTGGGGGGCCAAAGTTCCATCAATTAATCTAATTGCAGATCTTTTGGTGAGATAGTGTCCATTTACAAGACGAAAAAATACCACCACAAAACCAATGGACATAAACAAAAAAATACTCATGAGCAACAGCCAAATGTAAGTCCAGGGGGGAATTAAAAAATGTCTTTTTAACCAAGCAGCAAAAATAGAAATTTTCGATGGTGGATTGGAAGTCATAGAGTTAGTGTCAAATGAAAAACGTGACTGGTCAACTGCAGTTGATTGTAAACCAGGCAATGACACATCTGTGGGATAAGTATACTCCATATCTTCAGGTGGACCACCAGCCGGTGGTGGCAACAAAGGATTAGTGACTGTATGCATCTCGATGGCAATGTCAGGCCTGGTGGTAGACGCCGGAGCCAAAACAGAATTTCTCAGCATTGCTGGACAAGAGACCGCTGGAATCATACTAAGAAGAATCGCCCACTTGCTGTGGTTTGACATTGTCAATGGAGATGTACCTGTTATCCTTGTGACCAGGAAGTGGAGGTAAAATGACTGTTCTTGTACCCTGCACGCCTAGCACTGGTACTGGAGCGCGATAAGAAGGGCCAAACTCCTCCTTGTTCTACACCTTCTCAAGGACCAGGTCACCAACTCGAGGTAGCCAGTCTACTACCGGAATCTGAAGCACAGCATCAGTCGTAGAGGGCAAGTGTTCCTTTGCAAGACCATCTCTGGTCTCTTTTAGATTCTGTAATACAGCACAGTGATCATCTACGTCAAAGGGTGCGGCTGACGCCGCCATGTCTAGACCATCAAGGTCCGGAACAAACCTCTTTATGCCAAAGAGCATTTCGTATGGGGTCCACCCACCCAGAGACCTTCTAGGGAGATTATTAAGTGCACGTTGAACGCTATACAGAGGGGCTAACCAGTTCCTGCCAGTACCTAAAACCCTAGCTGTCAGGGATTGTTTTAAGCCACGGTTCATTCGCTCCACAACACTATTGCCCTCAGGCCGGTATGGAGACGAAAATTTGACTTGGACCCCCAAAGATCTCTTGGCTTCTTTGTACGCCTTTGAGGCGAATGCAGGACCTTGGTCAGAATGAAGGGTACCATATGCGAAAATTCCCACAAAGACATGCAAATCCCTGATGACAGTTCGAGCATCAGCACTCCGTTGTGGCCATACCCAAAAAAACGTGTGCACGAATCCACTGCAACTAAGATGTACTTATACGCAGTATCAGAGGGGAAAGGACCGCAGTGATCCAAATAAACGCAACCAAGTGGTTTATTAGATATGTACAACTGTGTTTGTGGTGGGCGCGCAGCAGTCGAAGGTTTAATCTGCTGGCAGATGTCACAGTTAAGATCATAAGCACGAGTCAGTTTATACAATCCGCGCCACCAGTAACGTTGTTGTAAGAGAGTACCAGTCGCTGAAACGCCAGCATGTGTAGAAGCCATACCTTCGTGAGCCGCTGTTAGCAAGGAAAGTCTGCAGTCCGCGTTGGCAATCAATTTGTCACCAACGTCGTTAATTCTCACATAGGGAACTTTATCAGGACTTGAATGATAAGAGTATTTAGAAGGGAAACCTCTAGGGTAATTACTTCCCTTCTCTGTTGCAGCAATAGCTGCCAAGATGTAATCATCAATCTTACTTTTGGATCTTGTAACTGCTGCTACTAGATATGTTGCCACTGCTGTTTTCGCTGCTTCGTCAGCTAAGCTGTTCCCGACAGCATGGACACCAACTCTCTGGTGTCCAAGAGTATGAATTACATTCACGAGAGGCAGATTCTGTTTAAGTTCCGTTACTCCAATCCAAAGCATTTTATGCTTGATTGTGCTACCCTTGGAATCACAATACTCATTTTGAGACCAAAAGAATAAATTGTCGTTAAAAGACTGAACACAGTAAAAAGAGTCATTCACTATAAGAGTAGTAACTCGAGGATCATCAAACTCCAGTGCAGCACCAGAGCACGTAGCTCTGCCAACAGGGCGGTACAATCACCCAATGACTGCGTGTGCACGACATCAGACTTGAATTCACCGTTCTCGAAAGTACCAGCCACTATTGCGCAGGCCGCTGAATAAGCATGCTTTGATTTCGTTGGCGGCTGCGCCAAACCGTCAGTGTAAATGACACAATGGAAATCCTCAAGCGGGCGCAATGACAGAGGAGCTGGATGAACAAATTCATACTGCAAGTACTCCAGAGTCTGCAATGAGGCATCAAAGATGTAGGGGACATCCAGCGATGTCAAGGAAGTGGCCCATTGTATCCAACGTGGATGCAAAGCTTTAGAATTAGGTACACTGGCTTTCATCACTGCTTCTAGGGCAGGATATGGTGTGACAACCAACATGCGTTTCCCTTGCGACTGCGCTCTCTTTCAGAATCGCCATCTGTACTGCAGTCAAAACTTTCTCGACAGTGGAAAAGCGCATTTCAGCCGAAGTGTACAAGTGTGATTTGTAAGCAATGGGGACTGTGTCGCCCTCATTGAACGTTAAGTACGAGAATCCCACTGCACCAGGCACTATTCTTATTACCAAGTTAGTGTGGTTATCACGTGTCAGTAAGTATTTCAAAGCAAGAAGATTAGCCTGCAAAGATTGCAAGATGGCTGAATGTTCTGGCAGCCAGCTCGATTTGGAAAAATTAGGTTGTACCAAGGCATATAGCGGCTTGATACGCTGGGCATAATCGGGAATATAAGTACGCCCAAAATTTAAAAATCCCAGCAAAGATTGTAGCTTCTTCGGTGTTGTCGGAGCACGCAAACATGCGCACTTCTCCAGGAAGTGAGGGGCTAATCCTCGACCTTCATTGAGTTTATAGCCCAAAAACAACACTGTCTACTCTGCAATGTGTGACTTTGCAAAGTTGAATTTGTAGCCGAAGTCCGCAAACATGACAATGATGCTGTCAACGTGACACAGAAGCGGCCATAATTCGTCGTCTGTGAGATTGATATCATCAACATACGAGTACGCATCAGGGTCAATGCTCTCTAACAGAGAGACTACACGTGCGGCAAAGACGCCTGGACTGTTTTTATAGCCCATGGCTAATCTTTTAAACTGTTTTTGTTTGCCGCCAGAAGTAAAGGCTGTCCATTGACTACTAATAGAGGACAGATTATGGCTATAAAAGCCATTGGATATGTCAAGTGTGGTCTTAAACCTTTTTCTCACAACACTATCAACGAGGGCAGAACTGTGGGTATTCTGTACAGAACAGGTCCGACAATGAGAGTTCAAATGCCCGTAATCCAAAACTAGGCAGTACAACCCATCAGGTTTAGTTACAGTGAAAAGAGGATTATTCATCAGTGACACACATGTTTCAATAACACCTTGATATTCCAATTGTTCAAGGATTTCTGCGAGGTGAGATCTAGCTTCGCGGCGCATGGGATATTGGGGTTGCGGCTGAGGCATTGACCGTAATGGAATCTCATGTCTAGGTGACAACTTATCCCACCCAACCTGAGTATGGTACAAACCCGGAGCAAGTACCTGAGCCCACTCTTCTACAAAGTTCTGAGCCCGATTCCTCGGCACAGTGTGCGTGAAGGATGGGATGATTACCTCCTCCCCTCTGGGCGCGGCCAAAACAAAAGCTGGGGGAGAGTCCACCTCTGCTAACAGAATGTCATATGTAGAGGTCAGATTTTCCCCAAAAATCCCTTTCATGGTACGTTGCATGTCACCTTCTATTAAAAGGACTGTCATATAGTCTGCCAGGGGGAACCACTCTAGTATCAGCAGTTTCTACAGTAATAAAAGTGTCAGTTGCTGTCGCCTCCAGAAATGGACACAGTGCTAGCCGCACTACTGTAACCTCCGCTGCGCTGTCGAGCAGCGTTAGTGCCCATGTCAGGTTCCGAAGCTGCGTTCTCACTATCTGTAGCATACCTCGCTGTTAGTGCAGCAACTTTCTTCTTCTGAAACGGGGGTCGCTGGCGTGCAAATTTGTCCTGCTTGCCTTTACCGTCAGGCTGACGGGGCTGCTCACGTCCTTGTTGGGCACCCCGACCTTTGCCACGTTCACCTCCACCTGACTGTGAGAACGATGTTTCCTGTGAAGAACGAGGAGAACCTGAAATCTATCAGGTGACCTAATCCTAGTGCGATCGTGCAAGTCATATGTGCGCTCATCAGTCGCCTGTACAGGCGACGCGTGAGGAGACCCCTGTTTCTGTTGCTGCTTTCCCTGTTTCTTAGCTTTCCAATTTTGTTTCGGAAAAGCTGGACGTTCGTCTTTAAAAGACGAGCCCATCCTAGTTTGCTGTCACAGAAGGCTTAACCCCTAAACTACTGCGGCCAATGTTCCTATATGCCTCCGCAATAATTTTAGGCAACTTGCGGGGTTTATCGGCGTCGTCGATGAGGCACAGAGCATTCGACACTTGAAAGTGAACCGCATCTCCCTTGACGTTACCAAGGATGAGTGTAGCAACTACGTCGAACACACCGACAAGCCTCATCCCCAACTCGACTGCCGCCTCCGGACCGTGTTGATCTTGAACATGTTTGATCACGGAGGGCAGTACGGCCATAGACGGAGTGCTGAAGCACTTCGAGTAGACTGCCGCAAAAACTTTACCCCAGTTTTCACAATCGTCCAACTCTGGGACTAAGTCTTTCTGCAAACTAATGGTGAGTATCCTGTGTTTTTCCACAGGAGTAGAATTCGGAAATACTGCTTCCAGCTGGTCAAATTTCTCAGCAAGCCAATAAGGCAAATCGTCCTTATTCTGGGGGCGCTTGCCCATTACCGAATTAACCATGATGGGACTAATAGTAATCCCGGCCGGGCCAGCTGGTTGCCCCGCAACAACAGATGCCCCTACCTGCACATTGCGTGAAACGTATTGCACCAAAGCCCGATGTACTGTAATCAGGGCTGTATGGAGTTGACGTAACTCATCCACCGTGGCATGTAAATAACGTGGATGTGGTGTGAATCCGGCCAGTACTGGCCAAGTGGCCCCTGGAATGGACAAGGGTCCCAAACAAACCGGTGTAACTGTGTGGGGAAGGGCGCCATTGAACCAAATACGATGCTGCCAAGCGGAAACAGGAATCTCCTGTGTCCTATATGGCGTATAATTCACCGGGACTGCTGTAGGAGTGTAAGAGTGAAACGTACTATCGTCCGCATTCACCGCCGGCAAGGTAACCCAAGAGTAAAACAACTCCTAGGGATATGATGCATCGGCACTCACTACAAACATATTAGACATCCCATCGTCAGGCACCCCGAACTGCGTCAAATGACGCCGGAGAGGTGCGCGACTGTGGGCTGCAATAGCGACTTCAACCATAAGGACACAGAGAAGAAAAACAAGTTATATGAACAGTAGCACAAAAAGGGTATAAGACAAAACAAAACCTTTTTAATTGTCAAGCTTGAGAGAACCTATAAATTAACTGAGTAGGTAGGTTTAAACTCACACGCATCAACCGGAAACAAGAGTGAGGGTATTGTGGACTAATGTAAGCACTACTAAGGCGTCTCAATCAGAAGACCAAAACGTTGGGTGCGCCATGTCGCAGGGATTCTGCGTATGCACAGAACTATGCGCAGGAAACCAGGACCTCAGTGAATTGCGGTGTACCAAAAACTCACCTCAGTACCCAGAACCCCCTATCCGACTAGCATCAGTGTCTCATTCGTTCTCCGTATCATCTCGTAGCTACAAATGATTAGACAACCCAGAACAAGCAACTTAGAGTACTCTCAGGAATGGTGGGAATCAGAAACACCTTTTCGTTATTATTCTCATATCAGTCCACAACAAGAGTAATCAGAGACACAGTAAAGTTTAAAATGTTTATTTTTAACTACGTGCCCTAAGATGCAGTACTCTGGCTAACATAAGCAGACAAATTATTAAAAATAAAACCATCAGTATTGTTACAATACCATATAAAATGAAGGGAGAAATCATGTCATAAATGATAGTGGATTATAGTCACCCTCCCTTCACAAGAAAGCTAGTATTATGAAACTAATAGAAGGTCTCTAGGTTTGAATGGGGAACCCCATACTGTAAATATCAGCTTAGGTGAATCACATCACAGGATCAGCTCTGCTCTGTGTCTGGAAAAGGTCTTCTCCAAAGTGTCTGAATCATGCATGCAAAATGCAATATTAAAGGCACTCGAGTTTCAGATATTTGCAGCTGTGTGTGTGTTGTGGCTAGAGCGTGGGCCGATCAATGTCGCCCTCTATGAGAGAGGCTGTAATTGTGGCTATTTTGAAACCGGGAAAACCCCCTGAGGAATGGTTATCATATCGCCCTCTTTCACTCCTTAACGTGGATACTAAGATCTTTGCAAAGATTTTGGCCAATCGACTGGTGCCCCGAGTCCCTATCCTAGTTGCACCGGAACAGGCGGGGTTTGTCCCGGGACGTAATATCACTTATAATTTACGTAGAAGGCATTTGAATGGCCCTTCATGAGGCATGTGCTGGAGCGTATGGGTGTAGGACCGGTATTTCTTCAGTTGTTGGGAGTACTCCATTGCTTGCCATCGGCACGTATTAAAATTGGTGACTTAGTAACGGAACCGATATTTATTTCACGGGGCACGAGACAGGGCTGCCCGCTCTTGCCGCTTCTTTACGCGCTAGTTGCTGAACCCTTAGCCTGCACGTTGAGAGTACCATGGACATAAGGGCATTCGAATCCCAGGATATAATCTCATAGTCTCGGCCTATGCTGATGACACGCTTCTTCATGTGAGTCATTCTGAACGACATCTCTCCTCTGTACTACGTGAGGTGGTGGTTTTTGGGGGAGTCTCGGGTCTTCCGGTTAATTGGTCCAAATCCCTCGTATTCCCCCTCACGCCGTCTACGTCACAATTTGACCTAGACTACCCACTTCAATGGACGTCGGATTCAGTTAGGTACCTTGGAATACAAGTGCACTCCGACTCGGAGGTGGTCTGTAGAGATAATTGTGGAGTATTAGTGAGAAAGTAAGAAGACGATATAGATCGATGGATTTGATTACCGTTGATGCTGCTAGATAGGATCTCGATAATTAAAATTGTAATTCTCCCGCGATTCCTGTTCCTCTTTACAAATATCCCGATGGTCCTCCCCGGTATATTCTTCAATACACTCACGTCTCTGATGGTCAAATTAGCTTGGGCGAGCAAACAGCTGAGAGTCAAATGGCAAATTCTTACCTTACCACATGGGTGGGTTGGGGGCGCCGGACTTCGACCTTTATTACAGAGCCCCGCAATGTGCCCACGCGCCACTCTGGATACACGGCTCACCTGATATCCCTCACCTACGCATTGAGCGAGAGGTAGCTCCCCAGAGCCCGCTTCCCATGTTGCTCTTCGCGCCTACAGATCGCAGGACTGGCATTCTAGATTCAATTAACGCAACTAATCACGCCTGGCATCATCAGCTGAAGTTACAGGCTGGGGCTCTGCTGTATTCACCTTTGGCACCCCTTGATTGGTGCCACTGGCTGTCGCCAGTGGCACCAATAGGGGTATCATCAGCGCGCCTAATTCCATAGGGGTCCATACTATAGGCGACTTGTTCGATGGTGGATTCATGAAGGACTGGGACTCCGTTGCTGAAGTGGGAAATATGCCCTCACTCCTAACAAAGTTTCAATATCATAGGACAAGACACGCATTACTGCAGCTGCTAGGCACTCACCTGACTGAGCCGCCGGAAGGGACTGCCCTCTCCCTGATCATTAAAACGCAAGCTACGACGGGAATGGTCGCTAAGATTTACAAACAAGAGGGCGGAGCCAGGCCGGCGGCCAAGATGGCCGCCCGGGCTCCCGGCTCCGTCGACTCTCTCCTCCTGCTGCTGGATCTAGCTGTCGGGGCGGCTCTGCAGACACTCTCCTGGATGTCGGAGAGGGACCGATCCCGCCGAGAGTTACTCCGGAGGCTCACCGAGCTTCAGGGACGGAGATATGCTTCCCGGTCGGTGTGGCCTACGCGGGTCCCGGAGCGGGGACCTCACGTGATACTGTAGCCGGTGGTGAGTGGAACAACAACGGCCGGAAAACACGGTCACCCGCGGGGGCGCTCGAACCCACCCTGAACAACATCCTAGCATCCGTTGCTGAGTTCTGTCCCCTCATGCTGGACGGGCCCCCCCCCCCCCCCCACCCACCCGAACGCTGCCTTGCTGAATGTGGACGTGTGACGCAGCTCTGTGTCTCTCCGCTGGACATTGCTACGACCCGCTTGCTGCTGCCTGTATCCTGCGATTCGGCTGATCGGGGCCGATTGCTGCATGGCGATTTGGAGTCATTCGGACACACTGGGTGGCGCAGATGAGCCCTTCCGGGGGGCAGTTGAGATGGCTAACACAACGTGTGCCACCGGGGAGACGTCCGGGGGGCGCAAATGATGGCGGCTCTGGTGTGCACTCCGGCAGCATTTATGCTGTGCGCCCCATTTGGTACTGATACCCTCATGGACCCCTGCCCACCCGAGGCGATGGCGATGCGCATTTCAGAAGGAGCGCGGAGTTCGGAAGCCCCTTCCCGTATTTTGGAAGCACAGCAAGTTGGTTTGGTTCGCATGGCGATTAGTCCCAGGCATAAGTGGAAGTATGAGAGAGCCTGATGCGGTGTTTTCACTGTGTGCCCTTGTCCGGTGACTCCCCTTACGATCTGTGGTATGGCCCAGATGGGTGTCTTAGCGGGACCCTACACGTTGCTGATGAGTGGCCGTGGGTGTCTGGGGTCTACTCGATCGCTACAAAGGGCATCGTCGGAATGGAACTTGGTCCATGGGGTCATGGAGTGTTCGGAGATTCCATCGGACGTGAGGCTGCGAGGACTCCTTTATTGCCCTCTCCCTTGTGGCAGACATCGTCGCGCAACCCATATAAATTGAACTGCCTACACATCCTGAACCAGACTATGTCTTGCTGCATGGGAGGCGATTGTGTGCTGTGAACGGCTGTGAAATGGGTCGTGTCCTGGCGTATTGGCAGAACTCCTACTCTTCTTTTGATATCCTTGTCTATTGTACTCTTGGTGCTTTGTTGGCTACGCCTTGTGCGGACTGGGACACGTTTCTGATAATGGCCGGGTGGGGTCGGGTTACAAAATGGTGGTTGTTTCCCTCAGATGCTGAAGGGGGGGTTACTGGGTGGGCTTGCGGCGCGACTGCGGTTCTGACTCGATGGGTTCCTCGGATGTCCTGCAGCGGCGCTGATATATCTGTACGCTACGCCGGGGGGCCGGGGGCCTGTACTGGTGAACCCCCCAATATATTTTTCTCTTTTCTATTTCCTCCCTTTATATTTCCCCTTTCTTCTATATTTCGGGTTCCGTACACCGGGCGACAGGCACGCTGTTAAGGGGGAGGCCGTAGCCATTGGCAGAGGTGCAGGGTGGGGGGTTAGGGGAGGGGTACTATTGTTCTTCCTTTTATGTTCCTAGGGCCTCTTTCTTATTCCTTGTCTCTCTTGGCTTCTTTTCATTTCTCCTCCTTTTTTACTTCTTTTGGGCACTGTATTACAGGTTCCTCTCTATACGTCCTGGTGGTACAGATTATAGGGGTGGATGTTTCTTTAACGTTTTTATGTTGCAGCGGGCATAACTCTGTATTGGTGGGCGACTTGTATAGCTCATTGTTTATCCTGTTTAAGGTGCGTCAACACTAACGTCCTGCCTGCAGTAGTCCTGCCTGTGAATATCCTGAGCTGTGGTAACCCCTTGCCTTTGTATTATTGGATTGTGTGGCATCAGATCCTGTTCCTTTCTAAAACTCTAAAAGAAACCTCTTTCATCCTTGTGTCGATATGGCACCGATAATATCCTGAGTTACAACGGGGCATCTGGGAGGCGGGTTGTGGGACTCTTATGGCTTGATTGATTTGCTTTGATCGACTCTGTACTACTGGCCGGCTGTGATGGTTTCAGGCCCGGGTTTGTAACTGCTTTATGTACCAATAAAGGTTTACCAAAAAAAAAAAAAAAAAGATTTACAAACAAGCTATGTCATATAGAGCGAACCATTACACTAAAGCTCGTTTAGCCTGGCAATTTGACCTGACTACGGAAATAGATGACGACATGTGGTTATACTGCTGCCTAAACATAAAGCGAGTTTCCCTTAAGGGTAAGCACCGTCTAATTCACAATAAATTTCTAAATAGGGTCTATTATACCCCAGACATACTATGTAGATATGGGCTCCGGGACAGCTTGCGCTGTGTGCGATGCAGTGAGCAAGTAGCTGATTTTGCACACTTAGGATGGCTCAGCCCGGTGGTGGCTGAGTTTTGGAGACAGGTGTTCTTGGAATTGACAGCTATAACTGGGCAGGAGCTTTCCCCGGACCCGACTCGCGCTTTTGGGCTTCTCAAAACCTTTGCCTAAAGGGCTGCGCAGGTTAGTTGACATGGGACTACTCATGGCAAAGCGAAGGGTGGCCATCTGCTGGTCAAGGGGCCATCTACCTACGTTGAACCAATGATCCTCTGACATGATATACTACTCTACTCAAACGGAAAATGTCGGTGATCTTTTGTCCCCCTCCCCCCCTGCAATAGACCCAAGAATTTCTGGGCACGACAATACGTATAGGGCCAATAAAAATAGTGAGAGAGGGGACCGGCTGAGTGATGTACAGATGTAATTATTTTGTTTTGATCCAGCTACTCCTATGCTACAACTCGGAGAGAGTAAGTTGCTTTTGGTTAAATGGTATTGGTGCGAATAGGGGAGTAGTTATAGTTGTTATGCTACTGATTTCTGCCTATGGGTATATTCTCCTCGTGTCAACTATGTTATGATAACAGCCTGGTGTATCACCCTGTTGCAATTTCAACTTTCAGTGTATTATTTTTCTTTTTACTCATCTGCCATTGTGATGTCATGATAATTGTAATGTGTTTGAAGCCTGTTGCACTGCTTGCATCTGATGCTCCTTTGTTTTTGTTTAAATTCAATAAAGAGATCAACAAGACCACTTCACCAAACGGGCATTGTTTTGTAATTCAGTCAAATAAAACCTGTTTGTCACTTCACTTCCAGTCCTTCCCCCTGCAGTATTGGGGTCCATGTTCTGTGCGAGCCAAACCTATTGATAAGAGAGCCGGTTTTAAGCCCTGGGTCCTAAAGTTACCAAGCATTTTTTCTTTTTGATGAGAGTTTAAAGGGACTCAATAAAATAGGTCCACTGATGTGCAAACTTGGTGCATCCCAGAGGCACTTTTGGTTGCTCCCTGACACAGAGAGTGTTTAGGTTGATCTGCTCTCCTGTAGTTTTACGTGTAATTCTTCCTAGACCTCTTTCTTAAGTTGTTTTCACCACTGGCAGCAATGTTGTAGTGTGGGGGTGCACTAACTGAACCCACAGGTGATGCTTACAGGCCTACATTAAAACTGAGGAACAGGGACATTTTTATTTTGTAATTAATAAGTGGGCTTTATATGAATGTGGTCACCTTAATGACTGCAAACGTTGAGATTTGTGTGGGTGAAAAATGATTGCAATCATCTCTGGTATGCCGGTCGTTAACGTTACTCCTAGCTGATCATCAAAACCTTTCTCTTTAAAATATGGTGATGCTGTCGATCAAATGTGAGGAACGACCATTCACCACTTCTACCCTGAGGGCTGTCAGTTTTGATGAACGCAGATTTCTGCCAAAGTTGCACTCTAACGTTTCCATGCTGGTGTGCAGTAAATCAATACTGCTGTGCAAGTTGTGAGCAGGACAAGTGTGCCCTTTCTCAGAAGTTAAAACCGTGGTCCCTCTTGGGTTGTTGCCCTTTAAACTTTCTAGCTGCACTACTTGTGACTGACAGTTGACTGCTTTTCAACTACAATGGACTGAATATAATCCACGTAGGTACTCTGCATTTTAGAGTCTTTCCTTGGCTAGACCTGCATGGACCCTTCCCTCCTGACACGGATGTGTGTGCAACTTGTTTTCTCAAGGCTATGATCATGGCTCCTACCCTGCCAATGCTTTGATGACTTCCATTGCAGCAGCTCATCCTGCTTGTGTGGAGTCCAGTCAGCGTGAGCAGTCTAGAGAGTGCTGCCTCTGTATGTCCAGCGCACTCACTCTCTGTGCACACGTTTGTTTTGTCTTTGTGGGACTCCCTAGATTTCCCTCTCGCAGCCACCCAACGTCACATTGCGCTTTGCACATACCAAATATCCTCCAACATTTGTGGTGTGAAGTACAACAGTGGTTAAGAAGTATCTCTGTACTACAATTGGTGGTGCCCTTACTCCGATTGTCTGTGCAGAGGTATAACACCCAGTTGGCTTACTTGCTATACAGCTCCAGAAATCAAGAGATCTGAAGTGCTCGTTGTTTGTGACTTAAGTGGCTTCACAATCCCTATATTCCAGGGAATCTAAAACCCGTCTGACTCTCCCTTTGTTGAAGGGGATATGCCCCACTTTTATGTAGAGCCATTGAGCTAGTGTTGCTTCCACCATTGGGAAAACATAGTCAAACTTTTAGGTGTGGTGTATAGTCCAAACCCCTGGTATTGTTTGGACTTGCTCTAAACCTATGAAAGGCTGATGGGCGCTTGGCTTAAAGGGCCCTCATGTACTTTGTGCTATTGGTATCTGTCTAAATAGATTGCAAACCTTCGTCCACCTCTTTTCTGAAAAGTAGTTCACCACTTAATGATGGGTATAACACCCTGCTTTGACTCTAAGCGGGAATTCTTCATATTTCATTCACTTTTGCTGAATTTGAACCTGGCAGTGGAACTATAGCTGAAGAGAGCCTGCCACATCCAGATATGTCTTCTTGAATTTCATTGATGCTATCCTGCCAGGATCTTTTTGCCTATTTGTGTCTTCTGTGTGAAATCTGAGAGAAGGAAAATACATCTGGCCATTAATTCCAATTGTTCCCTGTAGCAGAATATAATTAATGTATTGGCTGCACTAATCATGTTTGGCACAGTCTCCAATATGTTCCTTTCCATACCCTCCAGTCTGTCGCTCTTTTGCCAGAGGCAATCAACAAAGCAAACAGTGAGTTCATTGATCACCTGCAAATGGCAGCTGCCACAACAGGGTCTGGTTTGACTACAAAGCGTGGTTATTCTGATTGATACTTCTAACCGCAAATTCTGAATTTCCCCGGGTAGACGACTGGATCTGAAAAATGCAAAGCAGTGCTACTGCACTGCATGCCGGTAGATGGTGCCATATGACTCCCCTTTGATCCCATTCCACTCTGGATGTGATGAATAGAGCTGCATCTAAGTGCTACCCATATGTGCTGATGTCAGTTCCTTTTTTTTACGCGCCTTCAATTGCGAATCCAGAGATATGCTCCTTCCTTCACTCTGCGAAGAGATTTTCTTCTGAAAATGTTCCAGTGTGCATGGAATCTAAGCTATGTACAAACTGTTACAAACAGATGTCTGTGATAGATCATCACGAGGTGTGCCTGTGGTGCTTGGGTTCATTGCACAACTCCAAGGTCTGAAACAGCCTCCAGCCGAACTTCACGGCCATCCAAGAGAATAAGGTAAAGCTCTACATGGTGAAACACTGGAAGGGGGTACGTCATCCCGCTCCAGGTTGAAGCTGGAAGTGAGGAGGACTATCTCCTCAAGTTGTTTACAAGGCAGAACTGCCTCGAGGTCAAACTCTTCTGGTAAGAAACATAAGAGGTCCATGCAGGACTCGGATAATCCTGCCCAGCATGTTCTCCAGAGAAGGCACAAGGGTGCCATAGGGGCTCCACTTCTCACTCTTGTTACAAAGAGGGGCAGATTGAATCCCCGCTCCCGATGTACCCAGGGTTCCTGGGTCAATCAAAAATAGGTTGAAGGCCATGCTTTTCATATTTGGCAACGTCCGGTTTCCTCTAAGGTGACAGGGGCCCCAAGTCTCCACAGGGACTCCCAGTCTCGTTACGCTCCTTTGGTCCCAACCTCCAAACCCCGTTGGTGTGCCCTTATCAGTGCACGTCCATCTGGTAGGAGGCAAGATGAGCCACTTCCTGCGGCAACACATTACATCTGACAAATGGGTCCTGCAGAATATTCAATAAGGCTACACCCTGTCATTCATTTTCAACCAGCAATGCACCTACCACCTACACCAGACCACTTCTTTGAGGACCATATGCCCATTATTTGTCAGTTGCTCTTCTTGCCAAAGGAGGTATAGAGAGGGTGTTGGCCTGTGAAGTAGGGAATGGGCACTATTCCCGCTACTTCCTTGTGCTGAAGGAGAACAAAGGCCTCTGTCCTACCCTAGATCTTTACTCTCTTGGGTAGGGTCAAATTCAAAACGGTTACTCTGAGCCAGGTTCTCTCTGCTCTGGATCCCGAAGACTGGACGGTGGTGTTGGATGTGCAGGATGGTTATTTTCACATTCCTGTCCTGCAGGCCCACAGATGTTACCTGCAGTTCAAGGTGGGCCACAAGCACATTCAGTTTGCCATGCTTTTTTTCAGCCTCATCAGTGCCCCTTAGGTGTTCGGCAGTTGCTTCACATCTGCAGTAGTTGGGGCTTACGGTCTTTCCTTATGTCAACAACTTGCTTTTGAAGGTGGGTTTGCCACAGTTGGTCCTGGACCTTCTCCAGACAATGGCAAACCTCTTGACATCAGAGGTTCTCAATTAACCTGCTAAAGTCACACATGACTCCTTTGGAGAGGCTTCCCTTCATTAGAGCCATCCAGGATATGGTACCCTTTTGAGCCTTTCTTCTTGACCAACAAGTCCAGGACATTCATGTAATGATCCCGATGTTTCAACCTCTGACCTGGAGCTCAATGAGGATGACTGAGGATTCTTTGGCTGCTAACTTTATACATCCTACTCACTGACCATGCCAGATGGCACATGCAAGCTTTGCAGTAGGGCCGAAAGTCTCAGTGGGCCCAGCACCAAGGAACCGGTCTGATTCATCCAGATGTTGGAGGAGATTGCACATCTGCAGTTTGACCAACAGAGACGCTTCTTCCTTCCCTACTGTGTTGATAATGGTGAACGATGTATTGCTGCAGGGTTTGGGAGGTCATCTGGGAGAGGTGGAGATCAGAGGATTCCACATCAAATTACTGGTGTTGCAGGTGATTCGCTTAGCTTTGAAGGCCTCCCTTCCCTCTCTTAAGGTATGGCTAGTGCAGGATCACGGACAACACCACTGCTAGTTGGTACTGTAACAAACATGGCAGGGTGGGGTCTGTGGGATTGTGGTAAGAGGCTCTGGGCCACTGGAGCTGACTGCATCTGGTCATTTCGCTGTTGGTACACCACCTGGTAAGATCCTGAAATGCTAGGGTGGGTAACTCTTCCGACGGTGCCTAGAGGATCACATATGGTGGCAGTTACACCCGCCAGATGGCACAGGGCATCTTCCCACAATGGCAATGGCATTATGTTTGCACGTTGACATTCTTAAGAAGGCTCTCTTGGAGACTCATTCGGCCTAGAATGAAGAACGGGACACCTATATGCCTTCCTGTCACTAGCTGCCCTGTCTGAGTTCAGCAGAAGATTAGGAACGACCATGCCCAAGTCATTCTAGTTACAGCTCCGGATTGAACAAGGACAGTGTGGTACCTGGAACATTTGGGCTTGAGCAACTGTCCTCCGATTAGGCTGTCATTTCGGGAGGACCTTCTGCCAAAGGCAAAGGGCAGGGTCTTGCATTCGAGCGTGCTCTACCTGTCTCTTTGTGTGTGATGATTGAGCAGCATTAGGAAATCTCCTTTGATCTTCCTCCCATGTCTTTGTCATTTTGCAGCCAGGCAGCCCTCAACGGAATTTGTGTATGCAGGGTGCTGGATAAAATTGGTGGCTTGGTGCAGTACCTGTTGAATCCATTGCAGGCAAAACTGATGGATGTTTTGTTGTTTGCTTTGTTTTTGGTGCAGCAAGGTCTTGCTATGGGCATAGTTAAAGGTTACTTCCGTCCTTTTTGCATTTACCAGCCAACTAACTGGTTGTGATGTGTATCACAGGTGGAAACATATGATGTCAACTAAATCCTTTGTGATGCCACAGTGGGATTTAAACCAGGTCTCGCATTTCTGATGTGTACCCCTTTTGAAACAATGCACAGTTGTCCACTACACCTACTAAAACTAGTCTTCCTGGTTTTGATAGCAGCTGCATGTCGATTAAGTGAACATCCGGCCCTTTCAGTTCAGTGGTTAGCACTTAAATAGCTGTGAAAGGTCTTGGTGGCGCTTGCTGAAAAGTAAAGAGAAACCGTTTAGAACTGCATGTCTGAGCACATGCTACCCATTAGGGCCTTGCATGATATTTTGCGATGGTGGAAGCTGAACAAATGAGAACATGTTATGTACTGCTCTCTTGGTTTGGTCTTGATCTCTCACCGGCCTTATTTGGAGGTGGAGCAACATTCTCCCCATATTGTTTCCCCTAGCCCTTCTGGAAAGGGTCAGTGGGCACTCTTCCAAGTCTTTCGCTTTCGATGTTCCTTGATCTTGGTCAAGCGTCTACACGATATACTTGTGTTACTCCAGGATCATTTTGTGAGCATAAATATACTTAGACATTATTTAGGTTCCAGGAGTAGAACATATGTCTGTCTTCATAAACCATCTGCTTGCAGTGTTTATTCTTTTTTTCTTTCAGTTGTTTGTTCTCTGATTTGAATTTGGTATATCTCCCTCCTCTTTTTCCTAGCTACCTCCTCTTGTCTGCACTTCTCCTTGCATCGCAGTAGTCTAGCATAGGTTGTCCTGTTTGGCACATCATGGCAGACGGTGGGCACGTGGGGATTAATTGGCATTGAGATAGACATTGAAGGCTTTGTCAAGGGATGAGTGAGCATTGCCATAGACTGGTACTTACAAGACCGGTTTCTGCTCAGGAAAATGGTCCATGATTTGTTAAAACTGGTAATGTTTAGGCAAGAAAGAGCATAGTGTCAGGTGGACCAGGGGAAAGGCCTTGAGAAAGAAAAGTTCTCTGAACCGAATATGGATAACAGGTCTTTAGCCTTTGTACTACAGTATTCCTTTGGTTTGGTCTTGAGATCTGGGCTCTTGAATGGAGTAAGAGGATTGGAGGCCTTATTAAATGATTTTTGTTGCCCGTTTTCATGGCCTAACTCCAAATTCATCCTCATTAGTGTTTCCTCCTTATCCAGAAGTGGAATGTTGGCTTGGTAGTTTGGTCTGGAGGCAATGAGTTGGGTCTGCTGCATCTGTGTTTTTCTGGTCATCCTGATTCCACTACGGCTTTAAATTGTTCATTTTTTGGATCAGGAATTTAAATATATTTAGGCCCAGACTTACAAAGATTTTGCTTCGGGTTGGGTCACTATTGAGATGCAGCCCTGACACAGATTCCTTTTTGGTATTTACAAACTCACGCAAATGTCAATTTTTAAGAAAAAGTAATGCGGCGCATCGCATTGCGCTACCTTCATTTCTTTGCGTCAGCTAGGCGTTCCATGTGTGGTACGTTGGCATTTCCATGCATCCATGTTATGTCTATGGGTGTCACTGTGCAGCTCTCACAAAGCAGCATAGAACCCTCGTGGGGTCTGCCCGTGGGAATTTGATAGAATGTTTGGAGGAGCGGTTGGAGGATCATTAAAGCCATTTCGCATCCACTACCATTTTTGGCAAGAGGGGCGATCTTTATACTGGAGCAACATGTGGTATGTGGCTTACTGGTGTCAGGATTAAATGCCCAGTCATGGTTGGGCTGTTTGTCCGAGGTTTGTGATCGGAACACACCATCGCCATCTTGGGTTTGAATAAGTCTGTACTGATGTTCATTCGAGTGGGATTTCTTTTGGTCGAGACCGATCTCTGCAAAACGTTCTCGCAGCCTTGCTGTGCGGAGCCGTGGCGCAGCGGTGCCCGGAGCAGCAGGCGGTACCTGGCGGCGCCTTTTTCCCCTGCTGGGAAAAGAGAGCCGAATGATAAAAGCAGATGAATGGTCTCCTGTTTAGGAGGACTGGAATGGCTAAAACGGCCGGCTTTAGTGCTGGTGGCGCCCTGTGCAACAATGTTTGTTGGCGCCCCCCCCCCCCCCCCAATGACCACCTCCACCACGGATTCTCTCACTAGCACCCTTTAACAGTGACGAAGTCTCCATAACCACACTCTCTCAGATGCATTGAATTAGTTATATAGCGCCACTCATACCAGTGTAGGGTGTCCGAGCACTTTACATCACACACATATTACACAGAGACAATCAATCATATGTGCGTAAATCAGTGTATAGGAAATGTTACATAAGCCAAAGGACAAAGGGGCAGATTTACAAGCCCCTTGCGCCACTTTTGCGTCACTTTTAACATGGGGAAAGTGACGCAAAAGTGGCGCAAGGGGCTTGTAAATCTGCCCGTAAAAGTGTAGGAGTCCCATGTCATCCATACTGGTAGGTATAGTTTTAGAGAGCTTGGTGTGGAGAAGCACAAACTCAGAGTCGAAAAAGAAACCGCATAGTTGGGAGTTTTCTTAATAATAAGAATCGATTTGTAGCCAAATTAATCCTTTTTGCAACATTAATCAATGTTCTAATAATGTATACTTTGCAGTGTGTATGCAGTTCTAGGATGAAAGTTAATAGTTCACTATTCTATATTAGGACTTTAAGTTATAAATTACAAAAGGATGTCTCTTTTGAAAGCAGTAACCTGCTGATCTGTTTACTTCATACGCTCTCTGCAATCTACTTGGTACACGTTCTTTGCAGCGGGCATATTAACCCTCTGCACTAACTTCACATAAGTCAAATCATCAACTATGCAAAATGCTGATCTCGCTCCAGGACGTTAATTAATCACAGGAGTTATTGTGATATTTATGTGAGGCCTGGTAATTGCTGGGGGGGAAGAAACGCTGCAGCAGGTGCTTCAAAAGCATAATAAACTTTCAAGCAGGGCGCCCCCAGGAAGTCAGCACCCGGTGCGGTGGCACCGGTCGCACCGCCCTAAACCCGGCCCTGGATAGCTGATCCTACGTTAAGATGTTGGAAATCCCTCAAAAGTGTGTGGCATTCACAAATAGGCTGCAAAAACTGAAAAAGCCTCTCAAAGAAAGAGTGAATATTACAGAGCTTAAGTCAGTAAGTCCTTAAAGAGGCTAGAAAGAGCCGTATAACAGGACTACAATCAATAAGCTAAGTGAGGGGGACAGCAGGAAACTGATCAATCCACAAGGTGAAAAGTGCACATTTAACAGATGTGTGGGACTGTTATTTGGTGTAAGAACATATTAAGGTCAAGTGTCAATATGGCTTTCCTCAAATACGCTGGAGACAGGCCTAGTATCTATAGTGGTACTGATAGTCACTCCAAGAGATATAATTCAAGGCAGGAATGAGTTACCAAAAGAAATATCCAGGTTTGTTCCCTCCGGAACAGAGTCTGCTGGTTCATATGTGGGTTTACTTCTAAAATGGTCCACGCACATCCTGTGTATGACTGACTCGGGTAGTTAGTGCTCATCTTGGTGGTGTTTTTTTGTAGCGGATACTACTGCGTTGTTCTGTTATCCTCACTTTTACCGGTCTAGTGGTCATTCCAATGTATCGTTTGGTACATGGACATGTGATCATATAGATACAGTTTTTCATTTGCAGTTAGTGTGTTTTTTTGCGTCCAAGTATGGGTCTGATCTAGATTTCTTTCTTTCGTGGATTCAGTAAGATCACAGTTGCCACACAAGCCACATTGATGGTGTCCTGTAATGGGGAGGCAAATCCCAGAGGGAGCGCTGTTCTGGTCTGGTAGCCCTCCCTGGTCTAGGGTGGGCAATCGTACCTTTGTTGTTGTTAGTGCGTTTGAAAGCAGAGTAGGGAAATGTAAGTAAGCCTGTCTGTAGACCAGTGTTTCTTTATGATTTTTTGTATTCTGTTTGAATTGGGGGTAAATGTGGTGACACAAGTAATGATGTGTAATAAGGCTGCTCTATTATTGTTCCTGGTCAAGTTGACACAATGTGGTGGATAGTGAATAGCTATCAAATTAGAAGTGAATTGTTGTGACTGTAGGTCATGATCTGTAGCAGTACTATAGTTGCGACAGAGTCACAGGAATTGGCGGTAAGTTAAGTTGTTCCTCGGGGATTTGGGATGATGGCTATTATACTGAACTAAGTTGTTACAATCAGTTGGTTTTTTTGTAGGTGGTGGTCATCAGCTTCCCTTCCATGATAGTGATGCATAGGACAATAAAGGGGAGTTTGTTTCTTGTGTATTTCAGGAAGGGGTTCAGAGTGTTGACCCAATGACAGAAGTTATCACATTCTCCAATGTCTTGTTGCCAGAAGATATAACGCCATTAGAGAATGTTGGTTGTGTAAGGGTTATCACAAAATATGTTCTTTTTCAAAGCCAACCATATATAGGCAAGCCAAACTAGGCACAAATGTGCTCCTCATAGAAGGGGCATGGGTCTGATGGTATGTTAGGTCCCCAAAATGGTAAAAAAAACATTTCCTTTAAAGCCAGAGTCGCAAATTCAATAATTAAGCTGATAGATGTGGGAGATGACCAGTCTTCGGACACAAGGGTATTCTCTATCGCCTCCAGATTAGCTTCTTGTGGGATGTTTATGTAGAGAAACTCTTTCATGGGTTTTGCGTGGGGTAAACTGACCATTGAGGGGGAGGAGTTGGAGAAGCGGTTGGAGGTTGGTTGGTGTTTTTCTCCAACAGCTGCCTGTATGGGACACAATAGATTTGTTGCATACTACAGCTTTTCAAGAGCCATGCCACATATGACTGTCCTCTAATGAAATAAATTGATTTGTTTTGTATAAATCCATGTTTCCTCTCCCAGAAAAAGACATCAATCCTATTTGATACTCTTAGATATTGTGTACTAAAGGGTACTTTGTAAATGTATCAGCATGCCTGAATATTTACTTTAAGAAACATGGCCTCTCTATGTAGTTGAATGTATTAAAACCATCATCATTGTGCACATTGTATAATTGCTTTTAAGGAGACCATGTTTTTATCTGTTTTCTGTTTTCTATTCATAAGATAATAAAAAATATTTTTGATACCTTAAACATGGGTGGTTATATACTGTTTATGTAAACATTAAGGTCCACTTTTGAAATCTATTTCGTAAATGTTTTGTTCTCACTCAATATCTATTCCCTGATTTAGGAAATTTTGTCAGGGGTACCCCTATTCTTACATATATGCATACTACAGCTTCTACAGTCTTTGTCCAATAGCTACAATATTCCACCCATGGATATTGAGCCATTTACAAAGAGTTGTAGGCATGGGTTTGCACCAAATGATTTACAATCTGCCAGCATATGGACATTGGATGGTGGAATTACAAGGGACTACTCCGCAAGGTTTGCAGGGGGAGCGATAATTCAGTTAGTATACCATTGGGTAACAGTGGGCATGATAGTGCAAAGGAAGCTGTGCCTTAAAATGTTCTGTGTAAGCGCCGGCTCTTGTTTGTAATGCTATTGAGTGATATAAAATGTTAATAAACATATTTTCAAAAAAAAAAATGGGTTTGCACCAAATGATGTGCCTGCCTAAGGCTGGTGTAACTAAGAGAAATCTCTCTATTTCTCCTTGTTTTTTTACTTTTTGCATGTGCACCCTTTACTGAACTAAAACTGTCTGACCCTAATGCAGACACCTGCGCACTGTTGTGCAAGAGCACCTGTGTTGGTGCAAGAAAGTAGAACTGGGCCATTTCTTTGAAGATGGGGTACAGTTCTGCTCTCTACAGGTGACACAATGCAGCAACTTTTCATGCCTCGTTCTTTGTAAATATGACCCATAGTGACCAGCATATCGATCAAGTTGCAAATCTGCAACTGTTGGGCCTCGCCCTTTTTGCAGGGTTATCCCTAAACGTTTAGCCTTCATCAGCCTATTTTTCTGACCTTCTTTTTTGTTGGCTTTAGGACTCTGTGCCCTTTACCACTGCTAACACATGCTAAAGTGCATGTGCTCTCTCCCCTTACCATAGTTTGATTGGTTTAAAACTGTTTGGCATTTTTGAGTTACTTGTAAGTCCCTTGTACAGGTGGATACCATATACCCAGGTCCTGTAAATTAAATGCTACTTGTGGACCTGCTGCAAAAACAACAATTGATGGACAGAATGCAGAACAATGTCATACATTCACCCAAGTAGAGAGATCTGGGCCTAGGATGCTTGTTTCCAGTCCAGGGAGCACCTGGCTTGGCAGTTCGGTCTGGACTGTTCCCATGAGGCACAGGGTCAGGGCTGATTTGCATATGGCTGGGTTCAAACTGGAATGGCATGGTGAGCAAAAAAACTATGGATTTAGGCCCAGATCTCTGTACTGGGGTGAATGTATGACATTGTTCTGCATTCTGTCCATCAACTGTTGTTTTTACTAGTGGACCTGCAGCACTGATTGTGCCACCCACAGAAGTAGCCTTTCAAACCTGTCTCAGGCCTGCCACTGCAGGGCCTCTGTGTGCAGTTTACGTGGCATTTAAATCTACTTGCCAAGCCTTAAAACTCCCCTCTTATTACACATAGGTCACCCATACGTTTCGCCCTATGTAGCCCTATGGGCAGGGGTCTGTGTAAGTAAAAGGTAGGACTTATACCTGTTTGTTTTGCATGTCCTAGTTGGGAAAACAGCCTAATTTTGTGTTTCACTGCTGTGAGGCCTACTCCTCTCATAAGCTAGCCTTGGGAATTTCCTTATATATTTTTAAGTGGTTATTCCTAATCAAAAATGAATAGTGTTACCATGTTTGATATTTTTAGAATAGAGCTGATAAATACTACTTACTGGTGTAGTTGGATTACACATTACTATTTTAGAAATGCCACTTTCAGAAAATGGGCATTTCTCTGTGCTTATTACTCTAAGTGCTTTGCAGTCTGTCTTCAGTACATATCTGGGCTGTATGACATCTACACTTTGTGCATACTTTCTAGACAGCCACAACAGAGGAAGGGCGGGTTGTGACTGGGGATACATCTGTATTCATCTGCATACTGATAGTCTTTCTGGTCTGGGAGAGGTGGTTCACACTTAACATTTGTATAGGTTGTGTCCTGCCCTCATACAAAGGGCTGATTTATCCCTACTGATCGTCTGGAGCCAGGGCTGGGCTAAAAGGCATCGTTGCGCACTTCTAATGGTTCCTTTGAAGTCACTTCTTCATCCAAGACCTTTTTTTTAGTATAAGCTCTGAGCCCATGTTTTTATACATTGTGTGGGACTTGTAACCAGACGCTGCTAGCTCTACAATCTGCATAATGCCATGAGGACTGCCATGCGGCCAGGAGGGACCGCTATTTGGGCAACCTACTTTGTTGTGCTGGCCTGCTGCCTACTACTCCATTTGTGCCCCCAAGTGTTCTTCAAGGGCTTGCTGGTTTGCCCACTATTCTTGCTATCTCAGGGCCATAAAACATGACATTCAACCCCCTTTGCTGGGCGACACGGTCTCTTGCGAGTCTGGCAGCAGCAGGCTAATCAAGGAACCGTGACTACAGCTCCTTGTTGTGCATGTTTTCTCGTCAGAATGTGGTGAGCACTTCATTTCCATACAGCGCATGCGGAGCGCTTTGTTTGTGGGAATCTGAAGTGCGGTACTTATCGAAAGAAGTTACCAGGCAGCGAGTATTGAGCGCTTCTCCTGTTTACGATGACCAGTGCGTGCTTTCTCTTTCCAGGGAGTAGCATGAACCTCCAGTGTCCCTTTCCCTCAGTGCTATCCTCTCCAGCAGGAGAGCGACAGTGCAGTGGCAAGGGAAAACCTGGCTTCGTGGCCCCAATGAGTTGCCTCAAGGGTGAGGAGAAACTTCACTTGCATTACGTTGTGGGTGGGGCTCAGCCACCAATGGAAGATCGCAGAGGCCAACGCACCAGCCAAATCCACGCTGGGCTCTGGCACTGCCTGCAGTTGGTTTCTGCAGAGAAGCTGCCTTCGGCCACCCATGCAGTTTGACCCCACACTGCCTGCTCTTCTTCGGAGCCCCCGGTGGCGTGGTTACAGGAGGGTGGCTGTCTGCTCCTGTGCAACTGCTGGATTTCCCAGGTGCATCAATGTGAGGGACCCAGCAAGGTCTTTTGCGTGCCCCTCTCGCTGTGACCCGGTCCAGGACATGGGGGCACTTGTGGTGTTTCTGGGATTACAGGGTAAAACCTCGAAGGAGGACTCAGAGTGGCGAGGAACCACCTTTAGATTCCACCTTGGTTATGGAGGCATCGGGTTACCGTATTAACTGTAATAGGCATGCAGCTGCTCCTGCTCTCTACATTCTTTTCTAAATGCAATTGTGTCCACAGGACTCACAGGAATTTACTGTATAAAGTATAATGGGAGCGCAGGTGCGCTGTGCCCTATGTTTTTACTACAATTTCTGTGATTCACCATAACAATCTGCATTACTTGCAAAATATTTGACTTATGTCGTTTTAATCTTGTGATTAGGATAACAAGTACTATCTGAATAATTGCATAATATTTATAATTCCTGTTTTTGATCTTGTTTGATGTACAATATAGAAATCTATTTTTACATAATCCTGTGCGGAGTCTCTTTTGTGGTGTATTCATTGTGTCACTGTGGGAGTGTGTTGCACAAATGCTTTACATATTGCCTCTAATAATCAGCCTGCCTGCCTGCTCTGTGACTAGATGCCAGAGGGTGAGCGCAGGTGATCTTTGCTGTGTATCTGACTTGCCCTGACTAGAGTGGTGGGTTCTGCCTGGCTTTGGTGCATACCCTAGCCAACCAGAAAACCCCATTTCTAACATTGGTGATAAGTGGTGAGGATAGGACTTGCACTTGTGCGATACCATAGTAACTCATTGTTTCACTTCACTACAACTCTGCACTAAAACCATTATGTGTTTTGTTTTCTCCTGTTTTCTCAGATTGGTCATTTTTTGTATTAGTTACTCCTGCTTCTTCTGCTTACGCCTGGGACTCTTGTTGTTTACACTAGTTGTTTAGTACCTTGCTAAAATGGAATCTATCATTGATTTCGATTACCTGTTGTTTTACAATTCAGGGGAGTTAAAGGGGTTCTGCATGGAGCGGGGAATAGCTTTGAGTGTGGAATCCTGCCAGTAGGACCTTCAAAGAGCCCTGTTTAATTTTGAGGGGTCGCACTGAGGACCGGGAGGGTGGTAATTCTGGGGCAGAGTCTGAGGGGCTGGACCCCTTTGGAATTATTAAAGATCCTAGACCTTGGAATCTCCTGGAAGGGCAGTGGCCTTGAAGAGTTTGAGAAGAAGGGAGAAAATGACTTGGCAGAGACTCCAGTGGAGAGAGGGGACCCCATAGATATGGATTCCCTTATTGGGTCTCGTGCTGGGAGCAGTGTCACTTCCCAAACCCTGTTTCCTGAGGAGCTCAAGGAAAGACCGGCTGAGAGGGACCTGAGGCTGCAGCTGGCTGTAGAAGAGAAGAGGGCTGAGTCCGCAGAGCCTTAGCTGAGGAGAGGATGGCAGAGGTGAAAAGAGCCTTTGCCAGCGGAAAAACTTACTCTTGAGGAGAGGAATTTGGCTCGTGACCAAAGTTTGAGAGTTCTGGACTTAGAAGCACTGCAAGTAGAGTCCAGTGGTGGCAGCAAAAATATTGAGTCCAGTGTTAGATACCATTCTCACACCTATAGACTTGGTGCCTAGCTTCAAGGAGAGGGATGACTTGCATCAGTGGTTTCCGGAGTGTGAGGCAGCTCTAGAGATGTGCAGGATCTCTGAGGAGGAATGGGAACAGTAATGTGAGGAGACATCCCTGGTGATCGGAGGGAAGACCTACTGGCCTAGAAGGAAGTGACAGGTGGGGGACACCCCCATGAAGGAAGCCCTGATAAAGAAGTATTGATTCACCCCTGAAGAATAAAGGTTTAGGGGCAGCAGGAAGTTTTCTCACCAGTCTTTGGAGGAATTTGTGGAGTATTTTTGCAGATCATAGGATAGATGGGTGAAGGGTATTGCAGTAAACATTTTGAAGGGTTCTACAATCTGATTGTGAGAGAGCACATGCTCTGTTGTTTTCTACGGCTACGCCAACACCTGGTGGGGTGTAAATTCTCTGACCCCAAGGAACTTTTGAAGGAGTCTGGAAAGGCATTTAGGAGTGATCCTAAAGTGAGTGGCTCAGGTTCCCCTTAACCCAGAGCGGGGAGATATACAGTAGACCAGTCAGTTTGGAGTGTAGTGGGGTGAGTAAAGGCTCCAATATCCCTTCTCAAAGTAGGAGGAGAGGTGGGGGTGCACAAAGTCTCAGGGTGCCCTATGCCCAGTCCCAGATCCTGGATAATTACCCGAGGGGGCACCAGGAGAGGTATCTAGTTGGTACCAGGAGACCATCCACTGAGGGGAATCCCATAATGTCAGGAGAACTTGGGGGGCAGCTGCCGCAAGCGTCCAACCAACTCTGGTTTTTGGCAGTAACACTCCGCTGAAGAGGGTGCAGAATAGAGGGGTAGGGGGACGAAGGACTCTCCCTCGTCTCATGTTCAGCCAATGGTACAGACCTTGGGCTGGAGGGAAAGTTTCAGGGTACCACCCCATAACTGGTGGGAGGTGGAGTGGAGAAAGGATGCGCTGCATCGAGGACTACCGCCCCCCACTCTGAGTAACCACAGAGGAAAGAGAGCCCTAGATGGCCCAGGGCCTGGCTTTGGACACTGACAACTGTCAGTGGTATCTTTTGGTTACTGTTCTAATAGACAAAGTCTGGAGATCAGACGACTGACGTCCAGCTGAGACCCACAGCTACATCGATTTATTGGAGTTGCTGGTGAGTTGCTTGGCACTAAAGACCTTCCTCCTAACCGTTAAGGTTCTCATAGACAATACCAATGCCACTTGGTGCTGCAACAGACAGAGTGGAGTGGATCTGCTCCTCTGGAACTGGCTGAACTGCCAGGGCATCTCCTTGGTAACCAGCCACCTGACAGGATCTTGGAATGCCAGGGCAGATAAACTCAACCCGTGTTGCCTAGCAGATCATGAATGGCACTTACATGCCGGGGTGGCAGGGCGTCTTCCAGCAGTGGGAAGAATCCTGCCTCCATCTTTTTGCCACTGCTGAGAAGCTGCAGGGTCCAAGCTTTTGGGCATTGGAGTTCCCAAGACAACTCTTTCTCAGTGGCACTTTCTACCAAAAGTGAAGCTACAAGTTCTGAAGAACATCAGGAATGAGTGTACTCAAGTCATCTTAGAGATTCCTTAATAGTCCAGGAGAGTATGGTACCCAGAACTTCTAGGGATAACTATCTTTCTACTGATCAGGCTGCCGCTTCGAGAGGATCTTCTGTCACAGCAGCATGGCAGAATCATACACCAGGTATGCACAACCTGCACTAATGTGCATGGAGATTGAGCAGTAATAGCGGATTGCGTTTGACCCCCACCCCAAGGTAGTGGATGTCATCTTGGCGGCAAGATGTCTGTCCACAGAAAACATTTCTGCTAGGGGTTGGGAAAAGTTTGTTGCTTGGTGTACCTCTCTTCATATAAACCTGCTACAAGCCAAATTGTTGGATGTATTCCTTTTTGTGCTATCTTTGGCGCAGCACCTTTTTAGGTCTCGCCTACGCAGCGCGCATACGCTGCTTAGGAAAGAGACCTTAAGCCAGCGGTTCCCTTTTTCGGCCAAAAACGTGCACGTGTTCCATTGCCTCATGAGGCGCGCGCCCGTCCGCTTGTGCTGGTTATAAAGTGTAACGCCCTGAACGTCTCAGGATCGTTTAACAGACACGACAATGAGGACGCAACCACTTGTGAAGGGTTAGTTCTTTTAATGAAGGCAAATAAAATACAAAGAACAAACAAAAGTTATAGTCACTGGAATCCTCCAGGCTAAGTACGTTACCAGCCCACAGCACGGATGGTCCTAACCGTCCTCTGCATATACGCCGATCCCGGCGTATGCCAACAGAGGGCAGAAATGAAATGGCCGGCAATGCCAATCGGTAGGCTGTGAGGGGCACGAAGAGTGTTGGGGAGAATCGAGGAGTCAGGGAAACACCCAGCCGGGGTCTCTACCTGAAGGGAGCAGCCGCTCAACCTCTTCCTCAGACTGCACCGGGACGCGGAGTCACCTCCTGGTGATGCGTCACCGATACCCCAATCACAAGCAAGAAGACTGAACCGAGAGCAGCCGCTCGATCGATCCTGTGGACTTCCGAGTCTGTAACGCGGCAAACACCTCCTGGTGTGCGTTACAGCTGGCAGTCCCTGTGTCTCTGGTCGGGCTGGGAGTTACGACTCCAACCAGCAAAAGCGCCACTGCGCTTGGACTCAGCCGAGTCAAAAAGCGAAGCTCAATGGTTGACCGGTAGAGCTTCCGGGTCCTTCACAGGTGACGATGGGGCAAGACACGGCCCAGGGAGTAACGACTCGACCTACCTCCGTTCTTGCCTTACTGGAGCACCACTCCGGAACACTGCTCTTCACGAAGCAGGTACGTCGGTGTAAACACAATATCCGACAGCCTTGTACCTCCCGGTTCCTCCCTTTATAGGGCGTGTTTTCCTTGAGTTATGTAACAGCTCTCCTGTTTACATAAGGGCGTGTTTCCCTTGAGTTATGTAACAGCTCTCCTGTTTACATAAGGGCGTGTTTCCCTTGAGTTATGTAACAGCTCTCCTGTTTACATAAGGGCGTGTTTCCCTTGAGTTATGTAACAGCTCTCCTGTTTACATAAGGGCGTGTTTCCCTTGTATGACCGGAATTCTTGACAGTACATCCTCCCTCTCAGCGGCTCCCCACGGGTCCAGCGCTGGCAGGAAAACGCCGATGGAACAAGGAGACCAAGCGCGGAGCATGAACCCCTTCAGCCGGTTCCCATGAATTCTCCTCCGGGCCATAGCCTTTCCACGCAACCAGGTACCACAGCTTCCCCCTGCGCCATTTGGACGCCCGTATGCCCGACACTTCATACTCCACCTCCGACTCCACGCATACCGGCCTAGGTGTCCCAGACGGCTTGGAGGGTGCTGGTTTGAGCAATGATACATGAAAGACAGGGTGTATCCGCAATGACTGGGGCAAGCACACCTTCACGTTCACGGGACCCATACACTTGGTAATTCGATAGGGGCCCATGTACTTGGGATGGAACACACTGTTCTTTCGAAACCTCATGTTTCTTGTGGATATCCAGACGTAGTCTCCAGTGCGGTACAGTGGCCCGGGCCTTCTCTTCCTATCTGCCGCAGCCTTGTATCTTCTCTTGGCCTCTATTAGGACAGCCCTTGAGCGCATCAACTTGTCTTTTATGTGTGCCACCCTGTCCGCTGTGGCGGGAATCCTGTCCTCTCTGAACGGATGTAGAAATGGCAAGAACCTGGGATGTTGGCCATAGTTGCTATAGAATGGAGATGACTGTGTGGAGCTGTGAGTGGCGTTGTTATAGGCTATCTCTGCAACCCATAGCAAGTCGACCCATTCTTCCCTGCCCTGGTCCACAAAACATCGCAGATACTGTTTGAGCGTTTGGTTCAGGCGCTCGGTTTGGCCGTCCGTTTGAGGGTGGTAGCTGGTGGACAGGGCGGTCTTAACATGCAGCGCAGTGCACCAAGTCTTCCAGAATTGCGCAGTAAACTGCGACCCCCGGTCCGACACGATCACCCCAGGTAATCCATGCAGTCGTACCACATTCTTTAGGAGTAGTGACGCCAATTCCCCGGCCGTAGGGACTCTCTTGCAGGGGATGAAGTGCCCCATTTTCGTCAAGTAATCCACCACCACCAGTATTGCCGTCATCCCCTGGTCTACCGGTAGGCCCACCACGAAGTCCAGTGATATGCTATCCCATGGTCTATCCGGGGTCGGAAGTGGATGTAAGAGCCCTTGGGTTCGGCCATGGTCGGCCTTCATGGTAGCACACGTAGGACACTCCTGTCCCCACCTCCTGACATCCACTCTCATGGTTGGCCACCAGAAATGCCGTCCCATGCTAGCCACCGTTTTTTCAAAGCCCAAATGACCTGCGCATGGAGAGTCATGGCACCAGATGAATGCTTGTTTCCTTAGCCTAGGCGTGGGTATCAATAGGCACCTGCCCTTCAGGGGTATCCCGTCCTTCAGCTGCCATTCTCTGTGACTGAGGAGCCACCTCTGCCATGCGAATGACCTGATCCCTCTCTTTATTCCCCTCAGGAAAGTATCCGGTTGGATAACCCCCAATACCATCCTCGGGGAAATGATGGAACGCTCGGTTGCAGGCAATGGTTCCTTAACTGCAGATTGACGGGACAGGGCGTCCGCCTTCCGGTTTTCCGTCCCCGGCCGATATGTGATGCGGAAGTTGAACCCCGCAAAGAAGATCATCCACCGCAGCTGCCTGGGAGAAAGGTGTCTAGTGGCCGTCATGAACTGTAGGTTCCGATGGTCCGTGTACACCGATACCACATGTCTTGCCCCCATCAACCAATGCCTCCATTCGGTGAAGGCATCCTTGATTGCGAGAAGCTCCTTCTCCGCAATATGGTAGTTGCGTTCGGCGTCGTTGAGTTTGCGGGACATGTACGCAACGGGATGAAGCACCCCTGTGTCGTGGTTGCGTTGGGACAAGATAGCCCCCAGCGCCACATCCGACGCGTCCGCTTCCACCACGTAGGGGAGATCCGGATCGGGGTGAGCCAACACCGGCGCCTTACCAAAGGCGCTTTTCAGGGCCTCAAAGGCTTTGTTCGCTTCAGGGGACCAGACAAACTCCTTGGACTTCCTCAGTAGCTGTGTGATTGGGGCCACCACTCCTGAAAATCCATCTATAAACCGCCTGTAAAAGTTGGCGAAGCCAATGAAACTTTGGACGTCCTTCACGCTTTGGGGCACCGGCCATTCTTTCACCGCCTTGATCTTTCGTTCTGCCATCTCCTGTCCCTCTGGACTCAGCATCACTCCGAGGAATTCCACGGATGTGACGTGGAAGTCACACTTGCTGAGTTTACAAAACAGCATGTTTTCCCTCAGCTTTTGGAGCACAGCTTTGACGTGGTGTACGTGCTCCTCCACACTGGACGAATAGATGAGGATGTCGTCGATATATACGACCACGTAGATATCCAACTCCTCTCTGAATACCTCATTCAAAAAGTACTGAAAGGCTGCCGGGGCGTTGCACAGACCGAACGGCATGACGAGGTACTCAAAAAGGCCGAACCTGGTCTTAAAGGCGGTCTTCCACTCGTCTCCGTCCCTCATGCGCACCAGATGGTATGCCCCTTTCAAATCCAACTTGGTGTAGATACGAGCTTTCTTGACCTGTTCCAGAAGTACACTGATGAGAGGCAAGGGGTACCGATTTTTTATGGTTATCGCATTCAATGCCCTAAAGTCCACACAGGCTCTCAGCTCCCCATTAGCCTTCGGGATGAAGAAGAGTGGCGAGGCGGCCGGAGACTTGGACGGGCGGATGAATCCTAGCTTGAGGAGTTTATCCAGGTACCCCCGGAGATGCACGTTTTCAGGCTCCGTCAGGGCATACAGCCTGCCGCTGGGAACGCTGGCCCCTGGCACCAGGTCGATCTGGCAGTCAAACTGTCTATGTGGTGGTAGCACTTCCGCCTTCACCTCATCAAATACATCCTCAAAACTGTGATAAGCCTGGGGGAGAGCCACATCTTTTTCTGCCGCTGTAGCCACCGTCTGACTCCCGCTCTCATCTGCGTCAAGGGATTCCGTTCTTATTCCACAATGCAGGATGCAATACGGTGACGTCATTTCGATGCGATGTGTTGGCCAATCCACAAAGGGGTTGTGTTTCTGTAGCCACGGCAATCCCAATATGACGCCATATTGGGGCGCTCGGATGATGTTAAAATCGATTTGTTCCAAATGGTTCCTCCCATATCTCATCGGAAGGACCCCCGTGTGCTGTCCGATGGGCCCCGTCACCAATCGCCTTCCGTCTACCGCATAGACGACTTCGGGTACTGCTTTGGGAAGAAGCACTAGCCCTAGCCTGCATGCCTCGTTGTGGTCCATAAACATGCCAGTGGCCCCTGAATCCACCATGGCCACAACGGGTATCCACTGGTCATGCACTCCCATGTGCACCGTGATAAACAGGTGTCGTTGTCCCTTAGTGACCGAGTTGGAAAGTGAAGGGATGGATGAGTGACTCCGAGATGCCCCTTCTCTGGTCTTGGAGTCCTCTAGTTTTCCGCCGGTATGTCCACCACGGCTGTTACCGACCGGTTGGCCCGATAACGTGACGTCTTCGGTTTGGCAGGGCATTCACGTACGTAGTGGCCTTTTTTGCCACAATATAGGCACAATCCTTGTTTACGGCGTGACTCTTTCTCCGTGGCTGTGAGGCTCGCTCGTATTGCGCTGATGTCCATGGGTTCTCCCTTGGATGCGGTGGAAGTTTCAGGACTTCCCACCGTCACATAGGATGGAAGGGATTTTCCTTTTCTCCCATGATCCCCCTTTCTTTCACTTAGCCTATGTTCCAGCCGTAATACCAGGTTGATAAGGCCCTCACATGTCTTGGGTTGAGGGTCAATATGAGCCACGGCGTCCTTGAGCTCATCGCACAGCCCTTGATGGAAGAGCGCCGTCTGTTTAGCAACAGGCCACTTGGTTTCCGCAACCAGCCTTCGGAACGCGTTGAGATACTGCACCAGGTCGTTGGATCCCTGTCTCAACTCAAGCATTTCACGGTCCGCCGTGTACGAGTCAGCCCTTCTGTCGAATACCTTCAGGAATTCCTCGCGAAAAGCACCCCAATCACATAAGAGGGGGTCGTCCCTGCTCACCAGAGGTACGGCCCATTGTGCCGCGTTTCCAGCCAAATAGGATATAAGGAAAGCCACACGAGCCTGACTCGTGGGGAACGCCTTTGGTTTGCACGATAAATGTAGCGCCACTTGTGTGAGGAATACCTGCACTGTGTTAGGATCCCCACTGTACCTCTCTGGTGTTGCCAAGGGGATGGCTACCGGCATTTCCACTACTACCGCAGGGGTCTGGTTCGTGAGGGAGGTGCTGGGCGTGAGCGGGTCCAATTGGATAGCATCCAGTCTGGCTTTTACATCGGCTGTTTCTTGCCTAGAGGCAGCCACTTCAACTTGCATGGCCGCTAAAGCAGCCAGCACATCATCAAGTGTTGCCATGTCTGTTATCGACCGGGAGACAGTTAGTGTTATTAAGGTCGGATATTTTGTAACGCCCTGAACGTCTCAGGATCGTTTAACAGACACGACAATGAGGACGCAACCACTTGTGAAGGGTTAGTTCTTTTAATGAAGGCAAATAAAATACAAAGAACAAACAAAAGTTATAGTCACTGGAATCCTCCAGGCTAAGTACGTTACCAGCCCACAGCACGGATGGTCCTAACCGTCCTCTGCATATACGCCGATCCCGGCGTATGCCAACAGAGGGCAGAAATGAAATGGCCGACAATGCCAATCGGTAGGCTGTGAGGGGCACGAAGAGTGTTGGGGAGAATCGAGGAGTCAGGGAAACACCCAGCCGGGGTCTCTACCTGAAGGGAGCAGCCGCTCAACCTCTTCCTCAGACTGCACCGGGACGCGGAGTCACCTCCTGGTGATGCGTCACCGATACCCCAATCACAAGCAAGAAGACTGAACCGAGAGCAGCCGCTCGATCGATCCTGTGGACTTCCGAGTCTGTAACGCGGCAAACACCTCCTGGTGTGCGTTACAGCTGGCAGTCCCTGTGTCTCTGGTCGGGCTGGGAGTTACGACTCCAACCAGCAAAAGCGCCACTGCGCTTGGACTCAGCCGAGTCAAAAAGCGAAGCTCAATGGTTGACCGGTAGAGCTTCCGGGTCCTTCACAGGTGACGATGGGGCAAGACACGGCCCAGGGAGTAACGACTCGACCTACCTCCGTTCTTGCCTTACTGGAGCACCACTCCGGAACACTGCTCTTCACGAAGCAGGTACGTCGGTGTAAACACAATATCCGACAGCCTTGTACCTCCCGGTTCCTCCCTTTATAGGGCGTGTTTTCCTTGAGTTATGTAACAGCTCTCCTGTTTACATAAGGGCGTGTTTCCCTTGAGTTATGTAACAGCTCTCCTGTTTACATAAGGGCGTGTTTCCCTTGAGTTATGTAACAGCTCTCCTGTTTACATAAGGGCGTGTTTCCCTTGAGTTATGTAACAGCTCTCCTGTTTACATAAGGGCGTGTTTCCCTTGTATGACCGGAATTCTTGACATAAAGGCAGTCAGGCTAGTACTGCAAATAGCCCGGCCTCAATGTAAAATGAGTTCCTGTTGCACGGAAAGCTTTAGAAACTCAGTGAGTAAGCAAGAGCAGGCAAGGAGACTTCGTTATTTTATTTTGGTGAGTGAGGCTCACAGTGGGTTATTCGTAAATGTTTAATCCTGTCACTCGGTTGGTTCTCATAAGTAAATGCAGGGTTCCTTAGTATTGTTCTGGTCAGCCTGCATGAAAGCACTCGCTGCTCGAGTGCTCGGCCTCGATTTTCTTTTTCTTTTTTTCCCCCCCGACATTCCAGGAAGAGCAACACGACTCTATCTGGGAAGATGTGTCCAGGGAAAAATAGCTGTTGAGACGATTGTAAAAATCTTTGAAAAGAGCAGGTCACCTAATGTAGAAACATTTCCAGCTTTTCTACATTGTGCACTGCTCTCCAAAGCCATGCACCACAAAGGTCAAACACTTTTTTATTATCAGAATAACAATGTTGTCGTGTTGGCTGAGGCATGCATATCTAAACCTAAAGGTTCCACTTGTGCCTAAAAAGCTTGTGTGTTGCACTTTCTCAGTTTGTGAGCGCACCTGACGTATGCAGGGGCTGTAGATGACGGTGTTTACTTCCACTATAAATCCATGCACACTATGCTAGTCATGTCCCCAATGCACTGTGACTGCGAGCTGCTTTGTACTGAGGATCGACTCTATCATCACTTGCCTCGCAGGCCTGTCATGGGTTGAGTGTAGTCCTCTTTCCTGCATAGCCTGCTGTCCTTCTTTGATGTCTGTGTATTTGTGTATTTACTGTGGATAGAGTGAGCAGTATTATGTCCCCAGACAGGCAGGACCAGAACATGGCTCCCCGCTCTGCCACCCGTAGAGTGGATTTCTGTTCTAGGGCAGCCCTCCCACTGCGAATAACTTGTGAATATTTGGGAAACTGAGCTGACCGAATTGCAGGGGCAGAAGCGGGCATGTCCTGGGGCTGTGACTCGATTGATCGGCGGGTGAGGGATGGGTGAGGGAACGGGGGAGTGTCCAGAGGGTAGGAAGGGGAGTCAGGATGGGGGGGGAAGGCAGGGGGTTGGGGCGATACATCTCCGGCCTGTACTCTCCAACCCATAGTTTCACTCTCTGTAAACGCAAAAGTCTTTACCTGCATTGACCTCATGGTTACCTACCTGCACCATGGTTAGTGCCCGAAACCCCAACAGTATAGGCACAGTCAAGTCCTATTGGTCAGGCTTGTATTTTTTAAGAGAAGCGGGGTGCTTGGGTCACGTGGGCACGGCACCCTATTCCCCGTGATCATGTCCGCAACATTATGTTGCACTGTGTTCAGCTTATGAAGAAATGCCCGCACTAGGCGCATACTCAGGGCGCCGGTGGGGAATTTGTCTGGATGTCATTGTCCTACCGAATAGCAATGGCCTACAGTAGCCTTATCTGCTTTTTGTGAAGATGTAAATCCTGACTTGACTGCTGCTTAGTATTGCTTTAAAATAGAAATATTTTTCTTTTTCATATCGAGAAATTATTACATTAAGAATGGCGTTGGAATATTTTAAACAAGAGACTTCCCGGATGTGTTTTTTAGCTGGTGATCTTCTTTCTTGATCTGGGTAAGGTTTCCAGCAGTTGAATAGCCGCTGGGTTCTACCAGCGCCTGAATTTTAGAGTTGAAGTCTCATCTGCCGCTGTCTCTCTATTTAAAATTGCTAATGCAGAAGTGGTTGCAGTAAGCAAGTCCATGTTTCCTTGGTAACCGATGCAACCTATTTGGATTTTTCTTTCCCTTCTCCTCCATTCCAACCGAGAGCATTGTAAGTTGCTCCCAGGAGTCTCCTGAAAAATCGGAACAGCCCTGAGGGCATCACCCAGGCGCTATGCTCCGCGGAGAGCAGTGCCAGCCTCCAGACCATGACACTGCTAGGTTGTTATTAAACACATGAACATAATTGTGTTTTAAAAATCTTTACTTTGCTCCCTCTGAGGCCAGCTCTGTGTGTCAGAATTGCGGGGGATGACAGATGATACATTTCTCACGGTAGAGCTGCATCATGTCAATTGGTTGCAATGGTCCGCATTAGCCATTCTACTCCCAGTAATTCGACAATAACGGAAATGTATGTTACTAATTTTAGAGCAGTCATCTCACTAATCTCAAACCAAAAATGGAGGTAGGCCGAAAGCAGTAAAGCTGAGCCCGTAATAGAATAAACAACAGATTTGCTAGTACTGCTACTGTTTTGACCTCAAAATCATTTATGAGGACACATTTTGAAGAACAACAAAATGCGGGAAAGAATTTCTTTTTTCGATTTAATCGATCAATTTAATTTATCAAAAAACTTTATCGTCCTTCCATTAGACAAAATGCAACAAAAGGATTACAAATCACATAAGTGAAATAACATACATGAAATAGCCAACACACTTTTCAAACAAACATTTCAGCCATTCTAGACAAAACACTCTTCTTTGTTTCAAACATACTGGTACCGATACAACATTCACACAGCTCTATCAATCTTGTGAAAAGGAAACTAAATACTAAATGTTCTATTTTGTCAGACCACAGAAAGTATCAATAACACAGTAACTCTCAATATTGTTAGATTTTAGACCCTTTCCAAATTCTTGTGGTCGCTCAACAAGGTCTACGCGTTTCGAGAACCCTTAATTTAGGGGGTCTCATCAGGACCTGTGAAAAATGAAAATAAACCTTAATGAGTAACAAAGGGGCGTGCAATTTCCTCTCAATGCATACTACCAGAACTCAGTGTAGCCTTAATTACCTCCAGTAAATGAAGAGAAGATCAGCCGATCTAATCCCGGATCAATAAAAATGTGGAAACAGCTCAATTGGTCATTCATTGGAAAGACAAAAATCACCAAATTAATGATCTTAAATGGACAGTCATATCCAAAGTAGAACGAGACCCAAGGGGAGGCGACCTAGAACTAAAGCTTTCCCGAAGAGAGGCGTTCATGATACTCAAGTTCAATACAGCTTCCATCGGATTGAACGAAGTGTCTGAGTTATACAAACTGAGTTAACACCGCACCAACTTAAATTAGGTTCCATTCCTCATCCTTTCTGTGGACCCTCCACTGACCGATTGGTCATGGTGATCTATACACTTCATATTGCCTATTAAGATGGCATCATCCGATATAACTACTCCACAAGCTGCGACAATTTTTCTGGCCATCACAGCTTACTTATAAAAACTGAAAAATATTTTCAATCTGTTATGTTCATTTCTTCCATTGGAAAACACACTGTTTTCTACATACCCGTAAATATAATTTTTGAAGATACTTAGTATCGCACTTAGTATTGCTCTAAGTTTTAGTTGTTCCGATATTCAAGCTCCCTCCATCTTGAATTGGGCTTTTTCCCACAAACATCATCAGTCCCACTTCTATGTTTACCATAGGAGAATAAAAGACAACGATCACATGTCTCGTCACGTGATCGGCACTGGCAATTGACCGAAGACGCGAACGAGATTGATTCAGGTAAGCTGTTAACCCAAAAATCCCCCAGCGTTTGACCAGCAGTCCACTCACAGTATTAATACATATTATCCTTCACTCCCCCCCTCTCTTCAACTAAAAGTCTTAGCTACCAAAACCGCTCAAGCCTGTTTTGACTGCTGCTCGTTCTAAAAATGCCCTCGTTACATCTTCACAGATTCTACCTTAAACTGCGACCGAGTAATCTGGCCACTGCCGCGAGTGAACCATTACGTCCTTACTTGCTGGCCGAATACGGTTTTATCATCCTTAAGCAGCGCAGCACGTTTTTCCAGGTATTCAATTTGATATAAGATAAGGAATCAGTCCCTCATAGTCATCATTTTGCCCGTACTGAACCAATTACATTTTATTCAACAGTCCACCAGTGATCCCACTCTGCAGTAACCTGATTTCTGAAAACTTGATCTTGCACTCCAAGACAGAAGTCACGCGCCAATAAACATGTAAGTGCTTGTTGAATGTGCAGATGTTTTTAACACTTTTTTTATTCGTTTACATCACAAGAACTTGTAATTCATCCCCGGAGCTTAGTGCCTTGTCCTCTCTTTCTTTCTCTAGAGTCCTTTTTCAGAGCCTTTTTTTGGATTAGATCGGCTGATCTTCTCTTCATTTACTGGAGGTAATTAAGGCTACACTGAGTTCTGGTAGTATGCATTGAGAGGAAATTGCACGCCCCTTTGTTACTCATTAAGGTTTATTTTCATTTTTCACAGGTCCTGATGAGAGACCCCCTAAATTAAGGGTTCTCGAAACGCGTAGACCTTGTTGAGCGACCACAAGAATTTGGAAAGGGTCTAAAATCTAACAATATTGAGAGTTACTGTGTTATTGATACTTTCTGTGGTCTGACAAAATAGAACATTTAGTATTTAGTTTCCTTTTCACAAGATTGATAGAGCTGTGTGAATGTTGTATCGGTACCAGTATGTTTGAAACAAAGAAGAGTGTTTTGTCTAGAATGGCTGAAATGTTTGTTTGAAAAGTGTGTTGGCTATTTCATGTATGTTATTTCACTTATGTGATTTGTAATCCTTTTGTTGCATTTTGTCTAATGGAAGGACGATAAAGTTTTTTGATACAATTAAATTGATCGATTAAATCGAAAAAAGAAATTCTTTCCCGCATTTTGTTGTTCTTCAAAATGTGTCCTCATAAATGATTTTGAGGTCAAAACATTAGCAGTACTAGCAAATCTGTTGTCATCTCACTAATCGTCATCAAAGTTTCAAACACATTCTGCTCGGCTATTTTATGGCGTGAGGTGTGCGTAGCGAATCAAGATGCAGGTAGAGGGAACTGCGGTGGGAGAAACTTAGGGTGGAAATGGCGAAGTGTAAGGGAAGTAGAAAAGGATGTCAGGTTGGGAATATGAAGCTGAAATGGGGAGCGTGTGGTGAGTGGAACACAAGAATGATAACTATTTACTCTCGCTTCCAGTAGGTAGCAGTTGTAATATTTCCCATACTAATAATGTGTTTTAGATCTAAAGTTATTCGGTACATTAGTAGGATGTATGACCATTCACATTTGTCAATAAATCCCAGACTTTCCTAGTCTCCCTGTCACAGTACTTGTGTATAGTATACATTTACTGCCAGATCTCCATAGACATAGTTGCAGAGTAAGGGGTGGTTTGAGAAATAGTACTCCCTCACTTAGAAGCTCCACTATTAAGAGGCGCGCACCTCATCCTGTTCCTCTCATGGCCATCCACCATGTTTTACGTGGACAGGCAGACCTGTCCAAGTCTGCCTTTTTGGGAGTGACAGGAGTGTCCTCCCCGAACTCGAGAGGAACATATTTTGCTTTCAAGAGACAACTCCCCTCCGGATCAGGCTGCCAGGTTGAGCCCACAGGCCCATATGCTGGAGGTGCATGGGCAATTGTGTGAAGAAGGAACCCATATAGAGTTTAAAACAGTAATTAAAATCACAATAAAATACATATGCATAGAGGATTAATTCTTAAAGAAAAATAACTCTTTAATCAACACTTCCAAATTATAGAACAGTACACATTAGTATAAATCTTGGTAGTATAATGTTCCTAAGACACAAAACCGAATGTTCTATGATGACAGATCACTTTGCCAGGGTTGAAGTTGCCTTTCACAAACTCATTTGGGTTCTGGTAAGGTGCCACTAAGTCATAAATCTAAGAACTTGTCATTGTGGGAACTTTTGTGTATCACAGCCAAACACCTCGCTGGAGAAAAATGGTGAACAGGCTGTCCCTTTTGTTTCTCTATGGGGGGCAGCCATGCTCCACTTTATCCTTGGGGAGCCGGGGCTGCT
The DNA here is from genome assembly GCF_964204655.1 of Triturus cristatus. Classification (NCBI taxonomy): domain Eukaryota; kingdom Metazoa; phylum Chordata; class Amphibia; order Caudata; family Salamandridae; genus Triturus; species Triturus cristatus. The sequence goes on along the minus strand of NC_140583.1, from coordinate 504,131,248 downwards.
CCCTGAACTTTTGTGCAGGGACAAGATTAGTCTGCCAGCAGCGAGGACTGCAAGAAATGGTGGGGTGGCCATTTCGTGGTGGTCTCCCCGTCTTTAGGAAGACCAAGCAAGCCTTTTAGCTGCACTGGAGCTCGTGATTGAATAGCACTTTAGATTAGGGGGCTCTCAAGTACAGTAAAAAATGTAAAGCGTGTGGGAACTTCTGGGGGGCACTCGAAAAACAGCAGAATGGGACACCTGTGGACTTTCAACCTTTCATGCTGCCTACCAGTACCATACTCTGGGGTAAACTGAGTACTGAGAAGACATCTTATATTTCAAGTCTCTCTTGCCAGCTTTTCTTACCTGATCAATCCTTCTTATACAATGAGCATGAACTGTCCATTAAAACCTGTCCTTCTGAAAACAGCCACAGTAGTAGCCACAATAGACCTACATAGACACACAGTGACTTTAATCATAATGATCAACTTATAGTGGTCCACTTGCATTCATTCAAGGCCATTCCATAACCCTTCTGCACTTATCTAGTTCAGTCAAATTCCCAAGGCCTACCAGTCAGACTAACAGCAGCCTCCTGTCTACTTATATTCCAGCCTACTCCTGCATGCACCTCCTCTGGTGGTCCCCATCTCAGCATCACCTTCACTATCTTGCCTTGAGGCAATGCGAAAAGAAAGGCTAAACGACATCCCGCCCATTGTTGACTTTTGTTGGATCCCTTAGATCCTGTGCACCAAACTATCACTACTGTTTAGTATCGGTTATAGAAAGATCGCTTCATTTCTCAACTTTTGATAGTACAGTAAAGACTGTTGCTTGGAACTTTGATTTCTAAATCTAAATTCCTGCCTTAAGTACTGTTGTGTTAAGTGAGAGCACTCCATGCCCAATTCATATGCAAGATCTTCTACCATATTTAATCGTCCATTTAAATATGTACTTAAAAAAGGTATTGAAACTTGCAGAACTCCTGTATTTACCAATGACAGGCCAACAGATCAACCCAAGCACTCCATGAAATAACTCCGATTTTAAGGGTGAGCTGAAAAACATCTTTATCCAAGCTAAGCAACATATAGAGCTGAACCTAGAATAATAAGTCCTAAAAATTGAAGTTGCTCGCTTTAAAGTGGAGTGCAAAATTGCCTATCCAAGAGAGGAACTAAGGAAAAAAGCCCCCAGTTTCTGGAAAGTCAATCAAAGCAGATAAGAAAAAGAACAAGCAAAATAGAAAGAGATCAAGCATTGGCATAGCCAATAGGTCTCGCCTTTGGGACCTTATAAGTGTTTAGCCATGCAACAGTTGATGCTGTTGTACCAATGATATTGTGCTGCATAACTAAATACTTATAAGGTCCCAAAGGCGAGACCTATTGGCTATGCCAATGCTTGTTGCTTTTTACCATGGTTAAAAGGTAAATGTTGGACTGTCAGCCTGTTGGCCTTTTTACTTTTACCAGATCAACCATCATTGTTTAAATTTCCTATTGTGATGTGTTTTTACAAGAGGTACTCCACGTTTCCACCAAAACGTTTTGTGATGCCACAGTGGGACCTTAATTTGGTTCCTACCTACTTAATGTGTACCCAATTTGAATCAATGCACAGTTGCCCTCTTCATCTTTTGACTCTGAAAACAGTCGTTCTCATGGAGATAAAATCAGCTTGTTGTGTGCATGAGTTGCAAGCGCTGTCTGCCCAACAACCATATACCACCTTTTTCCTGACCTATTGGTGCTTCAGACTAGGGTAGCAATCCTGCCCAAAGGTGTGATGTCTTTACATGTCAGACAATCCATCACCCTTCCAACATTATTCTCTACACTTCATTCTTTGAAAGAGAAAGGAAAACTCATTTGTTTAGATCCCAAGAGAGCATTGAGTTTTTATATCAATCGTACCAAGTACCATTGGGTGGACAATCAGCTCTTTGTGGTATCTAAGGGTAAGGCAGCACAGAAAATAACCATTTCAAGGCGGATAGTCCTCTGCATAAAAATCTGCTAAGCAGCTAAGAAGCTGTCCACAGAGGGCTTGAGGGCTCATTCTACTACGGCCAAAGCTGCTATCACACCATTGGCATGTGGAGTGGCCATATTTCAATGTGCAATGTGAGCATCAGTTTAAAGTCTATGAAGAATTACTTTCTTTGATAACCAGGTCTGTCGGGTGGGACACTTTGCCTATTCAATCCTAAAGGACGTTTTGGTCTGAGCAATTCCACAGACATGCCACCTTGGGAGGTACTGCTTTGGTATCTATTCTAAATGTGTTGATACAGCTGGGTGGTGAGAAGACACAGTTCCCCAGTTCCTAAAGGAGTGTCGAGCCAGCCTGCTTCAACCAATCCTGGTTGGCAGAGGCTCACGCTTGGACTGCCTAAGAGAACACTCAAGGACACATGGGTAAGTAATTATTTTTATTTTATTATTTACTTTTTTGACCCACTGACAGGCACTGTGAGAAACTCGCACTGCATTCAGCCTAAAGTTCAGAGCTTTCAATCATGGCCTGTTATACATAATATACTATGAACGAGCCATGATTAAGAATTTTGGCATCAATGTTAAAGGCATTTATCACAGTGCCTGTGACTGGGTTAAAACATCCACTTCACTTTGGTGCCCCCCTACTTCTAAATATTTCTGCTCTCCACTGCAGCTGACTTGTCCTTGGTAACAATCTTTCTGGTGAATACACCATCTCACAGCAAATTCCTCACTTCCCTCCCACTTCTCTGTTCTGTGGAGTGGACTCCTTTTCTCCATCTTGAATAGGTACCTATTTAGAGTTCTGCACACTGTAAATTCTGTTCAATCATTGGTACCACATCCAAAGATGCAGACACTGTTCAGAAAGAAATTGACATCAGTGTGCAGGAGTAATGATTAGTTGCAACTCCGAAGCCATTTCCAGGGCGGAGTTGACATTTTGTTAGGGCCACTGGAGTATGGGCCATACACCAGCACCTCTCCTATCATGGTGTTTGCAGATAAACAGCTTTTCCCTTTTCATCCGCTGTGTGGCCAGGCACATTGCATGCTTGGGCCAGCCTAGCTCCTGGCGGCAAATGCTGTCCAACAAGAAAATGTAATTCTTGCAGTGTCTCCGTAACACTGCAGATTAATTACTCTGCAACTTCAGAATACTGAGCCACAAACAATATATTTATATTTTGGAAAAAACTTGTAGTTATCGTTTCTTGCCAGGAAGCTGATGTCCTCCTCCCCCCCCCCCCCTTGTTTCTCCACAGTTTCACTTCCTGAATTGGTACTACATAAGTTAAAATGAGTTCCAACCTGTCTCTCAATTACACTTTTGCTTATTGCTCACTCATTGAGCTAGTGGGTTTCCTTAGTAGTTAACCTCCTTGAATAGTCTTCTCTGTTTGTCTTGTTGTTTAGCCTGGCTTGGTGGAAGGCTTTTTTACCGACTCCAGTATATTTTTTCCTTCCTACTCAATACCACTCCTAGTCGCAACTCTTGACTTTTTGTTGCAATCTGGAGTCTCAGGTAGCCTAGGGGAGTGGTCAGCCATTTCCACATTGCAAGAATAGATTGAAACTGTCACCTAGAAGACCTTCCCTTAACACGTTGAGCAGCACGACGTCACCTAGTGGTGCATGAGGGAATTGCTAGAATTATTTGTTTCTGATCCAGTCTGGCTCCTTGGAGTATTCAAAACGTGAGGAACCTGCAGTCAGATAGAATAACTACCAAAGACTGTTTTCCAAAGGCTCTTCTGATCCTTTCTTTACCACTAAGATTCATGTCTCTGATGCAGGAAGTCCTGATTTGTTTCCGTGTAGATCCTTGTTATGTTATGTTACATTTGTAGAGGAAATAACGACCGCATGAACTCCACACGAACACCAGCATCAGGGGTGCTATCGTGGCTTCAGATCGAATCGAATCTGATAGGCAACCGAGAGTCACAGTGGTGCCTTACCCATACGACGTTCCATACCCTCGCTAGAGATTCTGGAGAGGTTCTTCCATGCCCGTTCCCTAGGTTATGCCCCGTTACACCCCAGTTCCTGTGCCATGTCTGGAACCTGAGACAACAGGGTACACTCATCACGATATATCTGTAAGTTGTTTATGCTCCCACTTGATGTATCACCAGTATATACAGATATTATGTACCACCATGGAATATACAGTCTAACCTCACTATTCGATAACTTTGTATGATGTACGATGTGTGAAATATGAAAATGGCAATAAAAATGTTTTTTAAAAAAAAATGTTACATTTGTAGAGCGCGCGTACACCAGATTGGTTTCATGGCGCTACTCTAGCAGTGTGGGTCTGAGATGTTACTCGTATGCGTGTCTAAATAGCCATGTTTTTAGGAGTCTACGAAAACTCATGAGGTCTGTACAGGATCTAATTTCTACAGGCAGGAAGTTCCAGTATCTGGGGCCTAGTATGGAGAACCTTGTTCCACCAAAACGTTTCAGTTTAAAGGGAGGTGTAGTCAGAAGATGCATATGGTCAGATTGCAGGTTGCCGGTCGGAATGGATCTTTCAATCAGATTGTTGATGAATTTAGGGTTTCTACCATTCAGGAACTTAAAGATCATACATCCCACCTTGAAAGCGTGTATCTGGGTTATGGGGAGCCAGTGTAGCTTCCTCAGAAGAGGAGTGACATGTTGACGCCTGTTTTCCTGAAGAATCAGTCTGGCTGCCTGGTTCTGTACTAGTTGAAGACGGTGGGTGAGATAAGCAAGAATGCCGAAGGCTAGAGAATTGGCGTAGTCTATATGGGATATCACCATAGCAAGAACTGCCTATATTTTTGCTTCCTGTTTAAGGAATCTGCTAATTTTCTTTATTTTACTTAGTTGCAAAAAGCATGTTGAAATTACGGATCCTATTTGAGTTTTTATTGTAAGATCATTATTAATTATGACTCCCAGAGTTTTGCAGATGTGGAAGGAGTAGGGGGCTGTCCCAGCTAATTAGGCCAGAACTGGGAACTCCAGGGGTTTAAGGATCCTCCCGTAAGAATCACTTCTGTATTATATGTATTTAACTTCAGATAGTTGCTATTCATCCAGTCACAGATGAACAGCATTGTAGTCTGGAATTCATGGAAGGATGTAGGAGAGTTATTGATAGAGAACACTAGTTGGAAGTCGTCCGCGTAGTTAAAAGTGTAAACTTTCCTTTCTTTCAGGGCGTGGATCAGAGGGAGAACGTATAAGTTCAACAGATGAGGGGAAAGTGAGGATCCCTGGTGAACGCCGCATGTAGTTCTTATCTTGGGGGTCGTGAATTGGCCTAGGCGGACCGCCTGAAATCGGTTTGTTAAAAAGGAGCTAATCCATTCAGGGGCTGAGACCCGATGTGTCCACTGAGGATTGGATCCTTTTGGTTTTCTCTGTAGTTGGCTTCATTGCGTTGTTTGAAAAACTTTAATAAAAATATTTTTTAAAAAAAAATCCATTTAGGGGCTGAGCCATGAATTCCTGCATCCTTGACACGGTCGACCAGGATATTATGGTCGACCGTGTCAAATGCGGCCGAAAGGTCCAGCAACACCAAGGCTTGCGGAGAGCCCCTGTCTGCCTTATCGAGGAGGGTGTCCAATACTGTCAGTATAACTGACTCTGTGGAGTGAGCTGGGCGGAATCCTGCTTGGTGTGCGTCCGGATAATCTGACTGCTCCAGGAAAGCAGATAGACTTTTGGCCACATGGGCTTCCAGTAGTTTAGCCAGGTAAGGTAGCAATGAGAGAGGGCAGTAGTTGGTTAGGATTTTAGGGTCCGCTCCTTGCTTCTTTAGGAGGGGGATGACAGTGGCCTCCTTAAAGGTGTCAGGTACATAGCCCTGGGACAGTGACTCGTTTAAAAGGGACATAGCTGGACTCGGGTGAGCAGTAAAGGCTTCCCTTAGGATCCAAGGGGTCCAGCAATAGCTAGGAGAGCCAGATTTTACTTTTGTCAACAAGTCTGTGAATATTTCTTGACTTATTACCGGAATCTGTTCCAGGATGTAGAAATTCCTGGGTATTGTTGGACACGCAGGGCTCAAGCATATGGGGATGCTTGCTTTCATGGCTTTGATTTTATCGATGAAGTTGTTCAAGGAATCCGTGTTTGCGAAGGTGTGAATTTTGACGTCACTCTGTCGGGGTTAGATAGTTCATTAGTTCATTAACTATCGAAGATTTATTTTGATCGATTTGAGGAGGTGACAATTTGTTATGAGAAATATTCAGCTTTTGTGTCCAGGATAGTTTTTTTGTAATTTCTAAGTGCTGCTGAATAGGTGCTTTTATCCTCAGGCAGGTATTTACTTCGCCGCCTCCTTTCAGCTTGACGCAAAGCTGGTTTTAATTTCTTTAACTCAGAGGAAAACCATCTCTGGGCCTCAGGGCGACGTGCTCGATGTACTCTTCTAAGTGGGGCATGTTTTTTGCTAGCTGTCAGAAGCCTTGGATATTGAGCAGATTGGTCTGCAGAACAAGGGTTTGGCCATAGAGCTAGCCATTGTTTAAGCTACAAGATTATAATCTACTTTGAAATCCTACTCTTGTCACTGAAATTCTTTTAGAAAATTGTGTAGTCACAAGGGGTGGATCCACTTCCAGGAAGGGGTATGCATATCCTTCCTTTCCATCAGTAAAGTTTCCAATTAGATTTGATAGTAGCTACCCTTTGCCTTAAATGGGTTTCCATTAGTGTTTTTTCGCCCTATGGGAAGGAGTGGAGAACTCTGAGCTTTATACCTTGCTATTTTTCTTTCTCTCTGTTCGACCTTTGTGACTAACTGGGATCTATGGTTGGTCTTGGGTACTTTACATACGTCTCCATTTGACCTATAAAATCGTTGTCTTTGAGGCTGTCACTTGCTCTGGGAGATTAGGTAAGCTAGGAGCTCGTTCTTGCACATCTCCTTCTTGTAGACCAATCTTGGAAAATGGCCCTCTTTGACGGGTCACCCCAAACCTTTTGCATTTTATCACCTGTTTTTACTGTGTCTTTTTGCTTTGTTTTGGTTTCCAACATACACACACTATTAAATGCACATTAGAGGCGTCACAAAGTACAACTCTCACAACCACCACAAAAACAATATATTTTTTTAAAGTGCGAATACAGGTGTGTACATTTTACCTTGATAAGTTGGAAAATAAACACTACTGCATTATACATAAGAATTTTTTTTTTTTGAGAGCAATGTGAAAATACACAAGGCTAAAGCAATTATCAACACACAATTAATTGTAAGACACTTGTAAAAGTTGCTTACCTTGGATCCCAGAGACAATGGAGTCGTTTGCATTCATGGTGAAGTCGGAGCTCCAAAGAATGGACCTGGACCTGGACGATGGGGTTCAAGACTGAAACCGCATTGGAAAACAGTAAAAATAGGTAACTCAAAGTAGAAGGTTTTCCCACCACAGTTGCTTTGACGGAAAGTCAAATCGTAATTAGCTCATTGGTCATCTTGGCTGGACTCCCACCGACAGCTGCTTCTGCCTATAGTGTAGTCGACTCGGGTGAGAATTCCTGGGTGCAGGAGAGTAGGATCTACTTCTTATAGTTACCCCCACGAATTGCTGATGTTTCACTGTTTTCCACTTAGTCTGGCTGGGATCCTGCTATCCAGGACCCCAGCCTAGCTGCTTTCTCTTCTAAATTGATTGCATGTACTTTAGGTACATTCCAGATTGGATTCTGGGGTACCCTTATAAGTCCCTAGTATATGGTATGCTATGTACCCAGGGCATAGGTACCCTAGAGGCCTCTCAGGGGCTGCAGCATGTATTTTGCCACCCCTGGGAGACCATTCAAAATTACACCACAGGTCATCTACAGCAGCCTGTGTAAGGTGGTGCATGCACCCCTTACTTAGATATAGGTTCACTATATCTATCCTATATCACTGCACATATAAACCTATCAGTCACCCCTATGGCAGGCCTTATCAATCCTGAAGGCAGGGTGCTGGGTTTTATGTGAGAGGGTGCACCTGCATGAGCAGAGCTCCTCTGCAGCCTTCGGAACCTATATTCCCGGGTTGTTTGTGATTCAGCCAACCATATACTCTTAAGTGCATTATAACCTCGCGGTAAATGCTAACTTTAAAACGGCTGCATGGAAACATGTCATGTTTGGTGTCAAACACCTTGGAATCATACCTACCCGCCAGTAACTGGCGGGGGAGGTATGATTCCACCCTCCTAGAGGGAGAAATATGACAACACCGGTACACCCGGTACCAGCTTTCTCGACCCTGGCATCACCAAATGGATGCTGCCAGCCACAGACACAAGTCTGCCCTCCTGCTGCTGGACGAAACTCCGGCAAGGGAAGGCTTGACAATAGGTTTCCTGTCACAGGGAGGTGTGACCACCTCCCAGACAGGCTTTAGTGTATTTGGGCTGGGTGGGTGCACTCAGAGTGCGTTGATGGCTGGACTGGGGGCTGCATAGTCCAGCTCAAACCGGTTGCAGGAGCCATTTGCTCCTGCTCTGGCGCAAAACTGGACAAAGGACATGGGTATAGCCACCCCTCTGTCCTGACCCTCCCATAGGTGGGTCTCCAGAGTTTGTTCCTACCCTTCCTTGGGTATAAAGTAGGAACCCCTGACTGCAGGACTTTAGATTTTACCAGGACTAAACTCTGCTACAGAAACCAAGTACTTCAATGATCTGCACGATGCTGGATGACTGAAGAATCTCCCTTGGAGTAAAGGAGTTACTCCCCTGCAAGGCAAGCACCTAAACGCATCTGACCGGTTTGCATCTCTCAAGCTCCTGATGACTCTGAAGATTTCTGCAACACAGGAGGTGGGTTTCCGTGGTTTCTGAGGTTGATCTGCGCTCTCCGCTACTCTGAGGCCCGTATCCCTCGTGGGGACCGTGCAACCCGAACCCTGTGCACCGTGTACATTTGCAGCAGCATATGCTTTTTGGTGACCCCTGAGGCTGTGCTTTGGGCTTCTTGTAGTCCTGACCTGAGCAGTGTTTCCACTGAAGATTCCCGGCCTACACTCCACCAGTATTCCATGGGCTGGTATTTTGTGATTCCTCTTGAGGTCCCTTCGCGATCCCTGGTCCGTTGGCCTGTGGGTCTCTGTGAAAGTAACTTTACCTTTCAGTGGGCTTTTCTGGTTGCTCCAGACGTGCCCTGACTCTCCATAGCTTGGAGAGTCCCCAGGACCTTGCTGGTCCTCACCGAAGCTGATTTCCTCTCACCGCGTTGGTTGCAGTTGCCAAGGCTTGTTGGTGTTCAATCCAGACACTGACCTCACCAGCACTCGACATCCTTCGTGGGACAGCTCACCGCTGGACTTTGGTCTTCATCGACGTCTCCTGGTCCCCGTGGCTGCAGAGTCAAGCTTCACCTTTTCTCACCTGAAACACCCGACATCGGTGGGCATTCTTCTACCGAGCCCCTGGTCACCCTGAAATGACCCAGACTCTGTCCCATCTGCTTTCAGGTTCTTCTCCACTCCGATCCAGGCTTGGATCACACCGGACACTTCATCTTCCCGGCAGCAGCACTTTCCACAGCACACCATTGAAAACTACGAAGATTCCAGACATCACTTGACACCTACGCACCCGGCTTCCCTGGGCTAGGTAACACGGGTGCTCCGGTACTCACAAGGGTACTGGCCTTAGAGCCTTCTATGTTTAACTGGGTTTGCTTAAAGTCCTCCCCGAAGTGTCCTTAATCTTTAAAATTCCAACTGCGACTTTCCCATAGAGTTGTACGGAACTTGCGTCTGTGTTCTCACACTGCACCCGTCCTCCGTGGGTCCCCTGTGTCACTACCGAGGGTGGTTCCTTGGGGTCCCAGCGATTCCACGTGCTCTAGGCACTGTCTAGTCAAGTCGTGGTTGTTATACCACTTTCTTAGTATATGGTTTGGTCTCCCCCTGGAGCCCTCTGTGTATTGTGCTATTTACTGTCGTTCTAGTGATTACATATTGTGTGCTTTGTTCTCTAAGCTCATAAAGAGGTTAGTAGAGAGTGTTTAGTAATAAATACATATATTTTATATATTCCTTGTGTGGTTCTCCTTTCATTTGGTCATTTAGGAGGTTATAATCTGGTAAACCAAGCTGCTTTACATTCCTTCGAGACTTAGCCTGAAGGCTGCTCTCCAAAGCTACCACTAGGATAGCTTTCAATAAAGGTTGTCTTTAACCTAATCATCAATAAGGGTTGTTTGGACTGGTATAAGGTGTCCACTTTAATTAGTGGTCAGCGTATACCGGGCCAACTTCTCACACTGGGGAGTCAGTGGGACTGTGACAGTCTTACATCCATGGACCGGCCAACATGTAAATAGAGCGGGCAGACCACCAAGTAGACGGGCGGTGATTCAGTCTAAAAAGTGACGGAGGGACCATAGCCCCGGTATATTTCTTTGCAGGCAGATCCTATTTTCTGGGCATAGATTCTAGTTAAGGTCTATAGTGATGTACTAGCATCAAATTCTATTCTTTTTTCCTGCCGATTAGTCATAGTCCCACTACATAAAAAGCCATTCATAGGGATTCAGCAATTTATGGCCAATTTCTTTATTAGGGACAATCCTACGGTGGATGCTACTCAACCGCATGCAAGGCTGGGTTGATGCACATTTTATCCTTAGACACCCACAATGGATTTAGAAAAGGACTGAGGACTATTGAGCAGGTGCTTCAGGTACATGTTGTCTGAGAAAAAAATATTCTTATACTTAAAACAAATCCTTCTACATGGCCTTTATTGACTTAAAAGCTTCCTTTGAGCTGGTCAGTCAGCCCAAACTTTAGGTCACGTTGTTTAGTTTGGGAATTAACCAGCCCTCCCTAATAACCATAAAAGGCCTCTGCTACAACAACAGCTCATGTTTGCTATAGGCTGATACGTAGATGTTGCAGTTAAATCTCTCTGAGAACAAATATGCTAATTTCTGTAGGGAAAAAGAGCTGCTATCAATGTTCCTAAACCAAGTAAATGTTGTTCAAATCGTCTGTATTCTTCAGAAGTCATTTCTATGTGAATAGATTGCATTGTGAGAGAATGAATTATTTTGAATACCTGGTGTTGCAAAGTGGGTTCCATCCATTTAATCCCCCTGGATTTTTTGCTTTGGCTACCCGGTTTGGACTTTCACTGTCAGTGAACATCACTACCTGAGTCTCACTCATGATAGATGAACTCAGAGTGCTAACCACCAGTGATGACCTTCTAAGATAAGGCTGCTGCTGCGCAACTGGGTTGAGAGTCTCTGGAATGGTTACACGTAAACAGATGAGCACACATGTGCAGGCTGAGCATGTGAGACTACTGTCTTGTGACGCCAGGTATCTGGTGCAGGTAGCTTTTCACAGAAGGGACCCCTCAAGGATTAGTACTGATCTGGGTTGTGCCTTATGATGTGAGTGGACATTTATAGTGTAGGTCGTTAGTGATGACTGAATGTATGTGATGCTTAACTGAATTACACATTATAGGGAAATCTGCACTAAAGTACACTTTCACCTTACTTAGCCTTACAAGGTCCAGCGAGGTATCAACCTAGGGATAAATATGCATCCTGAGTGTAAGTCAACATTTCCTGTTATCACTAATACACTCCTTATGGCACTTTAACAATTGTCATAATTCCCTGGCACAGCTCATCAGATTTATGGCTTTTGTTCTCTCTGGGCCAAGTTAACTAGTCTACTGTCTAGCCGGAGGATCAGGCAGCTGTGCCAACTAGGGGCAAAGCTAAAGCTCTCATGGAAGTTTTTCTCCACATACAACTTGAAGTCACCATGTTGTAATGTCCCAGAATGCTGTGTCTAGAGGGTTGGGACAGGGGTGGAGTGATGTGCCACCTCAAGATGGTCCAGGGGTGTCTGGCTTCAGGAACTTTCAACCCCACACTTAACCCCTTGCACAAGGGAGAGGCAGATGTGAAGACACTTGACCTGCTCCTCCACTGCCCTGACTGCCTCACAGGCAGGAGAAATTGACTGCCGGCTCATACACCAGCATTAGAAGAGGTGTTTGCTGAGCAGGGAGTGGGCTGGGCACCGTGGGAGTATGCTGTCTATGCTGCCCCTGCAAATGGCAAACCCTCGGAACCCCATTGGAAGAGAAGGGGTGCCCTGGTTCAAAAATTAAGAGCACTTCAAAACCATCATTTGAACCAAGAAATGCAGTTTGAGGCCATTAATTTAATTTGTAAGGCTTTAGCTGAGGAACGGCTCCATAAGCCCTGGTGAGAGCTCCTAATTTGCATCTCTGTACTCGCGGTGCCCTTAGTAAGGTGCACCAGCAGTGTTTCTGCAAGTGTTTGTGGGGCAGCCCACCCAGAATATTTTTTTAAAACTTACCCTATTTCTCCAAGAGACAGAATACCTGTACCCAGGAGAGATTTGCCCTGTGTATGAAGCACTTCTGGAGCAGGAGCTTTTGCACTTGGATTGTGAGGACGCCTATTGGTTGGCCCTAAAGCTGACATATCAGCATATTAACAGTGGAAGAAAGACTCTGAAACATATGTTATTCAGTTGAATGTTTTATTGACAAAGTTAATGGTTGAAAATGTAAAGTCTTGCAATATAATGCATTTTACAGAATGTTGGTACTTCCCCCATTGACTTCAATGGTGGGTTATTACATGCATTGCATTTTAGTAATCTAGGTGTTGCAATGGTGAAGTATAACACATTGCTGCTTTTACTGATGTGATTACATCCTGAAAATGCTAGTAGGCCTGCCATATTGATAATGACACCCCTCTTATATTGTGATATTGCATCTAGGATAGATGAGTTATTGTGAGTATAAAGTTTAGGACCCATTCGGTGTGTAACATGCTATGAGGGTGTCACCAATGGTATTTCCATCTACCTAATTAAACATATTTATAATTTAATGCATAATATTTAGTAGAATGTGTGTAATTAAATTACTTTTCCTTTAACAAAAAAACAAAAGCACTGGCTTGACAATACTTTGAGTGTTGTGTATCAATAATTATTGGCCCATGCCACTTCCAGAGTAGGCCTTCAACTGCTCTGCTTCACTACCCTGAGAGTGTCAAATGCCCCAATGGTGGCTTAGTTCCTCTTGAGACAATTGCAGACTTATTGATTGTGAAAGACTCACTTTGCAAGTAATGACACAACTGGTTACTCCTTAGAATTCCATACCATCATAATCTCAGTTGGTGCTTGCATGCAAAAAAAAAGGCGTAGTTATACTTAGTCCTCAGGCACAGTTTTGAGGTTTGTGAATAAAGCTGCTAGTCAACTGAGCTGAGTGTAATCTTGCAAGTATACAGGCAAAAGTCCCTTGCGGTAGCATTGTATGGCACTTGAATTTTGGATTACACAAGTCCAATAATTACAAGCATTACAGAACAAATTCTTGCACTCTGCTAAAGTTGGGTCCGGGCACACCTTTAATGCCATTTTATCTGGAGCTGGGTATTAAACCTATCTCATAAATAATTGCCCTATACTCAGGGAATTGACCAGCTCATACTGATGGCCATAGAAGGCCTATATACCACAACAACAAACAAGCTTGCTGTGCAGTATAATCCCACCTGGGCCTACTTTGGTTCTCCCTAGTTGCATGTATTAGCAGCTTTAGGCTGACTTTGCTTCGTGCAGTCACACATAATACATTTGTTTTGTGATCTGACATTATTTTAGATATACGCTGCGCATATTAGTTACTCAGTGACTCTTCTTGGGATTCAGTCTGAGCATTTTGTACAAGGTCGAACAATATGGTGTACTATTTTCTGTGTCCGGTCAGCAACATCTCCTAACCTCTTTAGACATAACACAGTAACACAACTTCAGTTACCTAACAGAATAGTTCTTATAATATAAACAGTGTCTCAGCTCCTTGGAGGTCAGAGGGGAGAATTCCTGCACAGAGACCAGGCTTGGAACGAAGGCAGCAGCCTTTTATAAACTGAGTTTACACCTATAATGCAGGCCCACCTAATCACAAATACCAGGTATGAGGTTCTACGCTAATCCCGGAGATCACTAATATATGTCTGTGCTCACATAGTGAGGCCTTGATAAATATAGTTGCCATGGTCGGGATGTTCATTGTTTATAGCCTGTTAGTAATTCTGATTACTTTTCCTAGTTGTATCTGTTTACTAATCACCGCAAACCTGCTTGAAAATAAACTATGATAATTTCAATAAATACATTGTAAACTACATTTGTGTCTTTCTTTGTTTACTATGGGCATGCATGAGTGAGAACGAAAGGTGATCTGTTTCCACGGTTCCCTTAGGGACTAGAGGTTCATGTTCTAAGTTTTTCAAAATCACCAGCTTCTCTGGAAAGGTTAGGAGTGCAGGCAAGGCACTGTGAGCTAGTCTGATTTGGGCCTACCAGTACTGATGAAGTGGAGAAACTAGGTCTCTACATTCTGACGTCCTGTTATCCCAAGGCACAGTTCTGTTTCCAAACAAAATCCCTGCAACATGGCGCCTCCAACGATGGAATGGTACTAATTCAGTGGGTCTCCTGAGTATTGGTTGTGCGTGCCCATAGTACCCTCACACCTACCACCAGAGACGTCTGTGGTGTTGGGGATATATCCTCCACAGTATTTTAGGAAGCAACTTATTCTTTCTGTTGGTTGTTCAAGCTTGGACCGGTAAATGGATTACCCATATTTTGTGTTCCATTATTGTTTCAATAATGAAGCAGCCAAAACCTATACCAATTGCTAATAATTGTAGACTTGCCGTCTTTGCACATGTAACTTTGCATGGCTTTGGTGCTGCAGGTGGTGACTTTATTTTTTTGTTTGAAGCCCATGACAGCTTTTGCTTAGAAGTCTTTTACTCTTGGGTCAATTTTTCGGCTGCGCATGGTAATTCAGGGACATTTGATGAATACACTAATGCACATCCAACAAAGCAATACAGAGCATATGTACTCTTAGAAATTCCACTTTCACTTTGAGAACATCAAAATTGTTTCTGAGGCACCCTTATACATGTACTTGCACCAGTACGCATGGGTACCCTTAGAAATGAAGGGGACACCTGGCCAGTTTTATCTGGTTATACTCCTAACCTACAAAGTTTCAATGTTAATGAGCTACAAGCATTACACAATACTCTAGTTAGACTCTATAGACTAATAACTCAATATGTTTTGCCCACCTTGCTGTCTGTCCCAGCATATGCTGGCATGGCAGGGCAAGCCCAGTTTCCCGCAGTGCCAATCATAAGTACTGTAATTGTGCATTGCATTTTGGATCGCCAAAAACCCCCATCAAATTCAAGCCATGTTTTCCCTTGTGGGACCGCAAGAAAAGCTCAGGATATTGACTATGTGCTTACCCCTTGGGATGGTTCCAGGGATAGGTGACTGCACCACTTGGTGCACACTCTTTGCCACGGTCTATACCGTAACACAATGGTACTACGTCTGTCAGTCTTGCCAGAGGTGTTAAAACAAATACAGAACAAACACGGAGCTTGATTTGGGGATGAAACTAATGGGAAATGTACCAATAGTGGTCGCAATGATTCTGTCTAACATTAAAGGTGATGCTGTTTCTCAGGCTATATGCCAGCGGCTCACGCAGGTTGCACTACTCAACCAGGAGCGCAAGCTATCTAGAATTATTGCTTAAGTCTATGCTTCTATAGGATGCAATAATTTGGGAACCATACCAAGCAAACCACAACTTGGCAAAACCTAGTTCAGACAAGGACACTGCCAAGCCGAACCTGGACTTTAGTTAAAAAAAACTTTAAAAAAAAACCGATTGGACAAACCCAAACCTAAAGAAAAAGCAAAGTCTCACGAGGGATTTCCACCTCCAGAGTCCTTGGACAGACACTACAATTTACATGATCGCACTCAAATAAAAGCACCTGACAGGTATACGTTTTCTGAATCTTGTTGTTCTAGTTCCTTTCAGGACTCACCAGAAAAGCAATGCGAGAGAGGACGATGGTCCGAACACAATAAGAAAGAGTACATGAAACCGAAGAGGGACTCTCAACACTCGTCTAAGGTGAAGATACAGAAGGAGAAAAAACCTCCTCAATTTGAGCCTCATTTTCAGAAAAAGAAAGTTGCAGCTATAACCACGAAATATGCCACAAACGCTGAGAACTCTGCTCCTGAATAGGTGGTGGGCTGTGACTCTCCTCGTCAGCGCAGCAGAGGTCACTATAGTACATCAGAATCTCCAGGAGTGTCTGGCAGCAATGGCAACTGCTACCTTTGTTACAGTTGAAACCTCAGACAGACGCATAGCCCATCCTGATAGATTATATAATTTGGATATACAAAATGAGGGTGACATATTGTGCACCGTTAGAGTATTATTCTGGGAAAATGTAACTATCGCATGACAGTCTTCTGGCAGAGGTTGATTGGCCCCCAGATTGTTCAAACATCACCCCAAGGTGAGAATGTCCTACTTCTTTCTCTGCGCTTGTCCCTGGCAAAGTCAAACAAGCCTATGTAGCAGAATGGACTCTTTCAATAGCTTCAGCTTTATATCGCAATCATGTCGGCAGGGATTAGGATTCTCCTTATCATATAATACCCAAAAGGTCCAGCACACAAGTGCAAACACAATACCCAAAACAACAGGATGCTAAAGTACCTGTTGGAGAAATACTCTCCCAATTACAGTACTAGGGAGTAATTGAACCCTACGTCTTAAGTAAATGATCCTTTTTCCTGTTTTGAAACTGGATCGTTCATATTACTTAGTCTTAGACGACAGACATTTAAACATTAATAAATGCACTTTTGGAATAAGAAAATACACACTTATAAATAATATAGTCTGTAAAAAATACAAAACGACCTTGTACATTTCCAATGTTTTTTCTGCCAAGATATAGCACTTGTAAGTAGATATTGGATTGCCTTCTCAGCACTTGGCTTTCAGCGTCATTTTTCACACTTTCCTACGGGGTAAAGAAAGGTCCTGGACTGTTAGCTGTGACTCAGATCCATTGTCCTATGTAGATGATATCTACTTGTCGGATGATGAGTTAAACACACATTTGGCCAGGGTATATCACATAATATTGGTATTCACCGATTGTGGCTACAAGTTCAACTTTAACAAATCTAATAAAGCATTTTTAAGTACCCTATTTTCAGGTTACAAACTCACACATGAAGGCAAAAGTCTTGCACCACACATCCTAAAGAAGTGTGCTCTGCTTCAGCCTCCAAACACTCTCCAGAAACTACAATCCTTGCTAGCATTTCTTAATTTTGGCAGAACCTATACACAAAATTATGCACAGTTTATTAAATATCTGATACAGCCTGATCTTTCCAGTTCTCACTGGACATCAGAACACACAGACATACTCCGGTCCTTACAATTTGATTTGTTTGCAGCACAACACTTACATACATGGGTCAACACAACAAACCTGGTCATCCATATATTTGCAGGTGCCATTCGCTTCACCTATATCACCCTTAATGAAGGTGTTACAGAGCTACAGTGATAAATCACACATATATTCTGGTTCAGGATCCCGAATTCCCCACACTTATAGTTGTGTGATTAGTATTACTGTGTCTGTTAACAACAATTTGCATTATTGGTGCCAAAATAGATTCTAAGGGCAACGCCATAAAGCATAAAACACTTTAGGTGAAGGTGGCATACCTTAATTTATTTTTTTATTTTTAACACAATTTATTGGTGACTGCTGTACATCATGTACATACAACATATAACCATGCAAATACAGTCTTTTGGTTTTCTCCCCTCAGGTGTCATTTACCTCCCCAAACATTTGTATCAATCCGATGTCTCCCATCTTACATTAGAGGGGAGTCCTATATATTGCATTATTACCCAGAAATAGTGCATTTATTAAATTCAACCCCCAACTAGTCCCCATCACGCCCTCTTATCCCACCCTAGCCCTCTCCTGGTCAGTCGAACTGTCGCTACGTCCGCAATAACAGGGGAGTCATTATGGGAGCTTCTGCTTCGGGGGTACCACGTACTGGTCTGAGTCACAGCCGTCCAGGTCCTCGAGTCGCACCGGCCCAAATACTCACACTCATTGTTTTACGATGGCGTGGTGTCCGGTGTGGGGGCCAGGTCCAGTGCTTCCAGTGCTATCAGCGTGGCCTCCCATTCTAGGGAGATATGTCGCTTCCTCAGCCCTCTCTCCTCCTCCCTCCTAATAGCCGCCCCCCCTGCAGTGCCCCACTGCAGCATGTCAGCCTGCCATACCGTGACCGCTGGGCATCTGGGGGATTTCCATCTCATAGTGATCACCCTAATTGCTATAATGAGCGAGATCCACAAACCTGGGCTGCGCCTTCTGAACTTTAGAGCGTTTGCGAAGGCCCACCAGGCAATTCAGGGCATCGTCTGGGACTGGTGGGTGTGTTGCTGTAGCTAGGGAATGCCGTACCCCCTCCCAGTATTCCCGCAGTCGAGGGCAGGACCATAGCATGTGGAGAAATCCCGCCTCTTTCTCTCTACATCTGGGGCAGCTTTGGGGGGGAGTCCGGGAACATACGATGGAGTCGCTTCGGTGTGAGGTACGATCTGTGCAGCACCATCGTCTGTATGAATTTAAGCCGCGCATTACGCAACACTTTTTTGGGATGCTCCAGAATGCATTTCCATGCGTGGTCTGTGAGTTCCACCCCTGAGTCCGTTGTCCATTGCTCCCTAAGGGTGGTGAGAGCTGTAGCCGCGTGTGTTCGTACTCCAGTATATAACCAACGCACTAAGTGTCCCCCAGGTCCCATGTAATATAGGAGGTGTACTAGGGTGTGCTGCGGGGGCTCAGTCCACTTTGGGGCCCAGGCAGCTCTGTTGTAGTGTGTGGTAGCTGCATGTAAGAGATATAGTCTTGGTGGCGCCCCCGTGGCCTGTAGAAAGGTATCATGGTACATCGATGTGCCATCCCCGAAAAAGGCTCCCACCTCATCTATCCCGCTGTCCGTCCAAGCCTGGAGTCTAGTCTGTGTGAGTCTCCCCTGGCGTGGGCATGCCTAATAGGGGTATATTCGCAGCGTACGGGGTAGCTACCGACGTGTATGCCAGGGCCTTCCTCCAACATATCAGGGCAGCCCTCAATAGTGGGGGGCAGTCAGGAGGGACACGAGCCCTCGGCAATACTAGGGTGTGTAGCTCCCCTCTGTGCAGCCTCTGCGGTGTGAACCCAATCTCGCCAAGATTCCTCCCCGCAGTCCAATAGGATAGCCACTGGAGTTGACTAGCGTAATAGTATCAGGCCGCCACTATGCATCCCCAGCTGGAGCTTCCTGAGACTTATCCGTCTCTGATGCGCACCCCAAATAAGGGTGAGCAACAGGCTGTCGAGCGTCTTAAAAATGGGTTGTGGGAGATTCACCGGCAAGTTCACAAAGTAGTAAAGCAGACGAGGCAACATCACCATCTTAGCGATAGTAATCCGTCCCATTACGGAAAGGGGCAAGGAGGACCAGAAGCCCACACTGGCCCGGAGCCCCGTTATTGCCCGTTGGATATTGCCATCTATCAGATCCTCCTGCGTTCGATATACCTGTATACCAAGGTATTTAAATGTAGTGGGAGCCACCATGAAGGAGTAAGTGCCAAATTGCAAACGAGTTGTGTGCTGTTTCTTGGCAGGTCGATTTGTCGGGGTTGATAGCCAGACCCGATAGTCGCTCAAACACCGCAAATGTGTCCGGGAGACGGGCCGCATCAGCGGTAAGGTCTCGTAAGTATAACAGCATGTCGTCTGCATATATAGACAGTAAATGATACACTCCGTCGATACAGATACCAAGTTGGGCAGCTGATCTTCGGAGAGCCAGGGCTAGCGGTTCTAATGCCAGCACAAACAGCAATGGGGACAGAGGGCATCCCTGCCTTGTGCCGGGATGGATGCTGTATGCATCAGATATATAGCAGCCCGTGCGGGCCCTGGCCGTCGGGGACGTATATAATAAACGGACCCATTGTAAGTATGTGTCCGGGAACCCAAAACGACGGAGCGTTGCAAACATAAAATCCCATGATAGGGAATCAAATGACTGCCTAAGGTCCAGTGCAATACATTCGGCCTGGTGGTGAGTCTTGGGGTAGCCGCCATAATTGCGTGCAACCGTCTAGTATTAAGTGAGGTGCTGCGGTTTGGGAGAAAACCACACTGGTCGCTGTGTATAAGTGCAGGGAGGTGCGGTTGTATGCGGTTGGCGAGGGCCTTACTCAATATTTTGTATTCAGTAGCCAACATAGAGAGGGGTCTATAGTTTGACATGTCCAGAAGGTGGCATACCTTAATGATAGGTTGCCACAGGCTCATGTCATTCTTACATTGAGTCATCAACCTGTGGGACCACACGCTGTAGGGAATTCTTTGGCAGATGAATCTGCCAAATCTGGATTTGCAACTGCAACAGTTGCTGCAATTACTCGTTCTCAACCTAGGGGTTTTCCAACTAAATACACAAAACATTTAAGTGAACAAAACATTCACTTTGTTACCATTCCGAAAGTTGGTAATCGTTTGATACCTAATCAAGACTGCAGGCTAGCCTTAGTGATAGCTGCGTATGCAGATGTTGCTTCTGCACATGCAGGTGTGGTAGCCACAATTTTGTTGCTACAGCAACAATAATGGTGGCATGGCTTATACAAACAGGCCAAGAACCATGCCCTTTGTCGTGACATTTGTCAACAAATTAAATCTTCCACCGTGGCTCGTCCACCACAGACGCACCTGTTGATTTCCAACAAACCTTTCAGATGCATTTTTTGGGACCACTGTGGTCCACTTAATACGAGTGTTTCAATTTTTCTAAATTGCAGTTGATTCTTGCTCCAGGTTCCTCAGGATGTGGCCACAATTTTCGGCTGATGCTCACACGGATATTAAAGATCTGCAAGTCTTTATCAGAACACATACAAACACTACATTACACTCCGACCAGGGCCCTGCTTTTGACTTGAATGCTAATAGGGATTCTATGGCTTCCATGGGTATAGAGATGCATTATTCTTCTCTATATAGGCCTGACAGCAATTCCAAATCTTTCCTTCAGTCACACGTGCTTACTTTCTCCCAGAGAATTATACAGAATACACAGTTGGACATTTTCAATAATATTTATTGAACCAACTTTATTCTTGCATAAAATACGTGTGCTTCAATGATTGTTATACAGAAGCAAATAAAGGAGATTACAAGCACCAAAACAGTGAACAGTAGATACATTTCTACCATGGTGCTGACATAATGAATATATGCAGGCACATATTCAATATGTTAATCTATCATACTCCTACGATGCAGACCCTATTCTGAGTGTACCTATAGTGTGTATGGGTATAGAGATGACCCAACCTCATTACCTGATGGGAGAGGGTGAAGCACCCCATCTTGGTTTCGAGTTGGACACCCCTCACGGAATGTCAGACTGCTGTGTGGAGATTTCTCGGCAAGCAGGGACCTCTGGTGTCAGAAGTGCCTCCTCTACCAACCTATCTAGCCTTTTATTTAGAATAAAAAGCAGCCTTCCCAATGTGCGCGCTAATAGAGAGAGAAGCCTTGGCAATAAAGTGGGCGTGCCAACACTTTCATCTGTACCTGTTTGGGCAAGACTTCAACGTGATCACAGACCACAAACCCCTAGTCCCACTGTTTGGAGGCTCCACACGGCTGGCTCCTCCCCGCATTGAACGATGGGCAGTACAGCTGCAGCAGTACCGATTCACAGTACTTTTCCGCCCAGGGGCACACAACCCTGCGGACTACCTCTCCCGGCACCCAGAGGACCTTCCCCCGGCATGCGTCCCCACGGACGTCAGATACTCCGACGCCTATGTTCAGATGATTGTCCGTGACGCTTGCCCGGATGCGGTGACCCTGGAAGAAGTTGGCCAAGCTACGGACAATGACGAGACCCTGATCAAAGGCAAAAGGGCCCTGGCAGCTCACGAGTGGAAGAGGTTCCTGGAAGGGAACAGGGTGCTCACGGAAGAAGAAAAGCACGCACAGCAACAGCTGTGGCAAGTTCGTCATGAGCTAAGCATAGGGGAGTGTGGCGCAGTTCTGAGAGGCCATCTCCTGGTAGTCCCAAGGGCACTGCAAGGCCGCTTCCTGCAACTGGCACACGAAGGCCATCAGGGCATGGCGAAAACCAAGGCACGACTCAGGAACAATGTCTGGTTTCCAGCCATGGACGCAAAAGTGGAAGAGCTAGTGCGGCGATGCCGATCATGCACGATCACAGGAGGTGGCCCACCATCAGCGCCGGTCATCACGGAGGAGCCATGTCATCACCCGTGGTCCAAAGTGAGTGTGGACTTCGGCAGCTTCCCGGATAGGAGACAAATGCTACTGCTCGTGGATGCCTACACGAAGTTCCCTGTGGTAGAGATAGCGGAGTCCACATCATTCCAACACATACGGATGGCTCTGGAAAAGACATTCGCCATGCTAGGGAACCCCAAGGAAATCCGATCTGATAATGGGCTGCCCTTCCAAGGCCAAGAATTCAAGGAATACCTGGGAAAGCGAGCGATCAAACACAGGCGGATAACTCCCCTGTGGCCGCAGGCGAATGGGGACGTTGAGAGGCTGATGCGCACTCTGAACAGAGCCCTGCGTATTGCCGTAGAACAAATACAGGATGCGGAGACAGCCCTGACCAAGTTTCTGGACGCATATAGACACACGCCTCACTGCACGACGAAGTGTGCACCTGCCCACCTCCTCTTCAAAGAAGCTCCGCGAGACGGAATACCGACCGATCCATCCTGGAGTCCGCCAGAACATGATAATGAAGCGGTGCAAGAGCGAAGTGAGAAGACGAACAACAAGGCCAGTGACTATCGGAGAGCTCGAGAACACCAACTAGTAACTGGAGACAGGGTGGTAGTAAAAGACCGGCACCCCGGCTGGAAATTCCGGACACCTATCGAACCAGAGGTGTGGACAGTGCTAGCAACAAAAGGAACGATGGTCACGGCAGGAAGAGGTGATGTGAGAGTGACGAGGAATGCCTCTTATTTCAAGAAGGTCGAGGGGGAACTAGCAGGAGAACAGGAGAGCGAAGAAATAGGAACGATTTCCCAGACTGGTCGCCCGCCCCTGAGAAGGGATCTCCGAGGGGAAGGGAAGGCGTACAACAGGGCGAACCAGAGCAAAGCACAAGCAGTTCCCAGGAAAACCTAGCTCAGCGAGAAGAGGCTGGCTCCCGGAGCCTGGAGGATAGAGGTGGCTCCAACAGAGGAGCTGGTTCCCGTTTGCGAGGTAATCCTGCTCCGAGCCAGAGACTTTGTGCCCCTCGCCTTGAGTGGAGAACTGTGACGTTGGCACTATCTAAAATGTTTGAGGGATGTAGAGAGCCACTCGGCCTCTACGATACAATGTACTACACTGTACACACATCCCCCACCCCTCGAGGCGGGCTCGCCTCGGGGGTATAAATAAAGTTACGGAAGACTGCTCGGGGTCTTTCCGGTTGAGCACACTACCTCCGTATCCCTGTGGTCCCTGCGACAAGTGTCCTGCACATGTGGCCTGCTCCAGGTCACCACACTCTTTGCAAAAACCTCCAAGAAAAGAGATGAGACGGGCACGAAGCGAGGATATTACATGCAGCCAGGGCCAGCTCTAGGGCGGTGAGACCAGTGCCACCGCACTGGGCGCTGACTTCGGGGTGGGGTGGTGTGCTGGATTGGGGTGCGCCGTTTTCTCAAATATATTATGGAATTTAAAGCACCTGCTGCAGTGTTTCTCGCCTCCACCAACAATAAAAATGCCAAGATACGTCTGGTGATTAACGGAGCTGCTGGAGAGAGAGTTTTGTCTAGTGGAAGTTTTGATTCATCATAAGGTAGCTCAGAGGGTTTATGCTGCAAAGCACGTGTACCATGCAGATCCCAACATGAATATAACGTAAATAGTTCAGTGGGTTTCTGTTTTTGTCAGAAAGATCATTTTGTTAGTTGCAATTTATGAATTAAAATCCTAACATAGAACCGGGAGCTGTATTACCTGTCATCAAACAGCTGCAAGCTGGAATGCATGTGAGAGGGCGTGGTTACGGAGACTTGAGGCACTGTTAGTAGTGGTAGTGAGGTAATCCGTGGACTGGAGAAGGAGGTTATTGGGGGCGCCAACAAGCATTGTTGCACCGGGCGCACCTGCACTAAAGCCGGCACTGCACGCAGCCCTCAAGAGGGCGTGGCCTACTGGCTCTTAGCAGGTAGCTTCGTTTCAAAGGAAGTGGGAAAAATTACTTGAGTGTGGAACTTGAGCAAATATAGATACAATATATCAGGGTGAAGTGAATATCGTAAAGCTTTTTATAATTTGCGAACGAGATTAAAAAACACCCAGCAGACTGAAGCATTGGCGTAGAGAAGTCTCATTTAGTGCGAGTGCGTGAAGCACTGCACCTTCCCTTTTGTAACGCTTCAGGTAACCACAGTCCATGCGAACCTTTCGCTTGGCCGGCCCGGCTGCACCGACCACGCGGAGGAGACGCCTGGCGCATTCCAGAAGAACCGGCACTGGAGGTGACGCCCCAAAGGAATGCTGGCAACGATCCAGGGCGGGGCTCTCAAGGGCCCAGCCACTAACGAAGAGCCTGAAACGTTTACACAAATACAAAGCAGTCCTGTGTCCTGGCCGAGAACACCAGCTCGCTTGTGTGAGCTTTAATTTTAGCGAGAAAAAAAAGACGACGGCTTTAAAAAAAAAATACTATTGCTCTTAGGTGTTTAAGGACTAAATAGAGAATTCGCACTGGATTTATCCATTTGCAGGAACCCTGCACGAAGCATATTTGCAGTATGCATTTTGCATAGTTTTCATAAAGAAGCACAGGCAAAGCCACTCCTTCTGGGTTATTGTCTGCACACTGGCACTGGACTTATTCAGACACACCACTCAAAATACAAAGTACACCCTGTACTTCTATTGGTATTCTACTCATGGAACAGGCACACAGCTCTGCCAGCACCCATACACAGTGCTCACTAAACCAAGCACACCTCCCCCTACACTCGTACAGATACACCTCTCACAGCGCTCACACAAGACACCGCGGGCACCCAGATCTCATGCTGCTCTCACTCGCACACTGCTCGGACTGCATTCACACACACATCCCTCAATACATAATACTGACCTGGCACTTAAAAGTCGCCCCACTCGAGGTACACTCACATACGCAGGCCTACTCCTCCTTCCACTCACACAAAATCACTGCTCGCAGTTCATCTGTACAAGCTCATTCTCACATTTCACACTGCACTCTACAGGCAAACCCTCCACACGCCACACAGACACACTGCCCAATACATAATACTGACCTGGCACTTAAGAGTTAACTCAATCATGGTAAACTCACACAAGTACGCCCATCACCCACAGACACCACAGGAATTAACAAAGCTCGTACAGCATTTATACCGACACACCCTTCCCCTACTGCAGCCACACAGGCACATCTATCGGTGGCGGCTGGTGAAATTTAAAAGTGGCAGGGCACAACTCTTGTACCCTGCACTCAGACAGGCACGCATGCATCTTGCCCATTTAGGGCAGTGTGACTGTTGCCACAGCACTGGGCTCTCACCTCTGGGGGCGCTGTGTTTTGAGACAAAAAAATGTCAAGATAACTGGTGATTAGTGTACCTGCTGGAGAGTCATCAGTTTAGACTAGTGGTATTTTGGACTCCTCCTAAGTTAGCGCACAGGGTTAGTTTGCCTGCTGCAAAGAACGTGTTCCATGCAGATCACATAATTGTATTTCATGTAGATAAGTCGAAGGGTTTCTGCTTTTGTGACAGAGATTCTTTGGATACTTGCAATTCATTAGTTACAATCCTAATATATCACAGTGAGCTATGAACTGTCATCAAAGAACTACATGCAAAGTGCAAGGTATAGGTTACAACATTGTTTTTACCCAGTCTTTTATTACCCTAATGTTGCAAATAAGTTTTCATTTGGGTAAATATAAATTCTTATTAGTAAAGCCAACCCCAACCACTGTGTTGCGTTTTAAATCCTGACTTTCTGCTTTTCCAGACCAAGCACCCTTAAAATATACTGCCCACCTGTATAGATGACATGTGACTCTTGCACGCCATAGTTCTCTTTGCATTTACCCTAACATTACCATAACTCTGATTTACACACACTGATTCATTGTCTCTTTATACTGTGAGTGTGATGTAAAGTGCTCTGATACCCTATGCTGGTATGAGTAGCGCTATAAAACAAATTAAATACATGTACGAGAGGTGCTATGGAGAGATGAAGGGTGCTGTTGGAGAGTTTTGGTGAGAGAATCTGTGGAGAATGAGGTTGTTGGGGCTCTCCATCACCTGCTGCCCCAGTCAAGTGCTGGACCTCCTCCCCTTCCTTGTACCTACGCCTGCCCTAGGTCTGACTGCCTCCTCCCGCTGCCGCCCGGGGCCTGCTCCTCTCTTACCTCTGGTGACTCCTCTCTGCTGCACCCAACTACTGCACCTGACTAGAGTCACGGTTGCCTGGATAGTGCCGACCTCATCTTCTTTGCCCAGCAGCAGGTAAGGCTGCCCAAGAGGATGCTCAGGGGGTGCGGCGACATCCAATAGCAGGGATGTGATCGGAGGTGTTGCAAGCATGGGACGGCAGGAAGGTAGATAGTATGGAGAGCCCCTCTAGAGTCAACCAGAATGGGGAACAGACATAGAAGAGCCCTGGAACTCCATCCCCAGGTCCTGATGGATGGGATGGAAACAGCTAGTCAGGATTGGCAAATCTACCTCTCAACCTCATATTAGTCCCAGAAACCCTCATGTAACAGAGTCGTAGTCACCACATACATGCGGAACCTGAATACCTACTATAAATGACGACCCTTGGATGCCGTGTTTGTTGAGATGTTTGTCACATAAAAAAATTGTATAATGGTCTCTTGTATTCTATCGAGATGTCTGACGTGTGGCAGCAGCTACAACTCCCCCTGAGGCATACTGTGAGATAAGGACAATGAGTAGAGATATGAAGTTAAAAGTATTGGGGACAACTGTTAGTTTCATGGGTAACACCCTGGATGATTTCACATATCATCGTGAATTGACTGAACCAAGTACTGTCTACTCCTATGATGCCTTCATACATATGTACTTGTTTTCTTTCAAAAATGTCAACAAAGAGATATTTCAAAGAAAGACTGCCCAAGACGGCTCGGTGGTCTCCCTCTGGGACAAATCGGCCACAACGGACATTGGTACCAAGAAAGAACCAACCGCATAGCCCCTTGCAGCATCTTCTGACCTTTCCAAAACACAGGATTACATGGAGAAATTCCTTGCTGACATACGCCAGGAGATAGGCTCCCTAAAGTCGGACTTCAAAAGCTGCCTCGCTGAGCTGAGCAGGGACGTCGTGGCAGTGGGAGAATGTGTAGACGATCTCAAGTGTACTGTCGACTCTCGGGCTGAGGAACAGGAGGCTCTATGGTGCAGAGTGAACGCTCTGGAGGAGCAACACATCGAGCTCCAGGCCAAGCAGGAGGACTTGGAGAATCGAGAACGGCTCAACAACCTCTGCATCAGGGGTGTCCCTCGCAGGTGGAGGGGGAGGACATTAAGATTTTCACCAGGGACCTCTGAAAGGCCATTCGCAGGGGTTCGAGAGAGGCCCCCTGGTCCGGGAGCGGGCACAATGGGTTGGTGCTGCCCCGGGGGGCCTGCAGGCCCCCCCAGAACATTCTCACCCGGGTCCACGTCTTCCAGGACAAAGAAGCAGTGCTTAGGGAGGCAAGGGGCAAAGCAAACCTGGTTTTTCCGGGCCACTCCATACAGATCTTTAAAGATCTCTCCCCCCTTACCTTGAAGAAGAGGCAGGACTTTAAGCCACTAACTGAGCACTTGCACTCTTAAAATGTCAAATACCAGTGGGCCCATCCCTTTGGACTGCTCTTCACCTGGAATGACAAGCAACATATGGTCTGCTCTCCTGCAGAGGCCAGGTCCCTCTTGAGCCTCCCGAGGAACCCCGAGGACGGGGGACCCCACTGCTCTGCCTCCACACTCTTGGATTCCTGGCAGTCCAAATGGCGTATAGTCCACCGGCAGGGTCGCTCTCACCACACTAAGCCTACCCAAGCTGTGGAGACGGTGAAAGCGGATTTTATCGCCCACTTCCAGAAAATAAAGTCATAGCAGGCACATTCTCCAACTGATGACGAGTGACTCATGTACTTAAGCCTGGCTCCTCAATGGCCACCGCATGGCCAGTTCCCTGGCCCTACCGACGACTGCTCGATCAGCATAGCCCACGGCGCAGAGCTCAACCTACTGTTGCTTATTGCTTGTTGTTTCTTACTGGTTTCTTCCCCTTTGCAGGATTGATTACTGGACTACACTAGTAACCCGATTTGCCATAGGCCACCCCTCCCACACAACGAGCCCTGCTCCATTGAGGTCTACTCCTCTTCCAGGTCTGATACCTCTTTTCTGGCCCCTTATGGAGTGACTCGCTTGGTTGGGCCTTGTTGGCCCTTTCCCCCTCCCCGCACCCTTGTGTGTCTTTACAGTCCCCTCGAAGTCTCCTTCCCATAGCCTTACTCACGCCCTCCCTTGGGCACAATAAGGGGGCCCACCTTCTTCATTCTCTGCTCGCCCTGCTACTCTCTGCATGCCGACAAGCCTTCTGTCTCTTGGTCCCCGCCCATGGTTACCACATCTGATGTCAAGCTTCTCTCTCTTAATGCACGTGGGCTAAACTCCCATAGCAAGCAGCGACAGGTGTCGCGATAAATCCTTCAATAAGACCCAGACATCTTTTTTTTGTTGTTGTTGTTGCAGGTTACCCTCCTCATTTGTGTGTATGGTCATTGCATGGCCGCCCAAAATATCCACATCAACATTGGCCATACACCACTACCAAAACTCTGGAAGTCACCATCTTAATGACACCTCTACATGAAGGTTCTTAAACTCGCAAGGGATCCAGACGGGAAGCTTATCACCCTTACAGTAGAGAGTGGGAGGGACAACCTGACACTCCTTAATCTTCATGCGCCCAATCAAACCCAACACTTTCATGCGTCGCATCCTTTCGGACCAACTTGGCACAGTGAGCAGCGACTGAGGTTTGGGGGGCGATTTTAACCTGGTTTGGGACTCTCTGCTAGACATGATTCATGTCCAGGGTACAGGGGCAATGTCAGGATAACTCAAGAAAGATATATGGGATGCAGGCCTGATTGACGCCTGGCGCGGCCTTCACCCAGACTCTAACGACTTTTCTTTTTACTCACATCTGCACCTGTCCTACTCCTGCATCGACCACCTACTTGTCTCTTCTTCCTTATTGCCTTGATCTTGTTTCAGCGCATATATCCGATATGTCTATCTCAGACCATGGCCACAGAGAGCTCACATGGACACCCCTAACGACCTGACCCCATGCGCCCCAGCAATGGCGTCTTTCCCCCCAATTCTTACGAGACCCAGTTGACAGAGCAAAAGTGCAGGACGCCATTACGGAGTATTTGCGGCTCAACGCACTGCCTGAAACCTCCCCTCACGTTCTATGGGATGACTTTAAGGCCACCATACAAGGGGTGCTGACGTCCATCTCCATAGCCAGGACTCAAAGAAGAGGGCCTCCTTGAAGCCAAGCTCACAGCAGACATTGTCACCCTTGAGTGCACCAACAAACAACACCACACGCTACAAGCCATGCGCCAACTGGGGGGGCAGCTTCATGCCCTCCGGGTCAACAAGGCTGAGCGCTCGCTCCTCACCCGTAAGCAAAAGTACTACGAGGGGGCAGATGCAGTAGGTTCCCTCCTGGTGCGCGGGTCCCCACATTGCCAAACTTCAGAAAGCTGACTCAGCTTAGGGTAATTCAGGAAACGGACAAACAGGAAGCCATTCAGGACTACTACTGAACCCAGTACGCCCCAAGGTGGGAAGACCCCACCGAGATAGACAACTACTTCCAGAGCTGTCCTTGGCCCCCTCTGGATCCCTCCCACACTCACGACCTGGAGGAGCCCTTTTCAGTTGCTAAACTCTGCAGGGTGCTGTAGGAGCTCCCTCAAAGGAGATCTCCTGGGCCTGATGGCCTCACACCATCCTTGTACACAGCCTTCGTACCACAGCTCCAAGCTCCCGTGCTCACCTTTTTCAACTCTTTCAACCCCTCTACCGGTCTCACTCACATCATGTCCAATTCCGAAATCATTCTGATCCCTAGATCAGGCAAGGACCCTACCCTATGTTCCTCTTATCGCCCGATTGCCCTCCTAAACACTGATGCGAAGCTCTACACCAAGATTCTGGCTAACTGTTTGGAGGATCTCATCCCAGGATTAATAGAGCCAGACCAAGTAGGGTTTATAGAGGACAGACAGGGCCTTGACAATCTTCGCCACTTGGCTCACCTGGCCGAAAAGGTGCAGTGCCACTCCATCTCCATTCTCCTCCTTTCCTTGGATGCAAAAAAGGCCTTTGACTGGGTGAGCTGGGCCTTCTTGAGGGTGGTGCTGCTAAAAATAGGGCTCTGCACCATCATGATCAGTAAGATTATGGCCTCCTACACAGCACCACTTCCTCCAATTGTATTAATGGCATGAACACCGACTCCTTCCCGTTACTCCGAGGCACCTTCCAGGGCTACCCTTTTTCACTTTTACTCTTCACCTTGGTGGTGGAACCCTTGGCTATCCAACTCTGACACTTGGTTGATATCAGAGGCATTTCCTTCGCTGGTCAGGAACATATGGCCCTGCTTAACGCCAAAGACCTCCTGGTGCTAACAGAGCCAGATACTTCTGTCCCAGTGGTCGTCCAAATTTGCAAACCTATGAGTGTATTTCTGGATACATGATCAACTTAGCCAAGTCGTAGGCGCTCAACCTCACACTTCCGCCGCAACACCTCTTGTATCTCCAAACGCTCTTCCCCCTTTCAATGGTAATCACACTCCATACAGTATTTGGATCTCACCATCACAGACTCCCTCTTCACCTGGACATGGGCAAATTGGCCGTGTTTAAGATGGGATTTGTGAAGACCTCCATCGGTGGAAGCCGCTTCATATCTCATGGTTGGGTTGCCTCCACGTGGTAAAGATGAATATTCCTCCTAGGTTTCTCTACCTATTTTAATCACTCCCAACGCCCAGCCCCACCAAAGACATCACCAGGTTGCAGGCTGACCTCTTCTCTTTTATCTGGAGGGAAAAGTACACCGCAATCGTGGGGGGCTGGCATGCTCCAACCTTTAGGACTATTATTGAGCGGCGCACCTACGCTTCATCTCCGAATGGGTAGTGCGGGAAAGTGAAAAGCACTGGGTACACATGGACAGAGCGGAGGCCTGCACTGCAGGACTTTGCCTGGCTGCCCAAACACTCCTGACCAGACAGTGCCTATGCCACTACCCTACACACACGGTATTGGAGATCTGAGACAAACTGGCTACAAGACACGGACTGACCACATTCCTGTTGCCACACTCCCCCATTGCACGCAACCCTGATTTGTCTCTCGCTCTTCCCCGGGAGTCCTTCCCAGAGTGGGTGTTGGAGGAATGTAGGCTCCTGCAAGATCTCTTTCAAGGCCCGGCCATCAAGCCCTTTGAGCAATGCAAGCGGGACTTCCACCTGTCTGACACTGCCAGTCACTAATATTTTCAGCTTCGACACTGGGCTCTCCATCCCCTCAATGTGGAGGCTGCTACCCGGCCCCTTACACTCTTCAAACAACTTGTTCGCAACTATTTGGGTTTCCGGGGATTGGTATCTAAAACATATGCAGTACTGCAACAATCGTGTCTTTTCCCCCGCCATCCATTTAAATGGAATATGTCTCAGGATGACTCACTCATTATTATTCAGAAACAGTGGGAGCCGTTTTGGCAAGACACCCCACCCATACACAGAAGCATTTCTCAATAGGAGGTAACCTACAAGGTCATATTTTAATGGTATTACACCCCCACCGGTTTATATGCCATGAGTCGCACAGTCCCTTCCTCCTGTTGGCACTGTGGAACCCTACGAGGGGTTGTATGACGTTACAACTCATGACATTACAACGCATGCTGTTACAACACATACCTTTACCCTGACTTGCTGTCGGGGGTGCGCTGGAAGTTGGAATAGTATAACTTACTATTCCAACTCCAGTGTGTGCAACAGTAGGGAAGGTGTTGGAGTTAACGCCAACACCTTCTACCCCCTGCAACAAGCCTTTCGTGTTGCAACGACATGCGTTGTAATGCCATGCGTTGTAACGCTTCCGTTGTAAAGGCTGTTCACCACACGAGGTGACTTCCATCACTTATGGTGGACGTGCCCTACCCTGAAGACCTTCTGCAAGGAGATCTTGAGCCACCTCAGGGGCACTCTGGGATATCCAATATCAGACGACTATCGCACAGTTATCCTAGGTGTTCGCCCTATATCCCTGACCATGATGACCCCCGCAGACTGGTATCTGGTGCAGCACATCACAGGTGCAGCTAAGCAGCTGATAGTGCGAACCTGGGGTTAGTGAAATTGCACATTTCACTTGCCACATTGTTGTTTAGTGTTTCTCCAAATCGACGTTTGTGCTACGAGCACTGTGGAGTGAGGATCCGCAATTTATGCACATATTGAGACCCCCTAAAATTTCCCATAGACGTTTTAGGGGTGGAGGTCCTGTAGGTCTAGGCTTTGCTTACGAAAAGCAAGGCTGGCAGTAAAAGAGGCGCAGTACTGCCAACCTTGCTTCTCCTAAGCAGGGACTATAAGTATAAGTACAAAGTGTGTGGGTTTTACACACCGCTGGCAAGTTTTTAAAACACATAAATAAAAGGCATTGTTATTTACAATGCGAATAGCTCTAACTCTCACAAATGCTAGACCTATTGCATGTTTAATTACTAGTTGTATAATAGACAACAATACTGTGGATTATTATTCTGTGATTTTTTTGGGTTTCTTAATGATATACTTAAACAAGTTCCCTTAATTTGCCTATCCCTCTCCCCAATCCCAATTGGACACAAGGCGCAAGTCAAGGCCTTTAGCCAGTATCTTGTCCAAGTACTACAGCAAGTGCTCGCTAGCCTCTGCCTGTGGCCAGGCCCAGCAGTACTGAGCTTAAGGTATAGTTCTCAGCCACTTCCTATTCACCGTATGCATTATTAAGTACTTACTGGACATGTCTCTGGACACAGGACACAGAGCACAGACTATAGCCTCTGCCCCCATTGCTCAGTGATGATTATGCACAGCCTGCAGCAATGGCCACTGATAATGGCCACAGAGTGTGGTCTTCAACCATGGCATTGGCCCAGTATAAGAGACCTTAGTGCATGCTGAGCATGGCCACGGCCTGTAGCACGCCCAGTGAGTATTGTGCATAGTGCTTGTCCTTAGGCTCTACAACATGTACAGTACCAATTCCTTCACTACCCATGGACATGGTCTAAGATCATGCCTATCATGTAGTTTTAAGGCTTAATCACATCTTTTTCATATGGCCAATCCTTGCAAGCCTTCCAAGCTAAAATGAACGTATCTGTGTACTTTATTATTTATCAAATCGTACTTAAGTTATTAGAAGTGCTTACTTTATGCTGATGGTTGCAGGTGTGGGTCGTGACACTTATTTTTGGCGACTTATTTTTCATCACAAAAGCTAGACAGAGAAAGACAGAAAAGGTAAAAATGATGAAGAGAAAAATAGGAAAGCCAATGCAAAAGGGAGAAAACTGGGATGAAAAAGGACCTGCTAGAGTGAAATAAGGATATGGAACAAGATGGAAAAAACTAGGCTCCCTCAATATTTATGAGATAAAGAGACGGAAAGTATGGGGTGGAGGAAGGAGACATGAGGTGGAATCAAGACAAGCCAGACTTGGTATTCATGAGAGAAAGAGACAGGAAGTGTAGAGTGGTGTAGTGATTAATTTGTAAAAATAAAATAAATATGGGGGCCAATGTTTTGCTCTGAGGCCCACAGTTGGCGCTATAGAAGATTGTGATGCTGAATACCAACTCTGCGTAAACCTGATTTCACCTTTTGCCCCTTAAATCCACAACCACACCCTATCTGCCCCTTTACCTCACTCTTGCAAGTTCTTTTTAATCTCTGTTTTTTACCAGTTTTTTTTCCCTCAAACTTATTTGTTATTAGCATTTGGTATACATGTTGTAACAGTCAGTCACATATGAAGATGAAGGGTGATTACAGTGTTTAGTAAACAAAGCTATGCTGCGGGCGTGCCACTAACTATAACATGGACCATGGCCTTTCTCTATGAAGTCTATATTATTGAAGGCACAGTTTCCAACATTGTAAAGGCCTAGGTTATTGCGGAAAGAAAAAGATTTACATGCTCCATCCATCTTTCTTTTGCGACGAGTATAAAGGACTATCCCTTCCAACGTAAAAGGACCCTCACAAACAAACCCCCTCCAAACAAAAAGTGGTGGTGGTGGCTGAAGTGTGGTGCTCACTTTCCATGAGGCTTGCAAAAGCTATTTTCTGTGGCATCGTAAGAGCAGCATTGTATCTGGGGTATAGCTACTAGAGCATCCCTAAAAGGTTACTGATGGCCGCCATCATAGAACTTAGAATTGGAAGAGATGCATGTCACGTAAGGAGGGAGGTCCAATGGCCAGAGGCAGACCTTTGGTAAGATAAGCGACCAGTGGCCCCCATTTGTACTCAAAATGTTTGTAGTCTAGAAAGATATCCGTCATATGCTCGAGACAGATTATCCTACAGAGCCGGGCTTGCCACATGGAAAGGGTGGGAGGCCGCCTTCTTCTTCCAGGCCGCTGCAACCGCCACTTTAGCCGCCCCAATGCAGGTCCGAATAATGGCCTTGTCAGCCTTAGTTTGATATACTAGGGACAGGTCGTGGATGCCCAATAGCACTACTTCCATAGAAGTGGGTATGGGATACCCAAGCATGCTTTTCATGTGGGCAAGAATTTCTTCCCAAAAAGGTGTGATTGTAGGGCAGTCCCACCATATATGTTGGTAGTCCCCAGCATAAATCTGACGTATTCGGAAATATCAGTTTAGGTTTGGTGGGATAGAGATACCAATCCATCAATGTTTTTAGGTGGGCTTCTCGCAGTTCAATGGAGTGATTATATTTGGCGATGTCCGACCAAAGGCCTGCCCACTCCTTGTCAGAAATGTCTCTCTTCATTACACCCTCCCACATGGTCATGTATCTAGGGCGCAGAGCTCTGGTGGAGTTATTAGGGAGTGATACGAAAAGGAGATGACGCCCCGCATGGTGCCCACCCTCTGGACAAATCCGGTTCTCTCTCTTGTGGCCACATCCCGAACCTGGGGGGGGTGAGATCCCAATGTTTGAGTTGAAGGTAATGGAAATGTTCACCGGGCTCCAAGTGGAATTCCCTCCGACAATTCTCGAATGTTAAAATATCATAATTGTGAAAAAGGTCTGATAGCATAAGGCAGCCGCCTTCTCGTCAGCAGTTGAAGGGACCCTCCTGATGTGCTGGGGGAAAAGCCAGGTTAAAGTGAGTCGGGGTGTATGGGGAGGGAAGAGATGGAGTCTCATACCCTCAGGGTGGTGCGTGTGGGAGTGCTAATGTACGCGTTGGCGGGTCTATCCTTCTTGGGTTTCCAGATGAGAGCCCAGATCGTCGTCCCCGCAATGGCCCGATCCATATGGAGCCAGTGCTTTTCCGACTCACGTTTCGACCATTCTGCCACTATTCGTAATTGCTTTATAATAGAGGACAAAGTCAGGTAGCCCCCCCCCCCCCTCCGCTCTCATTTGCCTCAGTGTGTGGAAAGGTAGGCGGGCCCTTCCGCCCTGCCAAATAAACCGGGTGATAAGAGATCGGATTATGGAGAGATGATCTCTATCCAATTCTATGGGCAGGGCTTGAAAGAGGTACAGGAATTTGGGGAGCACTGTCATTTTGATCGCATGAATGTGACCCAGCCAGGACATGAAAAGGGGTTTCCATCGTTTGAGGTCGCCTTGAAGCTAGAGGAGTAGAGGTGGGTAGTTAGCCTTGTACAAGCCCTCTAGTCGCAGGAGTCAGCTGGACACCCAGGTATTGAAGAGAACAACAGTTTTTAAAAAAAAAAATATTTCTCTTCCAGCTTCTTTCCTTGTTTTGTGTTTTTCTCTCTCTTTCTCAGGGTCAAAGTCTGATGAGGAAAAATAAGTGCTGGACCAAAAAACAAGTGATGGAGGATCTCATCTCAACGGCTCAAATTAAGCACTCGTGTGGTGAAAGGAGGCATGTGGTGGAATCTAGACCAGGCAGCCGTGGTGTACATGAGATAAAGAGACAGGAGGTGTAGGGTGTTGGAAGAAAGAGGCATGAGATAGAACCAAGACCAGGCAGCCTTGGTATTCATTGGTTGAGGAGACGGGCAGTGTAAGGTAGCAGATGAGGATATCTGGTGGAATCTAGATAAGCCAGACATGGTAATCATGAGATAGAGACAGGAAGCGGAGGCATGTGGAAAGAGGTTGTATGATGTGGAATCAAGATCAGCTGCCAAACTGGGCATCTGGCAATGCCAGTGGCAGGCTCCTAGGAAATCATTGGGCCCAGCACTCATTTTATTTATTTACAAATTCAGCACAATTTATAAGGAACATTAAAAAATGACTCAGATCCACAAAGTCTGTGTTTTTACTCTCATATGTATAGTTGTAGGGGCTCTGTCGAGCGTTTGAACTTCACGCCCCCCACCTGAAGTATGGGGCTAAATATATTTTACTCCGAGGGGCCTCACTCACCTTTATAGAGATACTTCATTTCGGTCAAATGACCATAAAAGTGCAAAAAGATAAATTTTGAAATTGCAAACATTAAAATACGCATATATATTTGTTGTAATTTACTATTATAATAGCTGTATTGTATATACCATCCTTTAGCCCCCCCTTCTCTTACCCTTCTTTTCCTCTCCCTTCCTCCCCTCCACTTTCCACCTATTTGGAATCTTCCCCCCTTAGAACCCTGGTATTGAAGCTCGCTTTAGACTGTTAAGTGCCTGTGAGTTGGTGCTGGAGGATCAGACAATAAAGACGTTTACTCACTTTCCTGAGTCTCCATCTTTCAATATTTTGGCGACGATTGAATCTGTGTACGGAGCAGTCCCTGATCCTCTCCCTTCCTTCTGCGACACCAACCAGCATGTGAAGATCCGCTTCCTCTGTGGCACACACAAGTACATGAAAAGGTCATCGCCAGTGCAGTGTGGTGAGTGTGTTTGCCTTCCTTACTGTGCGGAGTTCCTTGACCCCTTTTGGAGACTTTTACACGTTTCCTGTGTACCCGTCTCCAAAAGGGGCCAAGGAACTCCGCACAGTAAGGAAGGCAAACAAACTCACCACACTGCACTGGCGATGACCTTCAGTATTCTCCAAATCTCGTTAGGATTTCTCCTTTTCTCCTTACTCAAGAATGCAAATACGTCGATTCCCCTCGTTCACCTGTCAGCAGTGAAGACAACTGTTCTCGTCAGTCAATTTCTTTCGCTGGCTGGCTGAGTTCCCTGTCTCCGCCTTTCCCTACTGAAGTTGCCAGCTCTCCCGTCCCAGCTACCAGCTGTCAGACGCTCGCGCTGAGGAACGCTCCCGAGCGGACTGGGCTGACTCTTCCGTATTCCTGTCACCCGACTCTTCCCAACCGCGGGAGCCCCTCAGCTGTTCTGCGCTCATCTGAAGGGAGCAGCGAAGCGTCTGAGCTGGTGTCTGTCAGATTTCTGTCAGCCGGCCACTTCATCTTACTTACATGTTGCAACAGGGAAAAACTATTTTCACCTCTGACATCGTAGGCGATACCAGTCCCACGCCAAGAAGGGCAGTGGGAGCAAAATCCTTTTCCTCAGAGCCTCCTCAGCGATCCAGGATTTCACGCTCCGAGCTCTGCCTCCTCTGCAACTTTACTGAGTGCCTTCCTTTCGCTGATTGGCACAGCTTTCAAAAGTGATCACCCCACTTCAAGCTCTACATAATTCTACAATGACATTACTACGTGCCTTCCGTTCGCTGATAGACACAGCTTTCAAGTTTAATTTGTGTCATCATTACACTCTGTGGTGCCTTCTTATCGCTGATAGGCACAACATATCCATACCTGCTACAATCTTTTTCAAATATGCCTGTCCATTCACAAATAGGGACAGCTGACCACTGTTACCCCTTAAACTTTGAACATTTTAAGGCATACCAAAGTATATCAATAGTTGTACTGTTGCTATTTTTTAATTGCCACGTTTTCTAGTGTTATTCCTCGCTATATTCACTGCAATATTACTGCTGTGACCTGCTGTGTCCTGCTCTTCACTATTATTCACCTCCACTTTCTTTTCTCCATCCTCTTCCATTCTCTCCCTTTCGTACCTTTATCTTCCCGTCCTTACCCTTTCACTATGGCTTTTTTTTTGCTATGTCCCAACCGCCTCCCTTCTTGAATGACGAGGGTGAACAACTTCTCACATGGAAAAAATGTGTTAATCTATTTGAATCCTATTTGATAGCTATAGGGGGTGACAGATTCTCAAATGTGCGTAATCAACACATTATTTTGCATAATCTGGGCAAGCATGCCGGAGAAATTTATGATGATTTACCTGATCTTGCTGAGAAAAGTCAAAGTACGAATGAAGATGGCATGGGGGATATACAACAAGATGTTTATCATGATACCCTTAAAAAATTGGACATTCGGTTTGCGGAGAAATTGAATGTAGTCCTAGAACGGCATACATTTTTGTTCAAGATCTCAAGGCAAGAATGAAGAAGTGGTTAATTACATACCGGTTTTAAAGAGGTTTAGCTGCCACATGTGATTTTGGTATACTGTCTGAATTTTTAATTAAGGATCAGCTGGTGAGGTGCACCAGTGATAGAAAGATTCAAGATAAACTTTTGGATGATGCACCCGATCTTAAAAGAGCAATACACATTGCGAAAAGCATAGAACATGCTGCCTTTTGTGAAATGAAAGAAGCAGTTGATGTCAAACATGATGTCAAACATGTCACTGATAAAAATGTGCACAAGGTTTTGGGGAAAGAAAACAAACCTGTTACCACCGAGAGTCCTAAGCAAAAGAACGAGCCTACAAAATGTAGATGTTTCAGGTGTGGGAATCCTAATCACTTAGCCAATAACATCAGGTGCCAAGCTAGAGGAGTAGTATGCAAGAAATGTAATAAAAGAGGAAATGTTTCTAAAGTTTGCAGAGACATGCAAAGGAATGTCACTCACTTAGTCAATTGTGAAGAAAATCATAACGAAGACATAATCTTTCACATTGAAGACAACCTAGGAGTCTACAATAACAACTATCCCACATGCAATATACTCTTGGATGACGTTCCTTTTACAGTGTTTGCAGATTCATGCTCCCCTTTTACCTTGATAAATGAATCATATTTGGTGGAGAATTATAAGAACAAAAGTTATACCTTTCTACCACCTGATGTGAATCCTGGGGGTTACAACAATGACCCCATACCATTGGTTGGCATGTTAGTATTGCAAATCGTGTTCAAGGACAGATCCACCATAGCTGGTTCAAACTTGCTAGAGTGGAAACATCAGAACGATCTAGGGATAAAGTTAGATCCTAATGCCCCTGAGCCAGTCTATCTTGTAAATGAATCCATGACTGGTAAAAACATTTGTAAAAAAATGTCCAGAGGTTTTCTCCAACAACTTGGACTTACACAAGGGCTACCTCGACAAAATCAAATTGAAGGATCAGCACAAACCTGTTGTACATAAAGCTAGGTCAGTTCCATTACTGGCACGGGACCCTTTGAAGAAGGAATTGGATAAACTAGAATCCAATGGCCTTATTGAAAAGATTGAATGTTCAGAGTGGCTCACCCCCATCGGTATAGCATCCAAGGAAGGGGGTAAGAGCATCAGGTTGTGTGTCAACTTGAGAGATCTAAACGCAAACATTTGGGTGGACAGACGTCCCCTCCCTAACATCAATGAAATGCTTAGCGTCATTCAGGGAGCCAAGAACTTTAGCGTTCTGGATCTTTCGGCGGCATACCACCAGGTGGCTCTTCATCCTGATTCCAGAGCCCAAACATCTTTCATAACTCCATTTAGTGCATACCAATATTAAAGAATGCCCTTTGGATTAGCATCCGCTGCT
The DNA here is from genome assembly GCF_964204655.1 of Triturus cristatus. Classification (NCBI taxonomy): domain Eukaryota; kingdom Metazoa; phylum Chordata; class Amphibia; order Caudata; family Salamandridae; genus Triturus; species Triturus cristatus. Next base: position 504,091,100 of record NC_140583.1, on the reverse strand, counting down.
GCAGTTTTCCAGCGCATCATGCAGCACATATTACAGGGCACTGACAAAGTACTATGCTTCCAGGACGACATCCTTAAGTATAGTGAATTCAAAGGAAGAGTACAATAGAGTTCTTGAGGAAGTCCTGATGAAGTTAAGCAAGACAGGGTTTACCACACAGATTGACAAATGCAAGATTGGAGTGAAATCTGTAGTGTACCTCGGTCATACCTTCACCAGTGAAGGTATAAGTCCCAAGTCCAGTCTAGTTGATGCTGTCAAATTAGCTCCAGCACCCTCCAACAAGGAGGAGCTTAAGTCATTTTGGGTCTGATTGAGTACATGTCTAAATATGTTAAAAGAACTTCGCTGATTATGTGCATTCTCTCAGATCTCTGTTAAAAAAGGGAACTCTCTTTGAATGGAATATGGATTGTCAAAAAGAATTCTTGAACATCAAACAAGCCATGGCAGAAGCACCTCTTTTGAGCATGTCCCTCGACCTCTCGCAGTCTGGCTTCCGAGCCAACCACAGCACCGAGACCGCCCTGATCGCAGCCACCGATGACATGCGAACCCTGCTCGACAACGGAGAAACAGCGGCCCTCATCCTCCTAGACCTCTCCGCAGCCTTCGACACGGTCTCCCACCGTACCCTAGTGCAGCGCCTCAACAACGTCGGAATCCAGGAGAAGGCACTGGAGTGGATCATCTTCTTCCTCACCGGAAGGACACAGAGAGTCCGCCTCCCACCATTCAGATCAGAAGCCACCGAAGTCATCTGCGGCGTTCCTCAAGGCTCCTCGCTTAGCCCAACCCTCTTCAACGTCTACATGAGCCCCCTCGCAGCCATTGCACGCCAGCACAACCTCAACATCATCTCCTACGCCGACGACACCCAGCTGATCCTCTCCCTCACCAACGACCCCGACACCGCCAGAGCCAACCTACACGAAGGGATGAAAGAGGTAGCAGAATGGATGAAGAACAGCCGCCTGAAACTGAACTCGGACAAGACGGAAGTCCTCATCCTGGGTTCCTCACCCTCCGCCTGGGACGACTCCTGGTGGCCCCCCGCCCTAGGCAACGCACCCAAACCAACAGACCATGCTCGCAACCTGGGCTTCATCCTGGACTCCTCCCTCTCCATGACCAGACAAGTCAACGCCGTCTCCTCGGCGTGCTTCAACATCCTGCGCATGCTACGTAAGATCTTCCGGTGGATCCCCACCAAGACCAGGAAAACGGTCACCCAGGCCCTCGTCACCAGCCGTCTGGACTACGGCAACTCCCTCTACGCCGGAACCACCGCCAAACTCCAGAAGAGACTCCAGCGGATCCAGAACGCCTCAGCACGTCTCATCCTGGACATCCCCCGCCGCAACCTCATCTCCGGACACCTGAGAGACCTGCACTGGCTCCCGGTCAACAAGAGAATCACCTTCCGTCTCCTCACCCACGCACACAAAGCCCTACACAACCAAGGCCCAGGATACCTCAACAGCCGCCTCAACTTTTACGCTCCCAAACGCCAGCTTCGATCGACCAGCCACGCCCTCGCCGCCGTCCCCCGCATCCGAAGAGCCACCACAGGAGGAAGGTCCTTCTCCTACCTCGCCGCCAAGACCTGGAACTCCCTCCCGACCCACCTCCGCCTTACCCAGGACCACCTCGCCTTCAGGAAGCAGCTCAAGACCTGGCTGTTCGAGCAGTAGCGGACCACCTCCCCTAGCGCCTTGAGACCCTCCGGGTGAGTAGTGCGCTATACAAATGCTTTGATTGATTGATTGATTGATTGATTGATTGATGTTTAACCCCAATGCCAAAACCACCTTAACCACTGATGCCAGTATGAAGGGATTAGGTGCATCTCTCACACAAGTTGTTGATGGGAAAGAGAAAATAATAGATTTTGCATCCAGAACTCTAAGTGTCCCTGAACGTTACTACTCCACCATAGAGAAGGAGGCTCTTGCCTGTTTTTGGGCGGTAAACCATTTTAAGTTCTTTCTTTGGGGGATCTCTTTCACTATAAAAACTGATCACAAACCCTGTCTACCTTTGTTCTCCACCAAGTGCATTGAGACCACCGCCCGCATCTCTAGATGGGTGTTGGGTCTACAAGGATTCAATTACAGCATGATATATGTACCAGGTGAAAAGAACCAGGTTGCAGACTGTTTGTCTAGACTTCTAATTGAGGTAGAAGATTCTTACACCAAAACCGCTGATTACGCCATTCTTTCTATTGACATTCCGGCCATCAGTAAAGATGAGTGGGAGAAATGTGTTCAGGACAACGTCACCTTGGTGCCTCTCAAACAGCTCATTAGTAAAGGATGGCCCAAGTACCTCAATGATGTCCCTGAGAACCTTAAAACGTTTTGGTGTGTAAGAGGTGAACTATCTATTATCGGAAACCACATACATAGGTGCAACAAAATTGTACCACCTAAAGGCATGTATGAACTCATTATTCAAGTGGCTCACGAGGGTCACCCCGGCAGGAGTTTGACAAAGAGCAAGATTAGAAATGATTACTGGTTTCCTAACATGGACTATATGACAGAAGAGGTGGTAAAATAATGTTTGGCTTGCGGGTCCAGTGACAAGACTAAAATTACCCGTAAGGCTCCCCTCCTTCCAATCCCAGTTCCATCCAAACCATGGGACAAGTTAGGACTTGACATCATAGGTCCCCTCAATCTACTCAATCCTGTCAGAGATTCATGTTTGTGTTAATTGACTGTCACTCTTGCTGGATTTGCACTAAATCCGTCACAACTATGACCACATCAGGAATGATTGAGTTCCTCAAAGACACGTTTGCTAAAGAGGGTATTCCCAACACCTTTGTCTCCGCCAATGGAGTTCAATTCACTTCTGAAGAAATTAAACTGTTTCTGGGAACCTTATCTATTACTCATGTAAAATCCCCCCTTTATTGTCCTAAGCCCAACGGGTTGGTTGAGAGGACCAACAGGATGATAAAGGATACTATCCAATTAGCTTGTGCCTCCAGAAATCCTGTCGGCGATGCCATAAACATTTTTTTATGTTCCTACCACACTACTCCTAATAGTGTCACCGGAGTGTCTCCTTTCACTTCTCTCAAGGGAAGGAATCCTGGCTCAAAATTGACTCCCAACTGGCTCAATGGGGGATGTCCTGTTTGGCTTGACAGAACAACAGTCTCAGACAAAGTTAAGAGGCATCAGACTGCGTACAAGTCCAAGTATGATCAGAATGGTGAACTAGCAACAGAGAATGGCAGGTGGATCAGTGGGTGGTAATCAAAAGACCCAATGTTAATTGTTCTAAGGTCTCTGCCTACTCCAAACCTCTAAGAATTAAACGTGTCAATAACAATGCTGTGTTACTGGAGGATGGTAGCACTTGGAGCATGGACAATGTGGCGGCTTGCACACCTGAATTCAACTGATCCGAAGGACTTGAAGCGTTCCTTCCCAGCGCCAGATCATCCAAGGATGTCAGGAATCATCATCCACCCAGGTGGCAAACTGACTATGAAATGTGTCGTTATCTTTGTGGGTGTTCCTGCCATAATGCTCTGTTATACTTACTGTGCATGTTATCTACTCGCTTGTTTTCACTTGTAAGGGAGATGTGTTGTAATTTATCTTTATAACAGCTGTATTGTATTTACCATCCTTTAAGCCCCTTCTCTTACCCTCCTTTCCCTCTCCCTTCCTCCCCTCCACTTTCCACCTATTTGGAATCTTCCACCCTTAGAACCCTGGTATTGAAGCTCGCTTTAGAATGTTCAGTGCCTGTGAGTTGGTGCTGGAGGATCAGACAATAAAGACATTTACTCACTTTCCTGAGTCTTCATCTTTCAATATTATTATAACATATAAAGGCATTATATAGGTCCTATATGACCCGACTTCCTCCAACTCAGTAAAGCATTTTTAACAAAAACCTCAAAAAAATTCCCCGAATGGGCTTGAAAGGGTCTGCCATGTTGAAAGCTTGCCTTCATTCGGTTCATCCAAACCGTCAAAGCACACATGAATAGCAATCAATTGTTTAAATACTCTTTCTCAAGTTCCAATGAAATATGATAAAAAAATAAAAACTGCCATAAAAACCAATCCAGATTTTCTTCTGGTAGAAAGTGCATTGTACAAATAGCCATTATGTAAAAGAAGAAAAGAAGAGAGACAAAATTCCACTCGAGCAGATATCAGTAATGCCTAGTACCTAATGGCTTCTCTGGTAGGGGATACCTCCTTCTCGATCAAAGTTATAGCCTATTTGGTGCCTAAACCAGATATTCACTAAAAAGTAGCTTACGGAAAAAAACAAGAGGAATTGAAGGATTCGTTTTAAGGATCCTATGAGCAACCCGGTGGTGTCTTATTCACAAATTCATACAGATTGGTCGCATCCACTTCCTTCGAGGTTGATGGTATTCAATGCAAAATAACAAAATATGTACCTTGGTCTTCTTCCCTAAGCCATAAGCAGGACACACAAATGTGTTGTGGTTAGTAACCCAGGTGGTAGAGGATCTTAAAGGCAGACAGCCCAGGTTAAATCTTATGTACAGACTTTTGGCCAGCAGTGGCGAGATCAGGTCTAAAAATGACTCAAAAACAGGGTATAGCTTAAAGCTTAAAAACTGAGTGGTTAAAAGCCCTAAGGACGTAATGGTAGCATATTTATATGTCACAAACGCCCAATACTTGGCCTTCGCTTTAGCTTTTGATTGTTCTCCTATTTTCCCAGGGCTATCCCACAGCTTGACTAATCCTAATGTCTTGCACCAAGTTGCTAGATAGAGAAGCCAAGGAATTTGATTTGCACCACTGATCATTAAGACTTCCCTCAATGACTCACAATAGTCAGTTTGCGCTTATGGTCCATGCCTGAGCTGTCAGTACATCAGGGATTTAAGTGAAGCCACATCCCCAATTCTCTTTATCCCTAGATCGAAAAACAGTGGGATCAGTGGAGTACTAACTGGAACAGAAACGATGGATCTAACATACAAGTTCTCACATACCACCAGTCTGTGGGCATCAACGTGACCCCATATCTCTGCTCCATAGAGAGTAGCACTCTGTGCTTTTGCCCGCTAAACCTCCAGGGCAGGGGTAAGTGACTGAGTCTGTTTGTAAAATCGAAGTAGAGGTTTAGTTCTATGGCAACTAAGTGAATCAGCCAACCTCACCCCTAGGTAATCAAAGCTGGTTACCCTCTCAAGGGATTTTTCAGCAATCCTCACTGTTCATGATGTGGCTTTGGCCTAACCAAAGACCATGAACTTGGTTTTCTCTGCATTCAATTCTAGGCCCCTTGCTTTGCAGAAAGCCAGAAATGTATCTAATAAGTTCTGTAAGCCCATAAGGCTTCTCGAGATGAATAAAGAATCATCTGTGAATAGCAGGATTGATATCTTTTTGCAATTTAGGACTACAGAATAGTTTTTGCAGTTACTTAGGACGTTGACAACCTCATTTGCATACAGGGAAAACAGGGTTGGCGCGACTACGCAACCTTGTTGCACCCAGCGCCGTATAAGGATTTTACTAGTTAATTAACCCTGTTTCCCCTATCTGACCTGTGCTTTGTTACCCTGGTGCAACCTCTCAAGAAGATTTACCAGATTACTAGGTGCTAGGTGCACCAAGCCTTTATAAAACTTTCCAGAGTAATTCTCAGGGTACCAGGTCAAAGGCCGCTCGTAGGTCATCAAATGCCACATACATTTTTGTTTTTTGTGCAGACCGTATGTAGGTAAGTAGTTTAAACCAAAGTACCTGATCGCATGTGCTAGTTTTCACAGGAAAGCCAGTTTAATAGGGAGACAGTATCTCATTTTCATCCATCCATTTATGTAATTTATCTAAGACTTGCTTGGCAAAACAATTCTGTAAGTTGTCTATCAGGCTGATTGGTCTGTAATTGGAGGGGACTGAAGCATCTCCTTTCTTGTGGATAACAAATAGCTCTACATCTCGCCACGTCTCTCGAATTTCTCCCCTATCCACAACAGCATTGGACAACAAATTAATATGTGGGGGCCATACAAAGGGCTTCTGATTCATACAGATCACCGGGTATCCGGTCAGGCCATGGTGCCTCTCCGATTTTTAATCTGTCAATAGCCCTGAATGTGTTGTCTAGCGTAACAGAGAGATCCATAATATTGTTTACGCCTGAGAACATACCTAAATCTCGGGATGAATATGGCAACATGGAGTAGTGACACTGTCTAAGCTCCTGTGGGCTATGATTTTTTAAAAGGAATGATTATCATTGCTCCAAGCGGCCATCAATAGATCCGGACAGTTTTTATCTTCCAAGTCACATTTAGCTTGGGTAAGAGCACTCCTGTGCCTATTTTGGGCTGTGACTAGATCTAAACAATCATCCTCTCTAACAACAATTCACGCATTGCTTTTTGAAACTCATGGTTGAACAATCCTCTTTTCCTCCTCACAAAAGGTTTATTCCCAGAAATCCTGCCTAAAAAAACATTTTTCAGTGCCTCATAGAACTTGCTATGTGTAGCAAGGATATGCTCGGGCAAGCACTTTCTATGTCCTTAAGATAGTGCACAAATAGCTTGTAGATCTTTGCGTGCAAATTACTGTCTTCAAGAACCCTGGGCCATGTTACTCCCTGTGGTTATTTTTTGTAAGGGGTTCTTGGACTGTGGAATAACATCCGGGCAAGTCTCTTTTTAGAAAAGTGCCTCTCATAGATGAAATCAAGGGGTTATGATCACTCTCAATTCTGGAGGGAATCACCATGTCGTCCACTAGTGACCAAATGCTGATGTCCACCAAGATGTAATCGGTGACACTAAGACTAAAATCTTGCTTAGGCTGCCTATCAGGATCAGAGCGCGTTCTATCATTGCACGCCCTTAGACTCCTCCTGACCACTAAAGAGGTGGGCTGGAAGGCTGCATTAGTGAGATGACACCTATGGGCTTTGTGGGCTGGGCTAGGAATTCCCCAGAGCTCATCTTGTTCTTCAATGAAAATGTAGTTAGAGGATAAGATTCAAATGTGGTATTAAAGTCCCGACCAACTATAATTTTAGTCTGGGGCTGGTAAGGACCATTTGTATCATCAAGCAAGGTCAAAGTTGGGGAATCAGTGCCAGTGGGAACAGACCTAGCGTAAACATTTAGAACAGTTAGAATCAGACCCGAGGGAAAGTTAAGCTAAATCCCCATTAGATCATGTGATTCAACCAGGAGCTTTTTATGGATGCAAATTATAGCATTTTTTACAAGAGTAGCTAGGCTCGCTTGCTCTACCTGATTTCTGTGGTGACAAGGATTCCACAATATAAGTGGTGTAGCTATCTATGAATATCCTTTCTACAGCCCAAGTCTCTTGGAAAATGCAAATATTGTTGCCTCCAACAAAAGCAAGACACACAAGGTCAGGGAGTTTGGAATAAATCCCAGCCAGATTTCAAGAAATAATGGACAGATGGGTTGTTGCTTCTGAGGCTGAAACAGTAGGACTAGGTGTAGACCTAGTTCTGGAAAATAGGTAATATCATTAGAAGAGAAGAATTTATTAAGTGTCAACTCTTGGCTAGTAAAGGAGGAATAAGCAGCAGCAATTGAACTAGATGTCTTATTCGATGTGAGACAAGAGGCTGGACATGCATTGCTTATAGAGTTCCCCTCTGAGGGAGCTGCTTTGACTGATACAATAGTGGGCTCTATAGCAATGGGGTCCACACCTGGTGAAACACTAGTTATGACAGGATATAGGATATGTATCGGTTTAGTAGATTCCTCAAGTCAGTCTACAGTGACCATCAGAAGTGACATATCCTACCTATGTCGGACACCTGGTAAATTGGCTCTTAGCCTATAATACTTAAACTGAACACTTGAATGATTGGGTGGACTACTCCTAATGTCAAGAGCCACAAGATTCTCATCTATCTTTCCATCTTTGAGGGTCAACTCAATTAAGTCACACACTGGACTACATGTAGAACTCCTCTGGATGCTGAGGAAATCTTCTTGAATCACCGAACAGCAGCCCCTTACATGCCTGATCAAGAGCGTGACCTTGTTGGTTAGTGGCTCCTCTGACTCATATCTACAATGAGGTGGGAGTTTTTGAACATTAGTTACAGTTATTCGATTAGTAGTTAAATTACACTGGCAGTTAAGATTCCCTACAGGTTGAAGACTCCCCCCCAATCGGACCTATCTTTCATGCATATTATCTGTATTCCCCGTAAAGCCAATTGTTAGCCTACCATTACTACTTACAGGCTTCTTTAGGACAGGCCTCACTCACTTTAAATGTATCTGAAGTTGATGCATGAAGTTTTATTGCGATCTGTAACATGCACACAACACCCATTGGGCTCAAAGGGCTTCAGCATCCCCCCCGTCGTGTTTCGCAGCCCAGGCTGAGACAGTTGCCCGGCACACACACAGCCGCGCCCGAGTGCTTCACAGGTCTTTAAAAGACCATTGCTTGTTAATGAGGATTTGTAGTTTTTCACCCCTTCTTATAGCCCCTGCATTTCCACTCTGCATATTGCTGTAAGTCAGCCCCCCCCCGAAATCTTTAGTAGCCTTCCCTGAAATCTTTATACAATTAGAGCTCAGCACCACGCTTGACATTCAAATAGGCCCCAAGTCTCCATCCGCAGGAACCGGTGCAAGGAAAATGCCCCTATAATCAGCCCACCGCTTCCAGATCTTGAAGTGTTTCCGAGGACACCCACGCGCCCTAAAGATCAGCAACTCCAGGCCCATATTGAAATCTAAACCTCATTTCCAAACATTGAAAGAGGGAGCCGCCGGGGCCTTCCACGCCCGAGCCAGATCCCGCTTGGCTGTCGTTAGGCCCAGAAGCAGCAGGTGACGCTTATAAATATTACCCCCAATATCAGCCATAACATGGAGCAACACCAATATGGGGTCTACAGGGAGATCCCAGCCCAACACTTCTGATAAGCACCCTAACACTCTCCCCCAAAACCGGTGCACCGTAGGGCAGTGCCAGACCGTGTGCACCAAAGACCCCACCTCCCGCCCACAACTAAGGCAGTCCGGGGAGGCGATAAGACCCGCCCGCCATAGCCGCTGTCGCGTGTAATAAGTCCTGTGCAGATACCGAAATTGGACGAGACGCAGGCGGATCGCTATACTAGCCTCACGGGGGGAGGCCAGTGCCTCCCTCCAATCCGCCTCGTCCAATGGCCCAACGTCCGTCTCCCACCGCTCACGCAGACCCTGCAGGGACGGAGCACTATGAATCACCAGAGACCGATATATTTTAGAAACTTTCTTCTCTTGGAGATCCCCCATGAACACCTGAGCCTCAAGGGGACTGAATTCAGGGATGGATTGAAGACCCTCCAGTCTGGGGGCGAGGGCATGGCGCAGTTGGAGGTATTTAAAGAACTGCGTCCGTGGCATTTGATACTCATACTGTAAGACCTCAAAGGATTTCATCACACAGCCCTGAACCACCGATCCCAATGTGGAGATACCAATTCTGTCCCAGTCCCTAAAAGCAGAGAGGGTCGCAGCCCATTCTGCCACAACGGAGTTTCCCTGGTATGCCTACCCCACCAGCCAATATGACATAGAGCCCGGCGCCACACCTGAAACACCACTTGAGTGACCGGTGGCAATGCTTCCCGCAGTAAAGCAGGGTATGTACCGTATGTGGGTCCATAAGTCGCCTCTCCACCGCATACACCCTTTCACCATTTGTTTAGGACCAATAAATTGGAGGCGTAATAATAGTATAAGATATCGGAGGCGGCCAGTCCCCCGTCGTACACTGACAAAAAGCAGACCCTCAGCAACACCCTGGCCAGACCCCCTTCCCACAAAAATTGACTCAGCACCGCATTAATCTTACGAAACCAACGGAGAGGAATCTCATAAGGGTGGTTTTGGAGCTGGTAAAGAAGTCGATGTAGCGCCACCATCTTAAAGATGGCAGAGCGGCCACAGATAGTGAGAGGCATACGCGCCCAGAGCTTAACATCCCGACATACTTTCTCCCATACCGGCACCACGTTGCGCTCCCAGGCGATCGTCGGTACGTCGGTCAGAAAGACCTCCAGATATTGCAGCCCCCCGGCCGCAACCCGCAGTGACGCCGTCCACTCACCCTGTACGTCCCGGCCGCCCAGCACCCAAAGGGTGGATTTCCTCGGGTTCATGTATAGCCCGGACGTCTCCCCAAAGACCTGCATCATGCGGAGCAGCCGCGGCCCTGTTTTATCGAGATCTAACAGGAAGAACAAAACGTCGTCGGCATATAGGGCAATACGGTCCGAGAGGCCATGTTCCCATTCAAACCCTGTGTATTGCGCATCCATACGGACCCAAGAGGCCAGTGGTTCCATGGCCAAGGCAAATAGGTAAGGCGACAGGGGGCAGGTTCAGCCGTTGCAGCAAGGCAAAGAGATAGCGCCAACTAAGAGAGTCAAAAGCTCTATCCATGTCGGCCAAAAGGAGAGCTGCCCGAGCCTCACGCCGCTGGACCGCAGCAATTGCCACATGTGCACGCCGGATGTTGTGACGCGTTGCCCTATGAGGCATAAACCCGGCTTGGTCCGGGTGGACCAGGGTATTAATATAAGGCAATAGTCGGTTGGCCAGAGCCTTGGCCAGAATCTTCGCCTCCACATTCAGAAGGGAAATCGGTCGGTAAGAGACATGTTGTTCAGGAGGGCGACCCGGCTTGTGGAATACGACCATCTCTGCATGTCGCCAGTCGGCCGGCAAAACCCCCCGCTCACAAGCATCTTCCACCACCGCATGATAGTGGGGCCCCAGTTGCAGAAAGTATTTCCTGAAGAACTCACTCGGGAACCCATTCGGGCCCAGGGCCTTCCCGACGGACAAGCTCCCCAACGCTGTCCCCAGCTCATCTACCGTTAGCGGTCTGTCCAAGTCTACACGCGCCTCATCCGAGAGGCCTCTAGGGGGAAGGTCATCGAGGAACCGATCCACAAGCCCCCCGGGTACGGTCTCCCTCGGTTCGTACAACTCCGCATAGTATGCTGCAAAGCTGTCCGCTAAGGCGCCAGGGTCTGTCAGCACTCGGCCCTCTCTATCTGTAATCCCTGGGAGGGTCTGCGCCTGATGCTGCCCCTGACACAGCCTATAAAGCATTGTCCCTGATTTGTCCCCCCACTGATAAACCCGGCTTCTCGTAGCTAACCATGCCTGCCTCGCTTCGTCCAGCAAGAGCAAGGCATAGGTTTGCTGGGCATATTGCAACTGACGCCGCAGGGCCCCACCTGACTCCCCCTGGCTTCTACTCTCAAGCTCCCTAATCTCGCCCTCTGCCTGGACCAATCCCGCGTCGCGCGCTCGGCAGGCCGCCGCACTATATGAGATGTCAACTCCCCGCAGCGTTGGTTTCCATGCTTCCCATAAGATATCAACTCCTGACACCGAGCCCACAGTCCGGGCCCAGTAAAAATCCAAAACCTCCGTCATACGGGCACAGTAGTCTTCTTGCTGAAGATGCCAGCCCGAAAGGCGCCAACGAAATTGCCCACTGACCCCCCCGAGCGGCATACGAAGCGAGACAGGGGAATGATCCGACAAACCACGCGGGAGGATATCTGCCTCCACCCCCCGCGCCACCGCGGCCCCCGATAGGAAAATGTAGTCTAACCGAGAAAATGATCCATGCACTGCAGAGAGGTAAGTATACGCCCGTGTATTCCCATGAAGCCGCCGCCATGCATCCACCCAATTAAGACCGTCGGCCAGCGCCTGTAGGTTGGTCGGCCGATCATCGCCTCGCGTACCAGTCCCCGAACAGCGATCCCGCAACGCCACCATTACATCGTTCCAATCGCCGCCTACTATACCTGCTGCCAACGGCATCTCCGCCCATACACTCACGGAAAACATTTTTTTTAATATAACGGAACATTGTTCTTTCAGACCCACAGGACTTCGATGGGCAGTACTTTTGCCCCCAAGCTTAGCAGGACTGAACTGAAGCTGGACTGGGGTGGCTGAGTGAGCTAAAGAATGATGATGGATTAAACCCAGATCAGTTGACTGGGGGTGAGTGCTTGCAATGTCTAACACTCCGCCCATTATCCCCTTTGGTTCTGCTGTGTTCGCCCTAAGTTGGCAGGATATGCCCAGACATGGGTCCCTTGCTCACTTTGCCACTGGATTCAAGCTAGCCTGGCCGATGACGGCTGATTAGCCAGAAACCGGTCCCAGGATGAATGTTTCAGGGCCAGGGAAGACATGGCTTGGCAGTTCGGGCTGGATTGTTCCCATGAGGCACAGGGTCAGACTGATTTGCATATGGCCATGTCTGAACTGGGGTGGCGGACTGAGCTAAAGAATGATAATGGATTAAACCCAGCTCAGTTGACTGGGGGTGAGTGCTTGCAATGTTCAACACTCCGTCCATCATCCCCTTTGGTTTTGCTTAGCAGGGCTCCATGACAATGATTTTAAAAGCAAACATTTCGTCAGTGATACTAATCCTTTCAGAACCAAGATTCTCTTTTGGAAACGTAACATCGACGATGTTATTATGATCTGGAACGACACCCCAGCCACCCTACCAGAGTTTCATGGATGGAATAACACCAGAGATGAATTTCTCAAATTCACGTACACGGCGAGTGAACATAAATTGGACTTCCTGGACATTACCATGTACACAGAAAATAACAACATCAACACCAAAACATTCTACAAACCAACTACCAAGAACAGTGTTCTCTTATATAACAGTTTTCATCCACTTCCGCTAAGAGAAAATCTCTCTTACAGCCAATTTTTACGGATCAGAAGTAACCGCAGCAAAATACAAGACTACAAAACACAAGTGCAAGACCTGAGTCTCAAACTGAAAGCAAGGGATTACCCTGACAAACTAATACAAAAGTGTCAAAAGAGGGTAAGAAACCAACACAGAGACAATTTCCTAGAGACCACAAGTAAGGACCAAAACTAAGACATCCTCACGTGCGTTACAACATACAACACGGCTTCAAACACAGTTAAAAAAATTGTAAGCAAAAACTGGTGGGTCCTCACATCAGGAACCCTCAAGTGGCCTAAACCAAGATTTGTGACCAAGAGTACTAAGAACATCCGCGACTTACTGGAACAACCCAGAGCACCACCCGTCAGGCCTTTACATGGACTAAATAACTAATATGTGGAACCTCCCACCCATAATTGGCCACTAGCCCTGCGGGTCCTGCTTCGTATGCAAACTTACAAGAACAAACAAAAAACGATCTAAAATGGACTCTGAGACATCATACGAACTGCAATACCACCCATGTCTTCTATATGATCACTTGCCCTTGTGGCCTGAAATACATAGGCATGACATGTCAGAAGGGAAAACAGAAAATCTGTAAGCAGCGAAGCAACATTAAGAGAAATAAAAGAACCACCAAAATGAGCACTCATTTCATCAACTTCAAACACACAATTGAAGAAATTAGCTGGTTGGTCCTTGAAAAACTAAATTCAAAATGAATTAATGAATTTTTAAAATGAACAATGGTGGGTCCATTGTCTTCAGACCTATCACGATGGGCTGAACGATAATATACTGTGGCACTCATTCTTGTGTTAAAGAATAAGAACTATGACGACCCGTTAAACAATATCTGTCTGAAACAAGCCAGGCCATACTAGAATTCAACTGCTGACATCATACCAGTGGAGCACTATTCACTGTGTCCAGCAGCAACACCCCGCTTTTTAGAGAATTTAAATAAACTTTCATATTCTCAAATAATTGTTGACTCTCCATTCAGAAACACATAGTCTTTCAACGATGCCAACCTATTTGGTCATCACCTATTATGTACAAATAGCTTCCTCTACCTGCCGCGTCACCGGGGCATGGAAGACAGAGCCAGCACAAGTTGCAGACAGGACCTCACAAAGGTATTCCTCCATTTTAGATGGCGGCACGCTTTCCACCTCCACGCATTATACCACTAAAACTCTATTCCCTTTCCTTCCCACTAATAGAGAGTCCAGCCGCCCGTCCCCCAATGAAAAAACATGATCATCTCCTAATGAGGTATTGGTTTCGATCACTAATCTAGATATGCCCAATAGCTTTTAATGCGCCTAAGTACCGCTTCACGTTTTTAACGGCATCACGCACAACGCGCGCAGGTTAGCTAGCTCTCTAACCCCTTACTGCATTGATTACAGTTTGGTTCTTATGTAACCTCTCTCAGTAGCCCTCAGAGACCATATAGTTATAGATATTTAACTATAAGCATAACGAGTTATCACATTGAGCTCACAATAGATCTTAAATTGTTGTTTTGTTCTGTTTTTATGGTCTTTTTTTTTCTTTCTTCAGTTATAGACACAATCTCATCTATAACACGTAAGTGAGCAAACAGGCTCACTCAAGTAAAAGGGTAAATGCACTACTTAATCACGCACGTTACCACACAGTATCGTGCCAATACTTGATCCTGAAGAAAGCCTACCGACCCGACTGGGCACCAATGGGCTGAAACATGTTGACCAGTTACGACCTTCACTTGGTGCCATAGAACAGTAACGCTTCTATTTCTGCACCGTTCCCTTTCTCTTAATCTTACCTCATCCTCAAGACAATCAAATCTACAATTGATAGATGGGGGTAATTTTAACCTCACTCCAATCTCACTTTCTCTGATCACAACTATAAGAAACCACTGGGTCCTCCTCCAGGTGGAGGAAAGCATAAAAAAAGATGATGATGCTTTTCACGTAACCTGCAAGGCGGAGAACCAAGATACACAGCACTGAAGGTTAATTCGTGAATGAGGGTTTTTTCAGTCCACGAGAACCCCAGACCCTGATTAGACATAGAACTTGTGATTCATTCCCCCCTGATTTTGTATCAAGGAAATAGCCAAGAGTGGCAGGTGGGAGGAAGGTTAATTTATTTCAGAAAGACATGGGAAACATCTACCTCAGATCCCTGGGTGAATCAGGTAGTGAATAGGGGCTATCAAATATATTTAATTGCCCTACCTTCAGATTCTGGGACCATAATTATGCCCTCTGCCCCAAGAAATTTGACCAAGAAACAAGCCTCGAAAATCAGAGATTAGGAAGCTAATTCTAAACAAAGCAATCTCTGCAGCTTACATTTACAAGAGATGAAATGATATCTGCTCCATGGAGGATTTCAGAATGATCATCAACCTACACAGATTCAATATCTGGGTAAAGAAAATTCCCTTTAAAATGAAAACTCTGCAAAATTTCATCGCTCTGATACTAGACAATGTGTTCTTCATAACAGTAGACCTAATGGATGCCTACTTCTATATATCTATATAGAAGACACATTGGAGGTTCATGGGTTTTGCGTTTTCAATTTCAAATCCTGTGCTTCGCTTTGAAGTAAGATCAGCATCCAGATAGTTTACCAAGAGGATGGCACTGTTGGTAGCAAACCTTCACATATAGGGTGGGAATATTTATGTGTATATGGACTGCCTGCTTCAGGCTGTCTCCAAGGAGGGAACACTAGAAGGATGCAGTGTGTTAAAGGAAAGCCTGGAGGAATATGCGTTGATGATAAATTACAAGTGGAGCCCCTAACCTCAACAGGGCATGGCTTTCATAGGAGCTCTATTCAAGACCAAGGTCGGGAAGAACTGCCCTAATATCTTTATTTTCTGATGGATACTTCTAACTGCAGATTCCTCACATTTAAAATATCCACAGGGGCCAAACTGGATTTGGAAGATTTTCAGCATACCCCCTGCATGCCAGTAGGTAGCATCTAGCCACTCTTTGTTGAGTCCGCTCCACCCCAAGTGATGGCTGGAGCTGAATATAGGCACCACTCAAATGCGCTGACATCAGTTGCTTGCTTTCCACACCTTTGTGCACTGATCCAAAACTAACTTCTACTTTTCCTCTTAATTAGTTAAGCTTTTTTCATCACAAAATTGTTTTTTTCCAGAGACCAAGGGAAATGTTGCCTCCTAAAAACACACGCTTTATTCCTTGCAGGGATTCTTGCAAACCAATGTCTGTGATGCATCCCCAGGAGATGTTGCTCTGGTATCTAGCATTAGCCCATAACTCCAAGTCATGTGTTAATGAATCCAAAGGCATTCCAGGCCCACGAAGTCAAGCTGTACGTCACTGAGCACTGGTGGAAATTGTGTAAATGCTGCTCCCGCTCAAAGTCAGGGGCACAGACTTGTTCCTATTCTCAGCCTGGTCCCCCAACAGATCTTTATTGCATTCCAAGTCTTTGGGTAAATCCAAGTAAATAATGAAACACAATTCCAACCGGGTCTCTTCCCAGCATCTTCGCTCTCCTTCTGAGAAGTTGCAAGGATGTCATGGTGCCCCACGCTCTTGCTCCTCGTGGTCTACTGAGGAGTCAATTCCGTAACTGATTCTGAAGCACCCTGAGTTTCTGGGTTTGTCAGGGATGCAGCAGGAAAATTAGGTATTTAAGGAGGCCATGCTTCACATCCTTGGCACTTGACCAGTTTCCTCTGGTGTGCGTTCAGGGTCAATTAATCTGTGGAGGACACCAGCTGGGTTTCCACCGGAGGGTTCATCCTTGGTGCCAGCTGTGCCACTTGAACCACTTTGGCTTGAGCTCCAACTCTGGAGCCAATTCCACTCCAGGCATTACAATCTACGCCCGGTGCTTGCCGCATTGACGTCAGTACCAGCACCTCCGACACCGGAGGAGGATATCAAGCTTGTAATTTTGTTCAACTACAAACCAAATCAGTCCCAAGGGAAGTCACATGTGAGTTCAGTTTCTAGTCACACAGCCCCCATTCCTTCTGACTCAGACAAGACAATGCTTTTGCCTAGAGGCTGCCCGCCAGTACTTCACCAACTGTTTGAATCGGACTCAAACCAGAGCCAACCTGCTTTTGGTGACAATGATGATCGAGATGATTTTACCCACATTTCAATGTCAATTTCTGTATAAGCAATCAAGAGGCCAGTGGGCTGGATACTTTCCCTGACACAGTCCTCCCACGGAAGTGTCAGCGGCCTTAACCATGGTAGTTACAAGGGCAGTCAAAGTCCTATATTTACAACTGCCTTCAGTTGAAGTAAAGACTAGCAGTCTCACATAGGTCCGCAACTTGGCTAATATTCTTCAGAACCTCTGCTGTCATTTAATGAAGCCCTTACTGAAGCTCTCATGGGCACTTGATCAAAGCCTTGTTCTTGTCCACTGGTAAACCAACAAGTGGTGCATCACCATATACCAACTCTTGGTGCCCCTGCCTTGCTCACACATCATCCTACTCCAGAACGTTTGATGTTGCAGACCTCCATCAGTACCTGTTAACTCCATTTTCATCAATATGACCTCCCTGGACAGGAATTCAAAGAGAATGGAGACATTTGGGAAGCAGATATTTTCCACTGCGAAACTTGCCCTTAGAAGTGTAAGCACCTGCTGTTTCCTGGGACGCTACTTTCATTCATTATGGGACTTAGTGGCCAAAATATTGCCGGGCAGTCCCAGAGAAGTTCATAGCAAATTTGGCCCAGAACATTCTGGCTGGTCAGGATGCAGCCCAAGTACATAATCAAATAAGAGTCTGTATTATTAATTGTGCCTCTGGGGGCACAATCGATGTGTGCACCCGCTTTGTGCGCTATCGGAACACAATAGTATTCCAAAAGGGGCTGCAGTGCGGTTCCTTCAGTAATACTGATAGCACTGGTGCACGTGTTGCACTGTCATTGGAGAGTGTTCACTCATTTGCACGGAGGTGTGCTCTGTGCAAATGAGGGAATCACTTTGCCTCTGGGCCAGCGCCATATTATGGACAAGGGCGCAGAAGCAAACATGCCTTTAGGAGACGCACTGAAAAAGCACCACAAAAAGGTGGCATACTTTCAGTGCACCTCGTAAAGGCAGCCCTCTTGGGGAAGAAAGGGGATTCCATGTACCCCAAGACATCCACCACCAGGTGGGTGCAGTGAGTCACTGCACCGGGCTGCAAGGGGATCTCTCTCACTTTGAAACACAGGGCAGCTTTTAAGCAGCTGCTCTATATTTCACTTGAATGTCCTGCCCCGAGGGAAGCATGAGTTCACGGCTGCCCTGGGGGGAGCACATTCTTTATAATATGGCACACTGTCCCTGTTTGTGCCCCGTGCCCTGTTTGCACCTTTTGAAAGGTGCACCATGGTGCAAAGAGGGAAAGTGCGCCGTATTAATAAGATAGCCCTAGCACTCGACACGACAGACTGCTTGGGCAAAGCAGTTGGTACTAGTGTGGTGCTCCTGCACCATCCATGGGTAAGACCCATGGAGTTTTAGGGTGACATTCAGGTTTACCTTTCAATGGGCCTTGTCTCTTTGGTGAGAAGGCCAACTCCACCCTCAAGCGTTTTAAAGAAAGCAGAGTAACTGCACACTCCTGGTGAGGATGTGGTCCGTCGTCTAGACTGCCGGCTTTGGGGCTGGAAACCAAGGTTCGAGCCTCGGGGTCGCGTCGGCACCCTGTGATTCTGGGCAAATCACTTAATCTCCCCGTGCCTGAATGTGTTCTTGTGTAACGTAACTGGTGCTCGTGTAAAGCGCTCCAATACCTTCGGGTCGAGTTCGCGCTATATATAAATCTGCATTGAAATAAAAACCTCCTTCGGCTTTTCTAAACCCGCAAGGCAGTATCCACATCAATTTAGCCCCCTGCGAGGCATCGCTAGACGCTTCGCCTTTAGACAGCCTCAAGAACCACAAACCCAGCCAGTCAGTAAGATTTATTCGATCATTACAAAAAGTAATCACAAGAACATCAGTATAAAAAAAGAAGATACAGAGCTAAGATAAGACATGCCCACAAATATCTGACATTGAAAACATAAGAGACTGCGTACAGTGCTAAGCAAACTTTAAAAAGGATGAGACGCTAACACAGACCCCAAGAGAGGTAGGGATCTGAACATTTAATTGCGCAGGTTTACACCCAGACATTGAGGCACACCGAAGTAGCGGCATTAAACACCTGTGAGTGTAAATTGTGTTATATTCCGCATTCTGGAGCACGAGGGCAGGACGCGAGTGGAATGGTGTGGGAGGGAAGGCGGTTAGACAGAAGAGAAACCTCCGTTGGTGGCAGTGTTAGTTGTTTGCTCCTTATTTTTTACTAATAAACTTACCCTTTGCCTCACTGAACCGGGAGTGCCTCATAGCTACAAATAAAGTACAATCTACAAAAACCAAAACCAAATATAACTGAGTTTGCGGAAAATATTCATCACAGGGGCAAATAGGAACAGCAGATGAATAATACTAGCCCAGAGGGAAACAGAGGTGGCATCTAAATGTTCCTAGCCTAAACCTTACCAGGAACATCCTGTCCCACTTGCTGGCCACTACATCAAGGTAGGGTTGCACTGTTTAGTTCAATAGATGATCAGTGTTCAAAGGTCTCCAAAGTTCTTCCACCTCTCCTTCTCTCTTCCTGACATCATAAAATTAACTTTTAGCCACTGCTTATCCCTAACAGTTAATTCACTCAGGTTTAAAAAGATAGAAGGCCAACTTAAAGGCTGCCTTAAAATAACATAGCTAGGGGATCCGAAGACCCATATTTATCAATCAATCAGTCAAGTAGTAGTTATAGAGCGCGGCTTGTCACCTGCGAGGGTATCCAGGCACTTACTGCAGGTCTCATTCAAAGAGCCAGGTCTTGACCCCCTTCCTGAAGTCGGTCAGAAAGATAGAGGTGTGGAGGTGGAGAGGGAGGGTGTTCCAGCCTTTAGTCGCGAGATGGGAGAAGAAGCGCATGTGAGGGGTCTGGTAGAAGGCGAGGTGTGCTGAGCGGAGGTACCTGGGTCGGACAGTCAAAGTGTAGCCTGTAGCTCAAGTAGGCGGGTCCATGGTCGGCTTTGTATGCGTGGGTCAGGAGCTTGAAATGGCACCTCTTCTGGACTGGGAGCCAGTGGCGGTCTTTCAGATGCTGGGTGATGTGGTTTCTCTTGCGCATGTTGAGGATCAGTCTGGGGGCTGCTTTCTGGATCTTCTGGAATCTTTGCATGAGTTTGAGTGTGTTGCCATAGTCCAGTCAGCTGGTGAAGGTGGCATGCGTTACTGTCTCCCTGGTGTTGATGGGGAGCCATTTGAAAATCTTGCAGAGTGTGTAAGCAGACTGGGGAGACAGAGTGCTCCTCCACGTGGGCGTTGGAGCGTCGCCTCACTGCTTTCTCACAGTGCGAGAAGCAGAAACGTAAAATGGTATGAATACCATTTTACATTTCTGCGTCTCGCACTGCGAGAAAGCAGAAGAATGGTATGCCTGGTTGAGGGCGGGCGGGTGGGCGGGTCTGGGAGGAGTGGCTAGCCCAATGTTATGGGCGCTGACTGTTTGGTCAGCCCAGGGGCCGACCAAACCAGTAATAGCACTCTCCGTTTTATTCATGTCGGCTGCTGCGCAGCCTGCATGAAGAAAACGGCCTCCCCATAGACGCCTGCAAGGACGGTGTCCTAGCCAATCCCAACGCTGCCATTGCAGCGTTGGGATTTGCTTAGGGGAAGAGAGGGAGGCTGCCTGCTTCTGCTTCCTGTGAGCAGAGAGCAGGAGGCGAGACACGGGAGTCTGGCACCGGAGGCGAAGTCAAGTTTTTTTAAATTGAATTTTATTAAATTAGCCCCCCCACTCCCCACGCAACCCACCGCCCCCCTCCCACGATTCATGCCTGCCGTCACTGTGAGGAGACGGTGTTGACCTGACATTTCATGGAGAGTTCACTGTCCAGGATGATGCTGAGGTTGCAGGTGTGGCCTTTCGACGTGGGGGTGGGTAAAATTCCGGCACCCCCCAGGAGTCATTCCAGAGGGCGGTGTGTTTGCAGAACATGAGAACTTATGTCTTGTCCATGTTAAGTTTTAGGCAGTTGTCCTTCACCCATGCTGAGATGTCCTTCATGCAGTTGTGGAAGTTGGTCTTCGTTGCGGACGGTTCGGCAGAGAGTTATAGGATGAGCTGTGCGTCGTCGGTGTAGTGGATGATGTTGATGTGCGATCTGACAATATAGTCATGTAGACGTTGCAGAGTATTTGGCTGGGGGAGGAGCCTTGGGGAACACCGCAGATGTTGTGCTTGGCTTGTGATGTGAAGGGAGGGAGGCGGACTTTCTGGGTACGTCCTGTGAGAAAGGATACCGTCCATCTGAGGGCGTCGTCTTTTATACCAATCTGGTGCAGGCAACTGATGAGTGTGTGATGGGGGACCATGTCAACGGCGGCGGTGAGGTAAAGCAGGATCAGGGTGGCGGATTCTCCTCTGTCGAGTAGGGTGCGATGTTGTCATGTTGCGTTGATCAGAGTTGTCTTGTGCGGTGATTAGTTCTGAATCCTGATTGGGAGGGTTCTAGCAAGTTGTTTCTTTCCAGGTGTTTGGTGAGTTGTAGATTGATGGCCTTCTCCAATAATTTGGTGAGGAATGGGAGCAGTGAGATGGGACATAGTTCTGAAGTTCGTTGAGTTTTGCCAAGGGTTTCTTGAGGGTGGGCTGATCTCAGCGTGTTTCCAGGTGTCGGAATAGGTGGCCGTGGTTAGCAAGGCATTGATGATAGTGGTGAGTTGGAGGCTGATCTCGTCTCTTCCGAGGTTGCAAAGTCAGTGGGGGCAGGGGTCGGTTGGTGGCGGTGCTCCTGAGTGGATGGAGTTCATAAGGGTGGTTGTGTTCGGTGCACTAAGGCGTTTCCATGCGTTGAGTGGATAGTCGGCAGTGGTGATCGATCAGAGGCTGTGGAGGTTGGAGGGTTGGAGATCGAAGTTCTTATAGATGGTTGCTATCTTGTTGTGGAAATGGTCGGCGAGGGCGTCACAGAGTTCTAGTGAGGGGGTCGAATTTTCGGAATCACAGGTTAAACAGTCCATTATTTTCTCTTGATTAAAAATAGCCTCCGTATTGCACCATATAGAAAACCCCAACATTAAAGGGGCCAAAATAATATAGGGCCCGATGCACAGAACTAACTTAAGACAAAATTCTAAACCTACTACTTTTGGTATTCACAGAAGTTAGGATTTTGTCTTAAGTTTGTCTTAAGATAAACTTATGACAGACTTAAGACAAACTTAAGACAGACGTAAGACAGACTTAAGACAATCTTAAGACAAAATCCTAACTTAAGTCTGTCTTAAGTCTGTCTTAAGTCTGTCTTAAGTCTTTCTTAAGTTTGTCTTAAGACAAACTTAAGACAAAATCCTAACTTCTGTGAATACCAAAGGTAGTAAGTTTAGGATTTTGTCTTAAGTTAGTTCTGTGAATCGGCCCCATAATCTTTCCTATATGATAGCCCAAGCTCCTCATGAACCACAGAAGTCGGGGACCTCACAGGAAGTCCCAAGACACATCTGTACACTCTGTTTTCTTCAGTCAACTTCAGCAGTTAAAACCCTTATAACCCAACACACCAGAACTATATGCCAAAATTGGTAAGCATTTTCTTTTATTTATTCCAACAAGTGGAGAAATAGGCTCTTATGAAATTTTGTGAGGCAAGATTAAATAAGAAACCAACAGATTTTGAAAACGTCAGCCTTCTCTGTTCCAAACAAGGCACCCAAGAGCCCCAATAATCAAAAGTGACTGCCAGGTAGGAAATCTCATGGGTTCTTGCTATTGATTTGCCATGTAGTGCAATCCAGCAGAACCTAAGGTTCTGAGGACCTCAAGCTATTGCAAAGGTTTTAGTTACATTGGTACCTAAACCCAAATCATCCATGAAGCAAACAAAGGCATACAGTAAAATGTGAAGCCTGTTAGATGTCCTGGACAAAAGCATGGAGTGCACTACCCTCAACCATTTGCATGTCCCTGCCCTTATTAACAAAGGTAGTCTCTAGTCAGTTGACATATAATAAAAATAAAATGGGCGTGAGGACACAGTCTGGTGAACACCCCGCCCCAAGTTGAAGGGCCCATTCACCTCGTACCTCACTTAGGCTTTAAGGGTAAATAATGAAGGGCTCGTAAAAGAGCAATGAGTGGACCATCAACCCCCATAGACTCTCAAATGGCCCACAATTTGGACCTGATTATTTAATCAAACGTGCAAGAAAGCTCCATGAAGGCAAAATAAATAGGGCTGCGTTTGGCGATCGTGTACTTACTAATCAAGAGGTGCAAGTTATTAGGGACAGTTTTTACAATATTACATGTTATTGGCAACACCCAGAGATAGCTGGAAAGACATGGACGCAGAGCACCCCATGCACTTTACGGTGCAGTTTCTCCATGTCATGGGCAGAGGTAGACACCTAACCAATTGGTTCGCAGAATCTCTCAGGATTCACATGGCTCCATCCATTATCCCACAGAACTCACGCTTACGACTCATACAACACTACGGGGAATATTAACAAGGGCAATATCGCCGCTTTAGCTGCACTTTTTGCAGCTAAAGCGGCGATATTTTAATCGCCCTATTTACAAGGTGGTGCTAACATGCATTAGCACCTGTTCGCACCTGTTTTCCCGACGCCTCGTTTTGCATCTATAATGAGATGCAAAGTGGGCATCACTGGGCGTACCCCTGAAGGACTACCTTGTAAAATATCGCTAGATGTACATCGGGATATTTACAAGGAGGCCCGCGCATTTTAGCAGACGTTAGTTTTAGGCGAAAAACGCGGTTTTCGCCAAAAACTAACGTCTGCTAAAATGCTGACTTACCTATACCTAACAATGGGGGTGGATTATGCTGATACGACCACAGGGTCGTATCAGCAAGGTTATTGCCGTTTTCCATGGAACATCGCTGGAAAACTGCTTTGTATAATTCATTAATATGAATTACTCTAGGAATACATTGGAACAAGAGAATTTAAGGTACGAAAACACCTAATATCGAAATCATATAGCATGTTTCTCACTAGATTGGGGTGTTTTGCACTAACTTGGTTCTTTTTAAAAAACAATATGGGTTCTGACCGGTTTATGACCGTGGATTATAGGGCACTTGGACCATACACAATATGATTGATGTATTATTTTACTGCATGTGAGTGAGATAATTCCGACATGTTAATAAGTTAAAATAACCTGAATGTACATTATTTGATGATGGTTGGCTCTTTATATGCATTGTTTTGCTTTCCTCTACACAAGTTTTGGACTTAATTCAATTAATTTATAAGTTGCATTTAATATGGAAGACTCCATTTATTGTAATTTAATTTTATATTACTTCCAGCCCTGAGGAAGTCGTTTGGGTTAATCCCTATTGCGACGAAACGCGTTGGGAGTGGAAGAAATCATTGAAGATCAAAGAAGAACAAAAGTTCTAATGATTAATGTTGTTTATTGAATTCTTACATATATGTTTAAAATTTTGCGTGTGCATCAACAGCAGTTGTTAGTTTAATCAATCTTTGATTGAGCCTTTTAGGGAATGGGGTGGTATTCCCTAGTGTGATAGCACCGCAGGTACTTCTATTGAATCAGATAATATTAGTGTGGACTCCTGTTGGTGCGCTAGGTTCTTTTCCCTTACACCCATCTAGCTTTTAGCCTAACAGCCAGGTGACCCCGATGGGAGACCCATTTTGATTGAGCAAAAAGAAAGACACACCCACTTTATGGAATCACTAAGGTGTCTAAATTATAGGGCATACCAGGCTGAGATGCAATCTGAGGGTGATAAACCCGAAAGTTCGATGGCCTGGCTACTGAAGAACGTGATGGCTACTACCCCCAGTAACAGCAATACATCTGTCCACGATGCTGATTGCCACTAGCCAGGACGAATACACTAAAGGGCATATCAACAACAACCGGCGATAATTATCGCTAAGCGCACTTAGCGCTAGGATAATCATCGCCGGCTAGCGTGGATTTTTATCGCTGAGATAGCGTGCTATTAGCAACGCTTATCTCAAAAGCGATAAAAGTCCTAGCGCTAACTGCCTAACGTGAGATTATCGCTGGAAACCCAGCGATAATCTCACGAAATGTGGCGTTAGCTTGTTGATAGGGACTCACAAACGTAGCCATGATATCCTCCTTCCATAGGATATCATGGCTAAGTCAGTTCTGAAGCAGGTGTAAGGAAAGTAGCGATAACAGGGGTTATCGCTAGTTTTCCTGCCGCTATG
This sequence comes from Triturus cristatus, assembly GCF_964204655.1. Taxonomy (NCBI): domain Eukaryota; kingdom Metazoa; phylum Chordata; class Amphibia; order Caudata; family Salamandridae; genus Triturus; species Triturus cristatus. The sequence goes on along the minus strand of NC_140583.1, from coordinate 504,066,009 downwards.
CTTCAGAGCGTGGGGCTTGATGATAGGAACAATGTCGCTAAGCGACATTTCTCCTGTCATGTCAGGAACACCCACTTTGCATCTCATCAGAGATGCAAAGCTGCGCGTTAAGATTTCGTACGCTAAAGCAAGGTTTCACGCGTTAGCGTGACCTTGCTAAGTATGCGATAAAATTATCGCCGCTTTTCGGCCGAAAACGGCCGCAAAAGCAGCGATAATTTTCTATCGCCTTGTTGTTGATATGCCCCCATGTGCTTACAGACTTCTATTGCTCGATACATGACCCCCCTCAGAGGACTGCCAGGTGCTTATCCGAGAATTCCTAAGCTCGTTTTTTATTTGTTTAATGCAGATTTATATAGCGCAAACTCGACCCAAAGGTATTGGAGTGCTTTACCTGAGCACCGGTTATGTTACACAAGGACACATTCAGGCACGGGGACATTAGGGGGCATATGTATCAAACGATTTTGTATTCGCAAACGCTGCAATTCGCAAAAAAACAGCGTTTGCGAATACAAAATCGCGATGTATGAGCCATTTTCGCATCGCATTATTAAGGAATCGCTAATTTTGCGATTCCTTAATTTTGCGTAAGCATTTAAGGAATCACAAATTGCGATTCCTTAAATGCTATGTAACAAGCACCCAAGTTGTGCGATTTCTCCTTAAGAAATCACAAATTACCACCAACTTCAAGTTGGTGGTAATTTGCGATTTCTTTGAAAAATGCACTTTTTGGCATTTTTCAAAGTGCCATGTGGCGCACATACATGCCCTTAGGGCATGCATGTGCGCCATATGCGCACACACGCTCATTTCAGGGGTGCATCAGGGTGTCCTTAATTGCGGTTTCGGAATTTGCTAATCGCAATTAAGGAAAAACAAGAAATCGCAAAATATTTGCGAATTTTTAAATACATCCCGTTTTGCGATTCTCAAATTGCGATTCTCAAAAAATCGCTATTTGAGAATCGCAATAACGGATTTTGATACATATGCCCCCAAGTGTTTTGCCCAGAATCACATGATGTGGACGCGACCCGGAAGCTCGAACCTTGGTTTCCAGCACCAAAGTCAACAAGCTAGCTGTCAGACCACATCCTCTACCCTCTCTCCGGTTACGATCCTATAATCGAGCCCGCGGGGCGAGACGTTCTTAACACCCTCATTATGGAGCAGGGAACCCAAGGGGGGATCCTAGGCGCTACCACATGTAAAACCCTGGGACTGGTTGGGTTACTGATCAAGTTTTACGAGGCGCAAGTGGCCCCAAAGCTGTTGGAGCTGTTTGACACTGCCCTCACTGCAGGACAGCTGCCCCGACCCTCCATGAGCGGTATTAGTCTCACTCCCAAAGCCAGGGCTTGAACTACTAGAGTTAACTTCATAGAGACCCCTGTCGATGATGGGCACTGACTACAATGTACTGAGCAAAATTATAGCCATAAGGCTCCCTGAGCACCTCCCTCACCTAGTTCATTATGATCAAAACATTCTTATACCGGGGCGGTCTACAATGCTCAACGTCCCCAAGCTCCATAGAGTGCTTAAGAGTGCACCAAGCCAGTGGCCCTATGCGGCATGAGAGGTATTCAACCAAGAAAAAGTATTCGAAACAGTGGATTGGAAGTACATGTTTACGACGTTGGGTGCAATGGATTACAGTGTCTCATACGGCTGCCCAATACGTAACACACAGCATGGATGAAAATAGGGCAATGTGTTTCGGCCCCTTTCCTGATAAGCAGGGGTACGCAACAGGGCTATCCACTCTCTCCATTGCTGTGGTGACAGAGCCACTGGCGCAACAACTCACACAGGCAGGGCAGACCTGGTGTATACCGATGGGAGACAGAGCAAGTGGTCTCACTATATGCGGATGACGTCCTGATATATATGAGAGATATAAGGACAGGCATTGCCGAGATAGTGGATATCCTAACTGAGTTCCGACCCATTTCAGGGCTCTGGATGAACTGGTTAAAAACTTGTTTGTTCCTGGTTCAATCTGAGTGCCCTCCACAGTAAATCATGGTAGGCACACCTTACCTCCACTGGGAGCCGCACACCTTCTGCTATCTGGACATTAATATACCAAGACCTTATAGATGGTAGCCTCACAAGGACAGTCGCTTCTCTCTGTCCAAAGTTTTGGTACTCACTTCCACCGTCAGTACAGGGTAGATTGTCCCTATCAAAAATGGTGATACTCCAGCGCCTTTTATATTATTTCCCTAGTCTACCAGTGAACGTTCCCCACAGCACATTCCGTGCACTACACATGATGCTTGGTGGTTTCCTCTGGAACAGAGATAGACATAGGATAGCCGTGGCCAAGATGCAACTCCTGGTGGCGAAAGGTGGACTTGGTTCCCCGAACTTCGAGCACTACTACCTGGTGGCGCAGCCTCAGTGGCTCACCAGCTGGCTAGCGGGAAGGTACAATGAGGAATTGGGTCAAGTATCTGGGCGCAGGACACAGCGGATGGTGGAAGAGGTGTTTCTCCCACAGGGAATACCTCCCCAGCCAGTTGGTGGCTTGTTGTGGTTGACCAATGGTAGCTTTGGGAGGAGCCTGCGCTTCATGCCGGACATGCCTCAGTATGAGCCTGGAATCCGATTAAGCTCCATCCGAGCATTCAGAGAACAGATCATAGGGAAGGGTATGACATTATGAGAGTCAGTGGGTGTAGGAACCCTGGGTGATCTGTTCCTGGATGGACCCCTCATCCCTTTGATTAGATGAGGGGAAATAAGGGCCTCCTGGCGGACCATTTCTTGGCTTATGAATGGCTTATAGTTGAACTAGGTAGATTGTAGAGTATATTTGATACAGAACCAGGCCCACATCCCCTCATACAAACAGTACACACTATGGGGAATGGCCGCCAACTGATAACCTGGCTGTCCAGGGCCCTCTCCAACTGATAGCATGACACCTTCAACCTCTTAAAAGGACATGGGAGGATGGCATAGGCTGAGGGTTGACCCGGAAGGAATGGGATAGGGCTTTATTGTACTCACATAAGGTCTCCCGCAAAGCCCGCTTTCAGTACATACAGCACAACATCCTGCACAGGGAATACCTCACCTCGGCAAGGCTTCACAAAATATTCCCTGTGACCACATTGAACTGCCCATGCTGTGCTGTGCCCAAGGCAGACATGTTGCACATGTTTTGGAGCTGCCCATGGGCTGACATTCTCTGGTTGGACGTCACAGACACCCTTGTCAGAATAACAGGCCCCACTGACCTCCACTGTGTGGCAGGTGATATGCCAGGGCTTTATAGATGCCTCAGGGCCGCGGAGCCACATGTTGATCTGGTGTTACTAATGGTCCCTATTTTGATTGCGATGCACTGGAAGGCTAGCATGATACCTGAGGTGGGGCATTAGTAGGCAGCAGTGATTTAGTGCAGTATGGCTGAAGCCATAGCACTAAGGTGAGAAGAGGCGGGTGGACTGTGGAAGTGGACCATTGCGGCAGAATGGGAAAGCCTAATGGTCGCCCTTCAGGAACCACTAAATGACTCCACTGCATCCGACTGAGCACAGACTACTGTTATAGTGCATCAACATTGGTCCAGCTGTATGGATCCCCTGTTACTCTCTATTCTCACCGTCCCCTCCTGCTCTTCACAAGGGAAAAGTGTGGCGAGCATAGCGAGGTCACTGATTAAGTCCCAAGTTGAAAGTCGATCCGGGCCCACTGCGAACTACGGATGCATAATATAAAGGCGTGATTTAGATCTTAGTGGTAATTGTCCCACCGTCACTTTTTCTGTGGCCTTCCCCACCACCGGATTGGTGATGCACTCGCTGTATTTAGATGTTGGTGGGACTGGGAGGGAAGATCGTCGCAGTCCAGCTGCCTCCGCCAGGATTTTTCTACTGTGTCAGAGGCAGAAGCAGCTGTTGGAGGGAGTTCCGCCAAGATTCCCACCTTTCAGATTATGATGTGCCATTCTGTTTAGGCAAGTGTGGCAGTGAAACCTCCAAGCTCGGGTTGTTGGAAAGACTGAACCCCTGTGTGTAAGAGATATGAATGTACTGTAGGATCATCAGATATACCTCTCTATATGAGTAATTACACCAATAACAATTTCAATAGCACTTACTATTTTTTTATTTAATTCATTTTATAGTGCTACTTATCCCAATACAGGGTGTCTGAGCACTTGACATCACACACATGTATTATACAGAGACAATGAATCATACAAGTGTGTTTACCAATATATAATCAATATATAACAGTGCTAAATTTGAGCCTGTGGTTTCCAGTGCTCGGCACCGGCACTTAATTGCCAGAACCTGCACTATGACAGCTGCCGCATGGTGGCACTGTTTGTGTAATGTATAGATGAGCAGAAAAACAGATGTTTGTTAATTCAGTATATATTAAGAACAACAAATATCTGCCAACCAAGCTATTCTTAAAGCTCGAACAGTCTGATTTGTCACACTTGTAGCAGTGCGATGGTTAGTAGTTGTGTAAGTACAGTCGCAAAGTCTGGTGCAAACTGCGGATGCCTCCTGATAAGGGCAATAAGGGTTATAATATATAGGAGTCAAATATCACCCATACTAGTAGACATTGAGGGGCTAGACATACGACCATTCACATTTGCGAGTCGCAAATTGCGTCAAATTGCGACTCGCAATTTGCTATTCGCAAAAGTCAATATACAACATTATCTCAGACACTGTTTGCGATTCACAACGGGGTCTCAAATTGCATGCCTCATATTTATGAGGTAAGTGCAATTTGCGATCCCATTGGGAATTGCTAGCACTCCCATGGATGGTGGCAGCTGGGGTCAACAGACCACCATGTCTGGGACTGCTTTTTAAGTAAATCAGTTTTTTTTAAATGCAGCCCGTTTTTCTTAAAGGAAAATGTGATGCATTTAAAAAAGAAAAATTTAACTTTTCAGTTTCATTTTTTAAGGGCCGACCACTGCCTGCTCTTAAATATTTTCCCACTCACTCACAAAGGGGAAGGGGACCCTTCTCGTTTGCGAGTGGTTTACCACCTACTTGAAGTAGGTGGTAAACTGTGAGTGTTTTGCGGCTACAAATACGGTCGCAAAACAATAGTACATGGCAGTGAGTCTCACTATTAGGAAGGGATACCCCTTCCTAATAGCGAGAGTCGCACACGCTATTTTGCGAGGCAGTGACTCACAAAATAGCGTTTGTACATGCCATGACCCTTTTATGCGGTCACAAACGGGCCGATCTCCCGTTTGCGAGCGCAAAATAAGGGTCGTGCATCTGCCCCTAAATCTTCAGTGCTTGGTCGGAGAAAAACAAAGTCAGGATTTAAAATGCAATTCAGCTATTGGGGTTGCCTCTACTAATAAGATTTCATTAGGAACACTTCTAGCAACTTTAGAATAACGTTATGAAGCCTTGATGCCGATTCACAGCTCAGTGCGTTATATTTAAAGGGCTGTAACTTGTGAACAGAAAGTAACACAATAATCTCTATGAAATATAGATCTGTGATCTGCATGTCAAATATTGTGCTTTGAAGCAGACCCATTATACGTCTTCAAGGTAAGTGGGTTTGCTGTGGTGGGAGAGCAGGGCATCTCACTGTTCTCTTGCTGCCCCCGTAGTTATGACCGGGCGCAAGCCCTCCTTTCCCCAATTTGACGATTTTCTAGATTGGACTTGTGCGGGCAAGGGTCTCTCTCCTGTGTATGTGCTGATCGTACCCCCCTTAAAAGCCACTTCTCTCGAAAGCCATCCTTGCAGCCCAGTTCTGATGGTTCTAGTTCAAGATCCAAGGACAAATTACTGGATCCCCTCCCTTCTGACCACTAGAGGGGCAAAAACATAGGTGAAGAACTATTTCCTGAAATTCTTGAAAGAATCAAGACTATTATGGAATTTCTTATTGAAGAGTTACCAAGCACTTCTCCCGACCCCCTTCTATAGCCATTCATCAAGGCTCTTTCCCTGGAACTTCCTACTCATGATTTTGTCAAGTAGGTGTTACATACAGACTGACAGTACCCAAATAAAATGTCAATGCCCTGTTTCATGTCCAGTTTGTACCCTCTTTACCAAATGGACAAGACTATGTGTGATTTGCTGGTGGCCAGCTTAGTGGGGCAAACGTTAATGGCCGAGGAAAGCGTATTAAAGGATCCAATGAATAAAAAGATGTACTCTGCCCTGAATAAAGCCTATTCTGGGTCCAACCTTTCCTCACAGACAGGTCTTAATGCTGCCTCTTGCTCCTCATCTATGATTTTCTGACTTAAGGAACTATTTAAGAAGATTTAAGCTTGTACTGAATGCTCTTCTCTCCTGGAAGCCATAAACAATAAATACAATTAATCTCAGACTCGTCCTTTGATGTAGTGAGTATGTCTGCCCTTGCTGAGGGTTCTGTAGAGGTAGCCAGGAGGAATTTATTTACACGGAAGTCGCTCACTGATGCTGCCCAGAAGTCCACAGCCTTGAGGATGCATTTTGGGGAGTTAAACTTTTTGGCTCAGAACTGGAAGAGAAACTGCAGAAACCTTTTAAAAGAGAGTTAGCATTCCTCCTTATACCAGAATTCTTCAGGTTCTTCTGCCAAGTCTTTTATTCATTTTTATTGTATTTTTAGTGTTTTCTATAGCGCGAACAAGACCCAGATTAGAGTATCAGAGCGCTTTACAAAAAAGCAGAGTAAGAATACAACTTTTGCAAAACAGAGAAGATATAGTATAAAGACATATTTAACAAGTTTCGTCAGGTAGAAATGATAATAGAGATGGTTTGTACATAGCAGTAGGAGCAAGTTCGAGTACGAGTAAGTTAAAGAGGCGTAGGTGTCAATAAGGGGAATGTGGAGACAAGTTTGAGGTAGTGGACTGGTACAGTGTAAGTCAGTGAGAAGGCTGGTGTGCTAGTAGGGCACAAATAAGGTGAGGCATATGCGGAGTTAAGGAAGGAATTTGCTCATCAGGAATGATTTTGCTTCCCTTTTGAATAAATGTGTAGACAAGATTTTTCTGATGCACGGAGGTAGAGAGTTCTAAATTCTTGGTGCCACTCGGAGAACGCTCTGTCTGAGGTTTTTTCTTATTGAAACGAGAAGGTTTAAGGAGTAGGGTGTCGGAGCTCCTAGAGTGTCTGTTTCCTCCAGATAAAGTGAGTCTCTGGGATAGGTACGGGGGGGGATGTTGTGGTGGAGAGCTTTATGAGTAATGCAGGCCAACTTTAGGTGGATTCTGGCTTTGTAGGGTAGCCAGTTGAGCGCCAGATGTGTGGAGATATATGGTCAAATTTCCTAGATCCTGCTGCGCTGAGACAGGCTTTTAGAGGGGCTGATGAGATTTTGGGCAGCCCGAGAGGGTTGTACAACCGTATTCCAACCTCGAAATGACTAAAGCCTGAACTGCCTTTTTGAGGTCAGGGCTGTCGATGAATGGTTTCATTTTTCTGCGATAGCTGAGGTGAAAGCGGGCATTTTTAGCCAACAGGTTGATGTGTGTTTGCATGTTAAGGTTTTTATCTAGTGTAATTCCCAGCGATTTGGTGGAGTCCACCAGAATCGGTGTCCAATTTAGGGCAGTGACCGTCTTGGTCCATTCCTTTATCTCCAGAGAGTTTTTAGGAGGGAAGATTAAGAGAAATCCAGTTTTTTGTGCGTTTAGCTTGAGGAAGTTGGCTGTTAGCCAGTTGACGGTCTTTTCGAGAGCTTGATACATTAACTTTATCTCTTCAAGGGAGGTGATCTTGCCAACATAAGCAAGGTTTGGATCAACCCTTCAGGAGATCTACCCAGCAAACTTCTTCCAGCTCCTAGGAATCCTGAGCAAAGAGTTACAGAGACCAAGGAAAGCAGAAGAACTAGACAACTATAACTCTTCACCTCAAAACACTCAGCACTCCTGACTATCAAGGAAATGGCCTACAGTGGTCAGTTGGGGGCACAATTCTTCATTTCAGAGGGCTTTGGAAGCCTCCACCTCCAATTCTTGGGTGGGATAGACTGCATCAGAAGGATACTAAGTAAATGTAATCTCTTCTCGTCCTTGTACAAAGATAATAATTACGCCCTATCACAAGAATCAAGTCAAGAAAACAGCCGTTAAGGTACAGATTCAGAAGCTGACACTAAAAGAGGCTATTGCACCATTTCCCTAGTTAGAAAGGGGCAACGGGGCTTACTCCATGGTGTTCCTTGTTTTAAAGTCATCAGGGGATTACAGAATGAAAATAGACCTCCGACACTCGAAAAAATGGCTCAAACAAATCCCCTTCAAAATGGAGACGCTCCAAAGGTTAATTCCCCTGATTTGGAAAAACGCATTTCTCATAAAAGTGGACCTCGTGGATGCCTATCTCCTTACACCCATATGAAAGAGACACTTGAAGTATTTGAGATTCACAATTTAGAACAGACATTATCAATTCCAGGTCCTTCCCTTTGGAATAATATTTACATCCAGAGTCTTCACCAGGATGATGGCTCCATTGGGGGCCAACTTATATCTGCAGGGGTTAGATGTCTTTCCTTATCTCAGTGACTGGTTACTGCAGGCATCTTCAGAGGAGGAAGCCTTGAGAGGGTGGAAAGTGGGGAAGAAGTGCCTAAGAACGTCATGGTCTGGTGATGAACTATGAGAAGAGCAACCTACTCTCTCAACAGGACAAGACCTTAATTGGAGCCTTCTTCATAACTAGCCTGGGAATGGTCTTCCCACAGAGCACAGAAACTAGGATCAAATATATCAAGCTAGCAATCAGAGTGCTCACTGTGGCCACCCTGATGGTTTTAAGCTGAAGAGCTGGCTTCTACAATTGTAAAGCAGCAGGACAGACTGCACTTGAAAAAAGTATTGGATTGGCTGTCACACAAGTATGGGGCAGGATATTAACAGTGAGGTCCTAGTAGCCTCATCTTATCGACTGGAAGAGAATGAATGGCTGAGTGGGCCCAGTGCTAGTTAAACCTGTGGCCTGCGGTTAACGTACAAGTCCAGTTAGCAGGGGCTAAAGCTACTGAGCTACTCCACTGCATAATAACTGAAAGTTGCTTGTGATGAGATTACTTAGAACTCATCAGAGGAATGCAAAAAAAAAAACTGGCAAGTTGATATTATTGTTATCCTTTTATGCAAAAATGCTAGGTAACCCCAAGATTTTCAACGAAAATGTAGCAATCTCTTATTAAAGACTATTTGTCAAATTAAGGGTTACCCTATAATGAATTATAACATACACACAACCTTAGGTATGATCTTCAATCTCTACATGGTATCAGCCTGTGTCCAGCGTAGAAGACAGAGACCAAGAAATCAATCCTCCCAAAATGGAGGGAAGATTCCTAAACTCAGCCCTTACCTGACACCTCTCTACAGAGGATCTTCCAAATTTCTTAAATTCATTGGTACTGTGCCGCGGAGCACCATGCTGAGGAGATTAGCAAATCCCTAAGAACAATCTGAGTTCCAGACATCTACAGGTGTCCTGAGTGGAACCACAACTTCATGGATGCATTGTCAACTCCTCACCACCTCATGCATCCAGCATGCTCACGCTGCCCTACTGGGTGACCTCAACATCACTGACACTGTGAACATGGTACAGCATGTGACACAGCCACACACTCCAAAGGCCACATCCCGACCATGTCCTCTTTACTACCCCTGCAATCAAAAGCAAATGGACTGGGCTGACCACCTCACTATCCCTATCTCTATGCTTAGCATCCTACCATTAAACCAAGGTAAACCAAAAGTGAATACAAACCTTCACATCCTAGACAAAGATGTCTCCATTGACAACCTAATGTTTGAACTCATTTCTTGCTCTGCCAATTTTGCATCTGATGCCAACACTCTTCAAACCAACTTCAGCACGTCTTCAGAAAACTGTGTGAACATCCATGCTCCAACTAAAACATACAACTGCACGCAAAACTCTTTCGAACCCTGGTACTCTAAAGACCTCATTGACAATAAATGCTCCATGCACATACAGAAAAGAAAATAGAAAAAACAGGGCTCCCATGACCTCATAATAATTAAGTCCCTCCGTATAACACAAGAACAGCTCATTACATCAGCCAAAGAATAGTACTATACCAACACTATCAATTAAGCCACCAACAGAAGCTTAACACTTTTTGGGACAAAAATAACACAGCACCAACCCTCTCCATGACCCACCTATCCCACATTCTACAGACAAGTGCAATGCCATCAACCTCTTCTTCAGTGAAAAAATACAGAAGACCCAACAGCACATCAATAACACCAAGTCTATATCTCCTCTTATGTCCACCACCCTACCACAGAATCCCACAATGGTCATCCTATAAAGTCCTTTTGCTTATAGATGTCACCAACATACTCAACACCCTCCAAACTATGACCTATGAAAATGAAGCCTACTTCCTTTATCAAAGCTCTATCCGCTAAAGCTCTCTTACCCTTACCATTGCCAATGCCTCCCTCACTCAGGGTATCTTTGCAGAAGATCTGAGGACAGGCTAGATCCTTCAACTCATAAATAAATCTATACTAGACCCTGATGACCTCCCCAACTACTGGCTCATCACTTGCCTAACCTTCATCTACAATTTCATTGAAAAAGCAGTCTGCGCTTAACTCCGAGCTCATGTCACTACTAACAATCTCCTGTACAACTACCAATTTGGCTTCAGATCACAATGCAGCAAAGGGATTGCTACCTTACACATCATAGATTACACCATTCTCACCACAGATGAAGATGATACTTGCCTCCTGATATTGCTAAATCTTTCAGCTGTATCAACACAGTAGACCGTCCAACCCTCATCCACATTCAAATGGGATTTTTTGGTAGTGCCATTCATTGGTTCTCCCCCTTACCTTTCCACCCATCACCAGTTTCTTCACACGAGCACCTCCAGGTCCCAATAGAGTCATATCACCTGTTGAGTCCGCCAGGTTTCAATCCTGTCCCTTGTCATCTTCAACTTCTAAATGGAACCCCTTGGGGCTCTTCTCAGTGATAACAGCATAAAGTTGCACCAATATGCTGACAATACACAGCTATGCATGGAAGTCTTCTCTGCTCCAAACATCAAATGTCTCAAATACTGTCTGTATCTCATCCAGACCTAGATGTCCAGGCCCTACCTGATGCTCAATCAAGACACATTTCCTATTATTTGGCAAGAACAACAAACAAGCAATAGTACAATCCTGGCTCAGTGTCATGAACCTTGACTCTTTTGAGCCTAAACATTTACTGAATCCCTATCCCTGGGCACCCACCTCACCCTCAAGGATCACATTGCCAACAAACAAAGACAGCTTTGGTACCAGTTCTCTCTTCTAAAGAAACTCAAACTATTTCTTCCAGAAAGCCACTTCAGAACCGCATTTTAAACCCTTGCGCTGAGACTGAGACTCGTGGCCTCCCAGGCTAGATACTGGTAGCCTGTAAGGGCATCCTATATTCTGTAGTAGGTCTCATCTAGGGCCTGAAGAAATAATATCACATCACCCGCACCCTGAGGGAACTCTTTTGGCTCTGCTTACCAGCCTGCACTGTCTTCATAACTGCTTTTATTATTTACAAGTTTAAACAAGACAAGGGAACTCAATAGGTGTACAAGGACCTTGGGTAGTGATATTTTACAAAACAGTGGTCCTTGATGAGGCTCAGTATTAACGCCGACAATAAATATAGAATGAAAACAGTTCTATATAACTACTATCCTGCCGGATAGTAAGATTTAATCAGGAAACAATTATAGAGGTTAAATGGCACATGAACAAAGTGGGATACAGTCCTGTATCCAAAGCATAAAGGTGAAAACAATTAACAAAAAGGACAAATAATCAGGCAAAACCAGGTACTTGTTTGTAAATGTCAAGGGTTAAACCAGCATGATAATCACCAACGTTACATTTGAATACGTTTGTGTGCACGGTGTTTTTAAAAGTCGACTAAGTTTTGATCCCTTTTACACAATTATTGTGATCATCATCAGGACATTAGATAGATGCCTGAAGGACATACATCTATATGGTTACATACAAAATAAATGTGGGAAAAAAAGTGGAAAAAAGATGAAAAAGGACAGAAATATGAGGATAACGTAAATTGAAGGGGAAAACCCCTTTTCGCAAAGTGCAAATTGCGTAGCAAGCACATGCCTATAAAGGAAGCTATAGGCATAGGTGGATTTGACGCGCATTTTAGTTGTACAGGTGAAATAAAATGAGACGCCTGGCGAGGAGGAAGGCTAGCCTCAAGGGGGTGGCGCTTCGTTTTAAGCCAGGTTGTGAAGGAACTTAGTAGTAAAGTGAAGAACTTGAAAGCATGCTTGGTGAGCATAACAGACCTGACAATGCAGAAAGAAAGCGGCGGAGATCAGGTTCCTTAATAGGGAAGGGGGTTCCAAGGAGTCTCAAGGAAGAAGGACTGAGCAGCGCGGGAGTCTGGAATAGAAGAAGTGGGTATTAGCCACGGGGACCAGTTGGGAATAGCGGGTGGATGGGGCAGCCAGCGTGTGAAGGCTTACCTCAGTCTAGAATTAATGAACACAGGGAGTCCGTGTTGTGGGGTGTGGGGGATCTTTTAAAAATTATTTACAAAGCATCACGACCAGCACCCTTGCTTATCTTGCTGACAAGCTCACGGTCTCCAGTGCCTTGCAGCACATCCGCAGGCAGGACACTATCAGACTGACGGCTAAGAAGTGTAATAAAAGAAGAAAACAAGGCGGTAGGTGTAGTGATGTCATGTAGAGTTTAGAATATAGGATGCAGTCATGACCAAATATAGAATGTTAGGATTTGAAATAAGCAAAGGCTTAGCAACTGAAGCTCAGGCACAGAGCAGAAGAAGTTACACCAGTGTGCCGATAATAAACAGATTTTGAGGCATAAATCTAACTTAGTGTTGTCACAGATTGGCGACGAGTGATGATTGAGCCTGCACCAGCCTTGCTTTGCTACCTTTTCTTGGTAAGATCGCATTTAAAGTAGTCGACTCATCTCAGCACGGTTTCCGTGCCCAGCACTCCACGGAGTCAGCATTGTTGATCGCAGCAGAAAATGTACGGGCTATAGTAGACCGCGGAGGTCGAGCAGTATTGGTGATGTTGGACCTCTCGGCGGCCTTCGATACCGTTAATCACAAGGTGCTGCTTCGAAGGCTTCAGGAGTTTGGGGTCCAGGGTAGGGCATTGGCACGGTTAGCCTCCTTTTTGGATGGCAGAGATAACAGTCTGTTATGGGACGGCCTGCGGTCAGACCCGTTCCATTTACCATGTGGTGTGCCACAAGGCTCCTCTTTGTCCCCCACGCTCTTCAACATTTATGTAGCCCCCCTGGCCAAGCTTATTAAGGCTCAGAGCTTTACTGTGATCTCCTACGCTGATGATTCACAGCTTATAGTCTCGGCTGGTGAAGAATCAAATGACACGGCTAACAAGTTTCATAGCTGTATGTCCGTAATCATGAGATGGATGCGAGAAAACTTCCTTAAGATCAACACAGAGAAAACGGAAATAATGGAATTTGGTCCGGGAAGTCCGGTATGGAATAGCTCCTGGTGGCCAGCGGAGGCAGGTGAATGTCCCTGTCCTGTGCTTAAGGTCAGAAATCTGGGAGTGGTATTCGATAACCAACTTAATTTCTCCGCACATGTCAACAACCTTGCCTCCTCCTGTTTTTACTTAATCAGGATACTGCGGAAGATTTTCCCTTTTATTAATCCAGATCTCCGCAGGAATGTGGTGGTAGCTTTAGTGCTGTCCAAAATGGACTATTGTAACGCAGTACTGCTAGGATTGAATAAGACCTTGCTCAAAAGACTGCAGATCCTGCAGAATGCGGCAGCTAGACTCCTGCTGGATGTACCCAGGGACCAGTCTGTTGCCAAGGGAATTGAAGCGCTGCACTGGCTTCCAGTTCAGCAGCGTATAGAGTTCAAGGCGTTATGCCTAGTCCATAAGGCGGTCTTTGGGGGGGGAGCTCTGGAAGTCCAGAAGCTCTTCAGCCCATATCTCCCGGGGCGGACACTGAGATCATCTACGCAAAGCTTGCTGAAACTGAATCGTGTCAGAAAAGCCAGATGGGGTGGTAGAGCTTTTTCCTTTCAGGCGGCTTGCCTGTGGAATGAGCTCCCTGGCTTTGTGAAACTTACGGAGAATCACCAAGCTTTCAGAAAACTGATAAAAACACGGCTGTTTGATACGACCAGGGGTTAGGTGGAGCGATCTCTCTCTATGGACCAGCGCCAAGACGCCTCGGCATTCGTTCGCGCTTTATAAGTGATGATCCTATCCTATCCTATCCTATTTTAACAAGCATTGGCAAAGACAATAGGTTTCACCTCTCCAAAATCTATTGGTTTTGACAGTGTTTTTCTGTTGCACAGCTAGCTGCTGTACAACACGGCTTAAAATTTGAAGAAAATCTAGCATATGAAAGTATGTTGCTCAAAGAGGAAGTGCATGTTCTAAAGGGAGAAACTTCTGGTCCTTTCTTACTGAGCAATGTTACTGCTCAACTAATGGGACTGTTAGCTATGACATTTAATTTAACAACAGTACACCCTATGCTGAGGGTGTTTCCTGTTTTGACTAAGGGTCTGGGAAAACTCATAAACAAGACTATCACGCTACATGTAAATGAAAAGGTGAAACCTGGGGCACAGATGTATAGGAGATTTCCCATAAATTTGCAAGACAAAGTGGAAGCAGAAATAAGTATATTGCTTAAGCAAGATATTATAGAACAAGCGACTGGTCCAACACCTTGGGTGTCCCTAATAGTAGTTGTACCTAAGGAAAATACAAGCACAATTCAAATATGTGTAGATATGAGAGTACAAAACAAAGCAATTGAGAGGGAAAAGCAGCCTGGCCCACTTTCGAATGACATAATTAGTGTTTAAATGGAGCAGCAGTTTTTTCAAAGTTGGATCTTTGTAAGGGTTATCATCAATTAAAGATTGATGAATGCTTAAGATATATCACAACTTTTTCAAGCCATTTAGGGCTATTTCACCATAAAAGACAATTTTTGGATATGTTCAGCGGCAGCAATCTTTCAAGAGCTCGTAAAAAAATGTCATCAGGCCTGTAAAAAACTCAATGAACTACAGGGATAACATTCTTGTGTTTGTAAAAACAGAAAGTGAACATGAGAAAGCATTAAGGGAAGTATGTCAAAAGCTCATGAATGTTGGATTGATCTCTGGATGCGAGATTAGCAAACCAGAATTAACATTTCATGGTCACATATTTTCAAGCAAAGGGATGAGACCAGGCCCCATGAAAGTATCTTCCATTCAACCAGTCAACAACCAGTCTGATAGACATAATCGAGTTATGCTCTTTTTTGGGAATGGCTAGTTATTGCTCACATTATATCAAGGATTATGTTACTGTTAGCACCACTTTGGGAATTAACGAAAAAGGCAAAACCGATTAACTGGTATGTGAAGTGTGAACAAAAATCAAGTATGATATAGCATCAGCGGCAAATTTATCTAAACAATAGATACCTATGGTCAAATTGTCACAAATTACAGTAAATTGAGCGTTATGTCAGGTTCCATATGACTACAGAAATACACCTCATGGGTCGACAGAAACATTTCCTTCAGAGTTGTTATTTGGACAACCCAGACAAAAACGTTTGCCGCAAGTGCCTCTGAAACCCCCCAAAAACATGAACAGATTACAAAGAGAGATGAGATGATGAAAGGAAAAATCATAATGAAACAGTATGCAGATCGAAGTAAACATGGTCTAGCAAGACATTATCAGGTTGGAGATCTTATTTTAGTGAGACAGACCCATGTAAACAAATCCATGAGCAGATTTCGCTCATCTCCACTGGAAATAATAAAATGAGTGTGCAGAATGAACAGCAAACAGTAGTAAGAAACAAAACATATTTCAAAAAGTTTATTATTCCAATTCAAGAACAGCAGATTATAAAAGAGAGTGATTATGTTTATTTCAGAAGGACAGGAAGGACACTCAAGAAACCACAAACACTTTTCGAACAATGTTAAATGAATTATTAATTTTATTTTCCTTGTGTTTTTTGTTTGTTTAGTTTTAAGTAAAGATTATTTCCTTGCTTTGCTAGAAAGGGGGACGATGTAGTGATGTTGTGATGTCATGTAGAGTTTAGAATGTGACATATAGTCATGACCACATTTAGAATGTTAGGATTTGAAATAAGCAAAGTTAGACAGCTGAAGCTCAGGAGTAGAGCAGAAGGAGTCCCTCCAGTGTGCTGATAATAAACAGATTTTGAGGCATAAATCTGGCGCCAGTTGTCACAATATACAATTTTTGGAGTCAGGATCTGGAACAACAACGCCATATCTATTAGGACTGTCCCAATGGTGCTTCAGTTTAGTAAAGATGTGAAGGCACACCTCTTTAAAGAACACTACATCACCATGCAGTACCAGATCAACAAATACACGTGTTGACTGTATGCTTGCACTTGACCCTGTACAGCACTATGCTGCTTTTGGTTAAGTTTGCGCTATACAAATACCTCATACATACTTTAGGAAAGTAGGATCTGCTTTCATGGTTACCCCCTACCCCCTTTTGCTGGTGTCAGTATATTGTTTGATTAGTCCGGCTGGGATTCTCCCAATCAGGATCCCAGTCACTGCGGTTACTCCCTAAATTTGACATGGTAAGTACCTCTGTACCTCCACAATTCGCTACTGGTGTACCCCTGTAAGTCCCTAGTAGATGGTACTGAGGTACCCAGGGCAAAGGTATACTAGGAGTCTCCCAAGGGCTGCTGCATGCATTATGCCACCAATGAGAGACCACTCAAACCGTGACTACAGGCCTGCCATTGCAGCCTGTGTAAGCTGGTGTTAGCACCCCTTGCGACAGATATAATTCCTTATATCTGAGGTCATTACACTTGAAACCTATAAGTCAACCCTAAGGCAGGACTTTCAATCATGAAGGAAGGATGCTGGGCAACAAGTGTGTGGGTGCCCCTGCATGAGCAGGACACCCCTACAAGCCTCAGAGTTGATTCTCCAGGCTTTGTAAGTGCGGTCAGCCATTTCGATACATATAGTGGCCATGCGCCATTACGCGATGGATAACTATATAGTGGCTGTGCTGAATCTAGGCATGTTTGGAAACAAACATGTTGGAATCATACCCCAACACATGAGTGTTGGAGGTATGACTCCATACACTGGGGGGCTCCTCCATAAAGCCCCCAGTACTCCTGGTAACAGCCTTCCAGGGTCTGCCAGCAAGCTAGTGCTGCTGCCGACCCCAGACACAATTCTGCCCTACTGTTGCTTAGCTGAGCTCGAGCAGAGGAAGGTAGAACAATAGGTTTCCTGTCAAAGGGAGGTGTGACCACCTCCCAGACAGGACTTAGTGTATTGAGCTGGGGGCACTTACCAGCACCACCAGACTGCTGTGAAGGGCATATTTGCTGCCCTCCTTGCATACTCCAATTGGAACCAGGTCAGGGTGCCCTTGGCTCTTGCTCTGGTGTGAAACTAGACAAACAAACATGGGAGTATCCTTCCTTACCCCTTCCCCTGGGAGGGACCCCTGAGTCATCCTAACCCCTTTTCTTAGGGTATTAAAGGGTTGACCTGTGGATGGGTCCTCAGATTCGTCATGGGAAAAGACTCAAGCCTGAACAACATCACTCTTTGACCGTCTGGACACTTGGACTTCACCTGGAACCGAGGCTGCATCAAAGAAGACTCCTGCTGCTCCTGGTGTCGCTGTTCTGCAAGCCTTCTTCGTCGCCTGTGTCTGTGCTTCTTCCTGTATCTTCAACAGACCTATGGGTATCAAGGACACCTGAAGTAATCTCCCTTGGAGTGAAGGAGTCACTCCCCTGCATCTGCAGGCACCGCAACAAAACTGACTGGTCTGCTGCTCCTGATGTCCCACAGACTTCGAAAGGCTCAGCAACACAGGCGGTGGTTCTGCAACTCCCTCGAGGACTGACCCATCCTTACATTCAATTTTGAGGCCAGTATCCCTCATCAGAATTGCTGGGACCGAACCCCTGTGCACCGTTTCGACTTGTTGTGTCCAAGGCTTGTTGGTTCTGCACTCCAGAGATCTTCAGGCTACAATTAGGTCCAGCCTTCAGCATCTCTTCCTGCCAAGTTCAGCGTCCTCGCCGCATCCTTTGCTCTGTGGGCCTTCATCTTTGGTGAGCTGCACCTGGTCTTCTTGCGACTCCTGTGCCTTTGGCCTGTGAGTCCTCTTGAGGGTCTTCTCCTGCTTCAGTGACCTTGCTGGTCCCAATTTTGCTCCTTCATCGTTTTCCAAATCTGTTGCTGCTACCAAGGCTTGTTGGTGCTCCCGCCGGACACTGACCTCCGGGCATAGACTCTGTTCCTCTGCTTGCAGGTTCTTCTCTTCCAGAATCCACTATGGGGTTCCACCGGACTCTTGCACAGTCTTCGCCCGCGGCGTCTTTACTGAAGTCTTCCATTGTGGTCTACGGCGGTTTCCAGTGCCACTTTTCACCTATGCACCCAGCTTTCCTGGTGTAGGTATCATGGTTCCTGGGGTATCCACGGGTGGGGTGACTTTCCAACCTTCTGTCTTCCATAGGGTTTCTTTGGGGTCTACTGGGACGTTTGCCGCAAGTGCCTCTGAAACTCCCCAAAAATATGAACAGATTACAAAGAGAGATGAGATGATGAAAGGAAAAATCATAATGAAACAGTATGCAGATCGAAGTAAACATGGTCTAGCAAGACATTATCAGGTTGGAGATCTTATTTTAGTGAGACAGACCCATGTAAACAAATCCATGAGCAGATTTCGCTCATCTCCACTGGAAATAATAAAATGAGTGTGCAGAATGCAGAGCAAACAGTAGTAAGAAACAAAACATATTTCAAAAAGTTTATTATTCCAATTCAAGAACAGCAGATTATAAAAGAGAATGATTATGTTTATTTCAGAAGGATAGGAAGGACACTCAAGAAACCACAAACACTTTTCGAACAATGTTAAATGAATTATTAATTTTATTTTCCTTGTGTTTTTTGTTTGTTTAGTTTTAAGTAAAGATTATTTCCTTGCTTTGCTAGAAAGGGGGACGATGTAGTGATGTTGTGATGTCATGTAGAGTTTAGAATGTGACATATAGTCATGACCACATTTAGAATGTTAGGATTTGAAATAAGCAAAGTTAGACAGCTGAAGCTCAGGAGTAGAGCAGAAGGAGTCCCTCCAGTGTGCTGATAATAAACAGATTTTGAGGCATAAATCTTGCGCCAGTTATCACAACATACAATTTTTGGAGTCAGGATCTGGAACAACAACGCCATATCTATTAGGACTGTCCCAATGGTGCTTCAGTTTAGTAAAGATGTGAAGGCACACCTCTTTAAAGAACACTACATCACCATGCAGTACCAGATCAACAAATACACGTGTTGACTGTATGCTTGCATTTGACCCTGTACAGCACTATGCTGCTTTTGGTTAAGTTTGCGCTATACAAATACCTCATACATACTTTAGGAAAGTAGGATCTGCTTTCATGGTTACCCCCTACCCCCTTTTGATTAGTCCGGCTGGGATTCTCCCAATCAGGATCCCAGTCACTGCGGTTCCTCTCTAAATTTGACATGGTAAGTACCTCTGTACCTCCACAATTCGCTACTGGTGTACCCCTGTAAGTCCCTAGTAGATGGTACTGAGGTACCCAGGGCATAGGTATACTAGGAGTCTCCCAAGGGCTGCTGCATGCATTATGCCACCAATGAGAGACCACTCAAACCGTGACTACAGGCCTGCCATTGCAGCCTGTGTAAGCTGGTGTTAGCACCCCTTGCGCCAGATATAATTCCTTATATCTGAGGTCATTACACTTGAAACCTATAAGTCAACCCTAAGGCAGGACTTTCAATCATGAAGGAAGGGTGCTGGGCAACAAGTGTGAGGGTGCCCCTGCATGAGCAGGACACCCCTACAAACCTCAGAGTTGATTCTCCAGGCTTTGTAAGTGCGGTCAGTCATTTCGATACATATAGTGGACATGCGCCATTACGCGATGGCTAACTATATAGTGGCTGTGCTGAATCTAGGCATGTTTGGAAACAAACATGTTGGAATCATACCCCAACACATGAGTGTTGGAGGTATGACTCCATACACTGGGGGGCTCCTCCATAAAGCCCCCAGTACTCCTGGTAACAGCCTTCCAGGGTCTGCCAGCAAGCTAGTGCTGCTGCCGACCCCAGACACAATTCTGCCCTACTGCTGCTTAGCTGAGCTCGAGCAGAGGAAGGTAGAACAATAGGTTTCCTGTCAAAGGGAGGTGTGACCACCTCCCAGACAGGACTTAGTGTATTGGGCTGGGGGCACTTACCAGCACCACCAGACTGCTGTGAAGGGCATATTTGGTGCCCTCCTTCCATACTCCAATTGGAACCAGGTCAGGGAGCCCTTGGCTCCTGCTCTTGTGTGAAACTAGACAAACAAACATGGGAGTATCCTCCCTTAGCCCCTCCTCTGGGAGGAACCCCTGAGTCGTCCTAACCCCTTTTCTTAGGGTATTAAAGGGTTGACCTGTGGATGGGTCCTCAGATTCATCATGGGAAAAGACTCAAGCCTGAACAACATCACTCTTTGACCGTCTGGACACTTGGACTTCACCTGGAACCGAGGCTGCATCAAAGAAGACTCCTGCTGCTCCTGGTGTCGCTGTTCTGCAAGCCTTCTTCGTCGCCTGTGTCTGTGCTTCTTCCTGTATCTTCAACAGACCTGTGGGTATCAAGGACACCTGAAGTAATCTCCCTTGGAGTGAAGGAGTCACTCCCCGGCATCTGCAGGCACCGCAACAAAACTGACTGGTCTGCTAATCCTGATGTCCCACAGACTTCGAAAGGCTCAGCAACACAGGCGGTGGTTCTGCAACTCCCTCGAGGACTGACCCATCCTTACATTCAATTTTGAGGCCAGTATCCCTCATCAGAATTGCTGGGACCAAACCCCTGTGCACCGTTTCGACTTGTTGTGTCCAAGGCTTGTTGGTTCTGCACTCCAGAGATCTTCAGGCTACAATTAGTAGCAGATCCCCTTCTGTTCAATCAAGTGGGGATTATGTCGATAACAGTATTAATTTTAATAGATATTTGTATCTTTCATTAGGAATGCACAGTCCGAACAAACAGTGACTTCAAAACTTTTTATCAAGAATATATGCAAAACAGAAAATATTCATACTTCTGTCTTTGTGTGGACTGCACCCTCTTTTGGGGTATGTATCATCTCTTCTGTTATGTAATGACAACAGCGTTAGAGAAATAGATACACCATATTAGGTTTATTAATTCATCCAATGCATTATAACATTGCAATAATGCTAGTGGAGCCCTATATTTCAGTATATATGAAATAGGATGAACAGTTGGGGGGTTAATCAGGTTGTATGTCTGTAGTGTGTATGAATTCAAGGACTAGTGGACACCTTTCCGAATGGCCGCTTGCACTCATTGATTTAGATTGAATAGAGCTATATGTATGACAGGCTTTCCGCCTCAGCGGGATTCCCTTTAATTTGTTTTATCAACGCAATGTCTAAAAAACAAAGACAAACATGAATTGATTGTTGATTGAAGATCATGTTTGCAATAATGCACCCATGGTTGTAGTATTGTTGTGATTTAGGCTCTTTAAAAACAAAAGAACAATTTTCTGTCTTCTCTATGGCCTAAAAAATTATTTTTCTTTTCTTTGATTACCCTATTAGGTTTTTTAATTGTTTAGAAAAATTGGAGAGATTTTATCTGTGTCCTGATGAAGGTGGAATCTAAATAAGAATTTGCCACCGAAACGCGTCGACGCCTGTACAGTTCAGAATTGGTCTAGAATCCAGAAGCGGTTTCATATGTTGATCTATTGTATTAAAGAGTAGACCTATGATACATATACATTGACTTACACTGGAACTATACCATTCTGTGATGAACATATTGATTTCACATTACTTCCTTGCTCTCTGTTGATATATTTTTATATTACATTTGTATTTGATGTTGAATGTATCCACAGACTCACATGTAGGGTCATAGACATGTGGATTGAATTTTATCAATAAATCATAAAATTTATTTTTATTTGACTTTGTTTTTTACTCTTGAGTTATATGCGGTTATTCATTTGGGTGCTCCAATATTTGAGTTTAGTTTGTTTTAATATCAGATGTGACTTACATTTGTATGATTGAACTTGGCATGATTGTGGTTTAGGTGGTCAAACATACCCAAGAGAATTTCTCTCTTTACACTTTTGTGGTACCCTGTCTCTTGGGCAGTGGGGTCACTCCCATAGTTTTTTTATATACAATTAGGTCCAGCCTTCAGCATCTCTTCCTGCCAAGTTCAGCGTCCTCGCCGCATCCTTTGCTCTGTGGGCCTTCATCTTTGGTGAGCTGCACCTGGTCTTCTTGCGACTCCTGTGCCTTTGGCCTGTGAGTCCTCTTGAGGGTCTTCTCCTGCTTCAGTGACCTTGCTGGTCCCAATTTTGCTCCTTCATCGTTTTCCAAATCTGTTGCTGCTACCAAGCCTTGTTGGTGCTCCCGCCGGACACTGACCTCCGGGCATAGACTCTGTTCCCTCTGCTTGCAGGTTCTTCTCTTCCAGAATCCACTATTGGGTTCCACCGGACTCTTGCACAGTCTTCGCCAGCGGCGTCTTTACTGAAGTCTTCCATTGTGGTCTACGGCGGTTTCCAGTGCCACTTTTCACCTATGCACCCAGCTTTCCTGGTGTAGGTATCATGGTTCCTGGGGTATCCACTGGTGGGATGACTTTCCAACCTTCTGTCTTCCATAGGGTTTCTTTGGGGTCCACTGGGAAGGGTCCTTCTTCTTCAAAACTGCAACTGCAACTTTTCCGTTAACTTCTATTGAGTACATGGCTGTGTTTCCACTCAAAACACAACCTCAGTGGGGTTCCCGGGTACCTATCTTAGGTGGTTCCTTGTGTCTCCAGCTCTCCTGAGTCTCCTGGTCCAAGTGTGGACTTCATTCGCAGTTCGCATTCCACTTTCTTAGTATCTAGTTTGGTCTCCCCATGGAGACCGCTGTGTATTGTACTTACTTACCTGTTTGTAATTGAAGTATTGTGTGTATTTGTGTTGATAAATCCGGGTAAGATATATACCAATGTATTAGTGAGTGTTGTGTAATACATAGACATATTTTTATAACTACACTGTGCAGTTCTTTTTCATTTAACCTGCACTACATGATTAAATCGGGTAAAACAAGTTTCTTAACACTCCCTATTGACTAAGGTTGAAGGCTGCTCTCCACAGCTACCACTTAGAGAGCTTTCTATGATTTTCTAAGAACACTAAAATCACCAAAGGGGTTGTCTGGTTAGTGCAAGGGGCTTCACTTAAATAAGTGTTCACCATATACTGAGCAAGCCTCCTACACATACATTTACATTCACCTTTGCCCTAGTTGCCGATTTCTTTGTAGAATGATTTCTTAAAAATAAATGTATAAAATGACAGGAAGATTTATGCTTTTAATGACTCTGCCCATTATGAGTCCACCCCGTTTCTGCTGCCACACCCTGATCCCCAATCTATCTAATAATTGAGTAAATTATACCAACCTTGTAAAATTAATTTACTGTGCAAGTTTGTGATGTAACTCCGTACTTAATCAACTTTTGTGTTCTGTCTTGCCAACATAGGTAAACTCTTGTTGCCAAAGTGAAGACTAACTACAACAGATGTAAGCAATATGTTGTTAATAACAAACCAAGGGTATTCAGTTCCTGTCACAGATAGTCTCAATTGACTCATACAGATCATGAAGGAACAAATAGACAAAGTGAAATTTGAAGTAGTTTGGGATGCCTCTCTCATTTCATATTTTCTTATTCTCCATTCATATATGTGCCGTGTGTCTTCCAATTTGTGATCAATTACAACTTGGTTGATATAAAAACCTAAAACATTACTATAATAACTTATTTCTATTCTGAAAGTCCCAATTTACAAGCTCGTGTTAGGCACAATAACACGAAAGATCAATGCTGTTATTATTTATTTCTGTAATAGGTATTCCCTTGAAATGTTAAAGTGTCACCGTTATTTTAAGGGGTAAAGCCTCTAGTTATAATGTTCACCCTATTATTTGCTCTTAAATAGACCTCTCCTCTACAACAAGCTCCCTACTTACCATGTCTATACCTTCAGCTGGTAGTTACAGAATGTTTATGTTTGTTCATCACCTCTTAGCTGACCACTTCACTGCTGTCGCTGGAGACCTTTATCCACAATAAATCTTGCGTTACCCGTGAACAGTTGCCTCCACAAGTTCCTCACTTTGGTAGCGAGCACTTTAGATCCCCAGCTGTGTCCATGAACATAAGTGGCAGTGGTTTCATCCAATCCTGGATTGGTTGAGGCTTCAACCGATCTGATATTTTGTGCTCTGTGAGTGCATCAGCCAGGAGCAGCACACTGTTTATTTCCTCATCAGACGCCAGTTCCCTATACCAGTGTGTTAGCACTGTTTGCAATTTGTCTGGATATTGACCATTGTATCCACTGGCTAGTCCACATGCATGTAAGAGGCATTCTACAAATCCTTGCACATGTCAGAAGCGGCATTTGGCAATGAGTGACTTGAAGCAACTTGGCACTTGCGTGATTTGAGTGCCACCAAGAGACCGTACCACAACATCAAAACTGTTTAAATTGGAGTGAGTTGTTATTTTTTCTTGCATTTTCAATATTTATTTAAGAGGGTGCAGCCATTATTTTGAGCGGAACCTTTGTATATTTATTAATGGGCATCACCTTCACTTATGAGTGCAAGTACTTTATCATTTGTTTATGAACCTATGACACCATATCTTGTGCTAGTTTCACTCTGTTTCTATTGTGCTTCTAGTAACTGACATGCATTACCTAGTCTGTTGCCATGCATCAATGTGGTAACCCTCCGCCTCTGGTACTACAAAATACAGGCAATCAACCTATGAAATGGTCAAAATGGCTTGGGTTGTTTAACAACTATATGATAGCCACTGATGATATTTCTAAAAATTCAGTGAGGACGAAGTGGCTATGATTGAACTTAGTTGGTGCCACAGCACAAGACGTTTTTGATCATTTACGGTCACTTGATCTACCTTAAATGGTATTGGCACAAAATTATGACACGCTCACAGAAGCACTTGACGAATTAAAAAATGCTTTGCTCCGATGAACCACATGTTGTCATGGAATGGTTCCATTTTCAATCTAGGCACCAACTTATGAACAAACCTGTTGAGAATTATGTGGCTCAGTATTAAGAGTTTTAGTGGTTTTGACACAGTTCAAAATCTTATTTGATTCAGACCTCAACTGAGGTCAACAAATACAAATACATGATATGAAGTCAAATAGAGGGTGGCAGCCTCTATATGGTGTTCGTGGATCTCCGAGCAGCCTTTGATCTTGTGCCACGGGGTAAGCTCTGGTCTGTACTCCTCGAGATGGGCATCCCCATTGACTTATTAGAGGTCCTGATGAGATTACATGAGGCAAATTATGCCCAGGTTAGATGCGGGAAGAATGGTTCTTTGTCGTCACGGTTCCCAGTTGGCAGGCGGGTAAGACAGGGATGTGTGCTTGCACCGACCCTGTTCTGCCTCTTTGTCAACGGGGTTATTGCACATCTTAATGCAGTGCAGGACAATGACGCTCCCAAGTTGGCTGGCAATAGAGTGCCTGCTATCGTGTTCGCTGATGATACCCTCTTACTATCTAAGACACCCATGGGTATCCAGTGAACACTTGATAGCTTTGAAGAATTCTGCACTCTTCGGGGTCTTGAGATAAATATTCTCAAGACTAAATATATGATTTTTAATCCGCCCCGTTCCACACGCCCGAACCCTAAACTGGGGGACACAAGACTTGAAAGGGTAGCTGTTTTTGATTATCTGGGAGTCACTGTTAATGAAAATTTGAAGTGGGGACACCAGATAACTAAGACACAACTTAAACTGGCTCAACTTTCTGGGGGAATCATCAAATTGTTAAGCAAGTCTTCTAGTAAACCAATTGGTCCTCCGTTGGAAGTCTACAAGGCACAAGCCAGGGGGTCTTGTATGTATGGGGCTGAGCTTTGGGGACATTCTAATAGGCTTGCTATTACAAAGGTTGAGAATAAATTTCTGCGGCAGCTGCTCGGACTTCCATCGAGCACCCCGCTCTTACCGTTGAGGCTTGACCTAGAGATTAGGTCAATCGACGACGAGCTTGCATTAAAACCCCTTAGGTTTTGGCGCAGGCTCTGGGTGACCCGAGAGCTGACCAGCTACAGACAGGAACTAAAAGAAATATTGTCCTTCTCTGGAGCTCAAAAAATCCCTTGGCTCATCTACATTAAGAATGAACTGACGAGAATTGGTGTTCCTGCCTTGTGGGCTGATCCAGAAAGTCAATGTAAATTAATTTCACGCCAAATGCTAGTAGCTATTTTTCGCTCTAAAAAAAAAATGGCCGCTCAATCTAATCCCTCCTCTGGTTCGGCCATTTGTTCTTTTTTATCTGTGAAGGATTGTTATCTTTTTGAGCCTTTTCTGGACGTTATATACCCCATCCTAGCCAGAAAATTGTATGTTCAGTATAGGCATTGTGTTCTCCCTCTCCGGGCCTCTAATTGTAAGTGGGTACTTATAGCACCAATGAATTGCCCAGCCTGTGAGTATGAGGAAGATACGGAGACTCACGTCTTTTTTTTTCTGTCCGGCTTATGTTAAATCCAGGAGATATTGGCTGCTGCCCCTTTGTAAAAATATGGGGTTTCGTTATTGGATGCAAGCGCTAAGAACACTGAAGTCTGACACATCCGAATGTATTGTATTCGCTGTCTCCCAATTTTTAACAGCTATGTGGCACAAGCGTAGAAATTTTGTTTAATTAATTATATTGCTGGTTATTAATATCGATTGGACTATTACTGTGTATTAATAGTGGTGATAACTCAATGCTAGTTTTTAATCTTTTTTACTTTTTTATTTACTGTTTTAACTTTTCTTGATTTTATTAACTATTTTTAATGTTCTGTCTCCCTGTGCTATCTAGGTATTTTACGTATGAATTCCAGAATGCACTGATTGAATTAATTAAGTTGATTGTGATTCTTCACATGTGTTCTTTATGCTATGTGTACACTTTTTATGGTCATTGTGTACCGAAATAAAAGTTTTTGATGATGATGATGATGATATGAAGTAACTGGATTTAAACTTTTAGGGTTGCTTTAAAACTCATTACAGGCATTATAGGTTAAAATTGACGAATAAAAAGACATACGTTTATAATTATCCAGTATACGCGCATTTAAAACAATTCTAAGAAACCCTTTAAAAACGTAAACAGGTTATTTCAAACAAAGACTTGCACAGCTTAATTAAATCTTGAGTTAGAATGACGTATTTAAAATATATAGGGTTTATAAAACGTTGTTGTGCCTCCACCAAAGTCTGATTTGGATAAACAAAAAGAACGTGGAAAAGATCTTGTACTCCTCCGTTGCACAAATCACAGATACTTGAGTAATCGCGGGGCTTCCATCTGGAAGAGTAAACTTTTAACGGAAGAATTCCTAATTGCAAAAGAAAAATACAGCACCTTACTCTATGTTTTAGCTGAAACTGTAGATACCGCTCTGGACTTTTATATACTGAATTTTTTGCAAACTTTTTGAAGTGCTTTAATTGTGTGCAGTGCTCCCTAGGGCTGGAGACTTCAGGGAAAATGGATGGTGCTGGACCCAGCGGCCTATTTACCAATTTACTGTATGAGCATTCAACAAGCTATTGAGATCATTATTTCTCAAAATAAAAATATATTTAGAAAGTTTTTGGGAAGGTTGGGGATTTTTCTCACAAGACAGAATTAAAAGCCAATACAGTCAAACATAAACTTAGAGATGACCCTGTAATTGCCAAAGAAAACTGCCAAGCTGGTAAAAAATAAAATGCAGGAGGAAGGTGTAATTGAGCCTGTTGACTCATCAGAATTGGTTTCTCCAATTGTTCTAGAACTCAAAAAATTAGCTTGTTGACATTGTGCAAATTTGAGATCATTCAATAAACAAATGTTAGTCAATTGTCAATCATTATCCAAAATAAAGGATTTACTTGCCCAACTTTCATCTCACTTGATCTCAAATCTGCATACTCTATTGCAGAACTAGAAGAGGGATGCACACATTTACTTATGTTTATAATGAATGCATCAGCATTTCTTGTCCTGCAATATGGAAGTTTTGATTACATTTCAGAACGACATTATTCTTTATGCCAATGTTGTGGGGATGTATGATTACAGATTTTGCACGATTTAAAAAATTTACAATAAAAGGGGATGGCACTTCAAATGGAAAAATGCAAGTTTTAAATTAATGAAGTTGAATATATAGGTCATTCCATTACTGGGGATGTTATCTGCCCAAAACATCTAACGGTTCCTGTAAACATGGATCAGCTCATGCCATATTTAGGCATATGTTTGCTTACATAGCTACTTCATCGATGGTACATATTTGAATGGGAGTCAGAGAACCAGAATGTGTTTAAAAACTTGTGGAACAGTCCACTCATCCATCTCACGATGGAATCCTCTGAAGCAACTTTCCATAAAAAGTTTAGGACCAGGTTTTTCCAGCTACATTAAGGCCTGGTAATGACTGATTAGAGTTGCATGTTTTAGGTTGGTTCAAGGTTCTGTTATTCAGGTTGGGTGTAAGTTGTTGGACAATCCTAGTGTGGGGACTCTCCTTTTGGAGTAACCAGGCACTTTAGAAATCAACGTATTATTATTATTATTATTATTATTATTATTATTATAAAGGCTCCTCTGTTATCTCCTTTTACTCATTTGCCTTGTATTTGTGTATCTGTGGATGCAAGTGGGGGTGGCCTAGTTGTAGTACTGCGTCAGATATACCATGGGTGTTAATATACCATATCATTGCATATAGACCCATGATACTTTCTGAACATAGATATTCCACCATTGAATGGAAGACATTAGCTTTTTCATGGGTCATTTCAAGACTTATCTATGGAGAAGAGGTGTTCATTTAAAACTGATAATAAACCCTTGTAGTCTTTACTTAAAGGTAACGGAAGAGGAAGAGCTTTAGGGCTCTTTGTGAATTGTAAATTATATGATCATGAATTACATTCCAGGTGTATACAATGTTGTAGCAGCTAGTCTTTCGAAACGTCCTGACAACACAGACACGATCCAAAGAAATTATTTTATTGAATAATATGTAGCAAATCTTTATTGGTGATGCTCTGAACATCTGCAGTAACAAATGTAAACCTACTTGGCAGAAAGCTTTTTATAAGGATGGCCGCTCCTGTTGAATGTTTTTAATAATTTAACCAATGCCTCATTGCCAAGCTCTTGATCAACAAGCATCATTGTCCTGATCTTTAAAAAGGGAGATTGCTCCCACCCCAGCTGTTACAGACCAACTTCCTTGATAGACAACACCCTAAAAAATTTTAGGTAGAGATTTATATACCAAGATTTTACATTGGATTTAGGAAAATAGCATTTTAGAGTCTTGTCAACTGGGATTCAGGAGCAAAATAGGCACCAACGAACAATGCCTTAATCTTAATTTAAATATTGGGAAATACACCATAGCTCAGCGATCACCAATATATTTGGCTTTTATGGACATTACCTCTGCTTTTGATTTTGTCAACAGGTCACGTTTATGGTACATTCTTTTAGCTTATGGTTTGGACGAGGCAAGGCACGGATTAGGATCAGTGGCAGGGGTGAGGTCTCAAATGACATTAAAGTTAACAGAGGGGTCAGACAGGGATGCATTCTAGCCCACTTCTTTTTATTATTTATATCAATAATTTGCACAAATCACTAATTACGCTGACCAATGATGTCCCAAGAAATAAAGGCAAAATACTTCCCATGTTACTATACGCAGATGATGCGGTTTTAATGGGCGCACATCAAATGCATTACGCACTTTAGTTCAGGGAATTTTTGATTTTATGGCCAGCTTAGATTTATGCACCAATTTTAAGAAATCCTTTATAATGTCTTGTGGGCTGAGAAAATACTTTCAAATTCTATATCTGTGGGTAACCAAAAATTAAAATTCACTAGCACTTTTCCCTATCTTGGGTTGGTCTTTGCTGCGAATGGTTCTTGGGCTGAACAGATGGTGTTCTGCAAGAACAAGTTCTCAAAGGTCACCAATTCTATTCTTAGTCTTCCTTGGCCAAAGAGAACATGGGCTATTGAAGCGATTCTTAAATGTTTTTAATTCCAGTGCATTCCCATTGCCACCTATGGCGCAGAGGTGTGGGGCACCGCTAAATGTCATAGCATTCAGCGAGAAGAAAATAGATTTTGTCATAAATTGTTGGGTGCTCCGATCTCAACATCTCTGCCACAGTGAACTGAAACTAAGTTATATTGAGGACTATATAAGGGCCCGCCCTGCTTTATTTAGGCTCGCCATATGGAAAAACCCAGCAGCATCTCTCACAAGAGAGATTATAGGGATGGATATCCCGTGGCTTGCCGGGGCGAACAAGAGCCTAAGCAGTGTTAATTATAGTAGGCTTTTTTCAAGCACAACTGAGGTTGTACACAAAAAAGCCCTCAGGACAACACTCTACACACTTTATAGCATGGAAAGATTAGAGAGGGAATCTAAGAAACTAACTGTTGCTAATTTTATGACCATTGAGCACACTGTGTACCCCATGCCTAGTTATCTTACCCTGCCAATATGTCACTGGGAGAGGGGTCTCCTCTTCTGCTTAAGGGTTGGTACCGTAAAATTCTTGCTTTGTTTTCCCCTTGTGTACAATGTAAATCTCGACTCCCTGCCTTGTCCGTGTGATGGACAGAGTGGCCAGACAATCCAACACTTTTTATTCTTTTGCAAATTTTATATAAATGGCTTTT
This sequence comes from Triturus cristatus, assembly GCF_964204655.1. NCBI lineage: Eukaryota > Metazoa > Chordata > Amphibia > Caudata > Salamandridae > Triturus > Triturus cristatus. Next base: position 504,035,016 of record NC_140583.1, on the reverse strand, counting down.
AATACCATTTTTTAGAAAAACCCTGCATATCCATTTAGCAGACGCATACAGTAGCATACTTAGATTGAAGACGACGAGCTAATTTTTCGCGGTGGCACCTTCCTGAGAACCGTTGTAACGGCCCGCAAAACAATGAGCAACCCTTGAAGAGCACCTTGAAATGTATGGGTCCTTTTAAAAATTATTTCAAATATATTTTTAATAAGGTGTATTTTGATCATTGCTATTGAAATTGTTTACTGTGATATGAATTTCAGACTTGAATTGTTTTTAATTTGTTATACTCGATGTGCTTTTATGGATAGGGTCTTATCCGAATAAAGTATTTTGACTTGACTTGACAAATGGTATTGAATCTTCGTACAAGAGATGGCCTGATGAAAAAACACTGATGTTACAAGTCTTGAGGAAAGTAAGAGATTACATTTCTGTCAACTGTGACATAGTGTTGAAAGATGAGTGTACTATTCCTCTCAAAGAGATCTGGAAGTGTATCCTCAACATTGCCCATTCTGGACATTTGGGTGAGACACTCACCCAAAAATAGTTAGGGAGAATTTTTGGTGCCCATATATGGACATGCAAATTTCTATATTTGTAAAAAAAAACTGTCATATAAGCACTGAATCTGATAAATCCCTTGTTAGTGATAAGGTTTGGTATATGTTTCCTGAAGTTCCTGACAGACCATGGTGAAAATATTGCACTGGACTGTTAGAATCCGATGTTGTGTGGAATTCCAAGAAAACCTTTGCTATTGTGTTGCTTAACTATTTCTCTAAGTGGGTGGGGATCAAATGGATTTCTCAGCCTACGATTGATGAGGTAATTGAATTTCTTAGTGAATGCTCCATGAGAAAGGGCCTTCTGTAGTATGTGATTACTGATAGTGGGGCTCAATTTACTTCTTTAAAGCTACAAGCATTTTTAAAAAGCAAGTGCAAAGTACGTAGAAACAGCATTTTATGCACCAGATAAGAATAGTCTTGTTGACCGATTCAATAGAGTTGTTGTTGGCACTGTTCAGGCTGCTATTGCCAATAGGTGTGATGACAAACAAATTAGTATGAAAAAAATGTGGGCATATTATTGTTCACTGTAGTCCACCACAGGATGTTCCCCATTTCAATTGTTAAAGGAAGGGATAAAGTCATAAAACATTGAAATACAGTCAACTTGTGGATAATAAAAAAGATGGTCAAATACAGTACTGGGGATTGTCTTAAGGTCAAACGTCCTTATCATATTATAAAATGACCTTCTAAGGGCATGCAAGGGTTTTATATGGGACATACTATTTGGTCTTCTGGATACCACTCGGTGTGGAAATGGAGGAATACATTTTACTTGTTTAAAGTTGTTGTATTGTGATAGGTGGACAATGAAAATCCAATAAAAAGATGTTTAATAAATGGTACTTCTAAGTTTTCCAAGACATTTTAAATAGTTAAACTAAAGACCTGCCAGCTCGCACAGTGTCACCATGTGTCACACGATTTCCGCTCCCATAGTCACCCGGTGAGGAGATTAAATCACACAGTTGCAGGGAAGACCAGTTGGAAACCACTGGACAAAGTGGGTTTCCGGCTTGTGTTTTGAGGCTGCAAACCGTTGATTTACATTACAGGGTGCCAAAACACCCCAGGACATCGGTAACAACCTCAATGACCATTTGGTGGTTTTTTTTGTTCGGAAGGGTGTGGGGGATTGGTGGAGGGCAGAGTTCAAAGACATTGATTCACCAAAATGCCTGGGGTAGTGGAAGTGACATAACACACCCTTTGACCTTATTGATATCAAAGGCAGTGACATATGACCTTTGAACCTGAATTGTTGCCGGGGTGGTCATTTGAACTTATCCCAGGCGAAATCCCAGTAATTGATATTACTGAAGTTACAATATAACTGTGTCAATATAAATATTCAACACAAATGTTTCTTTCAGATACATCTATATTAGGGAACTGCCACAATCTTTCAAAGTGGTGGAGAGTAATGGAATACTTGTCCTGAATTATACTGAGCAAAGCAAATGAATTAGAGCTGATTTGAGTGTGTTCAGGGGTGATGGGTTCTCTCCACAAGAAAATGTTTTTAAAAATGGGTCAAAGAGTGCATTTTAATGCAAGCTTTTGCACATAAATCTGTTTTAAAAAGCCATGGGCTATGAAAGGGAACACGTTGAATATGTAAGCCCTTTCATGGTGTGCCAAGACAATGAAACATGCAGTTCGCAAAACTTGACCCTTTTTTTCAAAATGTGTTACGGTGCTCCCATAAGCCTAACATTAACTTCACTGTGCCGGGCCAGCATTTTCAAGCATAACGGTGCCCCCTTTGGTTCAATGTTGTGAAAATGATCATAGATTAATTTAATTTTTAAATTTAATCTGTTGACATGAGGTCATATTTATTGTGTCATTTTTTTGATCTTTCATCTTTTTTAATTGTGTGCTAGGTTCTATTAGTGCGCTTTGGTGTCGTTTATTTTCGGGTGAGCAATGTGTACGTTTCACACCGTGGTGGGTGAACTTCGATGTCAAATTGTAGCAATGAACTTCAGGTATACAAAGTCAAAACGGAAAGCGGGGAGAAGAACGATGAGAATCAGGTCATAGAATGATGGAGTGTTTTGATAAGCAAGGTTGAAGACCATGCCAACTAATACGAGTAAAGCGTTTTTCCTTGTGATGCGGAATGGGCACATCAACTGTGTTTTCATGGAGGCATTCATTGTCTGCAGAAACTGTGTACGTTTCCTGCCTGTTGGAGTAATGTGTTAACTGGCTGCATGTTACATCGTACGTTTTAGTCTCTTTTGAATAGATGGTTGTTTTGAAACACAATGTAGCTGGGATTTTCAGGGCTAAATTTAAATTTTGGTTAAAAGGGGTGGGAGCTTTATTTAATTTGTGTGTTGCACAGAAATTATTATTATTTTTCTTATTCAGGAAGGCTGGGTTTTAATAATATTTGATGTACTGAATTTCTACTGAGGGCTGGTAATTAGAGGGGAGAGATTTTGTGCTAAAGTGACTACTATAATGGCTTTTTTCATACAATAATGTTAGTTACCCCTGAAGAAGAGAGTAATTCTCGAAATGCACTGGGTTCTTTATTAACAAGGATGAACGATGTATCATTATACCAAAAGTACAACGTCAAGGAATTATCTGTTGTGGATCATCACTGTTGAAAACAGTATACTGCCAAAAAATCTTTGAAATGTGAACGTCTTAGCTTATTTGAAGTGAACAAATGGGACAAGAACATTAAAAGAATAGCTAAAAGAAATGTTGAAAAGCAATGATGATTTGGATTCGATTTTGTTTTACAGGGGCCTATGGGCCTGTTGTATTTGCATTTGCTATGCTTATTTAGTTATTTCATGTAATGCATGTGCACCATGGCATCTTATGAATAACATTCCTGTTCTATTTGGAACATTGGAAACCCTGTCAAGTGCTGAAGGGCAGTTGCACAGTTCCTGCTGTACTGACCAGTTGGGGAAACAACCTTTACAACACAACTATTACATCGCACTACACTTACAACGCAGGCATTACAACGGAACATCCTTTACAACGCATGACACTACAACGGATACCATTACAACGCATACCATTACAACGCAGACACTACGTCGCATGTCACTACAAAGCAGGCATTACAACGCATACCATTACAATGCATACCATTGGAGTTAGAATATTAATTTTTAACCCCTACATTATCCAACACTTACCCTACTGTTGCACCCCCTGGAGTTAGAATAGTAATTTTTACCCCTATACTATCCAACACTTACCCTACTGTTGCACCCCTGTACTGCTCGATTTTTCCGGTCTTATTGTGTTGAAGGGTGATTTAGGTGACTTCAGTCTCTTTCCATTCAAGTCTAAGGGTTAGAGTAGTGTATAGAGCCTATTTATTAGGCACTTCGACATGATCCTGTGTTCTTCCCCATAGATCAGGGTTTGCATACATATCCCAGGGGATAGATTCGTTAGCATTAGGGGTAATCTGTTCTGTAGTGAGGGTATTTCATGGAGCCGTGCTGAATTCAGGCCTGGTAGGCCTTAAACGGGAGAGACTCCATCTTTCCTCCTGCTCTGGCAGCTTGGGATGTTTCTAGGTCATAGGCAGTGTTTTAGTTAGGAGGTGTTATTCGCTTGGAGAGAACCGGTTCAGGCCGGCCCTTATCGAAGGATTGTATTTTTCTTCATGCCGAAGACACTACATCAGGCCGGCCGGCTGGGAACGTGTCCTTGGCACGGGGAGGTACAAGAATTTGGTGGGCGGCAGGTTACGGGCTGGAATTTTCCATGAGGAAATGCACATCTATATTAGTAAAAGTTTGAGGCAGATACTGGCACTTGCTTCTAGTCCATAGGCGGCACCTGGCCGTTAGTAGTAAAGCTGCTACTTATTCCAGGGAAGACAGATGACAAACTTGGAGGTGGAGAAAAACCGAGAAATAGATATTCCAAAGAGAAGAGAGTAGCCGATGAGGAAGAGGTCCCAGTGACTCGGAGAGGGAGACGGGAGTAAACCCGTGATTGCGGAGGTGTGACTCCCAGGCGAAGCCGAGGCGCAGACGAGAAGGGAACCTAGATGACCATTGAGTGCAGGCTACATACGACCAAGGTGATGTCAACCCCTTACTATTAGAGTGTACAACTTAATCTTTCACTTTTCTTTGCAGGTTATGTGATATGTATTATGTTCTGTGAGTGTGCATGTAATAACTAAATAAAGTATTCAGTTTGTAGTAAAGCAATATGTGCTACGTGTCCTTGTGTAAGAGGGTAACCTATTCTTCTAGTCAGCTGTGACTTGACATGAACAGATGTTAATCCTGATCAGGTAGGTGGTAGCTGAATAAGGGAGAAAGGAGCCCCTCGAACTGGGGAACAGGTTGTGCTCAACTAGCCGTCTTTGTGTGATCTGATACATAGTAACACTGATTCCCTTGTTGTTAATTCCCTTGTTGTATGTCGTGGTAATGATAGGATGAACTCGTGCTAAGGCTGCCGTCTGGGCAGGAAGTCCTGGGTCCGTTTGGGACCGCGAGGCTGTGGCTGCCGTCTGGGCAGGAAGTCCTGGGTCCGTTTGGGACCGCGAGGCTGTGGCTGCCGTCTGTGCAGGAAGTCCTGGGTCCGTTTGGGACCGCGAGGCTGTGGCTGCCGTCTGGGCAGGAAGTCCTGGGTCCGTTTGGGACCGCGAGGCTGTGGCTGCCGTCTGGGCAGGAAGTCCTGGGTCCGTTTGGGACCGCGAGGCTGTGGCTGCCGTCTGGGCAGGAAGTCCTGGGTCCGTGTGGGACCGCGAGGCTGTGACTGCCGTCTGGGCAGGAAGTCCTGGGTCCGTTTGGGACCGCGAGGCTGTGGCTGCCGTCTGGGCAGGAAGTCCTGGGTCCGTTTGGGACCGCGAGGCTGTGACTTGTAGGTCTTGGTATATGTAGTAGGAATTCCCTGTCCTTAGGTGGTACATATATGTGGTTATTTAGGTGTAAATAGGCCCTAGGGAGGGGGTAACGTTCTGGTTTGGGTTAGAGAGGCTCTGTTGAGCGGGTTCCGAAGACCCAAGCAGAACATTTGGCGTCACGAACCGTTTACGAAACCTGTGTGCGTTGTGGTTGTCTTTTGTTTGCTTTCGGCGCGTGCGTGGTTTTGTTTGCATTTTATTTTTGTATATTTGTGTGTATAGTTTTTATTTTTCTTCCTTCTTTTCTTTTTCTTCTTTTCTTCTTTTTCCTTTTTCACGATGTTTTCTAGAAGGTCTAAATCTACTTTTAAGTTGCCCGTTGATATTCCTGGATGGGATTCAACGCCTTATGAAGCCTTGGCCCGTGAGTGGGCTGATTCTACTGGTTTGAGTGAGAATTGGAATTCTTCTTTGGAGCTGGCAGAGCCGGCTAATGTGATTGCTTGTTTGCAGAAGGCACCCGTATCGAAGGGTGAGGAGATTCCCATTTTGGGGCGCAGAGGTTGGATTCTTTTGTCTGCGTACAGGATTCTGCATGAGAGATTGTTGAAGTTACAGATATCTCTTAAAGATGTGGAAGCGCACTTTGTTGAGATTCAGAATTCTCATACTTTGTTGCGGTGTCAAAATAAGTTGCTTGCTGATAAACTTGAGACTTACCAAACTATTGCCGAACGGGCGGCTGTGCGAATTGCTAGTTATAAATACAAGAACAGGCGCGGTCGGGTTTCGACGCGAAAGGTGCGTCTGGTCGTGGCGACAGCCGGGCTGGATTGGAATCCTGATGAATGGGATGGTAATATCTGGAACTCGACTGATTCTTGTTCCTCGGGTGAGGAGTCTGCCAAGCGCGAGTCTTCTCGCTCCCGCCATGATTGTAAGTCTGCTTCTCGCACCTTTGATGGTGCACCCCGTGATTACGCTCATTCTTCGAGTGGGATCAATGCCTCTTACACTGATTGTCCCTCTACGAGTACTGATCGGGCTCCTTGTGATGCTCGTCCCGCGGTTTCTGCGCATCCAGTTTTCCGTCGGAAGTTGCAGCAGTCTCCCAATGCTCCGCAGGGTATTTCTTTGGACTGTTTAGAAGACTTTACTCAACAGGAAATTAGTGATATTTTACAGCGATTTCCGCAGCGAGCTGGTGAGTCCTTGCTCACATGGATGGTGCACCTTTATGAACTGGGCGCTGCTGGTATTATGTTGGATACCGGCGATTGTTTAAAGTTCTGTTCCTTGAGTTTGGATTCTACTGTGCAGGATCATTTTCGTAACTATAATGGTGGTGGTCAGATTTCTTTACTCCAATTGGCGACTGAGGGTTGTAATCAAAAATATCCTACTGAATCTGACTGGCCTGTGAATGACAAGCCGTGGTATACTTTGCGTGATGCTGCTCAACGTCTCAAAGAGGAGGTGATGAAAACGGCAATTTTTCTGGGTGCTGCTGACAGATTGCTTGATGGTTCGTTGACATCTTCTGTGCGGAACCGTATCATTCGATCTTCCCCTGTTGCCTATAAGCAGGTCATGATGACTTTATTGATTAATCAGACTGGTAACGTGTTATCTACGGTTTTGGAATCGGTGCGCCAACTCGGTGAGTTGGGTGAGTGGTTTAAACCTGAACGTCAGTCCCGGACTGACACTCGTACTCCTGGTGAAAATAAACTTACTAGACGTGATATTTTTTCTGGTCTTCTGGCTGATGGTGTGCGGAGGGAGGACATTGATGGTGAGACTACTGCTCGTTTGTGGGAGTTGTTTCGCAAACGTGGCTTGGATCGAAAGGAGGGTGCCCGGCGTGTTCGGACCACTGAATGTGATCGTGGTGGTTCTGACGGTAGCGGTGATGACGACCGCCGTGGGCGCTCTGTTCGTCGTGATGATCGACGTTCTGCACATGTTGTGTCCCCCCGTCGAGAGAGAGACAGGGAGAGAGAGGGGGAAAGAGAAAGGGGGAGAACTGACTATGTTTACAGCAGACGTAGAGATGATAGGGATCAATCCCCTGAGTTGAGGAGGAGAGAGGATCGTCACAGTTTGGTCGATCGTAACCCGCAGTACAATGCAGAAGATACGAATCCGTTCCGTACTGGGAATGGATATGAACAGGAGGTACCGATACCTAAGAAGCGTGAGAGTCTTTATCCTGATTTATCCTGGTATACAGAATGCAGTAAGAATGATTAGGAAATAGGTCAAGCTCCGGTACACAGATGGGCTCACAGAGATAATAGACCCTATGTAGATATTGACATTTATTGGAGACATCGTAATATCCAAAGGGCCCGAGCATTGGTAGATACAGGAGCGGAGGCCACTCTTATTCATGGAAAATCGAAGAAGTTTACAGGTCAGCCTTTTACTATTACCGGATTAGGTGGAAAAGAAACCCCTGCAGTTCAAACTTTGCTTGAAATGAGAATAGGTAGAATTCCTAGAAAAGAGTATTCTGTACTAGTAGTGCCACTTCTAGAATTCATAATTGGGATTGATATTTTGAGAGGAATGACTTTGCATCTAGATGATGGATGTTACCAATTTGGAACAACGCATTATATATCGTCCAGACCTGTACGGGTTGGTCGTTTAAGAATGCCCCCCATACAAATTCCCCATGCGACAAAAGTGGTTTGTCAGAAGCAGTATCGTATTCCAGGTGGTCATGAGGAGATTAGTACCACTATTCAGAAGTTGGTGGATGCAGGAGTCATAACCCCAGTTACTTCTGCTTGGAATAATCCTGTTTGGCCGGTGCGTAAGAGTGATAACTCTTGGCGCATGACCGTTGATTATCGAGAATTGAACAGGCACACACCCTCTTTGACTGTTGCAGTACCGGATGTTATCACACTAATTGAGAGAATCCAAAAGCATCCAGGTACATGGTATGCGTCCATTGATATTGCTAATGCTTTCTTTTCAATTCCGATTGCCCCAGAGTGTCAGGAACAATTCAGTTTTACGTGGAACGGGCGCCAGATGACGTTTAGAAGTCTTCCCCAGGGCTATGTGCATAGTCCTACGATATGTCACCGGCTGGTGGCAGAGCATTTGGCTGAGGTACCGGTTCATCCCCAAATTCAGATATGTCATTATATTGATGATGTTTTGATCCAAGGCGAAACATAAGAGGAAGTTCAGACACAATTAGACAGAGTCATTGAGTGCCTGCGTGAGAAAGGTTGGGAAATCAACCCAGATAAATTGCAAGGTCCGTCCCAGGCTGTAAAATTTTTGGGTATTAATTGGCATGAAGGGCACCGTGAAGTGATCCCTCAGGTTAAACAGAAGATTCTTGATTTTGCAGTTCCTAGAAATAGGAAAGAAGCCCAGAGCTTCATTGGTCTGTTTGGCTTTTGGCGCCAGCATATTCCTCATTTGAGTCAAATATTGGCCCCCTTGTACCGGGTCACGCGTAAAAAGAATGCATTTGAATGGGATAAACCACAGCAAGATGCGTTTAGTCTGGCAAAAGAGGCAATTCAACATGCTCTGGATTTATGGCCTGTACGTGATGGTGACGTGGATTTGAATGTGTCTGTACAGGGCCTTTATGCAAATTGGAGTTTGTGGCAGAAACAAGGTAGGAGTAAAGTACCGTTAGGTTTTTGGACCAAAAAGTTACCTGATGCTGGTGAGCGTTACACACCCTTTGAGAAACAGTTACTTGCTTGTTATTGGGCTCTGGTGGATACCGAGCAATTGACTTTGGAACATGATATAGTTCTGCGTCCGGAAATTCCTATCATGCAGTGGGTTCTGAGTTCGCCGAAAACTCACCGAATTGGACACGCTCAAGAGGCGAGTGTGATTAAATGGAAATGGTACATACAAGACAGGGCACGTGTGGGCCCGAAAGGAGTTGCTTCTTTACATGAGCAGGTGGCGCGAGCGCCATCGACTGAGACTGAGAGTGAATGTTCCGTACCTTTAGCACAGGAGTCTCCTGTCAAGTGGGGTAAGCCTTTTGATGATTTGTCCGCAGCGGAAAGAAACCATGTTTGGTTCACTGATGGTTCAGCGAGGTTTATAGGGATGACACGGCACTGGAAGGCGGTGTCCTATAATCCGATCACACAGAAATTGTTGAGCACAACTGGTGAAGGTAAAAGCAGCCAATTTGCCGAGCTTTACGCTGTTTACCAAGTTTTGAAACAAGAGTTACCTGGTACATGTCATATTTTCACTGATTCTTGGTCTACTGCCAATGGACTGGCTGTTTGGTTGCCAACTTGGCATTCCCATAATTGGAAGTTACATTCCAAAGAATTATGGGGAAAAGAGTTATGGCAAGAAATTTGGGAGATGCTCCCACAGAGTACTGTTACAATCTTCCATGTGGATGCTCACACCCCGATAGATTCTCTTGACAAATTTTTTCATAACATTGCAGATGAGAAGTCTAAAATTGCTGAGGCAGTGGTGGACAGGCAAGATTCTGATATTGCGGGATTGGCGAAATGGGCACACCAGAAGGCAGGACATTTTGGAGAGAAGGCCACTAGCAGGTGGGCTGCTGATCGAGGAATTTATATTCCCTTAGATTTAATCAAAAATGTTATTTTACACTGCCCCGTTTGTCAGCATATCAGACGGCGTAAGGTGCCCCAAATTGTTAAAGGTCATTTACATCGCGGCAAACTGCCCGCTCAAATTTGGCAGATTGATTACATTGGTCCACTTCCCATGAGTAGGAATTGTCAATATGTTTGCACTATTGTTGATACATACAGTGGCCTGCTGGTAGCCCTTCCCTGTAAGCAAGCTACCCAATTGAATACCATTAAAACATTAGAATTAATTATGATGTACTATGGAGTGCCATTCCAAATTCAATCTGATAATGCATCCCATTTTCGTGGAAGATTGGTACAGGAGTTCTGTGCGGAAAACAATATTGAATGGATATTCCATATACCCTACTACCCACAGGCCTCGGGCCTGGTGGAGAGATTGAATGGCCTGCTAAAGGACCAGCTGCGTAAGTTAACGGATGACAAGTATAAAAATTGGCGAGACTTTTTGCCCCAAGCACTATTAATTTTGAATAATCGTCCTTTTTTAAATGCTGAATCTCCACTTATGCGTTTGTTTCCCCCGAATGTTGAGGCTATGCCTAATGAAATCAGAGAAACTGTGATGTATTGGGAAATTACTCCCGGAGCTTTGGCTCCATGTAGAGCGACCCCAGGGTCGGCAGGTTTAGACTTGCATGCTATGGATGACATTGTTATAAAAAGTAGAGATCGAGTCATCATAGAGACAGGTGTTGGTGTTCAGATACCACCTGGAAATTTCGGATTGATCGCCCCTAGATCGGGGCTGGCTGTAAAAGGCATTCAGGTGCTTGGAGGAATTATCGACAGTGATTATCAGGGAGAGATTAAGGTGCTCCTGCTGAATAGCAGTGAGGTTGACTTACTGATACATCGCACTGACCGAGTGGCTCAATTACTCATAATGCTTGTTTTCAGTGGTGTATTAATGAAAGGCACTGCTCCAACGTTGCTAACTGTACGTGGCCAGAAAGGTTTTGGCTCCACGGATAATCCTGGGGCCAGAGTTTGGGTGCAGTCGCCTAAGAATCCCCCTGAACAAGCAGAGGTCATTGCCACCGGTCAGGATAATACCATTTTGGTTATGAGACCAGGGAAAGATAGCTGGGAAGCGGTCCCGGCTGATAAACGTTATTTACGAGAATGATTAATGCCTGTATTTGGTTCTCTTTCAGATCATTCTTTGGATTGTTGCTGCAGGATGTGTCGGAGCCGGACTGTTTTCGGACTGGTACGACGAGAAAGGAGGGATCCTATCAACCCGGGATGAACTGGGAACCCGAGTGTTGCGTTCCTTCGCTGCATGGGATTCATCATCGAACTTTTGGACCGCACTGGCTAGGAGGGTGACTGACGCCCCTCACTTCTGTTTGACACCGATGAGATCTGTACATGACATCCTGGCGACCTGCCTGGTTGCTGTCCCCGCCTCATTGGAAACTTTAGTTCATATTTTTAATGTCTCGAAGGCCCGTCCCAATATTCTCCTGGGTGATTTTGCTACCCATGTATATTGCTCCCTATGTATTGAACTGCCGAACGAGCAAACCCCCATCCAGTCCCAAATACTTACTTATAATATCACACAAGGTGATTTGTGCTTCTTTCTTACGTGTAATCCTAGTGCGATCTCTGAATGTCTGCGCCTAAAACTAAAAGGCGCCACTTCGTTTACAGCTCACGAACGGACTTTGTGCTTTCAGAGGACACCGACCACATGTGTTTCAGTTCAGAACAATATGACTTGTAATAGTTTGGTAGTTACCCCCAGTCACTATCGCACGATGTTACTACCTGCCGGATGGCTTTTCTCATGTGGTAATACTTCCTGGCCATTTGTCCCTGCAAACATTTCCGGAGGCCCTTGTGCCATTACGAGACTCAGTTTGTTAATGTTCGCATCACATCCGAATGCCAACTCTCGTGTGCTTCGAGATACTGTAATGTTACAGGAGGATTGTGACCCATCTTTGCATTTATATTCCAAGTCTGAATACCTTAGCTTAGCTGTTTCAATTATTGGTGTTCCTGCTTTGGCGGTTTACAATGCCAAATCTATTGGGAAAATGGCCTGCTGGATGGTGAAATCTATTAATCATACTTCTACAATTTTGTCTGACATGCTATTAGACGCCCAGGGTGAACGTAGGGCCATTTTGCAAAATAGAGCAGCCATTGATTATCTTTTGCTTAAACATGGACATGATTGCTCGGACTTCGAAGGTCTCTGTTGTTTTAACTTGTCTGACCATACACAATCCATTCGTGCTCACATCGACAAGTTGCGAGACTTAACAGAAGAAGTTAGAAGACACATTGACCAGGGCTGGTTTGACTGGCTCTTTAATTGGTTACCTGATATACACATGCTACGCCAAATATTAGGTGGTATTTTGATTGCTGTTGCTGTTTTGATTTCTATCTGTTGCTTTATTCAGTGTATTCCTTCATTACTTCAACTCTGCACACTTGGTACTAGACATAGATCAGTTAGCTTTGTTTCCTATTATTCTTCCACAGATGTTAGCTCCATTTAATGAATGTATAATAGACTGAAGTCAAGGGTGAAATGTACTGCTCGATTTTTCCGGTCTTATTGTGTTGAAGGGTGATTTAGGTGACTTCAGTCTCTTTCCATTCAAGTCTAAGGGTTAGAGTAGTGTATAGAGCCTATTTATTAGGCACTTCGACATGATCCTGTGTTCTTCCCCATAGATCAGGGTTTGCATACATATCCCAGGGGATAGATTCGTTAGCATTAGGGGTAATCTGTTCTGTAGTGAGGGTATTTCATGGAGCCGTGCTGAATTCAGGCCTGGTAGGCCTTAAACGGGAGAGACTCCATCTTTCCTCCTGCTCTGGCAGCTTGGGATGTTTCTAGGTCATAGGCAGTGTTTTAGTTAGGAGGTGTTATTCGCTTGGAGAGAACCGGTTCAGGCCGGCCCTTATCGAAGGATTGTATTTTTCTTCATGCCGAAGACACTACATCAGGCCGGCCGGCTGGGAACGTGTCCTTGGCACGGGGAGGTACAAGAATTTGGTGGGCGGCAGGTTACGGGCTGGAATTTTCCATGAGGAAATGCACATCTATATTAGTAAAAGTTTGAGGCAGATACTGGCACTTGCTTCTAGGCCATAGGCGGCACCTGGCCGTTAGTAGTAAAGCTGCTACTTATTCCAGGGAAGACAGATGACAAACTTGGAGGTGGAGAAAAACCGAGAAATAGATATTCCAAAGAGAAGAGAGTAGCCGATGAGGAAGAGGTCCCAGTGACTCGGAGAGGGAGACGGGAGTAAACCCGTGATTGCGGAGGTGTGACTCCCAGGCGAAGCCGAGGCGCAGACGAGAAGGGAACCTAGATGACCATTGAGTGCAGGCTACATACGACCAAGGTGATGTCAACCCCTTACTATTAGAGTGTACAACTTAATCTTTCACTTTTCTTTGCAGGTTATGTGATATGTATTATGTTCTGTGAGTGTGCATGTAATAACTAAATAAAGTATTCAGTTTGTAGTAAAGCAATATGTGCTACGTGTCCTTGTGTAAGAGGGTAACCTATTCTTCTAGTCAGCTGTGACTTGACATGAACAGATGTTAATCCTGATCAGGTAGGTGGTAGCTGAATAAGGGAGAAAGGAGCCCCTCGAACTGGGGAACAGGTTGTGCTCAACTAGCCGTCTTTGTGTGATCTGATACATAGTAACACTGATTCCCTTGTTGTTAATTCCCTTGTTGTATGTCGTGGTAATGATAGGATGAACTCGTGCTAAGGCTGCCGTCTGGGCAGGAAGTCCTGGGTCCGTTTGGGACCGCGAGGCTGTGGCTGCCGTCTGGGCAGGAAGTCCTGGGTCCGTTTGGGACCGCGAGGCTGTGGCTGCCGTCTGGGCAGGAAGTCCTGGGTCCGTTTGGGACCGCGAGGCTGTGGCTGCCGTCTGGGCAGGAAGTCCTGGGTCCGTTTGGGACCACGAGGCTGTGGCTGCCGTCTGGGCAGGAAGTCCTGGGTCCGTTTGGGACCGCGAGGCTGTGGCTGCCGTCTGGGCAGGAAGTCCTGGGTCCGTGTGGGACCGCGAGGCTGTGACTGCCGTCTGGGCAGGAAGTCCTGGGTCCGTTTGGGACCGCGAGGCTGTGGCTGCCGTCTGGGCAGGAAGTCCTGGGTCCGTTTGGGACCGCGAGGCTGTGACTTGTAGGTCTTGGTATATGTAGTAGGAATTCCCTGTCCTTAGGTGGTACATATATGTGGTTATTTAGGTGTAAATAGGCCCTAGGGAGGGGGTAACGTTCTGGTTTGGGTTAGAGAGGCTCTGTTGAGCGGGTTCCGAAGACCCAAGCAGAACAACCCACTGGAGTTAGAATAGTAATTTTTACCCCTATACTATCCAACACTTACCCTAATGTTGCACCCCCTGGAGTTAGAATAGTAACTTTTACCCCAATACTATCCAACACTTACCCTACTGTTGCACCCCCTGGAGTTAGAATAGTAATTTTTACCCCTATACTATCCAACACTTACCCTACTGTTGCACCCCTGGAGTAAGAATAGTAATTTTTACCCCTATACTATCCAACACTTACCCTACTGTTGCACCCCCTGGAGTAAGAATAGTAATTTTTACCCCTATACTATCCAACACTTACCCTACTGTTGCACCCCCTGGAGTAAGAATAGTAATTTTTACCCCTATACTATCCAATACTTACCTTAAATGCAATGTAACATTATGCGTTGTAATGGTATGCGTTGTAAAGGTAGTATGCGATGTAATGGAATGCGTTGTAAAGGTAGTTTTTTAAAATGGGTTGTAGTGTCATGCGATGTAATGGAATGCGTTGTAGTGGATGTTGCGTTGTAAAAATTGCGTTGTAAGTGCATGCGTTGTAAAAGTATGCGTTGTAACGTCATACATCCGACCAGTTGTATCCTGGTTGCTGTGCTGCTTCACAATAAACTACCTGTTATTTCAACTGGATTTTTATCATCATTTACAACAATGGCAATGATCTGGATGGGATGAAGAACACCTTACCACAGGTGTTGTGTGTTCTATCACTTTATATTCAAAACGGACCCATTTACAGCCTTCCTTGACTGAATCATTTAGAAACGGTTCCACTCTGTGAAAGCTTGAGTTTTGGAGGAGGACGGCAGCGTGAGTTAGTGAATTTTACGTATTTTACTCGTTCAGAAACATTTGCAGCGCCAGTAGCACACTGTATGTTCTATGATTTTATATTCAAACGGACTTAGTTGCATCTTTTCCTAACTGAAAACTTCAGAGGCTGTTCCACTCTGTGAAAGTCTGAATTTTGGAGGATGTCTGCAGCGTGAAAAATTGAATGTTATCTATTTTTACGTATTCAGAAACAATTGCAGCGCGAGTAACTTTCAAATCCAAATACCTGTGCTGATGCGTTGGCGCGTGTCACCATTGTGAACGCTCTGGTCTATTCGATTCCTCTCGTCGGAAGAGCCCCTGCTGAATTCCGCTCTGGAATCGTCTACATCAACATAGCCGCATCACCACGTAAGACCGTAACGCGCCACGTCACAAAGACGTGCTACGTCACGGCAATTGTTTCCTAGTTGCTAGTTTTGTTGCTCGGTTTCCATGGTAACACCTCCCGGTAAGGAGACTCACCAAGCACAGGGAAGTGCGTTTCATTTCCATGAAAGCTGTTTCTTCGTGCACTTTAAAAAAAAAAAAAAATTAAAGTAAGAGCTTTCTCATTTGTTTTTCATGCTGCATTATATTAAAGACGGTGGATAAATTTACATACCAGAGAGTAATACCACAAGAGGATAAAGACATTTTTATGGAGTATTACAAAATAGATTTAAGTCTGCCGCTTTGGAGCCTATACATTTTAGTCAAATTATTGGCCAATCCTGTTATACTACTATTGTCCATATCTGCTGGAGCATGGTTTGATAGGAATCCAGTGACTGTTCACCTTGATTATTACACAAAGGTGAGGCATTTCAACTTCTACTTTCATATACATTGGTATATTTTATTTTCTCATTAATATATATATAAAAGGAAACATATATATATTAATACATAAATTTACACTCAATTTTAGAATATCTATTGTGTGTTGCCTTTTGTCACTCGGTGTGCTTTACTCATACAAGCAATCAATATGCAATTTGACCCACCTGACAAGTTTCTTCAGAACAAAGGTGATCCACCAATACCATGGACACGATGGAAAGAAGAATTCCTAAATTATATGAAAGCTATTGATGGTGAACGTATGGAAGCAGAAAGGAAGTATTTTCTTGCATTGTCTGGGATCGGAAGGTCAGATGGTGTTCAGGGCGTTACCTCAAGTTCCTCCATTAGAAGGAGAAGGTGAAGGGTTTAATGCGTATAAAGAAGCTTTACAACGTATGGAACAGAGATTTAAACCTGTCACAAATATTGCGTTAAACAGGTACAAGTTTTACACCAGAAAACAACAGGAAAGTGAATCATTTGACGATTTTCTAACGGCCTTAAGAGCTTTAAATATTCACTGTAACTTTGGCGAAATGTGTGACGAGATGATCAGAGATCAAATTATAGTACACATCAAGAATAAAAAAACTCAAGAGCGTTTATGGGAAATTGGTGACCCTAAATTAGCAAAAGCAATTTCCACAGCGAAAGCTTTAGAACAATCTGAAAAATGGATGCTCACCATTAAAAATACCACCATCAATAAAACAGAAGTGTCTGATGATATATGCGTAGTCAGGCGTCCTGAAACACAACAAAGTGAGCATTCTAATTCCAGGACAAAACAAAATGAGCATATTTTTTAAGGACCAAATCCTCGACGCACTCCTAATTATGGTAGCCAAAAGAAATTTGAGAGAAATGAGAGAACAGGAATCTGCTACAGGTGTGGTAGTTGGTTACATGTAGCATCCTATGGAGGTTGTCCAGCAATTAACAAGGAATGTAGGAAATGTGGGAGAATAGGTCATTTTGCTTCCACATGTAGGGACATAAGAAAGAACAATGTCGCGGTACATGGTAAAGTATCTTCCGTGTCTGAAGCAAATGACACCCTGCACAAATGTAATTCCTGTGGATGCACAGAACTAAACAAAGGTTTTGTCATCTGAATATATGAAGATATTTCTAGCATAAGTGATGCCGATGCCAACAAATGTAAGAGATCCCCTATGTGTGTAGTTGAAATTTCTGGCGTTTTATTGGATCTAATGGCTGATTCTGAATCTCTCTGGACTATTATTTCAAATGAATATTTTCAGGAAAATTTAGTAATGTATTACCGATATCTGAAATGTTACCATCTGACATAATTGCACAAAGCTATGATGGGTCCAGAATATATATGCTTGGTTATTTTAATGTGAATCTCTCTTTTAAGTCTAGGAAAACATGCATTAAATTATATATTGCTGTCAAAGGAATTAATGTTTTAGGATGGAGGGACCAATGGAAGTTGGGTATTATTTTAAACCCTCGCTCAATTGAACCGGTGTTACTTGGTGAGGATGTGCATTTGAATAGCATTTCTACGGTTACTCTGCAAGAAAAGGAAATCATGTTAAAAAAAAATTCTCTGATGTGTTTTCAGATACCCTAGGTAGATTAAAATAAAACTCAAAAGAGATGTCACTCCTGTGAAACAAAGATTAAGAGAGGTACCTATAAATGTCAGAGAAGAGCTTAAAAATATGTTAGATGACTTAGTGTTGGAAGGCATCATTGAACCCATAGACTCAGCGGAATGGGTTTCCCCCAGTGTTTTGGTAAGAAAACCGGATAAAAAATTGAGGGTATGTGTTGACCATAGGGCACTCAACGCTGGAATTGTCATAGAGTGTCATCCTCTTCCTAACATAAATGAGGAAGTCTCCATGTTGGAGGGTGCAAAGGTTTTTTCCACCTTGGATCTCAGGTCTGCCTACCATCAAATTTCCCTCACTGAGGACTCCAAACCACTCACAGCCTTTATTATTCCCCAAGGTTTGTATCAGTTCACCAGAATGCCGTTTGGGTTGGCCTCCGCTGCATCTGTATATCAAAAAGTGATGTTTAACATTTTTAGGGACCTTGATAAATTCGTAAAGTGTTTTCAAGATGACATTTTGATATTTTCAAAAAATGAGGATGAACATTTCAAACATTTAATTGAAGTTTGTGAAAGATTAAGAAGTAGCGGTTTAACCCTTAAGGCAAACAAATGTAAAATGTTTAAATCCTCAGTAGAATACTTGGGCCACACTCTATCCAGTGAGGGGGTGGTACCCAAGAAGTCTAATGTAGATGGTATTGTTAATGCTCCCCCCCACTACAAAAGAGCAATTACTATCTTTCACTGGTATGTGTGAATACTACAGTAAGTTTGTTGACAATTTTGCATCCAAAATGGAACCTCTAAGAAAATTATTGAGGCTTAGCTTAAGACTGTGTTTGAATGGGGTTTGGAGCAGCAACAAACTTTTGAACTCATCAAATCTGAAATTCTCAAAGCTCCCACACTCAAACCTTTTTGCATGAATAAAGAATGCATTATTACTGTTGACGCAAGCTTGTACGGGATTGGAGGAGTTTTATCACAAAGATGTGGGAAGGATGAATGGAATGTGTGTTTTGCCTCCCGCACCCTAAACGACACCGAACGCAAATATGCTGTGATAGAAAAAGAATTGTTAGCTTGTGTTTGGGCTATTTAGCATTACAGGAATTATATATGGGGAAGCAAATTTGTGTTAAGAACGGACCACAAATCTCTAGTAAACATACTTTCACCTGGTGGTGGGTGGAATTCCACAGCTCGCGTTGCTAGACTTACTTCAAGGTTGCGGGAATACTGTTTCAGACCAGAGTTTGTCCCTGGAAAAAAAAATGTCATGGCGGATTTCATGTCCAGACTTCCCTGTCAGGTTGTTGATAATAGCGAGGTTGATTATTCTGAAGTAATCACAACTATTCAGGATGTGGTGTCTGGCACTTTTGGAGATATTTCCGAAGAGAGTTGGATGTTATGTGAGAAGCAAGATCTCATTTGGCAAACGGTCAAAGGGTACCTTTTGGAAGGATGGCCGGATAAAAAAAATTTGGCAGAAGAATTAATTCCAATGTATAAAGTATCGGACGTGTTAGAATTAGAAGGTGATATCATGTTCAAAGATGGTAAGTGTGTACCCCCATTTGGTATCCAAAAAATCATTCTGGATTTGGCGCATAAATCTCATCCTGGCATGTCAGCCATGAAACGTCTGGTTAGAAACTATTTTTGGTGGCCTGGGTTAGACCGCATGGTTGATCGCATGGTTAGAGAATGTGAAGTCTGTATGGGAAGTGAGAAAATGATGAAGCTTAACATACCTCCATTAAAGAGTACTGAATGGCCCACTGAACCATGGAAGAAAATTGCTTTTGACATATCTGGCCCTTTCATGTGCTTACCACATGACTCTTGCTATGCGTTTGTCCTGGTAGACTATCACTCCAAGTGGCCTGAAGTAAAGTTTTCATCAAGTGCTTCTACCACCTTAGTCATTGAATTTTTTTAAGAAGTATTTTCTAGAGAAGGGTGTCCTGCCACACTTGTAACTGATAATGGAGTACAACTCACTTCAAATGAAATGGAGAGTTTTTTAAAGGTACACAATATCAAACATTATACAGTCTCTGTCTATGAACCACATGAGAATGGTTTGGTGGAACGTTTTAATAGAGTGTTAAAGGGCTATGTTTCAGATGGTCTTAAAACTGGTGGGAATTGGAGAAATTTTGTGAGGGAAAAATTATGGTTGTACCGCATTACGCCCCACACTACTACAGAAGTCAGTCCTTTCCGGCTTCCATAAGGCAGAGACCCTGCATCTAAGATTTGTCCATGGTGGTTTAAAAAGAAGTGCAGACATTTTCTGACTCCATGGTAATTGGAGTTAAAGAAAGGGTTGGATCCAAACAACTTAAAACCAAAACCTGGTATGACAGTAAGTGGAAAACTAAGTCTCATAATTTCAACAGAGGTGATTGGGTCAGAATAAAGAAACCTGGTCTCAACACGAAATGTTCTGATAGTTTTGGTAAGCCCATGAAAATTGTAAGAGTGTTTGACAACAGTGTCATAACCCAAGATGGTAGGTTATGGAATGTCAAACGAGTTGCAAAATGTTCTAACATATCCAAACAAGCAGATGATCCTCCCATGGTACTTTCCAACGATACTGTGGCTTCAAGAGTTAAAAGTTCTGTTCGTGTTAGATATTCTCCAAAAAGATTTCATGATATGTAACGTAAGTATTTTAATTTATGTTGATGGTTTCTTTTGTTGTTTTCTTGAAAAAAGGGAGATATGTTGTATTTGCATTTGCTATGCTAATTTAGTTATTTCATGTAATGCATGTGCACCATGGCATCTTATGAATAACATTCCTGTTCTATTTGGAACATTGGAAACACTGTCAAGTGCTGAAGGGCAGTTGCACTGTTCCTGCTGTACTGACCAGTTGTATCCTGGTTGCTGTGCTGCTTCACAATAAACTACCTGTTATTTCAACTCGATTTTTATCATCATTTACAACAGGGCCCCCTTCAGAGACAGCACCTCGGACGGTTGAAGCAAGAGGGTCACAGTTATGCTTGAATTATCTTCACGTTCACGGGCAGAACACGGACCAAGGTCTGCACGCCATAACTTTCAGTCTTCGAGCATTTGTTTAAAATGTGAAAAAAATTAGCGTGCATTCTCCTTCTAGAATGTGTTTTTGCAGGGCCAGCATTTTGCCATAGGAGCTCCCTAATGTCAACATTACAAATAATATGCCAGTCCCAGAATTTTGAAATTAATGTTATCCATGCGCACTGGTTGAACCTTATATCAAAATGTACCTCTAGTATGATATGGCCTGTATTACGTCATGTTTGCCATGTTCCTATATGACACAGATGTCTTCCTTTATGTCAAGAATCATCTCCAATGTGCTAGTGCCAACATTTTGCTATGGGTGTCTCATGCTAAGTATTATCTCCAGTATGCCTGTGTCAGTCTTCTTCCATGTATCTGCCATATATCAAGTATTATCTCGAAAATACCAGGTCCCTGTCTGTTAATAATTGACTCCAGTATGCCAACACCAGTATTCTGTCAAAACCAAGAGCAGACTCGCAAGCATAACACCACATTCTCACTCATTAATTTACATTCACTAACTCACACTCATTCTCACCACTTGCAGTCATTCTCACACTGTCACTCATTCTTACACTGATTAATTTACACCTACGCACTCACACTGACTTACACTCAATTCATTCTCACTCACCCTCATACTCACTTACTGTCATTTATTAGAATTTGTTGCCACTCCTATCACTGTCACTCACATAAACGCAAACATACACATATGCTTTACACAACACTCTCTCTCTCACAAACACAAGCTCACCCACAAGGACACACACAACATACATTTAAAAAACGTTGTACTTACCTGATGCTCCTGTTTTCATTACAGTAATAGTCAGGGCTTTAAGTGGGCCGGGTCTCACTGGTGCTGAGCACTGGCAGTTTTTTTAAAGGGAGCCTCATAATGGGTCTCTATTGGGCTCTGTTTTGTGCCCTTGCACAGGCGGTCCATTTTTTTCCGCACTACAGTGACAGCAGGCACACTGACGTGCGCGTGCTCACACTGCTCACTTCTCTCTAGTTGAGAAGTTACGGCATGACGTCATGCCAGGTGAGCGTTGTAGGGGAAGGGAAATCCTTTCAAGAGAGTCCTTTTCTCTCTTGATTTCCGTTCTCTTTTTGGAACTCAGGAGCAGCAACATTGTCGTGGTGTCACCAGGGCTTTAACCCCTTCGCTGCAGCGCTGGGCGGGTTTGGGGGGTTTGCGGCGCCGCTATGCTCATGACGGAACCACGCCGTCATGAGTCACGGGCGAGCTGTGCTCATGACGGAGTGGTTCCGTCATGACTCCACCCACTTGCGCTAATCGCCCGCACAGGTGGGGAATTAGCGCTGCGTGTGAGGAGCAGCCGCCAACGGCCGCAGCATGACGGAACCACTCCGTCATGAGCACACGGCGCCCGTGGCTCATGACGGAGTGGTTCCGTCATGAGCGGGGAACGGGTTAAGTGGAAGCTTGTTCAATATTATATACAAGCCATAATTGCTGCTTATTTATCTTATGCAACTAACAACCATTGACAAAGCAAATAGTCCTGACTTGTTGTAAGTATGATATTACTTGTTGTATCACTTATCCGGATGCAATGACAGAAACAGTAAAATGCAAGTCTGGTGGCACACTATGCTAAGCGCAGATGTTTTAGCTTAGGTGTTTTTAAGCCACGCCCATAATTACATTGGCAACACCCCTTTAAGAGACCCCCCAGGTTTTTCATCCCACTTAAAGCCCTGGTAATAGTGAATGTTTGTGTAAGTAAAACAAATTAGCTGAAACAATGAGGTGGAAGATGCTCCTTTCTTCTTTGAACTGATTATGCAACCTCTGAGGCTAGAGGTTGCAAAGGCAGTGCCAGGGGTTGCAGTAAGCAAGCCCGAGGTTGCAGCTGTGACCCATGGTGACCCTCACACGTATCAATGGCAGAGTATCTCTTAGGTAGCTCCCTGCACAATGTCCCATCCCGCCTCACTGTGAAATTTATTTATAAGTTGGCAGGTCTGAAATAGATCAAATATTAACAAAACGTAAAAATTATTCTTGGTGTAGTTTGAGCAGGTTGCCAAGGT
Source organism: Triturus cristatus (assembly GCF_964204655.1). Classification (NCBI taxonomy): domain Eukaryota; kingdom Metazoa; phylum Chordata; class Amphibia; order Caudata; family Salamandridae; genus Triturus; species Triturus cristatus. Next base: position 504,012,237 of record NC_140583.1, on the reverse strand, counting down.
CACTAACGTGTGCAGATAAGTCAACAATGTATGCACAGAAGTTTGTTCCACTGATGCTGAATAATTGAAGCTGGAATATGCTGATGGCGGTGAAATCGTATGAAAGCTTGGCTCAAATGTTTTTTAGGTCTTGCACACATGCGTTGCAGCGCGCATGCGCTGCTCGCTCTGCGAGGCTTTTTGTAATTGAGCAGATTTCCGAAGCGGAGTGGAAGCCCTGCCCATTATTTTCATTGGCTGGTGTCATCCTTTATGGTAAACGCTGGCCTCCGATTTAAAATGAGGCTTGTTTGTTCCCGCCCTGTCTCCTTTTAGGACGGTCCATCCGGACTTCATCCTGTACTGGTGGGGTTACACGGTGTCCTTTATAACTCCATCGCACTACGTTTTTCCAGTCAGTCCCGTGTTGTCTCCCGAACACCAGTTTCCGTCCCTCGCTGCTCGATTACTTGCTTTTTTCTCTCGTTCGCCAAGTGAAAGCGTGATGCAAATGTTATTGGGATCAAATTCTAAAGAGATGCTTGTTTTAAATGTAATACCGAGTGTGGCGGCCGCTTCAGGGACACTATGCTCGGTTTATTATATCTTTTTAATTTACGTTGTTACAAGGTCTCCTTCATGTCGGTAAGCACTATGTTTTCCAGTCGGTTTTGGCAATGGCAGCCGTGTGTTTATTTTTGCATCGCACGTTAACTTAAAATGAAAGTGGTGCAGATCGGAACTTCCGAATCCCCTCTACTTCCACGGACGGAGTGATTTCACAGTCACACGCGCACACACACATCACACGCTGGTGGGGCCCATAACACCAACATAAATGTAATACCGAGTGTGGCGGCCGCTTCAGGGACACTATGCTTGGTTTATTATATCTTTTTAATTTACGTTGTTACAAGGTCTCCTTCATGTCGGTAAGCACTATGTTTTCCAGTCGGTTTTGGCAATGGCAGCCGTGTGTTTATTTTTGCATCGCACGTTAACTTAAAATGAAAGTGGTGCAGATCGGAACTTCCGAATCCCCTCTACTTCCACGGACGGAGTGATTTCACAGTCACACGCGCACACACACATCACACGCTGGTGGGGCCCATAACACCAACATTCATCCTACCACTCTATCCGTGCCATATATAAGGGGAAACACTTTTTAATAACTAACCAATCTGCATGTACCCTGAGGTCAATGAGATCAACTAGTTGCTATAGATTTGGTGATACATCTAACACTCTAAATATTCAATAAACATGACAATAAAATAACCACCCGACACAGTAATTCAAACAGAATATTGTTTATCTAAAAATTGTAAGAAAAGCCAATTAAATGCAAGATCATATTTTCCATATTTACCTATTCTGGCTAAAAGTCGGTTTCTAAGTCAGAACTGGTCCTCAGCAAATAGTTAAAGTTTTCTAGCCGTCATGTAGAGTCACCGTCCTCTCCGTCAGCATCGGGACCTCTGATCATTGGTTCGGGAAGAAGTGGCGCTAGACCTCTCTAGTCTACTTATATTTATACCAAAATTTACATTCCAAATGTTGCAAACATATCTTTCAAATTATTCGATTGGCGGAAATTATGTCGTCTTGGTACATTAAGCTACACCATTAGATTTTCTCATGTATTGATAGTTTCAAATTCTGAATAGAAATTAGAAGTCCATAGCTAATTCGTTACTTCTACGGATGTCTCTTTAGGATAAAATGTATCTCATCCATGGGACCATTATAAGTTCATCAGGTCGGATTTAAAGTTGCAACAATTCTTCACGTTCAGGGGCATCTGGCAACACTCCCAGATTTGTCGTCATGTTCATGGCTTTTCAGTTCAATCAGAGGACTGGGTCGAAGTCAGCGCAAAGCCTCTTTTCATATTTTCATTTACTCGAATGCAGGCTGTGGGTGGTGGCCATTTTACAGCAGGCCACAATGGTCAACTTAAGCGAAGAAAACACAAAATCATAATTACTACATGGAAATGATTATACAGTGTTATTCCCCTGCTAATACCCTTATGTGTATGTATTTATCTAGCCATTTGCGACATCAAAAGCCATTAATGCATGTTTGTTATAAGCGCAAAACACAATAACATCACAGAAGCAACATCTATTACTGTCAATTCGCTCACCAACTTAGTTCACTTATTATTTTAGCCATGCAATTGCATTCCCACGTGTAATTCTTCTGTTAATAAGGTTGATTAGACAAGACTCGACAAATCTTTAGTAATTACTAATTAATCAGTAGTACTTTTAATAATGACATACGAAAATGAAACAGGTATTTGGTTTAAAAGTAAAAACCCTGCTCCAGCAATCCCCCGTTTGGTGATATTTTATCACCACAAAAATCTAAACCCAAAAATCAATTTAATTTCCCCTTTTTGAAGAAATTCAAAATGTCTTCTTGTTCACTTTTAAATTCTTGTTTCTTTATCATCTTCTCTTTTTGTTTCTATATACATACTTTCTCTCAATTCTTCTAATTCTATTTCTTGTGGATCTCTTTCTGGTTTCTTTTGTCTCTTTTTAACATTTTCTCGTGTTATTTTCTTTTTTATTTCTTCTGTATCTACAACACATACACCCTAATCTAAGAATTAATAATGCAACAATTACACACGTTAATGGAAATAATACTTTTCCAAATATGGTACTACCTATTTTAGCTACAAAATTCTTAATAGCAATCATCTTATTAGCCATTTTAGTCCAGATACTTTCAGCTTCCAGTGGTACTAATTCTTCATGCAAATCAGTAATATTTTTGATATAGACCTTTAGATCTTTGCTTTCGTCAGGAATGTAAGTGCAACAATGTTGAACTTTCAACATTCCACAGACTCCACCCTCTTTTGCCAATAGAATATCAAGGGCAAGTCGATTTTGCATCGCCATAGCGTGTAAAGCAACCATTTCAGTATTTACCAAAAGAAAGCCTCCAGCGGTGCTTGTTGACAAGCGATCCACCACTGTTGACATCTTCCGAATGCCATATGAATTCAATGAAATTCCCACTGCTGGTATTAAAGCTCCAAAAATATCTCCTACAATTTCTGCCCATGTTTCTCTTCTATAGCGTGTTAATGGATTAGTTTGTTCAGCATTTTCTACTCTATCCATGTGAAAAATCTTTGGAAAGACCATGCCAATATAACATGTGCCATACCAATGGTCAGGCAACCTGTAATAAGCCTTGTTCCCACAAATATAATACACTCCCGGAAAGACTGGATCTTCTCCACCTCTAAATCCCCATCCGGTTGCAATAAAGTATGTATCACGGCACTCACTAGTCCCTATGAAATAATAATCATACTGGGATTTCTTCCTGGTAATGCATAATTTGCCTTTCTGTGGTGCATCTATAGCCATAGTTGGACTGGCTCCATTTTTCAACTCTTTTTCTTTCTCAATATCCCACACTGTTTCACTCATTTTATGTCCTTCTGCTTTCTTATGCATGTTCAACCTTCTTCTCTCAACCATGTCTAGGAAAGTTTTCTCTTCTTCCTTCAAACTGCAGGTTAAATTGTTTCTAAAAACATATTCTAATGTTAATTCTCTAGTTTCGATAAAAATCTCACCTAAAGTGTTAGCTTCTTTAGCAGGATTCAGTTCTTTATTCATAGGCAGTTGCCCAAGAATATTATCTACATTAGACATGTTATAATCTAATTTCCCTAATTGATAAAATATACTAATCAACACACTACATGAAAATCCATACGTAGCCGGAAGGTGATGATAAGTCACTCCTTCTGAAACAGAGGCAGGTAATTGCATACAGACGTAGCAATCCCTTACATCCATTGTCCTTACATATTCGTACAATAATTTTGAAAACACATTGCTAGAAAAATCATTAATAGACCTATCCTTATGTACATATACATTGCTAGTTCTAGTTGGAACTATCTTCTGTGAACTCTTCCCTATGTTAGTCATGTTCTCAGTATGTCCTCCTAAAGTGTCTATGGTTACCCTAAAAGAGATCAGTAGAGCAAGCACGCTCCACATTAACATTAATAATCCTGTACAGCAGCAGCACATCTTCCAGCATCTTTTCATGAAGGTACATCTACTTTGATTATTCTCAGTGTTAGCCATCTTGTTAATTTGACCGTGTCTTTTGACTTAGCCTCTTATACTCCACTACCGAACTTTTTAGGGCAGCAAGTACCCACCAGATTATTACAATCTATTAGTTCTTAATTTACTTCTTCACTTTCTTCTTCAAGTGACTTCTTTGGATTTACTCAATTTGGGTTTTCATCACTCTTCACTCTTTCCTCATCATCATCAAACTGTATTAGGTCCTGAACATCCGTTTCTTCTCCAATGTCGGACAAGATAACTCTCAGGATTCCAACTGCTTCTTCTTCAACCACCTTCAGTAAAGCCTCCTCTGGATTTCCTTGACTGTCTGCCTCTTCTCCTTGTTCAGGCAGTGCCACATACGTCCATTCTGGCGACTTATACTTCTGGTTTGGTTTTCTGATTCTTTTAGTTCCTTCAGATATCTTTGTTTCCTCTCCTTTCGTTTGGTTTTGACTTGACACTTCGTTCACCTGTTCAGCTTTCGAAGAGTTAACTCGTGTCAGTCGATATCTCAGTCTCTTTATTTTGTTGGGCCAAAGATCTCCTTTAGCATTTCTTTTTTGTTCTCCCTCTTTACTGTTTCTCTCTCCAATCCAAGTTCTCTTTCTCAGAACTCGTCCTTCATGTATCTCATTTCCACTTTCATCAGATTCTGTCTCAGTTGCCTCTTGTTCATCAACAATTTTCCCTTCTCCAACAACTTCCTTTTCTCCAACAGTCTCTTTTTCCACCGATTGAGATTTCCCTACTTCTGTCCTTCCTCGGGTCTCCGACACGCAATCTTCTTGCTGTCTACTTGTCCCTTCACCTAGCTTGTTGTCGATGTTCCCTACACCTCCTCGGGGTTTTTCCGCGATCTGTCCCTCTCTTTCTTTTTCTGTCCCTTCCTCTTCAAAAATTATCTCAGGTGGAACTTTTCCAATTTTCTCATTTGATTCAGGTGTCACCTCTGTTGGAATGTTCTTTTCTTTTCTTTCTTTCTTTTTGTGTTCGTCACTGTTAGTTGGGACTTCAGGCACTTCTTCAGAATCTGGACTTGTCTCTGAAGTTTGCAATGTTCTTTTCAGAATTCCTTCTGGTGGGAAAAAAGTTTCTCTTAACTCACTTTCCCCCCTTTCAGGATTCTTTTTTCTTTTTACTGCCTCACTGTCTGCATCATCACTGGAATCTGATTCTTCAAAGTATTCTTTTCCAGTGCCCTCACTTGGATTTGGAACTCTCAGAGTGTGACTTGTATGCATCCAATTTTTCACTCCAACACACTTCACAGCAGTTGTTGTGGTCAGAACGACTTGCCTTGGCCTTCCCCGCCTTGGGACCAGGCAATTTCTTCTTCTGTGGACTTTTATTCTTACCCAATCTCCTGGGCTCAGATCATGGGCTGGTTTTCTTTCAAGTGTGGTGGCGTCTTCTCCAACCTGGTGAAACACAGAATGAACTGCGTCAGCCAGGCCTTTACAGTAATCCAAAATCATGTCATCAGTTATAGTCATCAGCTTGTTGACTGGTACAAACGCATGTCTCATAGCACGTCCCATGATGATTTCATGTGGACTCAAACCTGTTGTTCTGTCTGGAGTAGACCTAATTGTCATCAGGACTAGAGGCAAGACATCAGGCCATTTCATTCCTGTGGCCATGCACATTTTGCCAATTCTGTTTTTGATGGTACCATTCATTTGTTCAACCACACCAGAAGCCTCTGGTCGGTAAGCACAATGTAGCTTCTGCTGTACACTTAATGCTTCACAGATCAAACCCATGATTTCATTATAAAAGTGTCCTCCTCTGTCTGATTCAATGGTCACTGGGAACCTATACCTTGGGATGAATTCTCTTAACAGTAGCTTGGCCACTGTTACCCCATCATTTCTTCTTGTTGGAAATGCCTCCACCCACCTGGAGAACAAACAGACTACCACCAGGACATACCTTAATCTATTGACTTGGGGCATTTCGATGAAGTCTATCTGCATTCTTGTGAAGGGTCCTCCCTCCTTGCCTATTGTACGTACGCTCACCACTGTTCTCTTTCCAGGATTGAATTGCTGACATATCAGGCATCTCTGACAGAGACTCTCTGCTATCAGCCTGAATTTTGCATTGTACCAGGTTTGCTTAAAGGCCCTTATCATAGCATCCCTCCCCAGGTGTCCCTGGCCATGATACATCTGTGCCATTGTTGACAACATGCTATTGGGCATGACTGGTCTTCCATCCCTATAGACCCACACGTGGTCTTTTTCCCTTGGTGCACAACCTGCTTTCACCCAATCTTTCATTTCCTCATCTCCTGCCTCATCCTGCAACTGCTTAACTTCCTCCCATGTTCCCACCACATTAGTAAACATTAAGGAACAAGAAGACATTTCCCTTTCCTTACTCCGGTTAATGGAGTGATTATTCCTTGCACAATACTGTGCTATGTCATTGGCAAATTTGTTCCCAAGGGTGACGAAATCATCACCTTGACTATGAGTAGCACATTTTACAACTGCTAGTTCTTTAGGCAGCTGTATTGCCTCAAGCAATTTTCCAACCATTTCAGCATTCTTTATGGGAGTTCCACTTGAGGTCAGGAAACCTCTTTGTAGCCATAACTGGCCAAAATCATGGACAACTCCGAAGCCATACTGGCTGTCAGTCATTACAGTCACTCTCACATTCCTTCCAATCTTGCAAGCCTTTGTTAGTGCCACCAATTCTGCCACTTGAGCGGATTTAACTCCTTTCAAAGGTGATGCTTCCACAACTCCTGAAACTGTACACACAGCATATGCGGCACTCAGCATTCCTTCATCCGTTCTCAGACAGGATCCATCCACAAACAACACATGATCACTCTCAGGCAATGGCAGATCTCTTATGTCTGGTCTTGGTTTTGTACAGTAATCAAGCACATCCAGGCAATCATGATCAACATCATCTCTTACTCCCACACTTTCAGCATCTGGCAACAGTGTTGCTGGATTCACATTCACGCATCTCTCAAGACTCACATTTGATGCACCAAGAATGACTTTTTCATATTTAGTCAGCCGACTATGAGACATGAACTGTGTCCGGCTCCTTGTTAAAAGGATTGCCACATCATGAGGTACGAATACCCGTACAGGATATCCCATTATAATTCCCTCACTCTGTTCCAGACTTCTGCATGTAGCAGCTACTGCTTTCAGGCAACCTGGTAAACTCACAGCTACTGGGTCAAGTGTTGATGAGAAGTACGCAATTGGCCTCCTCAGACGTCCATGTTTCTGGATTAACACTGAAAGTGCACATCCATTTCTCTCACCACAGTACAGCTCAAATTCTTTTTCGTAATCTGGCATTCCTAGGGCAGGAGCTTCACATAGCCTGTTCTTTAATTCTTTGAATGCTGCCATTTCTTCTGGGTTTAATTCCAATGGGTCTTTCACCTCACTTTTAGTCAATTTAATCAGTGGCTTGGCAATTAAGGAAGTTACTTATCCACTGACGACAATAACCAACCATTCCCAGGAACATTCTCACTTCTCTTTGTGTCATTGGGGCTCTCATTCCTCTGATGATTTTGATCCTGTCAATGGTCACTTTCCTCAGGCCTTTCTCAATATTATGTCCCAGATACTGGACTTCTTTCTTGCAGAATTGCAATTTGGCTGGAGATACTTTTAATCCTCCATCTGCCAAGTGATTCAGTAAAGCAATGGTGTCTACTTCACAAGCCTCACGTGTTTTTGATGCCACAAGCAGGTCATCAATGTACTGGACCAAAACTGAATTTTCAGGCATTGTTAAACTCTCCAGAGATTTCTTCAGCAATTGATTAAATATCGAAGGGCTCTCTGTATACCCCTGTGGAATTCGGCACCATGCCAAAATTCGCTCTCCAAATCTAAATGCAAAAATCGGCTGGCTGTCATGATGCAACGGGATTGAAAAGAAAGCATGGCACAAATCAATTACTGTGTACCATTCTGCATCATGGGGAATCTGATACAAAATCACTGATGGGTTTGGCACAATGGGACAGCATGACACAACAATCTTGTTGATTTTTCTCAAATCCTGTACTATTCTGAACTTCCCATTGGGTTTCTTCAGTCCCATTATAGGTGAATTACATGGGCTGCTCAATATTTCCCTTAACACCCCCTGCTGGATCATTTTCTCAATTATAGGAGTTATTCCTTCAATTATCTCAGGTGTCAGTCTGTATTGTAGGATGTTTGGGTAAACTACTCCATCTTTTACAGTAATTTTTACTGGATCTACTTTCCTCATCAGGCCCACATCTTCTCCAGTAAAATCCCAAACTGCTGCTTTTACTGTCTGTTTTAATTCTGGGGGTAATCCATCCGGATTGAATACAGCATATGTTCCAATAGCCTCACTTTCGCTGTTATCTAGGGTCATTCTGTATAGGACATCCTCATCTGGTGTCTCAAAGGCTATTCCATCTGGGGTACAGAAAATAGTGCAATTCATCTTGCACAGCAAATCCCTGCCTAACAAGTTCACAGGACTGGTGTCACACACCACGAATCGGTGCATGTCTGAGAATTTCCCTATTCTAACCCTTACTGGTTCAGTAAGGTGAGTTTTGATCTGTGTGTTGGATACACCAACCACTTGGATTGCTTCATCCGAGAGAGGAAGATTCTTTATATCAGCTGACCTGACAGTGATCTCGTAGCTCCTGTGTCAACTAGAAAAGTAACACTTTCACCATTGATTTTTCCATCTACAAAAGGTCCTGCCTGGTCTATTTCTAGAGTTGCGCCAAGTACGCACTCTTCCTCCTCTCTTCGGGACCGTCAGAAGTCTCCCTCAGAATCACTTCCCTCATTCCTTAGCCAATATTGTGAAACAGTGCTTGCGCGTTTTGGCTTGTTTACCTGTTCTTCATTGTAGAACCCTGAATCCTGGCTGTACTTCTGGGATCCTCTGTTTTGTGGCAAGGGCGGTTTTGGCACCTGATTCTGCTGCTTAACAGCCTTCTGCTGTTGCTGCTGCTGCTGACCACACCCCTCACTCTGCACCTGTGAATTCAATGATGGATTTTCATCGTTAGCAGACGGTGGATTCTTATACTCAGATTTCCAGTGCCCTAATTTTCCACAGTTGTGGCAGGGAAACCTTTTCTTTGCTTCCTCAATATTGCCTTTCCCTTTTCCTGGACCAAATCTAGGTTTATTTCCTGGGTTATTTGCTTGTTCAACCAACTGAGCTTCCTGTCTTTCTGCAACTTTCACCTGTGCCCACATTGCTTTTTCTTTCAGTTTTCTTTGCTTTGCCTCAATCTCATCACTGAAGTATTTTGCATGTCTCAGGATCTCATCAATCTTTTTGCTCTGCCAGTCTACGGTATGCTGCCTTATCATTTCACTGATTTCAGGTCGCAAGCCATACACAAATCTATATACAAAATGGCTCAGATCCTTGTCACCCAGATGTTCATCTCCACTGAACTGTTTGAAAGCTAGTATTAGTCTTTCATAGTAAGCATGGACTGATTCTTTCACTTCTTGATGTGTTCGATCTATCTTAACCCAGTCTGTTTCTTTGGGAGGTACCTTATTTTTCAGGAAAGCCATAACCTGCTCATACTTTTTCATGACCTCCGGGTCTGGAGCTCCTGTCTTGGGATCTCTCGGGTATTCTTTAGTGGGCCAGTCTATGACTATCTTACATTCTGCCCACAAGTCTGCTGGTACAATTATATCAAACAGACTATTCAGGTCGATCCACAGCACTTTTGACAACTTCACAAATCTGTCAACCTGTCTATGCAACTCGACGGGCTTCTCTCTCAGTCGAGGGAAATCATTTGTAAATGACAAAATATCTTGTCTGGTCCATGGGACATGTACATACCCTCCTCCTGGAATCTTCCTCATGGGATAAGCTGACACTGTTTTCTCTTTTTCTCTCATAGGGAATGCTGAGTAAGTTCTGTCTGCTGCATCTTCTCGTTTTCTATACCATCTATCTTTACATTTCTCCACATCTCCCCATTTTCGCAGCAAAGCAATCATCTCCTTAGTCTGCCCTGTTCGGCCTGCATTATTCAGATTCTCGATGTCCTTATCTGTAAAGTCCACTCGGTAAGGCTTTTGTAAAGCTTTTACCTTGTCAATGTCAATTCCCATTTCACTGGCTATTCCTTTCAACCTGTCATGTATGTTCTTTGCTCTCCATGTGATGCTCTTGCACAAAAATAGTATTTCCCCATCCTGATAGTTTTTCAGCGTTTCTGTAGGAATGGTTCCTACTAATAGCTCCTCCAATTCCATACGTAGTCTAGCTACATCAATTGCCTGGGATTCCTTTTCTTTCCCCTGCAAAACTTTAAGCCAATCATTCAAATCTTCAGCAGTTATCCCCATAGATTTTTCTGTACCCACTGGTTCTGTCACTCTTTGTGGTTCTAAGATCGATCCTCCAGTCATTCTGTTCCCTTCCACACAACCGGAATTCAAAACCGAGTTAGTCTGCACATTCAACTCTCCTCCACATATGGTATGTCTCCACTGATTTTCTCCTGATCTCCACTGATTTTCTCCCGATCTCATTTCTGTCTGTTCTGGAGGAACAACCAGTCTGTTGCCTACATATGGAACTGTTAAACCACCTTCACTAATCCTCTGCTTCTCAAAAACAGGCATAACCGGACCTATTGTTACAGGCACCGTAACTGCTTCAAGATTTTTATTCAGTTCTCTGATTTTCTCTGTCAATTCAAATGTGGTCCTTGCTAGTTCTCTCGTCTTTTCATCCTCAATTTCATTTTCCCTTTCTCTCTCTCTCTCTGCAAGAGAACTACTGTTTTTCAACTCAGGGGTCATGACTTCTGTTTTTATAATCCGCAGGGTGTCTCTCATTGGGGTAACTGATGTTCCTACTTCTGGTTCTCGTCTATACGGGGGTGGTCTTTTGTAGAACATGTCATCTAAGACATCGTCTTCAGACTCATTCACCACATACCTCCTTGTTTCCACATTATGTTCCTTCTCTGTACACTTTTTCCCTTCTGTCTGTTCTGCAGTTCTTACAGGATATAATCCCTCAGTCATACTGGCATCTCACAATCTTCTCATCCGATCATGATGAGTTTCGCGATCATACTTTCGCCCGAACATGTACCTGTATTTCCTCCACTCCTCTGCTTTTCTCGCTCATGCATTTCATCTTCCCATTCAGTCAACGCCTCAAACTGCGTCGGCCTAGGCCGAGGCTCTAGATTCATCATCCTCTCCCGTAAGTTTCTCAATATGGCCAGATTAAATGAGCCATGTTCCGGGAAAGCTAAAACTCCATCCTCTTTGGTGTACTTTGCCCAATTGTCTAACCAAATACAGGTATGATACCCATATTTTGCAACCATGAAGGATGCGGGGGTTCTTATCGGAGGAAGTAACTGTCCTTCCCTAGTCACAATATCCTTATCCTTGTCAAACCAGGTCTGAACCTTACTAAACAAGGATTTATTTTTCTTTTCCTCAGCGTGGTAATACATTTTCTTGTTTTCCGCAACCCTTTAGTCTTTTCTACAACTGTACGATCTCCTGTCCAATTGCAGCGCGACTCACACTAACGCACCAATCCGGAGCGTTGACGTCACTGACTCAGTCCATGAATCCCAGCGCGTCTATGTCACCCTGTATATCTCCCAATCCTTGCGCGGCGTACACTAGCACACCAATCACCGTGCTTCCACCGTTCTAACCCACTGTCTAATCACAGCGCGGTCTTCCTGACGTCAGCAGTCGCTGCAGCAGCTCCAGCTCCTGTCTCCTGTCTCTCGTCTACCCCTCCTTTACAAAACTACTCGGTAGACTTTGTTTCAACTTCTACGAGTCTGTTAGTTACAACATACAAACATCTCCATTGTCTGCTTCGCTAGCCACAGAACAGCAAAAGACCTTTCCCACGAGAATTCCGCCTTTCCCGAGAGCAGCGCTTACCTCTGCCCTACTACGGAATCGTTCCTTCCGTTGATAAAGTAGCACATCCCTCTACTCTACCCTTCTAGCAAGCACCAATTAACTGTTTTCTCCGGAATGCTCCTAAGAGTTTCACAATTAACCAGAATGCCTTCTCATTCACGCACTTTCACACCAGAAAATGTAGTACATTCACCCAGAATCCTGTCTTTCCCGAGAGCAGCGAACAGTCTGTCCTATTACAGAATTATATCACACGTTAACAAAGCAGCGCTTACCTCTGCTCTGTCCTTCTAACAAGCTCAGAGAATACCTATTACCTTTCTAGTGATAAGCGTTATCGGAATGCCATAAGGATCCCTGATACCTAAGACCAGAACTTCACAGGTAACCTTCGCCATCATATACACTTCTCTCACACAGAAAATACGTCTCTAATGGCAACACACGGCGATGCTACCTCATCGAACCTAGACAATGCGACGCGCAACTTCAATTGTCACCCGTTTTCCCCTGTCTACATACAGGGCCAACAATCCCGCCTCTTCCAAGAGCAGCGCTTCCCTCTGCCCTACTACGGAACTGTCACCGACTTCCTACGTCCCAGAAGCCGTACACACTACATAAAACTCAATACGACTTCAACATATAGTGTTAGTACATATATCAATATCAATCAATAATCAATAAGCTTATATACATGCAAATTCACCAGATCAAGACAATAGTTAACCATCATTCTGCTACCAAGAAACTGGTGCAGATCGGAACTTCCGAATCCCCTCTACTTCCACGGACGGAGTGATTTCACAGTCACACGCGCACACACACATCACACGCTGGTGGGGCCCATAACACCAACATTCATCCTACCACTCTATCCGTGCCATATATAAGGGGAAACACTTTTTAATAACTAACCAATCTGCATGTACCCTGAGGTCAATGAGATCAACTAGTTGCTATAGATTTGGTGATACATCTAACACTCTAAATATTCAATAAACATGACAATAAAATAACCACCCGACACAGTAATTCAAACAGAATATTGTTTATCTAAAAATTGTAAGAAAAGCCAATTAAATGCAAGATCATATTTTCCATATTTACCTATTCTGGCTAAAAGTCGTTTTCTAAGTCAGAACTAGACCTCAGCAAATAGTTAAAGTTTTCTAGCCGTCATGTAGAGTCACCGTCCTCTCCGTCAGCATCGGGACCTCTGATCATTGGTTCGGGAAGAAGTGGCGCTAGACCTCTCTAGTCTACTAATATTTATACCAAAATTTACATTCCAAATGTTGCAAACATATCTTTCAAATTATTCGATTGGCGGAAATTATGTCGTCTTGGTACATTAAGCTACACCATTAGATTTTCTCATGTATTGATAGTTTCAAATTCTGAATAGAAATTAGAAGTCCATAGCTAATTCGTTACTTCTACGGATGTCTCTTTAGGATAAAATGTATCTCATCCATGGGACCATTATAAGTTCATCAGGTCGGGTTTAAAGTTGCAACAATTCTTCACGTTCAGGGGCATCTGGCAACACTCCCAGATTTGTCGTCATGTTCATGGCTTTCAGTTCAATCAGAGGACAGGGTCGCAGTCAGCGCAAAGCCTCTTTTCATATTTTCATTTACTCGAATGCAGGCTGCGGGTGGTGGCCATTTTACAGCAGGCCACAATGGTCAACTTAAGCGAAGAAAACACAAAATCATAATTACTACATGGAAATGATTATACAGTGTTATTCCCCTGCTAATACCCTTATGTGTATGTATTTATCTAGCCATTTGCGACATCAAAAGCCATTAATGCATATTTGTTATAAGCGCAAAACACAATAACATCACAAAAGCAACATCTATTACTGTCAATTCGCTCACCAACTTAGTTCACTTATTATTTTAGCCATGCAATTGCATTCCCACGTGTAATTCTTCTGTTAATAAGGTTGGTTAGACAAGACTCGACAAATCTGTAGTAATTACTAATTAATCAGTAGTACTTTTAATAATGACATATGAAAATGAAACAGGTATTTGGTTTAAAAGTAAAAACCCTGCTCCAGCAAAAGCACAATGCAAATATAAACACGCGTAATGCAGACAGCTTGTTTTTTCCTGGGCTTGTTTTCAGGGTAGCGGGTGTCTCTGGCTCTGCAGGGAACCTCGGCAGCCCCTGCCTGGCTACGTCTCAAGCACCTGATGCGCTGGGCAACATTTCAGAGGCGCTGCCGAGTGTGTTACCACAGCCCGTTCGTCAGAGGTAGAAGGGAGGCCGCAGGCAATGACACGTTAATGGGTAGTGGGTGAGCAGGCACTAAATATTATTGTGGCATAGAAGGTTTGATGGCTGTCGTTCCTCAGTGAGTGCACCCCTTTTTCGAAACGCACGCTAGGCCTGTGCGATGTAGTGGTGCCACAACTGCCAGTTCACTTATTTGTTTTCTTGTGGCTGCTTAACTGTTGGTGACATTTCTCATAAATATTTCTTTGGATTGTCTTGTCGCGTGTGAAAGCAACATACATGGAGCACAGCAGGTGAGGCAGGGCACTAAGGTCTGTGGCCTACTTGCAAAGCACGAATTGAACGGCAGACAGTTGAGGCACTTCAATCCTGCCAGACTATGTGTTCTGAAAGTGATGTAAACTAAAAGAATGGCTCTTGTAAACAAGGCGCTAGCCCAGTTGGGGCCCAAAAATATCAAATCATGTAGCAATGGAGTTAAACATGGCAATAAACCCAGATAATAACTCCATCGGCCTTCTCAGCAAACCGCCTCCATATTACAAAACATAGCTAGTACAGTAAATTACTTCCAGTATTGAGCGTGAGCATGTGGCAGGATTTCACTTTCAGTGTGCCCCCTGTTTTGCAGGGTGCATCGTTGTAGACTAGTCTCTTAAGTTGCCTGGCTCAGATGGGCACCAGACATCAATCAAGAGTGGGTCCTTGTTCACGCCACAACGGAATCCACTGAGTTGAAGTTACTTGCTATTGTGTGACACCTCCCGCCCTACATCCATCGTTTCTTGTGACATAGAAGTATCTAGCATATCAATCTCTGCACCCACATACCTCCAGTCTAAGGATGGGCTTTACAAGATGCAGCAAAGGAAGGCTTAGATGGTCAGTAAGTGCTTGGCCTCTGTGCTGAATATGTGGTTTGAGTGGAAGTATGCTGTTTGACCCCATAGATCAGGGGTTACAAAGATGAGTGGCATAGAAGAAACTGCAAAATCCAACCCCAAAGCACTGCTGAAAATCAACCTAGTAGACAGTCGCAGCCAGAATAAACAGGAGTCTTGCAATCTGAAAATATGCCCAACTACTGTGGTCCGATCAAGGCTGTGCACTGGAAATTTTGACAGCTTCAGAATTTCCTGTTTCAGTAGTATAGGTAATGAACACTTGAATCTGTTGTGCAGCGTGACGAATCACTACAATTCTCTTAACATTTGTGCAAGTATTCCCATTTCACCAGTTCAGGGAACACGTATAAACTGTATGAGTACAGTGTACACTTCACTATATTCACTCAAAAAGAAGAAAAATTATTATGAAGCGAGTAAGGAATTGCTGGTGAATATTAAAGCAAGTATTAAAAAATCCTTTGTTGATGTAAGAATATATATATATATATATCCAACCAAACGAACCTCTCCGGTAGGAAAGACGTGAGCCCACACAGGTAAGTTCAGAACTGCCTCCTTTATTTTCCAAAACAAACGGCATTATGCATTTCGGCACTCCGTGCCTTCCTCGGATGCCATTGCTTGCTTAAAATGAATTGTCCACCTCAGGAAGCTGCAGAATACGCCGAACCGCCGCAATTCACATCGTAATGCGAGGCCAGAGGACTGGGTGATTATTGTATTGCGGCGCCCTTGCTTACTTAGGCGATGGCACACCTGCACGATGTGATTACTGTTGGCGGGGTGAAGGTCAGCGGAACGAGCGTCCAGAAAACTACTAGGACCACAATTCCAAGAGAGCTGCAGTCACCGCCCACTGGGGTAAGGACTTCCATATGTGTAGCTGCAGCTTCCTGAGGTGGACAATTCATTTTAAGCAAGCAATGGCATCCGAGGAAGGCACGGAGTGCCGAAATGCATAATGCTGTTTGTTTTGGAAAATAAAGGAGGCAGTTCTGAACTTACCTGTGTGGGCTCACGTCTTTCCTACCGGAGAGGTTCGTTTGGTTGGATGTTTTGTGCGTGGCCACTCGCACTCAAGTCCCCACCCCCAAGAGTTCGGCGGACCGTGGCAACTGTTGGTGCATCTCAAGGCGCTTGAGAATACGCCAAACCGCCGCAATTCACATCGTAATGCGAGGCCAGAGGACTGGGTGATTATCGTATTGTGGCGCCCTTGCTTACTTAGGCGATGGCACACCTGCACGATGTGATTACTGTTGGCGGGGTGAAGGTCAGCGGAACGAGCGTCCAGAAAACGACTAGGACCACAATTCCAAGAGAGCTGCAGTCACCGCCCACTGGAGTAAGGACTTCCATATGTGTAGCTGCAGCTTCCTGAGGTGGACAATTCATTTTAAGCAAGCAATGGCATCCGAGGAAGGCACGGAGTGCCGAAATGCATAATGCCGTTGGTTTTGGAAAATAAAGGAGGCAGATCTGAACTTACCTGTGTGGGCTCACGTATTTCCTACCGGAGAGGTTCGTTTGGTTGGATATATATATATATATATATATATATATATATATATATATATATATATATATATATATATATATATATATATATATATATATATATTTTTTTTTTATTATCTACTGGCGGTCGCCAGTAGATAGTTATAGTTAGGACCGTGTTTCCATAGGAGATCTCAAAATTCTATTTTGAATAACTTTGGCGCCGGTTGATGAATCTTCGCGAAATTTTCAAAACTAATGGGGCGCTCCGCTCAGCTCCTACCCTGAAAGTCTCGGGGTGATTCGTCAAGCGGGGGCCGAGAAAAAAGGGGGGTCCCAAATGCGTTTTCCCCATGTATTTTTCCATAGGACCTTTAGTCGAAGGTACAGCCCGAACGGCTGAACAGAATTACTTGAAATTTGGCAGAGAGGTAGTCCTCAGGTTAGGGAAGCGCCTTTTGCAGGTCTGGTGTCAATCTGTTCAGTATTTCCTGAGAAAATAGCATTTAAAAGCATATAAATATCTATACGTGCGCACCGTGCGCGCACGGTGTGCGCACGTGCGCGCACCGTGCCGTGCGCGAGCGAAATTCTGATTGGTTGTTAGATGTCAGTCAACATTCGAATCGGTCGAAATCAGGAAGTGTCGGACGCCATTTTGTCTCTCGCACTGAAAAGGAAAGGGGGAAAAAAGGTGGAAAACGTGAAAAGGGGGCAGGGAAGAGAGTTCCTGACCCCCTAGCCTTTGTCAGGGGGTCACAGAAGAACCCCCATGGGTGAAATAAACTTTTTTTTTAATAAAAATCGCGGGTTGCGCGCACGGTGCGTGCTGCGTACCGTGCGCGCACGGTGAAAAACCTTAAAAAAATATATATATTAATAAATACATAACTTAGCATTTAAAAAACCGTACAAATTCACTTAAAAAACCATAGGTTTCACACACGTTATAGTTAGGAATTAGCATTTAAAAAACCTTGCAAATTCACTCAAAAAACCATAGGTTTCACACAGGTTATAGTTAGGTGGACATTTCACTCGTAAAAAAACAATGAAATTCCCCCGTTATAGTTAGTTCAGATAACTATAACTCGCGCGACCGCCACTCTATCACAAGGATGATGTCATCAGTGATGTCATGAGTGATGCCACTGACCATGTCATGAGTGATGTAATGTGTGACGTCATGAGCAGTGGATTGCGGGCGCGTGAGTTATAGTTATCTGAACTAACTATAACGGGGGAATTTCATTGTTTTTTTACGAGTGAAATGTCCACCTAACTATAACCTGTGTGAAACCTATGGTTTTTTAAGTGAATATATATATATATATATATATATATATATATATATATATATATATATATATATATATATATATATATATATATATATCATACCACAAGGTTGCCCTTTAGGATGTCGCACACTTCAGGGTATTCGCACACTGAGCCTCAGGCGGCAACATCGATAGCATGCCCCACGTATTCACAGAGCCATACGCGTTTCGAGCTAATCAAGCTCTTGATCACTGGCAGGAAATGAGGCAGAAAGCGGACCATTGCAGAACGTGCTTTTAATCAATGTAAAGTCCCGCCCCAGTGGGCGTCAACAATGGCATTATGGTTAATGTAGTCCAAATACTGCCACTAAAGACTTTGATTGTTCTCTTGCCAAGTGGCTTACCCGCTTATGCCTCAATTAAAATCAGTTCCATCAGGGTGAAAAGCATGCCGGCACCTCCATCAATGCTGCCAAGTCTCCAAGAAGTTCAAGGCCCCTTCGGTCCCCGACGGCACTTGAAGTACAAACACAAGGGAGACTTGGCAGCATTGATGGAGGTGCCGACATGCTTTTCACCCTGATGGAACTGATTTTAATTGAGGCATAAGCGGGTAAGCCACTTGGCAAGAGAACAATCAAAGTCTTTAGTGGCAGTATTTGGACTACATTAACCATAATGCCATTGTTGACGCCCACTGGGGCGGGACTTTACATTGATTAAAAGCACGTTCTGCAATGGTCCGCTTTCTGCCTCATTTCCTGCCAGTGATCAAGAGCTTGATTAGCTCGAAACGCGTATGGCTCTGTGAATGCGTGGGGCATGCTATCGATGTTGCCGCCTGAGGCTCAGTGTGCGACTACCCTGAAGTGTACGACATCCTAAAGGGCAACCTTGTGGTAGGATATATATATATATACATGTGTGTGTGTATATGTATATATTATCTACTGGCGGTCGCCAGTAGATAGTTATAGTTAGGACCGTGTTTCCATAGGAAATCCGCAACATTCTATTTGGAATAACTTTGGCGCCGGTTGACGAATCCTCACGAAATTTTCAAAATAGGTGGGGCGCTCCGCTCCGCTCCTACCCTGAAAGTCTCGGGGGGATTCATCAAGCGGGGGCTGAGAAAAAGGGGGGTCCCAAAACGCATTTTCCCCATGCAATTTTCCATAGGGACCTTTAGTCCAAGGTACAGCCCGAACGGCTGAACAGAATTACTTGAAATTTGGCAGAGAGGTAGTCCTCAGCTCAGGGAAGTGCCTTTTGCAGGTCTGGTGTCAATCTGTTCAGTAGTTCCTGAGAAAATCAAAAGTAAAATCATATATATATGTGGGCGGAGCCTAACCACACATCTCATCCTGAGATCTGATTGGCTGTCAGCACTTCATCCAAGAAGTGTTGGCAGCCATCTTGGGACCAATATACATGATAGCACCTCATTAAAAAGCATTGCAGTTAATAGAAGGTTTTAAGACTTTAGTTACATTATAAATCATTTGTTGATGGTACCATACTCATTTTAGGAATTGTGGTATGTTCTAAGGTGATTTCACCATGTGAAAAAGCCTTCTGCTGGGATATCATGATTGAGAGCAAAATATTTTCTCATGCTTTTCCCACAGAGGTTTGGAAGGTGATCTATAAGCTAAACTGAGAGCTTATTTTCTGTAAATTCACATTATCTTTCTCAGTCATGTGAGAATGAAGTCTGACATTCTCAGTAAAACATGTACATCCAACAAGGGCAGAGACTGTCAGTTGATTCCTTTGTGTTCTACTGCAGCTTCCCAGAGTGTTCCAAAGAACAACTAGAGCGCTAACAGTCCTACTTATGATAAACGTATGGCACACCTGAAGCCATCTTGCTTGGATTAAAGTGGTAACTCTTAAAACATTTAATTTAAAAAGGAACAAAATGAGGGGGTTCATTTTTCCATAACAAGTATGATTAGTGCTGCAGAAAGAAAAACTAGGGCACATTTTGACTTCTGAAATCCTCTTTTATTTCATTAAAAAATTCTGACATGCAGACTGAAACATGCACTTTCAATACCAGCAGCAGTTTTCCCTGGTGAGCAGTAGCTTTACTACAGTGATCTAATGAGCAAAAAGAGTGCTAACATTCTGAATTTATGGCAAATGTGTGACACATCTGAATGCCTTCTTGATGGAATCAAAGTAAAAAGCTGAAAGTATTTCCTACTGAGGAGACTGCAGTAAATGAGGAAATTAGGAAACTTCATAACAAATAAGTCTCCCAAGATGGCCACCAGAGACAAAAGAGCCCAAATGTAGCCCAAATATCACCCAGATGTAGCCCAAGTATAGCCCAATGACAGAATGTCCCAGAGTGTTCTTAAAAACAACTAGAGCGCTTACTGTCTTCATTATGACAAAAGTATGGCACACCTGAAGCCATCTTGATTGGAATAAACTGGTAACACTTAAAACATTTAATTTAAAAAGGAACACAATGAGGGGGTTCATTTTGCCATAGAAATTATGATTAATGCTGAAGAAAGAAAATGAGGGCACATTTTGAGTGACTTCTCAAATCCTCTTCTACTTCATTAAAAAATTCTGACATGCAGACTGAAACATGCACTTTTAATACCAGGAGCAGACTTCCATGGTGAACAGTAGTTTTACTACAGTGATCTAATGAGCAACTAGAGTGCTAACTTTCAGAATTTATCGCAAATGTGTGACATATCTGAATACCTTCATGATGGAATCAAAGTAAAAAACTGAAAGCATTTCCTACTGAGGAGACTGCAGTACATGAGGAAATTAGGAAACTTCATAACAAATAAATCTCCCAAAATGGCCACCGGAGACAAAAGAGCCCAAATGTAGCCCAAAATCACCCAGATGTAGCCCAAATATAGCCCAATGACAGAAGTGTGGAAAACACTTATTATTTTGTGTTTTTGCAGTGTTATATATTGCAGACTTGTCAGGTATTGGAGTGCTTTACATGAGCATTGGTTACATCACACAAGAACAAATTCATTTTGGTTGTAGACATGGGGAGACTAAGTGATTTGACCAGAATCACAGAATGTCGAGCTGAAGCAGAAACTCCAACCTGGTTCCCCAGTTGCAAAGTCTGCAGTTCTGGAAGTAACACCACATCCCTAAGTGCAACATTTAATCAAGTGGTCAACTGGATGAAAAAACATAAAGATAACAAATACTTTAAAAGTGCTTTGTCGCTATTTGAAAACTCAGAAAATATGTCCTTATTTTAGTCTTTTAGAGCACTAACCATAATTTTGATGCCAATAAGACCCTCTCATATATGTAATTTCTAAAGGAAATGCTCTAGGTATTACAGTTTTGATTACACCAAGATGACGTCAGGCGTTCCACACTTTTGTAATAAATATAGAATGTTAGCAATCTAGTTGTTCATTAGGATACTGTTGAGAGGCAGAGGCCAGGGGCACGGACTCTGAAAATTGAAGGCAGGTAGGAGGGTGCAAAGGCAACAATTTAACCACACTGAGCAGGCAGGAAGGGCCGTGGCAGCACAACAGACTATGGAGGGCAGTGGAAAGGGGGGCAGGGGCAACAAACCAACAATACAGGACTTGCAAGAGAGGCTGTGGCAATGTAATAGACCATTGTGGGCAGAAGGAAGAGGCAATGGTAGTACAACCATACATGCCAACAGACCCGATTTAGACAGGAAACGTCCAATGTTTTTAAGCTCAAATGGGCTTTATTTGATCTGTCTCCTGTCTACAATCTCCTCTTTTTCAATGTAACTCAAAGGGGAACATCAATACCCCAGTTTTTTTTCAAAATCTCCCTCCTACCAAGTTCAAAATGTTCGCAAGTATGGTACATTGGATCATGGAAGGAAATGGGGTAGGGACATGGACTTGGATAACAGAGGACAGGAGGGACATGAAGAGGTGCACCAAACAGACCCTGCAGGGCAGGCATCAGGGTTTGCAGCAGCACAATACACCACACAGGGCATGCGGGACGGGAGTGCAGCACAACAATCCATAGAAAGCAAGAGGGAGGGGACAGGACCATGCACATGGACAACAGAGAACAGAGGGGCAAGAGGCAATGGTAGCTAGCTGACCATAATGGACAGACAGGAGAGAAAACTGCAGCATAACAGACCATAAAGGGCAGGAGGGACGGATCAGGGGCATTACAATGGAACAGACAAGCCAGGAGGGAGAGAGTAGGGGTCTGCACATGTAAACAGAGGGCTGGGGGCAAGGGGGCAGGGCAGGAGCAGCAAGATAGCCATGGAGGTCAGGCAGGCTGGACACTAGAAGCAAGACACACCATGAAGAGCAACAGTGAGACTGTGATGGCATACACACAGACCATGGAGGGAAGGTGGGAGGGGGTCAGGGGCAGCTAACTGACCACACAGGGAAGGTGTGAGGGGCCATGGCAGCACAGAAGACCATGCATGGCAAGTGGGAGGGTTAGTGGCAGCACAATGGCTATGATGGGCAAGAAGGAGGGTGCAGGGGCATGCACAAAGGACGATGGAGGATAGAAGGGAGGGTCAGGACCTGTGCACAGACAAGAAAGTTCAGGGGAAAGGGCCTCACAACAGACCGCATGGGGCAGGCAGGAGGAGCAGTTGCAGCACAACAGACCAGGGAGGGCAGAAGGGTGTGGCAGTACAATGGACCATGTAGGACAGGAGGAAGAGGATAGGGGCATGGCATGTGGATAGGCAGGGTGGAGGTGGCAGGGACAGGTTACAGTCATCTGACAATGCTAGGCAGGTGGGAGGGGAGTGGCAGCTCAACAGAACACTCAGAGTAGATAGGAGTGACAGGTCCATGGAACATGGTGGGCAAAAAGGATGGAGCAGGGGCATGCACAAAGACATCGGAGGGCAGGGGGGAGGAGAATAGGGGCAGCAAGCTAAGCACAGAGTTTAAGCAGGAGGTCAATGATGGGGCATAGAATTGGGCAATGGAGGGCAGGAGGAGGGGACTGGTACATCATACTAAATTGAGGGCAGTGGCAACACATCAGACCATGCATGGCAGGAGGGAGGAGGCTAGTCCATGGATTCACACAACAGAGGATAGGGAGGAGGGGGATGGGGCAGCAAGCTAACTGTTCAGAGAAGGCGGGTATTAGGAACTTTATTGTTTTTAAAACGTGTGCGAACTACTTAAAATATGAACAAGTATGCAGAATAATCTCACTTTTATTCAGGAAGAAGAGAACGTTTGTGACTGTGACTCCGGGCTCACTTGGCAGAAACACCCCCTGACCCTCCACCCCCTATTGCAAAATATAATACCCGTGAAAAGGGTAGGTGAACACAGTGTTATATAGAACATAGTCCTGAGACCACGATTGAAAATGAAAACTAGATATAGTGTATGGTATAAACTATGCACCAAAAAGTGTGATATAAGATGAACCGGGCGTGAAATATAATATGCAATACATTGTGCGCAATGACAGATTCATTGGAGAGCGTGAGATAGCACAGGCACTAGCGCGTGCTATGCGATGTGCGCCTTGGAGTGTAATATGCACAGGGCAGTGTTGTGTAACCTAACTAGTCTCTAAAGTTGTAATATAAAATATGTGCTGGGGAGTGTAACGTTGCATATGCACTGTGACAAAGATATGGATCCCAGATTGTAATATGTATGGCATAGCACTGTGCGTTATAACATAGGCATCGAGGAAGGCACGTTAGATGGGGCAATATAACCCGTGCAAAGACAAGTGTGGCATGACATATTCACGGGGTGGTGTTACAGTGCACATGGGCTAGAGAGTGTCATAGCATATGCACTAGCTGGTGGAATACAACACAGAGGTGTGTGGCACTCGGCAGGCAATGGTGGGTGTAACACAGCATTGGGCTCTGCCAGGAGCGCGCTGTGACTCTCAAGTGATGTTCGTCCCCTTTCCAGAGAGTAAAATAAAAAGTATTACACATCCGGCAGTGGATGTGTGTTTTATTAACAGTGAGGGGGGTTTCTTACATAGTTTTGGTCGAATTTTTGTCGAATCCCATTTGAATGGCTTGGTGTGCATGTGTATTAAATGTGCCCGTCAATAGCTACCCATGTTTGTATAAATAAACGACAAGGGTGTCTACCGGGATTAGGCACGGTAGGGCATCAGACATGTCAGAGCTTCACTAGTGGTGTAAATACATTCCACGTGGATTAATTGTATGCATAGTCGTCTTTTAATGAATATCACTCAAATCGTCATGGTGATAGGTACGTACGGTTTGTCCAGCATGTCCTAGGTGTGTCTATAAATATATATTTTTTAAAAATAATAAAAAACAGTGGCCGCATGTGTGTGTATATATATATATTCACAGAAATAAACATAGGTTTCAGACATGTTATAGTTAGAAATTAGCATTTAAAAAACCTTAGAAATTCACTGAAAAAGCCATAGGTTTCAGGGCTGTTATAGTTAGCTGGACATTTCACTTGTACAAAACCATTGAAATTCCTCCGTTATAGTTAGTTTTGCTAACTATTACTCTCGCGCCCGCAATCCACTGCTGATGATGTCATATATTACATCATTCATGACATGGTCAGTCACATCACTGATGACATCACTGATGACATCTCAAATGACATCACTGATGACATCACTGATGACATCTTCCAGTGAATGTGGTTTGGTTCGTTATTTAAATATGTATTATATATTTAGCAATCTGCATTGAAGAATGAGTGGATATATCAATATAAATATCAGGATGGAGGACTTAGTAGCAGTGTGATTGACTGTTTACTTGACTAATTTATAGTGTCTCACTAAATATATTGGATAGTGACTAAACTGTGTGAATATCTGTATCACTTTGTCAGTTGTTGTGAAAACTGCTGCACCAATTGGTTACTAGCTACGTGAAAGTCTATATTAGTTATTGATTAGTTAACTGAGTATTTGTATGGGAGAGTGAATGTGTGTGTAGTTCGGTGGGGGGGTGTGACTGCCCAAAGATGTGTTGATTCAGTAGGTATATGAGGTTAAAACGACATGTTATAACGGTTGTTTGGATGAGTGAATATCTTTATGGGTGTGGTGATGAGCAAATATATCTCTCAATGGTACATGTCCAACAAACTAGAAAAATAAAAGGCAGTGTATGTGACAGTTGTTGTATATAAATAAGTATACATAAGGCTCAGTGA
Source organism: Triturus cristatus (assembly GCF_964204655.1). Classification (NCBI taxonomy): domain Eukaryota; kingdom Metazoa; phylum Chordata; class Amphibia; order Caudata; family Salamandridae; genus Triturus; species Triturus cristatus. The sequence goes on along the minus strand of NC_140583.1, from coordinate 503,987,078 downwards.
ATGTATGAGTGACTGTATGGATAACTGTATACTTGTAATAGTGATTTTATAACACACTAAGTATGAGTTACTATCTACATGAATAAATGAAGTGGTGTTTGTATAAGTGTGTAGCTGACTAAATGTAAGTATGATCAATTGTTTGCATAAGTGAGTAGGATGACTGCATAAGTGAATAGGATGTGTGCTGGTGTGGAATGTCGATATAGGTGTATAAGTATATTTGATAGTGTTCTATTGATCATTGACAGCATGTACGAGTGAATCTATAGGTAAGTGATTAGATGTGTGTGTAGATCTAGGAATCACTGAGTGGGTTTTTAGAAAGTTGTATTGGTGTGTCAATGGATTCAAATATGGTACTCTATATTTTACAGTGAGTGATGAAAGGTTATACTAGTGTATGATGAGGTGTATCTGATTGTCACGTGGATAATGTCATCAGTGATGTCATTTGAGATGTCATCAGTGATGTCACTGACCATGTCATGAATGATGTAATATGTGACATCATCAGCAGTGGATTGCAGGCGCGCGAGTTATAGTTAGCAGAACTAACGATAACGGAGGAATTTCAATGGTTTTGTATGAGAGAAATAACCAGCTAACTATAACAGCCCTGAAACCTATGGTTTTTTCAGTGAATTTCTAAGGTTTTATAAATGCTAATTCCAAACTATAACATGTTTGACGCCTATGGTTTTTTTCAGTGAATTTAGAAGGATTTTTAAATGATAATTTTTAAATGTAATAATAGTTATATGTATTTTTTTTATACTGATTTTCTACAGTTTTTTTAACTGTTTATTTTTACATATTTTATTTTTTAAATTACATTATATATTTTTAATGTAAATAGAAATGAAAAAAAATTTAAAATATTGAAACTGAAATATTGTTTTTTTTGTTTAATGTATAAGTGCAGAACTATAAGTGTGTTGGTTACTTAGGGGACTGCATGCATAGTGGATAGGGGTTTGAAGCAGTCCATGTGCTAAGGCCTGGCTGACTGGATGAGTACTTGGGTACTGACTGAATGATTAGAGTACTGCAAGGAGAGTGCCTGGGTGAATTTATAAGTGGTTGGGTTTTGGCACAGTGAATGGATTAGTACATGGTGCCGAATGGGTCATTGGAGGAGTGCAAGGGGAGTGACAGGGTATTTGCCTGAGTGTATAAATACTGAATGGGGAATTGAAGGTGTAAAAGACAAGTGTATAGGTGGTTAGAGGACTGCATGCAAAGTGGATAGGCATTTGAAGCAGTCCATGTGCTAAGGCCTGGCTCAGTGCATGAGTACTTGGGTACTGACTGAATGATTAGAGTATTGCAAGGAGAGTGCCTGGGTGAATTTATAAGTGCTTGGATTTTCCCGCAGTGAATGGATTAGTACATGGTGCTGAATGGGTCACTAGAGGAGTGCAAGGGGAGTGACAGGGTGTTTGCTGGAAGTGTATGTATACTGACTGGAGAATTGAAGGTGTGAAAGACAAGTGTGTAGGTAGTTAGAGGACTGCATGCATAGTGGATAGGCGTTTGAAGCAGTCCATGTGCTAAGGCCGGGCTCAGTGCATGAGTACTTGAGTACTACCTGAATGATTAGTGTACTGCAAGGAGAGTGCCTGGGTGAATTTATAAGTGCTTGGGTTTTGTCGCAGTGAATGGATTAGAACATGGTGCTGAATGGGTTACTAGAGGAGTGCAAGGGGAGTGACAAGGTGTTTGACTGAAGTGTATGGATACTGACTGGGGTATTGAAGGTGTGAAAGACAAGTGTGTAGGTGGTTAGAGGACTGCATGCATAGTGGATAGGAGTTTGAAGCAGACCATGTGCAAAAGCCTGGCTCGCTGGATGAGTACTTGGGTACTGACTGAATGACAAGAGTACTGCAAGGAGAGTGCCTGGGTGAATTTATAAGTGGTTGGGTCTTCGTGCAGTGAATGGATTAGTACATGGTGCTGAATGGGTCACTAGAGGAGTGCAAGGGGAGTGACAAGGTGTTTGCTTGAAGTGTATGGATACTGACTGGGGAATTGAAGGAGTGAAAGACAAGTGTTTAGGTAGAGGACTGCATGCATAGTGTATAGGCGTTTGAAGCAGTCCATGTGCTAAGGCCTGGCTCGCTGGATGAGTACTTGGGTACTGACTGAATGACAAGAGTACTGCAAGGAGAGTGCCTGGGTGAATTTATACGTGTTTGGGTTTTGGGCTGCATGCATAGTGGATAGGCATTTAAAGCAGTCCATGTGCTAAGGCCTGGCTCAGTGCATGAGTACTTGGGTATTGACTGAATGATTAGAGTACTGCAAGGGGAGTGCCTGGGTGAATTTATAAGTGTTTGGGTTTTGGCGCAGTGAATGGATTAGTACATGGTGCTGAATGGGTCACTAGAGGAGTGAAAGAGGAGTGACAGGGTGTTTGTTGGAAGTGTATGGATACTGACTGGGGAATTGAAGGTGTGAAAGACAAGTGTGTAGGTGGTTAGAAGACTGCATGCATACTGGATGGGCGTTTGAAGCAGTCCATGTGCTAAGGCCTGGCTCGCAGGATGAGTACTTGGGTACTGACTGAATGACTAGAGTACTGCAAGGAGAGTGCCTGGGTGAATATATACGTGTTTGGGATTTGGGCTGCATGCATAGTGGATAGGCGTTTGAAGCAGTCCATGTGCTAAGGCCTGGCTCAGTGCATGAGTACTTGGGTACTGGATGAATGATTATAGTACTACAAGTAGAGTGCCTGGTTGAATTTATAAGTGGTTGGGATTTGGCGCAGGGAATGGATTAGTACATGGTGCTGAATGGGTCACTAGAGGAGTGCAAGGGGAGTGACAGGGTGTTTGCTAGAAGTGTATGGATACTGACTGGGGAATTGAAGGTGTGAAAGACAAGTGTGTAGGTGGTTAGAGGAATGCATACATAGTGGATAGACGATTGAAGCAGTCCATGTGCTAAGGCCTGGCTCACTGCATGAGTACTTGGGTACTGACTGAATGATTAGAGTACTGCAAGGAGAGTGCCTGGGTGAATTTATAAGTGTTAGGGTTTTAGCGCAGTGAATGGATTTGTAGATGGTGCTGAATGGGTCACTAGAGGAGTGCAAGGGGAATGACAGGGTGATGCTGGAAGGGTATGGATACTGACTGGGGATTTGAAGGTGTGAAAGACAAGTGTGTAGGTGGTTAGAGGACTGCATGCATAGTGGATAGGCGTTTGAAGCAGTCCATGTGCTAAGGCCTGGCTCAGTGCATGAGTACTTGGGTACTGACTGAATGATTAGAGTACTGCAAGGAGAGTGCTTGGGTGAATTTATAAGTGGTTGGGTTTTGGCGCAGCGAATGTATTACTACATGGTGCTGAATGGGTCACTGGAGGAGTGCAAGGGGAGTGACAGGGTGTTTCCTGCAGTGTATAGATACTGACTGGGGAATTGAAGGTGTAAAAGACAAGTGTGTAGGTGGTTAGAGGACTGTATGTATAGTGGATAGGTGTTTGAAGCAGTCCATGTGCTAAGGCCTGGCTCAGTGCATGAGTACTTGGGTAAAGACTGAATGATTAGAGTACTGCAAGGAGAGTGCCTGGGTGAATTTATAAGTGTTTGGGTTTTGGCGCAATGAATGGATTAGTACATGGTGCTGAACGGCTCACTAGAGGAGTGCAAGAGGAGTGACAGGGTGTTTCCTGGAAGTGTATCGATAATGACTGGGGAATTGAAGGTGTAAAAGACAAGTGTGTAGGTGGTTAGAGGACTGCATGCATAGTGGATAGGGGTTTGAAGCAGTCCATGTGCTAAAGCCAGGGTCACTGGATGACTATTTCTGTACTGACTGAATGATTAGAGTGATGCGAGGAGAGTGCCTGGGTGAATTTATAAGTGGTTGGGTTTTCGTGCAGTGAATGGATTCGTACATGGTGCTGAATGGGTCACTAGAGGAGTGCAAGGCGAGTGACAAGGTGTTTGCTTGAAGTGTATGGATACTGACTAGGGAATTGAAGGTGTAAAATACAAGTGTTTAGGTGGTTAGAAGACTGCATGCATAGTGGATAGGGGTTTGAAGCAGTCCATGTGCTAAAGCCTGGCTCGCTGGATGAGTACTTGGGAACTGACTGAATGATTAGAGAACTGCAAGGAGAGTGCCTGGGTGAATTTATAAGTGTTTGGGTTTGGCGCAGTGAATGGATTAGTATATGGCGCTGAATGGCTCACTAGATGAGTGCAAGTGGAGTGACAGGGTGTCTGCTGGAAGTGTATGGATACTGACTGGGGAATTGAAGGTGTGAAAGACAAGTGTGTAGATGGTTAGAGGACTGCATGCATAGTGGATGGGCGTTTGAAGCACTCCATGTGCTAAGGCCTGGCTCGCTGGATGAGTACTTGGGTACTGACTGAATGATTAGAGTACTGCAAGGAGAGTGCCTGGGTGAATTTATACGTGTTTGGGTTTTGGGCTGCATGCATAGTGGATAGGCATTTAAAGCAGTCCATGTGCTAAGGCCTGGCTCAGTGCATGAGTACTTGGGTATTGACTGAATGATTAGAGTACTGCAAGGAGAGTGCCTGGGTGAATTTATAAGTGTTTGGGTTTTGGCGCAGTGAATGGATTAGTACATGGTGCTGAATGGGTCACTAGAGGAGTGCAAGAGGAATGACAGGGTGTTTTTTGGAAGTGTATGGATACTGACTGGGGAACTGAAGGTGTGAAAGACAAGTGTGTAGGTGGTTAGAGGACTGCCTGCATAGTGGATAGGAGTTTGAAGCAGTCCATGTGCTAAGGCCTGGCTCACTGCACGAGTACTTGGGTACTGACTGAATGATTAGAGTACTGCAAGGAGAGTGCTTGGGTGAATTTATAAGTGGTTGGGTTTTCGTGCAGTGAATGGATTCGTACATGGTGCTGAATGGGTCACTAGAGGAGTGCAAGGCGAGTGACAAGGTGTTTGCTTGAAGTGTATGGATACTGACTAGGGAATTGAAGGTGTAAAATACAAGTGTTTAGGTGGTTAGAAGACTGCATGCATAGTGGATAGGGGTTGGAAGCAGTCCATATGCTAAAGCCTGGCTCGCTGGTTGAGTACTTGGGAACTTACTGAATGATTAGAGTACTGCAAGGAGAGTGCCTGGGTGAATTTATGAGTGTTTTAGTTTGGCGCAGTGAATGGATTAGTACATGGTGCTGAATGGCTCACTAGATGAGTGCAAGTGGAGTGACAGGGTGTCTGCTGGAAGTGTATGGATACTGACTGGGGAATTGAAGGTGTGAAAGACAAGTGTGTAGATGGTTAGAGGACTGCATGCATAGTGGATAGGGGTTTGAAGCAGTCCATGTGCTAAAGCCTGGCTCGCTGGATGAGTACTTGGGAACTGACTGAATGATTAGAGAACTGCAAGGAGAGTGCCTGGGTGAATTTATAAGTGTTTGGGTTTGGCGCAGTGAATGGATTAGTATATGGCGCTGAATGGCTCACTAGATGAGAGCAAGTGGAGTGACAGGGTGTCTGCTGGAAGTGTATGGATACTGACTGGGGAATTGAAGGTGTGAAAGACAAGAGTGTAGATGGTTAGAGGACTGCATGCATAGTGGATGGGCGTTTGAAGCACTCCATGTGCTAAGGCCTGGCTCGCTGGATGAGTACTTGGGTACTGACTGAATGATTAGAGTACTGCAAGGAGAGTGCCTGGGTGAATTTATAAGTGGTTGGGTTTTGGCGCAGTGAATGTATTACTACATGGTGCTGAATGGGTAACTGGAGGAGTGCAAGGTGAGTGACAGGGTGTTTGCTGGAGTGTACAGATACTGACTGGGGAATTGACAGTGTGAAAGACAAGTGTGTAGGTATTTAAAGGACTGCACGCATAGTGGATAGGGGTTTAAAGCAGTACCTGTGATAAGGCCTGGGACACTCTGTGAGTATTTGGGTACAGACTAAATGTTCAGAGTATTGCAAGGAGAGTGCCTGGGTGAATTTATAAGTGGTTGGGTTTTCGTGCAGTGAATGGATTAGTACATGGTGCTGAATGGGTCACTAGAGGAGTGCAAGGGGAGTGCCAGGGTGTTTCCCAGAAGTGTATGGATACTGATTGGGGAATTGAAGGTGTGAAATACAAGTGTGTAGGTGGTTAGAGGACTGCATGCATAGTGGATAGGCGTTTGAAGCAGTCCATGTGCTAAGTCCTGGCTCGCTGCATGAGTACTTGGGTACTGAATCAATGATTAGAGTACTGCAAGGAGAGTTACTGGTTGAATTTATAAGTGGTTGGGTTTTGGCGCAGTGAATGAATTAGTACATAGTGCTGAATGGGTCACCAGAGGAGTGCAAGGGGAGTGACGGGGTGATGCTGGTAGGGTATGGATACTGACTGGGGAATTGAAGGTGTGAAGACAAGTGTATAGGTGGTTAGAGGACTGCATGCATAGTGGATAGGCGTTTGAAGCAGTCCATGTGCTAAGGCCTGGCTCAGTGCATGAGTACCTGGGTACTGACTGAATGATTAGAGTACTGCAAGGAGAGTGCCTGGGTGAATTTATAAGTGTTTGGGTTTTGGCGCAGTGAATGGATTAGTACATGGTGCTCAATGGGTCACTGGAGGAGTGCAAGGGGAGTGACAGGTTGTTTCCTGCAGTGACAGAGAAGTGACAGGGTGTTTGTTGGAAGTGTATGGATACTGACTGGGGAATTGACGGTGTGAAAGACAAGTGTGTAGGTATTTAGAGGTCTGCATGCATAGTGGATAGGGGTTTAAAGCAGTCCATGGTCTAAGGCCTGGGACACTCTATGAGTATTTGGGTACAGACTAAATGTTCAGAGTATTGCAAGGAGAGTGCCTGGGTGAATTTATAAGTGGTTGGGTTTTGGCGCAGTGAATGTATTACTACATGGTGCTGAATGGGTAACTGGAGGAGTGCAAGGTGAGTGACAGGGTGTTTGCTGGAGTGTACAGATACTGACTGGGGAATTGACAGTGTGAAAGACAAGTGTGTAGGTATTTAAAGGACTGCACGCATAGTGGATAGGGGTTTAAAGCAGTACCTGTGATAAGGCCTGGGACACTCTGTGAGTATTTGGGTACAGACTAAATGTTCAGAGTATTGCAAGGAGAGTGCCTGGGTGAATTTATAAGTGGTTGGGTTTTCGTGCAGTGAATGGATTAGTACATGGTGCTGAATGGGTCACTAGAGGAGTGCAAGGGGAGTGCCAGGGTGTTTCCCAGAAGTGTATGGATACTGATTGGGGAATTGAAGGTGTGAAATACAAGTGTGTAGGTGGTTAGAGGACTGCATGCATAGTGGATAGGCGTTTGAAGCAGTCCATGTGCTAAGTCCTGGCTCGCTGCATGAGTACTTGGGTACTGAATCAATGATTAGAGTACTGCAAGGAGAGTTACTGGTTGAATTTATAAGTGGTTGGGTTTTGGCGCAGTGAATGAATTAGTACATAGTGCTGAATGGGTCACCAGAGGAGTGCAAGGGGAGTGACGGGGTGATGCTGGTAGGGTATGGATACTGACTGGGGAATTGAAGGTGTGAAGACAAGTGTATAGGTGGTTAGAGGACTGCATGCATAGTGGATAGGCGTTTGAAGCAGTCCATGTGCTAAGGCCTGGCTCAGTGCATGAGTACCTGGGTACTGACTGAATGATTAGAGTACTGCAAGGAGAGTGCCTGGGTGAATTTATAAGTGTTTGGGTTTTGGCGCAGTGAATGGATTAGTACATGGTGCTCAATGGGTCACTGGAGGAGTGCAAGGGGAGTGACAGGTTGTTTCCTGCAGTGACAGAGAAGTGACAGGGTGTTTGTTGGAAGTGTATGGATACTGACTGGGGAATTGACGGTGTGAAAGACAAGTGTGTAGGTATTTAGAGGTCTGCATGCATAGTGGATAGGGGTTTAAAGCAGTCCATGGTCTAAGGCCTGGGACACTCTATGAGTATTTGGGTACAGACTAAATGTTCAGAGTATTGCAAGGAGAGTGCCTGGGTGAATTTATAAGTGGTTGGGTTTTCGTGCAGTGAATGGATTAGTACATGGTGCTGAATGGGTCACTCGAGGAGTGCAAGGGGAGTGACAGGGTGTTTCCTGGAAGTGTATGGATACTGACTGGGGAATTGAAGGAGTGAAAGACAAGTATGTAGGTGGTTAGAGGACTGCATGCATAGTGGATAGGCGTTTGAAGCAGTCCATGTGCTAAGGCCTGGCTCAGTGCATGAGTACCTGGGTACTGACTAAATGATTAGAGTACTGGAAGGAGAGTGCCTGGGTGAATTTATAAGTGTTTGGGTTTTGGCGCAGTGAATGGATTAGTCCATGGTGCTCAATGGGTCACTGGAGGAGTGCAAGGGGAGTGACAGGTTGTTTCCTGCAGTGTATAGATACTGACTGGGGAATTGAAGGTGTAAAAGACAAGTGTGTAGGTGGTTAGAGGACTGTATGTATAGTGGATACGCGTTTGAAGCAGTCCATGTGCTAAGGCCTGGCTCGGTGCATGAGTACTTGTGTACTGAATCAATGATTAGAGTACTGCAAGGAGAGTTACTGGTTGAATTTATAAGTGGTTGGGTTTTGGCGCAGTGAATGGATTAGTACATGGTGCTGAATGGGTCACCAGAGGAGTGCAAGGGGAGTGACAGGGTGTTTGCTGGAAGTGTATGGATACTGACTGGGGAATTGAAGGTGTGAAAGACAAGTGTGTAGGTGGTTATAGGACTGCATGCATAGTGAATAGGCATTTGAAGCAGTGCATGTGCTAATGCATGGCTCGCTGGATGAGTCCTTGGGTACTGACTGAATGATTACAGTACTGCAAGGAGAGTGCCTGGGTGAATTTATAAGTGGTTGGGTTTTGGTGCAGTGAATGGATTAGTACATGGTGCTGAATGGGTCACTAGAGGAGTGCAAGGGGAGTGACAGGGTGTTTGCTTGAAGTGTATGCATACTGACTGGGGAATTGAAGGTGTGAAAGACATGTGTGTAGGTGGTTAGAGGACTGCATGCATAGTAGGTAGGTGTTTGAAGCAGTCCATGTGCTAAGGTCTGGCTCAATGCATGAGTACTAGGGTACTGACTGAATGATTAGACTACTGCAAGGAGAGTGTCTGGGTGAATTTATAAGTGTTTGGGTTTTGGCGCAGTGAATGGATTTGTAGATGGTGCTGAATGGGTCACTAGAGGAGTGCAAGGGGAGTGACAGGGTGATGCTGGAAGGGTATGGATACTGACTGGGGAATTGAAGGAGTGAAAGACAAGTGTGTAGTTGGTTAGAGGACTGCATGCATAGTGGATAGGCGTTTGAAGCAGTCCATGTGCCAAGGCCTGGCTCAGTGCATGAGTACCTGGGTACTGACTAAATGATTAGAGTACTGGAAGGAGAGTGCCTGGGTGAATTTATAAGTGTTTGGGGTTTGGCGCAGTGAATGGATTAGTACATGGTGCTCAATGGGTCACTGGAGGAGTGCAAGGGGAGTGACAGGTTGTTTCCTGCAGTGTATAGATACTGACTGGGGAATTGAAGGTGTAAAAGACAAGTGTGTAGGTGGTTAGAGGACTGTATGTATAGTGGATACGCGTTTGAAGCAGTCCATGTGCTAAGGCCTGGCTCAGTGCATGAGTACTTGGGTGAAGACTGAATGATTAGAGTACTGCAAGGAGAGTGCCTGGGTGAATTTATAAGTGTTTGGGTTTTGGCGCAGTGAATGGATTAGTACATGGTGCTGAACGGCTCACTAGAGGAGTGCAAAAGGAGTGACAGGGTGTTTCCTGGAAGTGTATCGATAATGACTGGGGAATTGAAGGTGTGAAAGACAAGTTTGTAGGTGGTTAGAGGACTGCATGCATAGTGGATAGGGGTTTGAAGCAGTCCATGTGCTAAAGCCAGGGTCACTGGATGACTATTTCTGTACTGACTGAATGATTAGAGTATTGCGAGGAGAGTGCCTGGGTGAATTTATAAGTGGTTGGGTTTTCGTGCAGTGAATGGATTCGTACATGGTGCTGAATGGGTCACTAGAGGAGTGCAAGGTGAGTGACAAGGTGTTTGCTTGAAGTGTATGGATACTGACTAGGGAATTGAAGGTGTAAAAGACAAGTGTTTAGGTGATTAGAAGACTGCATGCATAGTGGACAGGGGTTGGAAGCAGTCCATATGCTAAAGCCTGGCTCGCTGGTTGAGTACTTGGGAACTGACTGAATGATTAGAGTGCTGCAAGGAGAGTGCCTGGGTGAATTTATAAGTGTTTGGGTTTTGACGCAGTGAATGGATTAGTACATGGTGCTGAACGGTTCACTAGAGGAGTGCAAGAGGAGTGACAGGGTGTTTCCTGGAAGTGTATGGATAATGACTGGGGAATTGAAGGTGTGAAAGACAAGTGTGTAGGTGGTTAGAGGACTGCATGCATAGTGGAAAGGTGTTTGAAGCAGTCCATGTGCTAAGGCCTGGCTCACTGCATGAGTACTTGGGTACTGACTGAATGATTAGAGTACTGCAAGGAGAGTGCTTGGGTGACTTAATAAGTGGTTGGGTTTTGGCGCAGTGAATGGATTAGTACATGGTGCTGAATGGGTCACTTGAGGAGTGCAAGGGGAGTGACAGGTTGTTTTCTGGAAGTGTATGTATACTGACTGGGGAACTGATGGTGTGAAAGACAAGTGTGTAGGTGGTTAGAGGACTGCATGCATAGTGGATAGGCGTTTGAAGCAGTCCATATGCTAAGGCCTGGCTCAGTGCATGAGTACTTAGGTACTGACTGAATGATTAGAGCACTGCAAGGAGAGTGCCTGGGTGAATTAATAAGTGGTTGGGTTTTGGCGCAGTGAATGGATTAGTATATGGTGCTGAATGGCTCACTAGAAGAGTGCAAGGGGAGTGACAGGATGTTTGCTGGAAGTGTATGGATACTGACTGTGGAATTGAAAGTGTGAAAGACAGGTGTATAGATGGTTAGAGGACTGCATGCATAGTGGATAGGCATTTGAAGCAGTCCATATGCTAAGGCCTGGCTCAGTGCATGAATACTTGGGTACTGACTAAATGATTAGAGTACTGCAAGGAGAGTGCCTGGGTGAATTTATACGTGTTTGGGTTTTGGGTTGCATGCATAGTTGATAGGCATTTAAAGCAGTCCATGTGCTAAGGCCTGGCTCAGTGCATGCGTACTTGGGTATTGACTGAATGATTAGAGTACTGCAAGGAGAGTGCCTGGGTGAATTTATAAGTGTTTGGGTTTTGGCGCAGTGAATGTATTACTACATGGTGCTGAATGGGTAACTGGAGGAGTGCAAGGGGAGTGACAGGGTGTTTGTTGGAAGTGTATGGATACTGACTGGGGAATTGAAGGTGTGAAAGACAAGTGTGTAGGTGGTTAGAGGACTGCCTGCGTAGCGGGTAGGCGTTTGAAGCAGTCCACGTGCTAAGGCCTGGCTCACTGCATGAGTACTTGGGTACTGACTGAATGATTAGAGTACTGCAAGGAGAGTGCTTGGGTGAATTTATAAGTGGTTGGGTTTTGGCGCAGTGAATGTATTACTACATGGTGCTGAATGGGTAACTGGAGGAGTGCAAGGGGAGTGACAGGGTGTTTGCTGGAGTGTATAGATACTGACTGGGGAATTGACGGTGTGAAAGACAAGTGTGTAGGTATTTAGAGGACTGCATGCATAGTGGATAGGCGTTTAAAGCAGTCCATGTGCTAAGGCCTGGGACACTCTGTGAGTATTTGGGTACAGACTAAATGTTCAGAGTATTGCAAGGAGAGTGCCTGGGTGAATTTATAAGTGGTTGGGTTTTCGTGCAGTGAATGGATTAGTACATGGTGCTGAATGGGTCACTAGAGGAGTGCAAGGGGAGTGCCAGGGTGTTTCCCAGAAGTGTATGGATACTGATTGGGGAATTGAAGGTGTGAAATACAAGTGTGTAGGTGGTTAGAGGACTGCATGCATAGTGGATAGGCGTTTGAAGCAGTCCATGTGCTAAGTCCTGGCTCGCTGCATGAGTACTTGGGTACTGCATCAATGATTAGAGTACTGCAAGGAGAGTTACTGGTTGAATTTATAAGTGGTTGGGTTTTGGCGCAGTGAATGAATTAGTACATAGTGCTGAATGGGTCACCAGAGGAGTGCAAGGGGAGTGACGGGGTGATGCTGGTAGGGTATGGATACTGACTGGGGAATTGAAGGTGTGAAGACAAGTGTATAGGTGGTTAGAGGACTGCAGGCATAGTGGATAGGCGTTTGAAGCAGTCCATGTGCTAAGGCCTGGCTCAGTGCATGAGTACCTGGGTACTGACTGAATGATTAGAGTACTGCAAGGAGAGTGCCTGGGTGAATTTATAAGTGTTTGGGTTTTGGCGCAGTGAATGGATTAGTACATGGTGCTCAATGGGTCACTGGAGGAGTGCAAGGGGAGTGACAGGTTGTTTCCTGCAGTGTATAGATACTGACTGGGGAATTGAAGGTGTAAAAGACAAGTGTGTAGGTGGTTAGAGGACTGTATGTATAGTGGATAGGTGTTTGAAGCAGTCCATGTGCTAAGGCCTGGCTCAGTGCATGAGTACTTGGGTAAAGACTGAATGATTACAGTACTGCAAGGAGAGTGCCTGGGTGAATTTATAAGTGTTTGGGTTTTGGTGCAATGAATGGATTAGTACATGGTGCTGAACGGCTCACTAGAGGAGTGCAAGAGGAGTGACAGGGTGTTTCCTGGAAGTGTATCGATAATGACTGGGGAATTGAAGGTGTGAAAGACAAGTTTGTAGGTAGTTAGAGGACTGCATGCATAGTGGATAGGGGTTTGAAGCAGTCCATGTGCTAAAGCCAGGGTCACTGGATGACTATTTCTGTACTGACTGAATGATTAGAGTGATGCGAGGAGAGTGCCTGGGTGAATTTATAAGTGGTTGGGTTTTGGCGCAGTGAATGGATTAGTACATGGTGCTGAATGGGTCACTGGAGGAGTGCAAGGGGAGTGACAGGGTGTTTGCTTGAAGTGTATGCATACTGACTGGGGAATTGAAGGTGTGAAAGACAAGTGTGTAGGTGGTTAGAGGACTGCATGCATAGTGGAAAGGTGTTTGAAGCAGTCCATGTGCTAAGGCTTGGCTCACTGCATGAGTACTTGGGTACTGACTGAATGATTAGAGTACTGCAAGGAGAGTGCTTGGGTGAATTAATAAGTGTTTGGGTTTTGGCGCAGTGAATGGATTAGTATATGGCGCTGAATGGCTCATTAGATGAGTGCAAGTGGAGTGACAGGGTGTCTGCTGGAAGTGTATGGATACTGACTGGGGAATTGAAGGTGTGAAAGACAAGTGTGTAGATGGTAAGAGGACTGCATGCATAGTGGATAGGCGTTTAAAGCAGTCCATATGCTAAGGCCTGGCTCGCTGGATGAGTACTTGGGTACTGACTGAATGACTAGACTACTGCAAGGAGAGTGTCTGGGTGAATTTATAAGTGTTTGGGTTTTGGCGCAGTGAATGGATTAGTACATGGTGCTCAATGGGTCACTGGAGGAGTGCAAGGGTAGTGACAGGTTGTTTTCTGCAGTGTATAGATACTGACTGGGGAATTGAAGGTGTAAAAGACAAGTGTGTAGGTGGTTAGAGGACTGTATGTATAGTGGATAGGCGTTTGAAGCAGTCCATGTGCTAAGGCCTGGCTCAGTGCATGAGTACTTGGGTAAAGACTGAATGATTAGAGTACTGCAAGGAGAGTGCCTGGGTGAATTTATAAGTGTTTGGGTTTCGGCGCAGTGAATGGATTAGTACATGGTGCTGAACGGCTCACTAGAGGAGTGCAAGAGGAGTGACAGGGTGTTTCCTGGAAGTGTATTGATAATGACTGGGGAATTGAAGGTGTGAAAGACAAGTTTGTAGGTAGTTAGAGGACTGCATGCATAGTGGATAGGGGTTTGAAGCAGTCCATGTGCGAAATCCAGGGTCACTGGATGACTATTTCTGTACTGACTGAATGATTAGAGTATTGCGAGGAGAGTGCCTGGGTGAATTTATAAGTGGTTGGGTTTTCGTGCAGTGAAGGGATTCGTACATGGTGCTGAATGGGTCACTAGAGGAATGCAAGGCGAGTGACAAGGTGTTTGCTTGAAGTGTATGGATACTGACTATGGAATTGAAGGTGTAAAAGAGAAGTGTTTAGGTGGTTAGAAGACTGCATGCATAGTGGATAGGGGTTGGAAGCAGTCCATATGCTAAAGCCTGGCTCGCTGGTTGAGTACTTGGGAACTGACTGAATGATTAGACTACTGCAAGGAGAGTGTCTGGGTGAATTTATAAATGTTTGGGTTTTGGCGCAGTGAATGGATTTGTAGATGTGCTGAATGGGTCACTAGAGGAGTGCAAGGGGAGTGACAGGGTGATGCTGGAAGGGTATGGATACTGACTGGGGAATTGAAGGTGTGAAGACAAGTGTGTAGGTGGTTAGAGGACTGCATGCATAGTGGATAGGCGTTTGAAGCAGTCCATGTGCTAAGGCCTGGCTCAGTGCATGAGTACCTGGGTACTGACTGAATGATTAGAGTACTGCAAGGAGAGTGCCTGGGTGAATTTATAAGTGTTTGGGTTTTGGCGCAGTGAATGGATTAGTACATGGTGCTCAATGGGTCACTGGAGGAGTGCAAGGGTAGTGACAGGTTGTTTCCTGCAGTGTATAGATACTGACTGGGGAAGTGAAGGTGTAAAAGACAAGTGTGTAGGTGGTTAGAGGACTGTATGTATAGTGGATAGGCGTTTGAAGCAGTCCATGTGCTAAGGCCTGGCTCAGTGCATGAGTACTTGGGTAAAGACTGAATGATTAGAGTACTGCAAGGAGAGTGCCTGGGTGAATTTATAAGTGTTTGGGTTTCGGCGCAGTGAATGGATTAGTACATGGTGCTGAACGGCTCACTAGAGGAGTGCAAGAGGAGTGACAGGGTGTTTCCTGGAAGTGTATCGATAATGACTGGGGAATTGAAGGTGTGAAAGACAAGTTTGTAGGTAGTTAGAGGACTGCATGCATAGTGGATAGGGGTTTGAAGCAGTCCATGTGCTAAAGCCAGGGTCACTGGATGACTATTTCTGTACTGACTGAATGATTAGAGTATTGCGAGGAGAGTGCCTGGGTGAATTTATAAGTGGTTGGGTTTTCGTGCAGTGAAGGGATTCGTACATGGTGCTGAATGGGTCACTAGAGGAATGGAAGGCGAGTGACAAGGTGTTTGCTTGAAGTGTATGGATACTGACAAGGGAATTGAAGGTGTAAAAGAGAAGTGTTTAGGTGGTTAGAAGACTGCATGCATAGTGGATAGGGGTTGGAAGCAGTCCATATGCTAAAGCCTGGCTCGCTGGTTGAGTACTTGGGAACTGACTCAATGATTAGAGTACTGCAAGGAGAGTGCCTGGGTGAGTTTAAAAGTGTTTGGGTTTGACGCAGTGAATGGATTAGTACATGGTGCTGAACGGCTCACTAGAGGAGTGCAAGAGGAGTGACAGGGTGTTTCCTGGAAGTGTATGGATAATGACTGGGGAATTGAAGGTGTGAAAGACAAGTGTGTAGGTGGTTAGAGGACTGCATGCATAGTGGAAAGGTGTTTGAAGCAGTCCATGTGCTAAGGCCTTGCTCACTGCATGAGTACTTGGGTACTGACAGAATGATTAGAGTACTGCAAGGAGAGTGCTTGGGTGAATTAATAAGTGGTTGGGTTTTGGCACAGTGAATGGATTAGTACATGGTGCTGAATGGGTCACTCGAGGAGTGCAAGGGGAGTGACAGGGTGTTTGCTGGAGAGTATAGATACTGACTGGGGAATTAAAGGTGTGAAAGACAAGTGTTTAGGTGGTTAGAAGACTGCATGCATAGTGAATAAGGGTTTGAAGCAGTCCATGTGCTAAAGCCTGGCTCACTGGATGAGTACTTGGGAACTGACTGAATGATTAGAGAACTGCAAGGAGAGTGCCTGGGTGAATTTATAAGTGTTTGGGTTTTGGCGCAGTGAATGGATTAGTATATGGCGCTGAATGGCTCACTTGATGAGTGCAAGTGGAGTGACAGGGTGTCTGCTGGAAGTGTATGGATACTGACTGGGGAATTGAAGGTGTGAAAGACAAGTGTGTAGATGGTTAGAGGACTGCATGCAGAGTGGATAGGCGTTTGAAGCAGTCCATGTGCTAAGGCCTGGCTTGCTGGATGAGTACTTGGGTACTGACTGAATGATTAGAGTACTGCAAGGAGAGTGCCTTGGGTGAATTTATACGTGTTTGGGTTTTGGGCTGCATGCATAGTGGATAGGCATTTAAAGCAGTCCATGTGCTAAGGCCTGGCTCAGTGCATGAGTACTTGGGTATTGACTGAATGATTAGAGTACTGCAAGGAGAGTGCCTGGGTGAATTTATAAGTGTTTGGGTTTTGGCGCAGTGAATGGATTAGTACATGGTGCTGAACGGGTCACTAGAGGAGTGCAAGAGGAATGACAGGGTGTTTTTTGGAAGTGTATGGATACTGACTGGGGAACTGAAGGTGTGAAAGACAAGTGTGTAGGTGGTTAGAGGACTGCCTGCATAGTGGATAGGAGTTTGAAGCAGTCCATGTGCTAAGGCCTGGCTCACTGCATAAGTACTTGGGTACTGACTGAATGATTAGAGTACTGCAAGGAGAGTGCTTGGGTGAATTTAAAAGTGGTTGGGTTTTGGCGCAGTGAATGGATTACTACATGGTGCTGAATGGGTCACTGGAAGAGTGCAAGGGGAGTGACAGGGTGTTTGCTGGAGTGTATTGATACTGACTTAGCAATTGACGGTGTGAAGGACAAGTGTGTAGGTGGTTGGAGGACTGCATGCATAGTGGATAGGCGTTTGAAGCAGTCCATGTGCTAAGGCCTGGCTCAGTGCATGAGTACTTGGGTACTGACTGAATGATTAGAGTACTGCAAGGAGAGTGCCTGGGTGAATTTATAAGTGGTTGGGTTTTGGCGCAGTGAATGGATTAGTACATGGTGCTGAATGGGTCACTAGAGGAGTGCAAGGGGAGTGACAGGGTGTTTGCTTGAAGTGTATGCATATTGACTGGGGAATTGAAGGTGTGAAAGACAAGTGTGTTGGTGGTTAGAGGACTGCATGCATAGTGGAAAGGTGTTTGAAGCAGTCCATGTGTTAAGGCCTGGCTCACTGCATGAGTACTTGGGTAATGACTGAATGATTAGAGTACTGCAAGGACAGTGCTTGGGTGAATTAATAAGTGGTTGGGTTTGGGCGCAGTGAATGGATTAGTACATGGTGCTGAATGGGTCACTGGAGGACTGCAAGGGGAGTGACAGGGTTTTTGCTGGAGAGTATAGATACTGACTTGGGAATTAAAGGTGTGAAAGACAAGTGTTTAGGTGGTTAGAAGAGTGCAAGCATAGTGGATAGGGGTTTGAAGCAGTCCATGTGCTAAAGCCTGGCTCGCTGGATGAGTACTTGGGAACTGACTGAAGGATTAGAGAAGTGCAAGGAGAGTGCCTGGGTGAATTTATAAGTGTTTGGGTTTTGGCGCAGTGAATGGATTAGTATATGGCGCTGAATGGCTCACTAGATGAGTGCAAGTGGAGTGACAGGGTGTCTGCTGGAAGTGTATGGATACTGACTGGGGAATTGAAGGTGTGAAAGACAATTGTGTAGATGGTTAGAGGACTGCATGCATAGTGGATAGGCGTTTGAAGCAGTCCATGTGCTAAGGCCTGGCTCGCTGGATGAGTACTTGGGTACTGACTGAATGACTAGAGTACTGCAAGGAGAGTGCCTGGGTGAATTTATAAGTGTTTGGGTTTTGGTGCAGTAAATGGATTAGTACATGGTGCTGAATGGGTCACTCGAGGAGTGAGAGGGGAGTGACAGGTTGTTTTCTAGAAGTGTATGTATACTGACTGGGGAACTGATAGTGTGAAAGACAGGTGTGTAGGTGGTTAGAGGACTGCATGCATAGTGGATAGGCGTTTGAAGCAGTCCATATGCCAAGGCCTGGCTCAGTGCATGAGTACTTGGGTTCTGACTGAATGATTAGAGCACTGCAAGGAGAGTGCCTGGGTGAATTAATAAGTGGTTGGGTTTTGGCGCAGTGAATGGATTAGTATATGGTGCTGAATGGCTCACTAGAGGAGTGCAAGGGGAGTGACAGGATGTTTGCTGGAAGTGTATGGATACTGACTGGGGAATTGAAGGTGTGAAAGACAGGTGTATAGATGGTTAGAGGACTGCATGCATAGTGGATAGGCATTTGAAGCAGTCCATATGCTAAGGCCTGGCTCAGTGCATGAATACTTGGGTACTGACTAAATGATTAGAGTACTGCAAGGAGAGTGCCTGGGTGAATTTATACGTGTTTGGGTTTTGGGCTGCATGCATAGTTGACAGGCATTTAAAGCAGTCCATGTGCTAAGGCCTGGCTCAGTGCATGAGTACTTGGGTATTGACTGAATGATTAGAGTACTGCAAGGAGAGTGCCTGGGTGAATTTATAAGTGTTTGGGTTTTGGCGCAGTGAATGGATTAGTACATGGTGCTGATTGGGTCACTAGAGGAGTGCAAGAGAAGTGACAGGGTGTTTGTTGGAAGTGTATGGATACTGACTGGGGAATTGAAGGTGTGAAAGACAAGTGTGTAGGTGGTTAGAGGACTGCCTGCGTAGTGGGTAAGCGTTTGAAGCAGTCCATGTGCTAAGGCCTGGCTCACTGCATGAGTACTTGGGTACTGACTGAATGATTAGAGTACTGCAAGGAGAGTGCTTGGGTGAATTTATTAAGTGGTTGGGTTTTAGCGCAGTGAATGTATTACTACATGGTGCTGAATGGGTAACTGGCGGAGTGCAAGGGGAGTGACAGGGTGTTTGCTGGAGTGTATAGATACTGACTGGGGAATTGACGGTGTGAAATACAAGTGTGTAGGTATTTAGAGGACTGCATGCATAGTGGATAGAGGTTTAAAGCAGTCCATGTGCTAAGGCCTGGGACACTCTAGGAGTATTTGGGTACAGACTGAATGTTTAGAGTATTGCAAGGAGAGTGCCTGGGTGAATTTATAAGTGGTTGGGTTTTCGTGCAGTGAATGGATTAGTACATGGTGCTGAATGGGTCACTAGGGGAGTGCAAGGGGAGTGACAGGGTGTTTCCTGGAAGTGTATGGATAATGACTGGGGAATTGAAGGTGTGAAAGACAAGTGTGTAGGTGGTTATAGGACTGCATGCATAGTGAATAGGCATTTGAAGCAGTGCATGTGCTAATGCCTGGCTCGCTGGATGAGTCCTTGGGTACTGACTGAATGATTAGAGTACTGCAAGGAGAGTGCCTGTGTGAATTTATAAGTGGTTGGGTTTTGGTGAAGTGAATGGATTAGTACATGGTGCTGAATGGGTCACTAGAGGAGTGCAAGGGGAGTGACAGGGTGTTTGCTTGAAGTGTATGCATACTGACTGGGGAATTGAAGGTGTGAAAGACAAGTGTGTAGGTGGTTAGAGGACTGCATGCATAGTGGGTAGGTGTTTGAAGCAGTCCATGTGCTAAGGTCTGGCTCAATGCATGAGTACTTGGGTACTGACTGAATGATTAGACTACTGCAAGGAGAGTGTCTGGGTGAATTTATAAGTGTTTGGGTTTTGGCGCAGTGAATGGATTTGTAGATGGTGCTGAATGGGTCACTAGAGGAGTGCAAGGGGAGTGACAGGGTGATGCTGGAAGGGTATGGATACTGACTGGGGAATTGAAGGTGTGAAAGACAAGTGTGTAGGTGGTTAGAGGACTGCATGCATAGTGGATAAGGGTTTGAAGCAGTCCATGTGCTAAACCCTGGCTCGCTGGATGAGTACTTGGGAACTGACTGAATGATTAGAGAACTGCAAGGAGAGTGCCTGGGTGAATTTATAAGTGTTTGGGTTTTGGCGCAGTGAATGGATTAGTATATGGCGCTGAATGGCTCACTAGATGAGTGCAAGTGGAGTGACAGGGTGTCTGCTGGAAGTGTATGGATACTGACTGGGGAATTGAAGGTGTGAAAGACAAGTGTGTAGATGGTTAGAGGACTGCATGCAGAGTGGATAGGCGTTTGAAGCAGTCCATGTGCTAAGGCCTGGCTCGCTGGATGAGTACTTGGGTACTGACTGAATGATTAGAGTACTGCAAGGAGAGTGCCTGGGTGAATTTATACGTGTTTGGGTTTTGGGCTGCATGCATAGTGGATAGGCATTTAAAGCAGTCCATGTGCTAAGGCCTGGCTCAGTGCATGAGTACTTGGGTATTGACTGAATGATTAGAGTACTGCAAGGAGAGTGCCTGGGTGAATTTATAAGTGTTTGGGTTTTGGCACAGTGAATGGATTAGTACATGGTGATGAACGGCTCACTAGAGGAGTGCAAGAGGAGTGACAGGGTGTTTCCTGGAAGTGTATCGATAATACTGGGGAATTGAAGATGTGAAAGACAAGTTTTTAGGTGGTTAGAGGACTGCATGCATAGTGGATAGGGGTTTGAAGCAGTCCATGTGCTAAAGCCAGGGTCACTGGATGACTATTTCTGTACTGACTGAATGATGAGAGTATTGCAAGGAGAGTGCCTGGGTGAATTTATAAGTGGTTGGGTTTTCGTGCAGTGAATGGATTCGTACATGGTGCTGAATGGGTCACTGGAGGAGTGCAAGGGGAGTGACAGGGTGTTTGCTGGAGTGTATTGATACTGACTTAGCAATTGACGTTGTGAAGGACAAGTGTGTAGGTGGTTGGAGGACTGCATGCATAGTGGATAGGCGTTTGAAGCAGTCCATGTGCTAAGGCCTGGCTCAGTGCATGAGTACTTGGGTACTGACTGAATGATTAGAGTACTGCAAGGAGAGTGCCTGGGTGAATTTATAAGTGGTTGGGTTTTGGCACAGTGAATGGATTAGTACATGGTGCTGAATGGGTCACTAGAGGAGTGCAAGGGGAGTGACAGGGTGTTTGCTTGAAGTGTATTCATACTGACTGGGGGATTGAAGGTGTGAAAGACAAGTGTGTAGGTGGTTAGAGGACTGCATGCATAGTGGAAAGGTGTTTGAAGCAGTCCATGTGCTAAGCCCTGGCTCACTGCATGAGTACTAGGGTACTGACTGAATGATTAGAGTACTGCAAGGAGAGTGCTTGGGTGAATTAATAAGTGGTTGGGTTTTGGCGCAGTGAATGGATTAGTACATGGTGCTGAATGGGTCACTGGAGGAGTGCAAGGGGAGTGACAGGGTGTTTGCTGGAGAGTATAGATTCTGACTGGGGAATTAAAGGTGTGAAAGACAAGTGTTTAGGTGGTTAAAAGACTGCATGCATAGTGGATACGGGTTTGAAGCAGTCCATGTTCTAAAGCCTGGCTCGCTTGATGAGTACTTGGGAACTGACTGAAGGATTAGAGAACTGCAAGGAGAGTGCCTGGGTGAATTTATAAGTGTTTGGGTTTTGGCGCAGTGAATGGATTAGTATATGGTGCTGAATGGCTCACTAGATGAGTGCAAATGGAGTGACAGGGTGTCTGCTGGAAGTGTATGGATACTGACTGGGGAATTGAAGGTGTGAAAGACAAGTGTGTAGATGGTTAGAGGACTGCATGCATAGTGGATAGGGGTTTGAAGCAGTCCATGTGCTAAGGCCTGGCTCGCTGGATGAGTACTTGGGTACAGACTGAATGACTAGAGTACTGGAAGGAGAGTGCCTGGGTGAATTTATAAGTGTTTGGGTTTTGGCGCAGTGAATGGATTAGTACATGGTGCTCAATGGGCCACTGGAGGAGTGCAAGGGGAGTGACAGGTTGTTTCCTGCAGTGTAGAGATACTGACTGGGGAATTGAAGGTGTAAAAGACAAGTGTGTAGGTGGTTAGAGGACTGTATGTATAGTGGATAGGCGTTTGAAGCAGTCCATGTGCTAAGGCCTGGCTCAGTGCATGAGTACTTGGGTAAAGACTGAATGATTAGAGTACTGCAAGGAGAGTGCCTGGGTGAATTTATAAGTGTTTGGGTTTTGGCACAGTGAATGGATTAGTACATGGTGCTGAACGGCTCACTAGAGGAGTGCAAGAGGAGTGACAGGGTGTTTCCTGGAAGTGTATCGATAATGACTGGGGAATTGAAGATGTGAAAGACAAGTTTTTAGGTGGTTAGAGGACTGCATGCATAGTGGATAGGGGTTTGAAGCAGTCCATGTGCTAAAGCCAGGGTCACTGGATGACTATTTCTGTACTGACTGAATGATGAGAGTATTGCAAGGAGAGTGCCTGGGTGAATTTATAAGTGGTTGGGTTTTCGTGCAGTGAATGGATTCGTACATGGTGCTGAATGGGTCACTAGAGGAGTGCAAGGCGAGTGACAAGGTGTTTGCTTGAAGTGTATGGATACTGACTAGGGAATTGAAGGTGTAAAAGACAAGTGTTTAGGTGGTTAGAAGACTGCATGCATAGTGGATAGGGGTTGGAAGCAGTCCATATGCTAAAGCCTGGCTCGCTGGTTGAGTACTTGGGAACTGACTGAATGATTAGAGTACTGCAAGGAGAGTGCCTGGGTGAATTTATAAGTGTTTGGGTTTTGGCGCAGTGAATGGATTAGTACATGGTGCTGAATGGGTCACTAGAGGAGTATAAGGGGAGTGACAGGGTGTTTCCTGGAAGTGTATGGATACTGACTGGGGAATTGAAGGTGTGAAAGACAAGTGTGTAGATGGTTAGAGGACTGCATGCATAGTGAAAAGGCATTTGAAGCAGTGCATGTGCTAATGCCTGGCTCGCTGGATGAGTCCTTGGGTACTGACTGAATGATTAGGGTACTGCAAGGAGGGTGCCTGGGTGAATTTATAAGTGTTTGGGTTTTGCCATAGTGAATGGATTAGAACATGGTGCTGAATGGGTCACTGGAGGAGTGCAAGGGGAGTGACGGGGTGTTTGCCGGAGTGTATAGATACTGACTGGGGAATTGAAGGTGTGAAAGACAAGTGTGTAGGTGATTAGAGGACTGCATGCATAGTGGATAGGCATTTGAAGCAGTTCATATGCTAAGGCCTGGCTCACTGTATGAGTACTTGTGTACTGACTGAATGGTTAGAGTACTGCAAGGAGAGTGCTTGGGTGAATTTATAAGTGGTTGGGTTTTGGCACAGTGAATGTATTACTACATGGTGCTGAATGGGTAACTGGAGGAGTGCAAGGGGAGTGACAGGGTGTTTGCTGGAGTGTATAGATACTGACTGGGGAATTGATGGTGTGAAAGACAAGTGTGTAGGTATTTAGAGGACTGCATGCATAGTGGATTGGGGTTTAAAGCAGTCCATGTTCTAAGGCCTGGGACACTCTATGAGTATTTGGGTACAGACTGAATGTTCAGAGTATTGCAAGGAGAGTGCCTGGGTGAATTTATAAGTGGTTGGGTTTTCGTGCAGTGAATGGATTACTACATGGTGCTGAATGGGTCACTAGAGGAGTGCAAGGGGAGTGACAGGGTGTTTGCTGGAAGTGTATGGATACTGACTGGGGAATTGAAGGTGTGAAAGACAAGCGTGTAGGTTGTTAGAGGACTGCATGTATAGTGGATAGGGGTTTGAAGCAGACCATGTGCTAAAGCCTGGGTCACTAGATGAGTATTTGGATACTGACTGAATGATGAGAGTATTGCGAGGAGAGTGCCTGGGTGAATTTATAGGTGGTTGGGATTTCGTGCAGTGAATGGATTAGTACATGGTGCTGAATGGGTCACTAGAGGAGTGCAAGGGGAGTGACAAGGTGTTTGCTTGAAGTGTATGGATACTGACTGGGGAATTGAAGGTGTGAAAGACAAGTGTGTAAGTGGTTAGAAGACTGCATGCATAGTGGATAGGGGTTTGAAGCAGTCCATGTGCTAAAGCCTGGCTCGCTGGATGAGTACTTGGGAACTGACTGAATGATTAGAGTACTGCAAGGAGAGTGCCTGGGTGAATTTACGTGTTTGGGTTTGGGCTGCATGCACAGTGGATAGGCATTTAAAGCAGTCCATGTGCTAAGGCCTGGCTCAATGCATGAGTACTTGGGTACTGACTGAATGATTAGAGTACTGCAAGGAGAGTGCCTGGGTGAATTTATAAGTGTTTGGGTTTTGGCGCAGTGAATGGATTAGTACATGGTGCTGAATGGGTCACTAGAGGAGTGACAGGGTGTTTGTTGGAAGTGTATGGATACTGACTGGGGAATTGAAGGTGTGAAAAACAAGTGTGTAGGTGGTTAGAGGACTGCCTGCATAGTGGGTAGGCGTATGAAGCAGTCCATGTGCTAGGGCCTGGCTCACTGTATGAGTACTTGGATAGTGACTGAATGATTAGAGTACTGCAAGGAGAGTGCTTGGGTGAATTTATAAGTGGTTGGGTTTTGGCGCAGTGTATGGATTACTACACGGTGCTGAATTGGTAACTGGAGGAGTGCAAGGGGAGTGACAGGGTGTTTGCTGGAGTGTATAGATACTGACTGGGGAATTGACGGTGTGAAAGATAAGTGTGTAGGTATTTAGAGGACTGCATGCATAGTAGATAGGGGTTTGAAGCAGTCCATGTGCTAAGGCCTGGCTCAGTGCATGAGTACTTGGGTACTGAATCAATGATTAGAGTATTGCAAGGAGAGTTACTGGTTGAATTTATAAGTGGTTGGGTTTTGGCGCAGTGAATGGATTAGTGCATGGTGCTGAATGGGTCACTAGAGGTGTGCAAGGGGAGTGACAGGTTGTTTGCTGGAAGTGTATGTATACTGA
Source organism: Triturus cristatus (assembly GCF_964204655.1). NCBI lineage: Eukaryota > Metazoa > Chordata > Amphibia > Caudata > Salamandridae > Triturus > Triturus cristatus. Next base: position 503,962,354 of record NC_140583.1, on the reverse strand, counting down.
CTGGGAAACTGAAGGTGTGAAAGACAAGTGTGTAGGTGGTTAGAGGACTGCATGCAAAGTGGATAGGCATTTGAAGCAGTCCATGTGCTAAGGCCTGGCTCACTGCATGAGTACTTGGGTACTGAATGAATGATTAGAGTACTGCAAGGAGAGTGCCTGGGTAAATTTATAAGTGTTCGGGATTTGGCGCAGTGAATGGATTAGTACATGGTGCTGAACGGCTCACTAGAGGAGTGCAAGAGGAGTGACGGGGTGTTTCCTGGAAGTGTATGGATAATGACTGGGGAATTGAAGGTGTGAAAGGCAAGTGTGTAGGTGGTTAGAGGACTGCATGCATAGTGGAAAGGTGTTTGAAGCAGTCCATGTGCTAAGGCCTGGCTCACTGCATGAGTACTTGGGTACTGACTGAATGATTAGAGTACTGCAAGGAGAGTGCTTGGGTGAATTAATAAGTGGTTGGGTTTTGGCGAAGTGAATGGATTAGTACATGGTGCTGAAAGGGTCACTAGAGGAGTGCAAGAGAAGTGACAAGGTGTTTGCTTGAAGTGTATGGATAATGACTAGGGAATTGAAGGTGTGAAAGACAAGTGTGTAGGTGGTTAGAAGACTGCATGCATATTGGATAGGGGTTGGAAACAGTCCATGTGCTAAAGCCTGGCTCACTGCATGAGTACTTGGGTACTGACTGAATGATTAGAGAACTGCAAGGAGAGTGCCTGGGTGAATTTATAAGTGTTTGGGTTTTGGCGCAGTGAATGGATTAGTATATGGCACTGAATGGCTGCCTAGATGAGTGCAAGGGGAGTGGCAGGGTGTTTGCTGGAAATGTATGGATAATGACTGGGGAATTGAAGGTGTGAAAGACAAGTGTGTAGGTGGTTAGAAGACTGCATGCATAGTGGATAGGCGTTTGAAGCAGTCCATGTGTTAAGGCCTGGCTCAGTGCATGAGTACTTGGGTACTGACTGAATGATTAGAGCACTGCAAGGAGAGTGCCTGGGTGAATTAATAAGTGGTTGGGGTTTGGCGCAGTGAATGGATTAGTACATGGTGCTGAATGGGTCACTAGAGGAGTGCAAGGGAAGTGACAGGGTGTTTGCTGGAAATGTATGTATACTGACTGGGGAATTGAACGTGTGAAAGACAAGTGTGTAGGTGGTTAGAGGACTGCATGCATAGTGGATAGGCGTTTGAAGCAGTCCATGTGCTAAGGCCTGGCTTAGTGCATGAGTACTTGACTACTGACTGAATGATTAGAATACTGCAAGGAGAGTGCCTGGGTGAATTTATAAGTGCTTGGGTTTTGCCGCAGTGAATGGATTAGTACATGGTGCTGAATGGGTCACTAGAGGAGTGACAGGGTGTTTGTTGGAAGTGTATGGATACTGACTGGGGAATTGAAGGTGTGAAAGACAAGTGTGTAGGTGGTTAGAGGACTGCCTGCATAGTGGGTAGGCGTTTGAAGCAGTCCATGTGCTAGGGCCTGGCTCACTGCATGAGTACTTGGATATTGACTGAATGATTAGAGTACTGCAAGGAGAGTGCTTGGGTGAATTTATAAGTTGTTGGGTTTTGGCGCAGTGAATGGATTACTACATGGTGCTGAATTGGTAACTGGAGGAGTGCAAGGGGAGTGACAGTGTGTTTGCTGGAGTGTATAGATACTGACTGGGGAATTGACGGTGTGAAAGACAAGTGTGTAGGTATTTAGAGGACTGCATGCATAGTAGATAGGGGTTTGAAGCAGTCCATGTGCTAAGGCCTGGCTCAGTGCATGAGTACTTGGGTACTGAATCAATGATTACAGTATTGCAAGGAGAGTTACTGGTTGAATTTATAAGTGGTTGGGTTTTGGCACAGTGAATGGATTAGTACATGGTGCTGGATGGGTCACTAGAGGAGTGCAAGGGGAGTGACAGGGTGTTTGCTGGAAGTGTATGGATACTGACTGGGGAATTGAAGGTGTAAAAGACAAGTGTGTAGGTGGTTAAAGGACTGCATGCATAGTGCATAGACGTTTGAAGCAGTCCATGTGCTAAGGCCTGGCTCACTGCATGAGTACTTGGGTACTGACTGAATGATTAGAGTACTGCAAGGAGAGTGCCCGGGTGAGTTTATAAGTGTTTGGGTTTTGGCACAGTGAATGGATTAGTACATGGTGCTGAATGGGTCACTAGAGGAGTGTAAGGGGAGTGACAGGGTGTTTGCTGGAAGTGTATGGATACTGACTGGGGAATTGAAGGTGTGAAAGACAAGTGTGTAGATGGTTAGAGGACTGCATGCATAGTGAATAGGCGTTTGAAGCAGTCCATGTGCTAAGGCCTGGCTCACTGCATGAGTACTTGGGTACTGACTGAATGGTTAGAGTACTGCAAGGAGAGTGCCTGTGTGAATTTATAAGTGTTTGGGTTTTGGCAAAGTAATTGGATTAGTACATGGTGATGAATGGGTCACTAGAGGAGTGCAAGGGGAGTGACAGTGTGTTTGATGGAAGTTTATGGATACTGACTAGGGAATTGTAGGTGTGAAAGACAAGTGTGTAGGTGGTTAGAGGACTGCCTGCATAGTGGAAAGGCATTTACAGCAGTCCATGTGCTAAGGCCTGGCTCAGTGCATGAGTACTTGGGCACTAACTGAATGATTAGAGTACTGCAAGGACAGTGCCTGGGTGAATTTATAAGTTTTTGGGTTTTGGCGCAGTGAATGGACTAGACAATGGTGCTGAATGGGTCACTAGAGGAGTGCAAGAGGAGTGACAGGGTGTTTGCTGGAAGTGTATGGATACTGACTGGGGAATTGAAAGCGTGAAAGACACGTGTGTAGGAGGTTAGAGGACTGCATGCATAGTGGAAAGGCATTTACAGGAGTCCATGTGCTAAGGCCTGGCTCAGTGCATGAGTACTTGGGCACTAACTGAATGATTAGAGTACTGCAAGGAGAGTGCCTGGGTGAATTTATAAGTATTTGCGTTTTGGCGCAGTGAATGGACTAGACAATGGTGCTGAATGGGTCACTAGAGGAGTGCAAGAGGAGTGACAGGGTGTTTGCTGGAAGTGTATGGATACTGACTGGGGAATTGAAGGTGTGAAAGACAAGTGTGAAGGTGGTTAGAGGACTGCATGCATGGTGCATAGGCGTTTGAAGCTGTCCATGTGCTAAGGCCTGGCTTACTGCATGAGCACTTGGGTACTGACTGAATGGTTACAATACTGCAAGGAGAGTGCCTGGGTGAATTTATAAGTATTTGGGTTTTGGCACCGTGAATGGATTAGTACATGGTGCTGAATGGGTCACTAGAGGAGTGCAAGGGGAGTGACAGGGTGTTTGCTGGAAGTGTATGGATACGGACTGGGGAATTGAAGGTGTGAAAGACAAGTTTGTAGGTAGTTAGAAGACTGCATGCATAGTGGATAGGGGTTTGAAGCAGTGCATGTGCTAAGGCCTGGCTCAGTGCATGAGTACTTGTGTTGCAGGGATTCTGCTCATGCACAGAACTATGCGCAGGAAACCAGGACCTCAGTGAATTGTGGTATACCAAAGCTCACCTTAGAACCCAGAACCCCTATCCGACCAGCATCAGTGTCCCATTCGTTATACGTATTTATCTCGGAGGTCCCAATGTATAGACAACCCAGAACAAGCGACTTAGTGTATTCTCAGGAATGGTGGGAATCAGAAATACCTGTTCGTTATTATTCTCATATCAGTCCACAACAAGAGTAAACAGAGACACGGTAACGTTTAAAGAGTTTATTTTATAAACCTCGTGTCCTAAAGTGCAGTACTTTGGCTAACATAAGCAGACAAATGATTAAAATCAAAACCATCAGCATTGTTACAATACCATAAAAAATGAAAGGGGAGATCATCTTACAAATGACGGTGGAATACAGCCACCTTTCTTTCGCTAGTAAACTAATATTATTAGACTAGTAGAAGGTCTCTAGGCTTGAATGGGGAACCCCATACCGTAAAGATCAGCTTAGTGGAATCACATCACAGGATCAGGTGTACTCTGCTCCTGGGAAAGCTCTTCTTCCGAATGTCTGTAAAGCATACAGTCTGCAATATTAAAAGCACTCGACTTTCAGGTATTTGCAGCTGCGTGCGTGTTATGGCTAAATAGTGGGCCAATCAACCTGGACTCAAAAACATGCATTGTCTAGCGACCCAGACTGTTTCTTTACACAATGTTCAGACCAAGGTCGCTGCTCACGGCTAGGGATGTGAACAACAGACAGTTCTCATGTGAAGAAAAGGCGATCAAGCATTTTCAAATAATAACATGTAACTGCAGTGTCGTGTGCAAAAGCAGCAAAAGTGGCAAGATGGCTTTCTAACATCTAACGCGGTTATGCTAACTTAGCAATGTATGTATATAAATTGCAGCCCTCACTACACCCCCCCTTGATCGGACCACTAACTAATAGGGGTACAATTAAGGAACGCAGAGTTCAAGTTCGATAGAACGGAACCAAGAGCACAAATTGGAAATCCATATAAAGGCAGTGAAGGTTCGATGAGAGAAAAAAGAAAAAAGAAAAAAAACATAAAAAGGGGAAATAAAAATATGGATGGATGTCGAATAAAAATTAAAAGATTTTGCAAAGGAATGTTGGACGACATACAAGTTAATCCATCAACGTATAAGCACAGTAAGTAGCAACAGCTTCCAAGAGGAAATCATTGGAACGTCCTGCAAAATTGTCTGCCATCCAGTTCAGTAAGGGGAATGAGCACACATGTTCTTCGACAACTGGAGCCTCTAGTACCATCAGAGGACAACTGGCGTGTTCTTCAAGATAACTTCTTGCCAAGAAGTCATCTGCAGCCGTACCGATGTCCCAATTCCCTAGGACGCTCCACAGGCCATAATCCTGACACCAAAACAGTCCAACTCATGAGCCACTAAGGGATCATAATCCGGGGCGGGAGACACCGAGTTTGACAAGCACAAATCCAGAGCCCATTGGAATGGACATTCTAGGCAATGAAAGACAGGTTGTATGCATGTAAAGTAGGAAAACCGGAAGGACAATCCATAGGCTAAGCTCAAGGTTGCCAGTGGTAGTGTTCCATAGTATTCAAGCATCCGGTTACGAAGATGGAGCAGCCGGTACAGGCTCTCGTGTGACACAAACTGTGCAGCCATTGCGTAGTAAGCAGACCAACAACAGCACCCCAGCCACGAGGGCGAGAATCAACGGGAGACCTCCAAAGACACTGGAAAAAATAAATGAAAAAATGCCGGGATCACACCAAAAATAGTTTGGAAGGAGGTCACGAGGCCGGAGCCCACAATTTTGAAAAAATGTGCCAGGCCACTTGTTAACGAGGCATTAAAGATAGTCTGAATCACGGCACCAAAATGAAGTGGGAGATCAGTATTCAAAAGCGCTTGCACCTCGGTGCGCGTGTTTGCTACGTGAAGGACAAATGTTTCCCGGGAAGAAGTCAACGCTACTTCTTTTTGAGCCCTTATTCTGCTCATCTTGTTGAACTCTGCTTTCAAGGTTGGAATGGAAGGCCAGATGGATACATCCAGCCGCCCATGCGGGGGTGGGAAAAGGACGTTGTTACAGCAGACTACTCTCTGTGATACAGTCACTATGTAGGGAATTCCCACTAACATCCCACAGCAAGCTTCATTATTTAAGCGCAAATAACTACTGTTAGCCAGCAGCGTGAATGATGGTGTAATAGCTGGCACTGGAATCCCTTTCAGGATGCAAGCTAAATTAGGAGCGTGCACATTGCATGCACCATGCAATTGAATGCGCCGACATACTACAGAGTGATCCGGAGTGGAAGTGCACTCTTCACCTTTTAAGTAGACCTCTTTACCGTCTCTCATGCACCTGTATGTGAATGGGAGTGACCAAACTTCATGCAGGAAGGCAGTACCTAGTTGTTCATAGCGCATAATGTTTCATGCAAGAACTGAACTTAAACAGGGGAAATGGTAATGGAATTAACCCTTGGATAAGCCACACACCGGATTTCAATTTGGCCACAGAGAAAGGCAAAGGTTCTAACTTCTCAATGTGCAGCAATGAGTATGTTGCATCTTTCATGGACATGAACTGTTGTTTTGCAGTTAGATTAAAAGGAAGGAACAAAGATGAAGTATTCATGTAGTCCCAAGGGACTTTCCCAGCCTTTAACGTTTGTAATGTCCATGCAAATTGCATTATAGAATGCAATTGATTTTGACCATGATATAAAACAGACATATCATCCTGCACAATGTCAACAACAGATGAAACGATATTATCTAACGTGTAAATTCTGGAAGAAAGGGTGTTAATGCTATTATCTATAACAGCCAATACTTTTTCCATATTGGCTTGATCAATAGCCCGTAATCAGGAAGCAGCTTCAATTTGTGATAACTTCCAAACTTCGTTATAAACAGCATACACCCATCTTTTGGACCTACCACCTGCAGGACCCTTGACAAAATCATTCAAATCTATTTTGTCATGTAATTTGGATAAATGAAGTTTAACAGATGCCAAGGTGGAATGTTGCAGCCAAGATTGGCATAACTTCCCTACAGAGTAGGTAGTTACAGTATGAGATGATTCAAAATGGGGGTCTACACGAACCTGCGTATACCCCAGATTTAAATCCAGAAAACGATGTTGACAGGAATCTGAGCTCGTTTGCCATATTAACCATCCTTCCGGATTTAATTTGGAAATATTGAAGGATGTGTTAGAAACGTACGACTGCAACGCATCAAGGGACAGATCTGTATGATTACCCCAATTAGGATAAGCACCCAGATCCGGAGTAGAGGGAGAATTTAATTTTTTAGAAGTAGCCAATCCAAAGCAGGTGGTCTGAAAAATCGTTGAATTCAAAAACAAGATGTGGTTCCGGATGACGCAGACACGATGCAAAGCTTCTGATCCTTGTACCTGCCACGGTTTAGAACCCCAAACCGATTTAAGATCAATAGTAGCTTTCCACAGATCATAACCTCTGATTGCCAAATCATCCATAAAGGATTTGGAATATAACAATTTCGTGTGTGTCAGCCTAACTTTCGAGGCAGACTCAGCTGCCACTTTAAAATAAAAGGAGGCAGGATTTGAAAAACATTGAAATCAGAAAAAATATGTGAATTTGTTCACTAATGGGGTGGAGCTGACCAGCCTTGGTGCTGGACAATGTTCCCATTGTGTGTAATTTACAAAATTTCTAAACGTATTGGCTTTATGAAGGAAATGATTGCCATAATGTTGATAGCAAAACTGCTCATCATAATTAGCAGTATCTAAATACAAATCCTCAGCATCAAACGCAGCATAATATTTCAAATCAGAAAACAGTGCTTGTATGGCTTGAACATCCCAATCATCTGAGCGGATGCTTTGCTTAACTACATCACCCATAGAAACACGAAATACATTTGGCACATTGATAACTTCAGTGGGACCATGAATTTGAAATTTAACAGCATCCCACGCAATCCCATCCACCACAGGCCAGGCAGTAATATTCACAAAAGTCTGGTCCCTTTTCATGATGTGTGATGAGGAGTGGGGGGCCAAGGTTCCATCAATTAGTCTAATTGTAGATCTTTCTTTTAGGTAGTGTCCATTCACAAGACGAAAAAATACCACCACAAATCCAATGGACATGAACAAAAAAATACATATGAGCACCAGCCAAATGTAAGTCCAAGGGGGAATTAAAAAATGTCTTTTAAACCAGACAGCAAAAATAGAAACTTTTGATGGGGCATTGGAATCATTGAGTTAGTGTCAAAGGAGAAGCGTGACTGGTTAATTGCGGTGGATTGTAAAACAGGCAATGGTACATCTGCAGGATAAGCATACTCAGTATCTTCAGGTAGACCACCATCCGGTGGTAGCAACACAGGACCAATAACGGTATGCATCTCGATGGCAACATCAGACAAGGTGGTAGAAGCTGGAGCCAAAACAGAGTTTCTCAGCATCGCAGGGCAAGAAACCGCTGGATTCATACTAAGAAGAATCGGCCACTCGCTGTAGCTTGACATTGTCAATAGAGATGTACCTGTTATCCTTGCGACCAGGAAGTGGAGGTAAAATGACTGTTCGTGTACCCTTCACGCCAAGCACTGGAACCGGTGCACAATAAGAGGGGCCAAACTCCTTCTTGTTCTCCACTTTCTCACGGACCAGATCACCAACTCGAGGTAGCCAGCCGACTACCGGAATCTGAAGCGCAGCATCAGATGTGGAGGGCACGTGTTCCTTTGCGAGACTGTCTCTGGCTTCTTGTAGAATCTGCAATACAGCACAGTGATCATCTACGTCAAAGGGTGCGGCTGACGCCGCCATGTCTAGACCATCAAGGTCCGGGACAAACATTTGTATGCCAAAGAGCATCATGTATGGGGTCCGCCCACCCAGAGACCTTCTAGGGAGATTATTAAGTGCACGTTGGACGTTATACAGATGGGCTAGCCAGTTCCGGCCAGTGCCTAAAACCTAGCTGTCAAAGATTGCTTTAAGTCACGGTTCATTCGCTCCACCACACTATTACCCTCAGGTCGGTAGGGAGACGAAAATTTGACTTGGACCCCCAAATTTCTCATGGCTTCTTTGTATGCCTTAGAGGCGAACGCAGGGCCCTGATCAGAATGAAAGGTACCACACGCAAAACTTCCCACAAAGACACGCAAATCCCTGATGACAGTACGGGCATCAGCACTCCTTTGTGGCCATACCCACAGAAAATGTGTGCACGAATCCACTGCAACCAAGATGTACTTGTACGCAGTATCAGAGGTGAAAGGACCGCAGTGATCTAGATAAAAACACCCTAGCGGTTTATTAGATATGTACAACTGAGTTTGTGGTGGGCGCGCAGCAGTTGAAGGTTTAATCTGCTGGTAAATGTCACAATCAAGAACATAAGCGCAAGCTTGTTTATATAAACCGGACCACCAGTAATGTTGTTGTAACAGAGAAACAGTAGCTGCAACGCCGGCGTGGGCAGAGGCCAGACCTTCGTGAGCTGCTGTTATCAACGATGTTCTGCAGTCCGCGTTGGGAATCAATCTGTCACCAACGTCGTTAATTCTCACTAATGGGACGTTATCAGGATTTAAATGATAATGGTAACGAGAAGGGAAACCTCTCGGGTAATTACTTCCCTTTTCTGTAGCAGCAATAGCTGCCAAAATGTCATCATCAATCTTACTTTAGGATCTTGTAACTGCTGCTACTAGATATGTTGCCACTGCTGTTTTTGCTGCCTCGTCAGCTAAGCTGTTGCCGACAGCGTGGACACCAACTCGTTGGTGACCGAGAGTGTGAATAACATTCACGAGAGGCAGATGTTCTTTAAGTTCTGCCACGCGAACCCCAAGCATGTTATGCTTAATTTTGCTACCTTTGGAATCACGATATTCATTTTGAGACCAAAAATATAGATTGTCGTTGTAAGATTGAACACAATAAAACGAGTCACTTACTATAAGAGTAGTGACCCGAGGATCAGCAAACTCTAGTGTAAGCACAAGAGCACGAAGCTCCGCCAATTGTGCGGTATAATCACCCAATGACTGCGTATGCACGACATCAGATTGGAATTCACCATTTACGAAAGTACCCACCACAATTGCGAAGGCCGCTGAATAGGCATGCTTCGATCCAGTCGCCGGTTGCGCAGAAACGTCATTGTAAATGACACAATGGTAATCTTCGAGCGGGCGCAAAGACAGAGGAGCTGGATGAACGAATTTAAACTGCAAGTACTCCTGAGTCTGTAATGAGGCATCAAATATATAGGTGACATCGGGCGATGTCAAGGAAGTGGCCCATTGTATCCACCAAGGATGCAAAGCTTTCGAATTTGGTACACTCGCTTTGGTCACTGCCTCAAGGGCAGGATATGGTGTGACAACCAACATGCGTTTTCCTTGGGACAGCGCTCGTTCTTTGAGAATCACCATCTGCACTGTCATAAGAACTTTGTCGACAGAGGAAAAGCGCAGTTCAGCCGAAGTGTACAGGTGTGATTTCTAGGCAATGGGGACGGTGTCGCCCTCATTGAACGTTAAGTACGTGAAACCCAATGCGCCTGGCACAATTCTTATTACCAGGTTAATGTGGTTATCACGTGTCAGTAAGTATTTTGATACAAGAAAATCAGCTTGCAGTAATTGCAAAATAGCTGAATGCTCAGGCAGCCTGCACGATTTGGAAAAAGGTAGGTTGTACCAAGGCATAAAGCGGCTTGATACGCTGGGCATAATTAGGAATGTACGTACGACCGAAATTCCGAAAGCCCAGCAAAGACTGTAATTTCTTCAGTGCTGTATGAGCACGCAGGCATGCGCAATTCTCCAGAAAGTGCGGAGCCAATCCTCGACCTTCATTGTTGAGCTCGTATCCCAAGAACAACACTGTATACTCTGCAATGTGAGACTTCGCAAAATTGAATTTGTAACCGAAGTCTGCAAACATAACAATAATGCGATCAACACGACACAGATGCGACCACAACTCGTCGTCTGTGAGATAGATATCATCGATAAATAAATAGCCTGAACCTTCAGGTTATAGGAACCTAACCTAGGGGTGTCAGGAAGGCACTTGTTTCCCGAAAAACACCCAAGGAAAAGAAAGGGGCAGAACACTTCCTTTCTTGAGTCCCCTCACTCACCAGGGTTTCCCCACGGTGACATGCTTCATCATTGGGGTCCTCTGACTGGGGCATTGAAGGTGTGAAAGACAAGTGTGTAGGTGATTAGAGGACTGCATGCATAGTGGATAGGCATTTGAAGCAGTTCATATGCTAAGGCCTGGCTCACTGCATGAGTACTTGGGTACTGACTGAATGGTTAGAGTACTGCAAGGAGAGTGCCTGGGTGAATTTATAAGTGTTTGGGTTTTGGCGCAGTAATTGGATTAGTACATGGTGATGAATGGGTCACTAGAGGAATGCAAGGGGAGTGACAGCGTGTTTGATGGAAGTTTATGGATACTGACTAGGGAATTGTAGGTGTGAAAGACAAGTGTGTAGGTGGTTAGATGACTGCATGCATAGTGGAAAGGCACTTACAGCAGACCATGTGCTAAGGCCTGGCTCAGTGGATGAGTACTTGGGCACTGACTGAATGATTAGAGTACTGCAAGGAGAGTGCCTGGGTGAATTTATAAGTGTTTGGGTTTTGGCGCAGTAATTGGATTAGTACATGGTGATGAATGGGTCACTAGAGGAATGCAAGGGGAGTGACAGCGTGTTTGATGGAAGTTTATGGATACTGACTAGGGAATTGTAGGTGTGAAAGACAAGTGTGTAGGTGGTTAGATGACTGCATGCATAGTGGAAAGGCACTTACAGCAGACCATGTGCTAAGGCCTGGCTCAGTGCATGAGTACTTGGGCACTGACTGAATGATTAGAGTACTGCAAGGAGAGTGCCTGGGTGAATTTATAAGTGTTTGGGTTTTGGCGCAGTGAATGGACTAGACCATGGTGCTGAATGGGTCACTAGAGGAGTGCAAGGGAAGTGACAGGGTGTTTGCTGGAAATGTATGTATACTGACTGGGGAATTGAACGTGTGAAAGACAAGTGTGTAGGTGGTTAGAGGACTGCATGCATAGTGGATAGGCGTTTGAAGCAGTCCATGTGCTAAGGCCTGGCTTAGTGCATGGATACATGAGTACTGACTGAATGATTAGAATACTGCAAGGAGAGTGCCTGGGTGAATTTATAAGTGCTTGGGTTTTGCCGCAGTGAATGGATTAGTACATGGTGCTGAATGGGTTACTGGAGGAGTGCAAGGGGAGTGACAAGGTGTTTGCTTGAAGTGTATGGATACTGACTGGGGAATTGAAGGTGTGAAAGACAAGCGTGTAGGTTGTTAGAGGACTGCATGTATAGTGGATAGGGGTTTGAAGCAGACCATGTGCTAAAGCCTGGGTCACTAGATGAGTATTTGGGTACTGACTGAATGATGAGAGTATTGCGAGGAGAGTGCCTGGGAGAATGTATAGGTTTGTTGGGTTTTCGTGCAGTGAATGGATTAGTACATGGTGCTGAATGGGTCACTAGAGGAGTGCAAGGGGAGTGACAAGGCGTTTGCTTGAAGTGTATGGATACTGACTGGGGAATTGAAGGTGTGAAAGACAAGTGTGTAGGTGGTTAGAAGACTGCATGCATAGTGGATAGGGGTTTGAAGCAGTCCATGTGCTAAAGCCTGGCTCGCTGGATGAGTATTTGGGAACTGACTGAATGATTAGAGTACTGCAAGGAGAGTGCCTGGGTGAATTTACGTGTTTGGGTTTGGGATGCATGCACAGTGGATAGGCATTTAAAGCAGTCCATGTGCTAAGGCCTGGCTCAGTACATGAGTACTTGGGTACTGACTGAATGATTAGAGAACTGCAAGGAGAGTGCCTGGGTGAATTTATAAGTGTTTGGGTTTTGGCGCAGTGAATGGATTAGTACATGGTGCTGAATGGGTCACTAGAGGAGGGACAGGGTGTTTGTTGGAAGTGTATGGATACTGACTGGGGAATTGAAGGTGTGAAAGACAAGTGTGTAGGTGGTTAGAGGACTGCCTGCATAGTGGGTAGGCGTTTGAAGCAGTCCATGTGCTAGGGCCTAGCTCACTGCATGAGTACTTGGATACTGACTGAATGATTAGAGTACTGCAAGGAGAGTGCTTGGGTGAATTTATAAGTGGTTGGGTTTTGGCGCAGTGAATGGATTACTACACGGTGCTGAATTGGTAACTGGAGGAGTGCAAGGGGAGTGACAGGGTGTTTGCTGGAGTGTATAGATACTGACTGGGGAATTGACGGTCTGAAAGACAAGTGTGTAGGTATTTAGAGGACTGCATGCATAGTAGATAGGGGTTTGAAGCAGTCCATGTGCTAAGGCCTGGCTCAGTGCATGAGTACTAGGGTACTAAATCAATGATTAGAGTATTGCAAGGAGAGTTACTGGTTGAATGTATAAGTGGTTGGGTTTTGGCGCAGTGAATGGATTAGTACATGGTGCTGAATGGGTCACTAGAGGAGTGCAAGGGGAGTGACAGGGTGTTTGCTGGAAGTGTATGGATACTGACTGGGGAATTGAAGGTGTAAAAGACAAGTGTGTAGGTGGTTAAAGGACTGCATGCATAGTGCATAGACGTTTGAAGCAGTCCATGTGCTAATGCCTGGCTCACTGCATGAGTACTTGGGTACTGACTGAATGATTAGAGTACTGCAAGGAGAGTGCCTGGGTGAATTTATAAGTGTTTGGGTTTTGACGCAGTGAATGGATTAGTACAGGGTGCTGAATGGGTCACTGGAGGAGTGCAAGGGGAGTGACAGGGTGTTTGCTGGAGTGTATAGATACTGACTAGGGAATTGAAGGTATGAAAGACAAGTGTGTAGGTGGTTAGAGAACTGCATGCATGGTGGATAGGCGTTTGAAGCAGTCCATGTGCTAAGGCCTGGCTCAGTGCATGAGTACTTGGGTACTGACTGAATGGTTACAATACTGCAAGGAGAGTGCCTGGGTGAATTTATAAGTGTTTGGGTTTTGGCGCAGTGAATGGATTAATACAAGGTGCTGAATGGGTCCCTAGAGGAGTGCAAGTGGAGTGACAGCGTGTTTGATGGAGTATATAGAGATTGACTGGGGAATTTAAGGTGTGAAAGACAAGTGTGTAGGTGGTTAGAGGACTGCATGCAAAGTGGATAGGCGTTTGAAGCAGTCCATGTGCTAAGGCCTGGCTCAGTGCATGAGTACTTGGGTATTGACTGAATGATTGGAGTACTGCAAGGAGAGTGCCTGGGTGAATTTATAAGTGTTTTGGTTTTGGCGCAGTGAGCGGATTAGTACATGGTGCTGAATGGGTCACTGAAGGAGTGCAAGGGGAGTGGCAGGGTGTTTGCTAGAGTATATAGATATTGACTGGGAAATTGAAGGTGTGAAAGACAAGTGTGTAGGTGGTTAGAGGATTGCATGCATAGTGGATAGGGGTTTGAAGCAGGCCATGTGCTAAGGCCTGGTTCACTGGATGAGTATTTGGGTACAGACTGAATGATTAGAGTATTGCAAGGAGAGTGCCTGGGTGAATTTATAAGTGGTTGGGTTTTCGAGCAGTGAATGGATTAGTATATGGTGCCGAATGGGTCACTGGAGGAGTGCAAGGGTAGTGACAGGGTGTTTGCTGGAGTGTATAGATACTGACTGGGGAATTGAAGGTGTGAAAGACAAGTATGTAGGTGGTTAGAGGACTGCATGCATAGTGGATAGGAGTTTGAAGCAGTCCATTTGCTAAGGCCTGGGTCAGTGCATGAGTACTTGGGTACTGACTGAATGATTAGAGTACTGCAAGGAGAGTGCCTGGGTGAATTTATAAGTGTTTGGGTTTTGGCGCAGTGAATGGATTAGTACATGGTGCTGAATGGGTCACTAGAGGAGTGCAAGGGGAGTGACTGGGTGTGTGGTGGAAGTGTATAGATACTGACTGGGGAATTTAAGGTGTGAAAGACAAGTGTGTAGGTGGTTAGAGGACTGCATGCATAGTGGATAGACGTTTGAAGCAGTCCATGTGCTAAGGCCTGGTTCACTGCATGAGTACTTGGGTACTGACTGAATGATTAGAGTACTGCAAGGAGAGTGCCTGGGTGAATTTATAAGTGTTTGGGTTTTGGGTCAGTGATTGGATTAGTACATGGTGCTGAATGGGTCACTAGAGGAGTGCAAGGGGAGTGACAGCATGTTTGATGGAAGTTTATGGATACTGACTGGGGAATTGAAGGTGTGAAAGACAAGTGTGTAGGTGGTTAGAGGACTGCATGCATAGTGGATAGGCGTTTGAAGCAGTCCATGTGCTAAGGCCTGGCTCAGTGCATGAGTACTTGTCTTCTGACTGAATGATTAGAGTACAGCAAGGAGAGTGCCTGGGTGAATTTATAAGTGTTTGGGTTTTCGTGCAGTGAATGGATTAGTACATGGTGCTGAATGGGTCACCAGAGGAGTGCAAGTGGAGTGACAGGGTGTTTGCTGGAAGTGTATGGATACTGACTGGGGAACTGAAGGTGTGAAAGAAAAGTGTGTAGGTGGTTATAGGACTGCATGCATAGTGAATAGGCATTTGAAGCAGTGCATGTGCTAATGCCTGGCTCGCTGGATGAGTCCTTGGGTACTGACTGAATGATTGGAGTACTGCAAGGAGAGTGCCTGGGTGAATTTATAAGTGGTTGGGTTTTGCTGCAGTTAATGGATTAGTACATGGTGCTGAATGGGTCACTAGAGGAGTGCAAGGGGAGTGACAGGGTGTTTGCTTGAAGTGTATGCATACTGACTGGGGAATTGAAGGTGTGAAAGACAAGTGTGTAGGTGGTTAGAGGACTGCATGCATAGTGGGTAAGTGTTTGAAGCAGTCCATGTGCTAAGGTCTGGCTCAATGCATGAGTATTTGGGTATTGACTGAATGATTAGACTACTGCAAGGAGAGTGTCTGGGTGAATTTATAAGTGTTTGGGTTTTAGCGCAGTGAATGGATTTGTAGATGGTGCTGAATGGGTCACTAGAGGAGTGCAAGGGGAGTGACAGGGTGATGCTGGAAGGGTATGGATACTGACTGGGGAATTGAAGGTGTGAAAGACAAGTGTGTAGGTGGTTAGAGGACTGCATGCATAGTGGATAGGCGTTTGAAGCAGTCCATGTGCTAAGGCCTGGCTCAGTGCATGAGTACCTGGGTACTGACTGAATTAGAGTACTGGAAGGAGAGTGCCTGGGTGAATTTATAAGTGTTTGGGTTTTGGCGCAGTGAATGGATTAGTACATGGTGCTCAATGGGTCACTGGAGGAGTGCAAGGGGAGTGACAGGTTGTTTCCTGCAGTGTATAGATACTGACTGGGGAATTGAAGGTGTAAAACACAAGTGTGTAGGTGGTTAGAGGACTGTATGTATAGTGGATAGGCATTTGAAGCAGTCCATGTGCTAAGGCCTGGCTCAGTGCATGAGTAATTGGGTAAAGACTGAATGATTAGAGTACTGCAAGGAGAGTGCTTGGGTGAATTAATAAGTGGTTGGGTTTTGGCGCAGTGAATGGATTAGTACATGGTGCTGAACGGCTTACTAGAGGAGTGAAAGAGGAGTGATAGGGTGTTTCCTGGAAGTGTATCGATAATGACTGGGGAATTGAAGGTGTGAAAGACAAGTTTGTAGGTGGTTAGAAGACTGCATGCATAGTGGATAGGGGTTTGAAGCAGTCCATGTGCTAAAGCCAGGGTCACTGGATGACTATTTCTGTACTGACTGAATGATTAGAGTACTGCGAGGAGAGTGCCTGGGTGAATTTATATGTGGTTGGGTTTTCGTGCAGTGAATGGATTCGTACATGGTGCTGAATGGGTCACTAGAGGAGTGTAAGGCGAGTGACAAGGTGTTTGCTTGAAGTGTATGGATACTGACTAGGGAATTGAAGGTGTAAAAGACAAGTGTTTAGGTGGTTACAAGACTGCAGGCATAGTGAATAGGGGTTGGAAGCAGTCCATATGCTAAAGCCTGGCTCGCTGGTTGAGTACTTGGGAACTGACTGAATGATTAGAGTACTGCAAGGAGAATGCCTGGGTGAATTTATAAGTGATTTGGTTTTGGCGCAGTGAATGGATTAATACAAGGTGCTGAATGGGTCCCTAGAGGAGTGCAAGTGGAGTGACAGCGTGTTTGATGGAGTATATAGAGATTGACTGGGGAATTGAAGGTGTGAAAGACAAGTGTGTAGGTGGTTAGAGGACTGCATGCAAAGTGTATAGGCATTTGAAGCAGTCCATGTGCTAAGGCCTGGCTCAGTGCATGAGTACTTGGGTATTGACTGAATGATTAGAGTACTGCAAGGAGAGTGCCTGGGTGAATTTATAAGTGTTTGGGTTTTGACGCAGTGAATGGATTAGTACATGGTGCTGAACGGCTCACTAGAGGAGTGCAAGAGGAGTGACAGGGTGTTTCCTGGAAGTGTAGGGATAATGACTGGGGAATTGAAGGTGTGAAAGACAAGTGTGTAGGTGGTTAGAGTACTGCATGCATAGTGGAAAGGTGTTTGAAGCAGTCCATGTGCTAAGGCCTGGCTCATTGGATGAGTACTTGGGTACTGACTGAATGATTAGAGTACTGCAAGGAGAGTGCTTGGGTGAATTAATAAGTGGTTGGGTTTTGGCGCAGTGAATGGATTAGTACATGGTGCTGAATGGGTCACTGGAGGAGTGCAAGGGGAGTGACAGGGTGTTTGCTGGAGAGTATAGATACTGACTGGGGAATTAAAGGTGTGAAAGACAAGTGTTTAGGTGGTTAGAAGACTGCATGCATAGTGGATAGGGGTTTGAAGCAGTCCATGTGCTAAAGCCTGGCTCGCTAGATGAGTACTTGGGAACTGACTGAAGGATTAGAGAACTGCAAGGAGAGTGCCTGGGTGAAATTATAAGTGTTTTGGTTTTGGCGCAGTGAATGGATTAGTATATGGCGCTGAATGGCTCACTAGATGAGTGCAAGTGGAGTGACAGGGTGTCTGCTGGAAGTGTATGGATACTGACTGGGGAATCGAAGGTGTGAAAGACAAGTGTGTAGATGGTTAGAGGACTGCATGCATAGTGGATAGGTGTTTGAAGCAGTCCATGTGCTAAGGCCTGGCTCAGTGCATGAGTACTTGGGTACTGAATCAATGATTAGAGTACTGCATTGAGAGTTACTGGTTGAATTTATAAGTGGTTGGGTTTTGACGCAGTGAATGGATTAGTACATGGTGCTGAATGGGTCACCAGAGGAGTGCAAGGGGAGTGACAGGGTGTTTGCTGGAAGTGTATGGATACTGACTGGGGAATTGAAGGTGTGAAAGACAAGTGTATAGGTGGTTATAGGACTGCATGCATAGTGAATAGGCATTTGAAGCAGTGCATGTGCTAATGCCTGGCTCGCTGGATGAGTCCTTGGGAACTGACTG
Organism: Triturus cristatus; assembly: GCF_964204655.1. Lineage (NCBI taxonomy): Eukaryota > Metazoa > Chordata > Amphibia > Caudata > Salamandridae > Triturus > Triturus cristatus. The sequence continues at coordinate 503,944,397 of NC_140583.1, read as the reverse complement.
AATGATTAGAGTACTGCAAGGAGAGTGCCTGGGTGAATTTATAAGTGTTTGGGTTTTGGCGCAGTGAATGGATTAGTACATGGTGCTGAATGGGTCACTAGAGGAGTGTAAGGGGAGTGACAGGGTGTTTCCTTGAAGTGTATGGATACTGACTGGGGAATTGAAGGTGTGAAAGACAAGTGTGTAGATGGTTAGAGGACTGCATGCATAGTGAATAGGCATTTGAAGCAGTCCATGTGCTAATGCCTGGCTCGCTGCATGAGTCCTTGGGTACTGACTGAATGATTAGAGTACTGCAAGGAGGGTGCCTGGGTGAATTTATAAGTGTTTGGGTTTTGGCACAGTGAATGGATTAGAACATGTTGCTGAATGGGTCACTGGAGGAGTGCAAGGGGAGTGACTGGGTGTTTGCCGGAGTGTATAGATACTGACTGGGGCATTGAAGGTGTGAAAGACAAGTGTGTAGGTGATTAGAGGACTGCATGCATAGTGGATAGGCATTTGAAGCAGTTCATATGCTAAGGCCTGGCTCACTGCATGAGTACTTGGGTACTGACTGAATGGTTAGAGTACTGCAAGGAGAGTGCCTGGGTGAATTTATAAGTGTTTGGGTTTTGGCGCAGTAATTGGATTAGTACATGGTGATGAATGGGTCACTAGAGGAATGCAAGGGGAGTGACAGCGTGTTTGATGGAAGTTTATGGATACTGACTAGGGAATTGTAGGTGTGAAAGACAAGTGTGTAGGTGGTTAGATGACTGCATGCATAGTGGAAAGGCATTTACAGCAGTCCATGTGCTAAGGCCTGGTTTAGTGCATGAGTACTTGGGCACTGACTGAATGATTAGAGTACTGCAAGGAGAGTGCCTGGGTGAATTTATAAGTGTTTGGGTTTTGGCGCAGTGAATGGACTAGAACATGGTGCTGAATGGGTCACTAGAGGAGTGCAAGGGAAGTGAAAGGGTGTTTGCTGGAAATGTATGTATACTGACTGGGGAATTGAACGTGTGAAAGACAAGTGTGTAGGTGGTTAGAGGACTGCATGCATAGTGGATAGGCGTTTGAAGCAGTCCATGTGCTAAGGCCTGACTTAGTGCATGAGTACTTGAGTACTGACTGAATGATTAGAATTCTGCAAGGAGAGTGCCTGGGTGAATTTATAAGTGCTTGGGTTTTGCCGCAGTGAATGGATTAGTACATGGTGCTGAATGGGTTACTGGAGGAGTGCAAGGGGAGTGACAGGGTGTTTGCTTGAAGTGTATGGATACTGACTGGGGAATTGAAGGTGTGAAAGACAAGCGTGTAGGTTGTTAGAGGACCGCATGTATAGTGGATAGGGGTTTGAAGCAGACCATGTGCTAAAGCCTGGGTCACTAGATGAGTATTTGGGTACTGACTGAATGATGAGAGTATTGCGAGGAGAGTGCCTGGGTGAATGTATAGGTTTGTTGGGTTTTCGTGCAGTGAATGGATTAGTACATGGTGCTGAATGGGTCACTAGAGGAGTGCAAGGGGAGTGACAAGGTGTTTGCTTGAAGTGTATGGATACTGACTGGGGAATTGAAGGTGTGAAAGACAAGTGTGTAGGTGGTTAGAAGACTGCATGCATAGTGGATAGGGGTTTGAAGCAGTCCATGTGCTAAAGCCTGGCTCGCTGGATGAGTATTTGGGAACTGACTGAATGATTAGAGTACTGTGTCAAGAATTCCTGTCATACAAGGGAAACACGCCCTTATGTAAACAGGAGAGCTGTTACATAACTCAAGGAAAACACGCCCTTATGTAAACAGGAGAGCTGTTACATAACTCAAGGGAAACACGCCCTTATGTAAACAGGAGAGCTGTTACATAACTCAAAGGAAACACGCCCTTATGTAAACAGGAGAGCTGTTACATAACTCAAGGAAACACGCCCTTATGTAAACAGGAGAGCTGTTACATAACTCAAGGAAAACACGCCCTATAAAGGGAGGAACCGGGAGGTACAACGCTGTCGGATATTGTGTTCACACCGACGTACCTGCTTCGTGAAGAGCAGTGTTCCGGAGTGGTGCTCCAGTAAGGCAAGAACGGAGGTAGGTCGAGTCGTTACTCCCTGGGCCGTGTCTTGCCCCATCGTCACCTGTGAAGGACCCGGAAGCTCTACCGGTCAACCATTGAGCTTCGCTTTTTGACTCGGCTGAGTCCAAGCGCAGTGGCGCTTTTGCTGGTTGGAGTCGTAACTCCCAGCCCGACCAGAGACACAGGGACTGCCAGCTGTAACGCACACCAGGAGGTGTTTGCCGCGTTACAGACTCGGAAGTCCACAGGATCGATCGAGCGGCTGCTCTCGGTTCAGTCTTCTTGCTTGTGATTGGGGTATCGGTGACGCATCACCAGGAGGTGACTCCGCGTCCCGGTGCAGTCTGAGGAAGAGGTTGAGCGGCTGCTCCCTTCAGGTAGAGACCCCGGCTGGGTGTTTCCCTGACTCCTCGATTCTCCCCAACACTCTTCGTGCCCCTCACAGCCTACCGATTGGCATTGTCGGCCATTTCATTTCTGCCCTCTGTTGGCATACGCCGGGACCGGCGTATATGCAGAGGACGGTTAGGACCATCCGTGCTGTGGGCTGGTAACGTACTTAGCCTGGAGGATTCCAGTGACTATAACTTGTTTATTCTTTGTATTATATTTGCCTTCATTAAAACAACTAACCCTTCACTAGTGGTTGCGTCCTCATTGTCGTGTCTGTTAAACGATCCTGAGACGTTCAGGGCGTTACATACTGCAAGGAGAGTGCCTGGGTGAATTTACGTGTTTGGGTTTGGGCTGCATGCACAGTGGATAGGCATTTAAAGCAGTCCATGTGCTAAGGCCTGGCTCAGTGCATGAGTACTTGGGTACTGACTGAATGATTAGAGAACTGCAAGGAGAGTGCCTGGGTGAATTTATAAGTGTTTGGGTTTTGGCGCAGTGAATGGATTAGTACATGGTGCTGAATGGGTCACTAGAGGAGTGACAGGGTGTTTGTTGGAAGTGTATGGATACTGACTGGGGAATTGAAGGTGTGAAAGACAAGTGTGTAGGTGGTTAGAGGACTGCCTGCATAGTGGGTAGGCGTTTGAAGCAGTCCATGTGCTAGGGCCTAGCTCACTGCATGAGTACTTGGATACTGACTGAATGATTAGAGTACTGCAAGGAGAGTGCTTGGGTGAATTTATAAGTGGTTGGGTTTTGGCGCAGTGAATGGATTACTACACGGTGCTGAATTGGTAACTGGAGGAGTGCAAGGGGAGTGACAGGGTGTTTGCTGGAGTGTATAGATACTGACTGGGGAATTGACGGTCTGAAAGACAAGTGTGTAGGTATTTAGAGGACTGCATTCATAGTAGATAGGGGTTTGAAGCAGTCCATGTGCTAAGGCCTGGCTCAGTGCATGAGTACTAGGGTACTAAATCAATGATTAGAGTATTGCAAGGAGAGTTACTGGTTGAATTTATAAGTGGTTGGGTTTTGGCGCAGTGAATGGATTAGTACATGGTGCTGAATGGGTCACTAGAGGAGTGCAAGGGGAGTGACAGGGTGTTTGCTGGAAGTGTATGGATACTGACTGGGGAATTGAAGGTGTAAAAGACAAGTGTGTAGGTGGTTAAAGGACTGCATGCATAGTTCATAGACGTTTGAAGCAGTCCATGTGCTAATGCCTGGCTCACTGCATGAGTACTTGGGTACTGACTGAATGATTAGAGTACTGCAAGGAGAGTGCCTGGGTGAATTTATAAGTGTTTGGGTTTTGACGCAGTCAATGGATTAGTACATGGTACTGAATGGGTCACTGGAGGAGTGCAAGGGGAGTGACAGGGTGTTTGCTGGAGTGTATAGATACTGACTAGGGAATTGAAGGTATGAAAGACAAGTGTGTAGGTGGTTAGAGAACTGCATGCATGGTGGATAGGCGTTTGAAGCAGTCCATGTGCTAAGGCCTGGCTCAGTGCATGAGTACTTGGGTACTGACTGAATGGTTACAATACTGCAAGGAGAGTGCCTGGGTGAATTTATAAGTGTTTGGGTTTTGGCGCAGTGAATGGATTAATACAAGGTGCTGAATGTGTCACAAGAGGAGTGCAAGTGGAGTGACAGCGTGTTTGATGGAGTATATAGATATTGACTGGGGAATTGAAGGTGTGAAAGACAAGTGTGTAGGTGGTTAGAGGACTGCATGCAAAGTGGATAGGCGTTTGAAGCAGTCCATGTGCTAAGGCCTGGCTCAGTGCATGAGTTCTTGGGTATTGACTGAATGATTAGAGTACTGCAAGGAGAGTGCCTGGGTGAATTTATAAGTGTTTTGGTTTTGGCGCAGTGAGCGGATTAGTACATGGTGCTGAATGGGTCACTGAAGGAGTGCAAGGGGAGTGGCAGGGTGTTTGCTAGAGTATATAGATATTGACTGGGGAATTGAAGGTGTGAAAGACAAGTGTGTAGGTGGTTAGAGGACTGCATGCATAGTGGGTAAGTGTTTGAAGCAGTCCATGTGCTAAGGTCTGGCTCAATGCATGAGTATTTGGGTATTGACTGAATGATTAGACTACTGCAAGGAGAGTGTCTGGGTGAATTTAAAGTGTTTGGGTTTTAGCGCAGTGAATGGATTTGTAGATGGTGCTGAATGGGTCACTAGAGGAGTGCAAGGGGAGTGACAGGGTGATGCTGGAAGGGTATGGATACTGACTGGGGAATTGAAGGTGTGAAAGACAACTGTGTAGGTGGTTAGAGGACAGCATGCATAGTGGATAGGCGTTTGAAGCAGTCCATGTGCTAAGGCCTGGCTCAGTGCATGAGTACCTGGGTACTGACTGAATTAGAGTACTGGAAGGAGAGTGCCTGGGTGAATTTATAAGTGTTTGGGTTTTGGCGCAGTGAATGGATTAGTACATGGTGCTCAATGGGTCACTGGAGGAGTGCAAGGGGAGTGACAGGTTGTTTCCTGCAGTGTATAGATACTGACTGGGGAATTGAAGGTGTAAAACACAAGTGTGTAGGTGGTTAGAGGACTGTATGTATAGTGGATAGGCATTTGAAGCAGTCCATGTGCTAAGGCCTGGCTCAGTGCATGAGTAATTGGGTAAAGACTGAATGATTAGAGTACTGCAAGGAGAGTGCTTGGGTGAATTAATAAGTGGTTGGGTTTTGGCGCAGTGAATGGATTAGTACATGGTGCTGAACGGCTTACTAGAGGAGTGAAAGAGGAGTGATAGGGTGTTTCCTGGAAGTGTATCGATAATGACTGGGGAATTGAAGGTGTGAAAGACAAGTTTGTAGGTGGTTAGAAGACTGCATGCATAGTGGATAGGGGTTTGAAGCAGTCCATGTGCTAAAGCCAGGGTCACTGGATGACTATTTCTGTACTGACTGAATGATTAGAGTACTGCGAGGAGAGTGCCTGGGTGAATTTATAAGTGGTTGGGTTTTCGTGCAGTGAATGGATTCGTACATGGTGCTGAATGGGTCACTAGAGGAGTGTAAGGCGAGTGACAAGGTGTTTGCTTGAAGTGTATGGATACTGACTAGGGAATTGAAGGTGTAAAAGACAAGTGTTTAGGTGGTTACAAGACTGCATGCATAGTGAATAGGGGTTGGAAGCAGTCCATATGCTAAAGCCTGGCTCGCTGGTTGAGTACTTGGGAACTGACTGAATGATTAGAGTACTGCAAGGAGAATGCCTGGGTGAATTTATAAGTGATTTGGTTTTGGCGCAGTGAATGGATTAATACAAGGTGCTGAATGGGTCCCTAGAGGAGTGCAAGTGGAGTGACAGCGTGTTTGATGGAGTATATAGAGATTGACTGGGGAATTGAAGGTGTGAAAGACAAGTGTGTAGGTGGTTAGAGGACTGCATGCAAAGTGGATAGGCATTTGAAGCAGTCCATGTGCTAAGGCCTGGCTCAGTGCATGAGTACTTGGGTATTGACTGAATGATTAGAGTACTGCAAGGAGAGTGCCTGGGTGAATTTATAAGTGTTTGGGTTTTGACGCAGTGAATGGATTAGTACATGGTGCTGAACGGCTCACTAGAGGAGTGCAAGAGGAGTGACAGGGTGTTTCCTGGAAGTGTAGGGATAATGACTGGGGAATTGAAGGTGTGAAAGACAAGTGTGTAGGTGGTTAGAGTACTGCATGCATAGTGGAAAGGTGTTTGAAGCAGTCCATGTGCTAAGGCCTGGCTCATTGGATGAGTACTTGGGTACTGACTGAATGATTAGAGTACTGCAAGGAGAGTGCTTGGGTGAATTAATAAGTGGTTGGGTTTTGGCGCAGTGAATGAATTAGTACATGGTGCTGAATGGGTCACTGGAGGAGTGCAAGGGGAGTGACAGGGTGTTTGCTGGAGAGTATAGATACTGACTGGGGAATTAAAGGTGTGAAAGACAAGTGTTTAGGTGGTTAGAAGACTGCATGCATAGTGGATAGGGGTTTGAAGCAGTCCATGTGCTAAAGCCTGGCTCGCTGGATGAGTACTTGGGAACTGACTGAAGGATTAGAGAACTGCAAGGAGAGTGCCTGGGTGAAATTATAAGTGTTTTGGTTTTGGCGCAGTGAATGGATTAGTATATGGCGCTGAATGGCTCACTAGATGAGTGCAAGTGGAGTGACAGGGTGTCTGCTGGAAGTGTATGGATACTGACTGGGGAATCGAAGGTGTGAAAGACAAGTGTGTAGATGGTTAGAGGACTGCATGCATAGTGGATAGGTGTTTGAAGCAGTCCATGTGCTAAGGCCTGGCTCAGTGCATGAGTACTTGGGTACTGAATCAATGATTAGAGTACTGCATTGAGAGTTACTGGTTGAATTTATAAGTGGTTGGGTTTTGACGCAGTGAATGGATTAGTACATGGTGCTGAATGGGTCACCAGAGGAGTGCAGGGGGAGTGACAGGGTGTTTGCTGGAAGTGTATGGATACTGACTGGGGAATTGAAGGTGTGAAAGACAAGTGTATAGGTGGTTATAGGACTGCATGCATAGTGAATAGGCATTTGAAGCAGTGCATGTGCTAATGCCTGGCTCGCTGGATGAGTCCTTGGGAACTGACTGAATGATTAGAGTACTGCAAGGAGAGTGCCTGGGTGAATTTATAAGTGTTTGGGTTTTGGCGCAGTGAATGGATTAGTACATGGCGCTGAATGGGTCACTAGAGGAGTGTAAGGGGAGTGACAGGGTGTTTCCTGGAAGTGTATGGATACTGACTGGGGAATTGAAGGTGTGAAAGACAAGTGTGTAGATGGTTAGAGGACTGCATGCATAGTGAATAGGCATTTGAAGCAGTCCATGTGCTAATGCCTGGCTCGCTGCATGAGTCCTTGGGTACTGACTGAATGATTAGAGTACTGCAAGGAGGGTGCCTGGGTGAATTTATAAGTGTTTGGGTTTAGGCACAGTGAATGGATTAGAACATGTTGCTGAATGGGTCACTGGAGGAGTGCAAGGGGAGTGACTGGGTGTTTGCCGGAGTGTATAGATACTGACTGGGGCATTGAAGGTGTGAAAGACAAGTGTGTAGGTGATTAGAGGACTGCATGCATAGTGGATAGGCATTTGAAGCAGTTCATATGCTAAGGCCTGGCTCACTGCATGAGTACTTGGGTACTGACTGAATGGTTAGAGTACTGCAAGGAGAGTGCCTGGGTGAATTTATAAGTGTTTGGGTTTTGGCGCAGTAATTGGATTAGTACATGGTGATGAATGGGTCACTAGAGGAATGCAAGGGGAGTGACAGCGTGTTTGATGGAAGTTTATGGATACTGACTAGGGAATTGTAGGTGTGAAAGACAAGTGTGTAGGTGGTTAGATGACTGCATGCATAGTGGAAAGGCATTTACAGCAGTCCATGTGCTAAGGCCTGGTTCAGTGCATGAGTACTTGGGCACTGACTGAATGATTAGAGTACTGCAAGGAGAGTGCCTGGGTGAATTTATAAGTGTTTGGGTTTTGGCGCAGTGAATGGACTAGACCATGGTGCTGAATGGGTCACTAGAGGAGTGCAAGGGAAGTGAAAGGGTGTTTGCTGGAAATGTATGTATACTGACTGGGGAATTGAACGTGTGAAAGACAAGTGTGTAGGTGGTTAGAGGACTGCATGCATAGTGGATAGGCGTTTGAAGCAGTCCATGTGCTAAGGCCTGGCTTAGTGCATGAGTACTTGAGTACTGACTGAATGATTAGAATTCTGCAAGGAGAGTGCCTGGGTGAATTTATAAGTGCTTGGGTTTTGCCGCAGTGAATGGATTAGTACATGGTGCTGAATGGGTTACTGGAGGAGTGCAAGGGGAGTGACAGGGTGTTTGCTTGAAGTGTATGGATACTGACTGGGGAATTGAAGGTGTGAAAGACAAGCGTGTAGGTTGTTAGAGGACTGCATGTATAGTGGATAGGGGTTTGAAGCAGACCATGTGCTAAAGCCTGGGTCACTAGATGAGTATTTGGGTACTGACTGAATGATGAGAGTATTGCGAGGAGAGTGCCTGGGTGAATGTATAGGTTTGTTGGGTTTTCGTGCAGTGAATGGATTAGTACATGGTGCTGAATGGGTCACTGGAGGAGTGCAAGGGGAGTGACAAGGTGTTTGCTTGAAGTGTATGGATACTGACTGGGGAATTGAAGGTGTGAAAGACAAGTGTGTAGGTGGTTAGAAGACTGCATGCATAGTGGATAGGGGTTTGAAGCAGTCCATGTGCTAAAGCCTGGCTCGCTGGATGAGTATTTGGGAACTGACTGAATGATTAGAGTACTGCAAGGAGAGTGCCTGGGTGAATTTACGTGTTTGGGTTTGGGCTGCATGCACAGTGGATAGGCATTTAAAGCAGTCCATGTGCTAAGGCCTGGCTCAGTGCATGAGTACTTGGGTACTGACTGAATGATTAGAGAACTGCAAGGAGAGTGCCTGGGTGAATTTATAAGTGTTTGGGTTTTGGCGCAGTGAATGGATTAGTACATGGTGCTGAATGGGTCACTAGAGGAGTGACAGGGTGTTTGTTGGAAGTGTATGGATACTGACTGGGGAATTGAAGGTGTGAAAGACAAGTGTGTAGGTGGTTAGAGGACTGCCTGCATAGTGGGTAGGCGTTTGAAGCAGTCCATGTGCTAGGGCCTAGCTCACTGCATGAGTACTTGGATACTGACTGAATGATTAGAGTACTGCAAGGAGAGTGCTTGGGTGAATTTATAAGTGGTTGGGTTTTGGCGCAGTGAATGGATTACTACACGGTGCTGAATTGGTAACTGGAGGAGTGCAAGGGGAGTGACAGGGTGTTTGCTGGAGTGTATAGATACTGACTGGGGAATTGACGGTCTGAAAGACAAGTGTGTAGGTATTTAGAGGACTGCATGCATAGTAGATAGGGGTTTGAAGCAGTCCATGTGCTAAGGCCTGGCTCAGTGCATGAGTACTAGGGTACTAAATCAATGATTAGAGTATTGCAAGGAGAGTTACTGGTTGAATTTATAAGTGGTTGGGTTTTGGCGCAGTGAATGGATTAGTACATGGTGCTGAATGGGTCACTAGAGGAGTGCAAGGGGAGTGACAGGGTGTTTGCTGGAAGTGTATGGATACTGACTGGGGAATTGAAGGTGTAAAAGACAAGTGTGTAGGTGGTTAAAGGACTGCATGCATAGTTCATAGACGTTTGAAGCAGTCCATGTGCTAATGCCTGGCTCACTGCATGAGTACTTGGGTACTGACTGAATGATTAGAGTACTGCAAGGAGAGTGCCTGGGTGAATTTATAAGTGTTTGGGTTTTGACGCAGTGAATGGATTAGTACATGGTACTGAATGGGTCACTGGAGGAGTGCAAGGGGAGTGACAGGGTGTTTGCTGGAGTGTATAGATACTGACTAGGGAATTGAAGGTATGAAAGACAAGTGTGTAGGTGGTTAGAGAACTGCATGCATGGTGGATAGGCGTTTGAAGCAGTCCAAGTGCTAAGGCCTGGCTCAGTGCATGAGTACTTGGGTACTGACTGAATGGTTACAATACTGCAAGGGGAGTGCCTGGGTGAATTTATAAGTGTTTGGGTTTTGGCGCAGTGAATGGATTAATACAAGGTGCTGAATGTGTCACAAGAGGAGTGCAAGTGGAGTGACAGCGTGTTTAATGGAGTATATAGATATTGACTGGGGAATTGAAGGTGTGAAAGACAAGTGTGTAGGTGGTTAGAGGACTGCATGCAAAGTGGATAGGCGTTTGAAGCAGTCCATGTGCTAAGGCCTGGCTCAGTGCATGAGTTCTTGGGTATTGACTGAATGATTAGAGTACTGCAAGGAGAGTGCCTGGGTGAATTTACAAGTGTTTTGGTTTTGGCGCAGTGAGCGGATTAGTACATGGTGCTGAATGGGTCACTGAAGGAGTGCAAGGGGAGTGGCAGGGTGTTTGCTAGAGTATATAGATATTGACTGGGGAATTGAAGGTGTGAAAGACAAGTGTGTAGGTGGTTAGAGGATTGCATGCATAGTGGATAGGGGTTTGAAGCAGGCCATGTGCTAAGGCCTGGTTCACTGGATAAGTATTTGGGTACAAACTAAATGATTAGAGTATTGCAAGGAGAGTGCCTGGGTGAATTTATAAATGGTTGGGTTTTCGAGCAGTGAATGGATTAGTATATGGTGCCGAATGGGTCACTGGAGGAGTGCAAGGGTAGTGACAGGGTGTTTGCTGGAGTGTATAGATCCTGACTGGGGAATTGAAGGTGTGAAAGACAAGTATGTAGGTGGTTAGAGGACTGCATGCATAGTGGATAGGAGTTTGAAGCAGTCCATTTGCTAAGGCCTTGGTCAGTGCATGAGTACTTGGGTACTGACTGAATGATTAGAGTACTGCAAGGAGAGTGCCTGGGTGAATTTATAAGTGTTTGGGTTTTGGCGCAGTGAATGGATTAGTACATGGTGCTGAATGGGTCACTAGAGGAGTGCAAGGGGAGTGACTGGGTGTGTGGTGGAAGTGTATGGATACTGACTGGGGAATTGAAGGTGTGAAAGACAAGTGTGTAGGTGGTTATAGGACTGCATGCATAGTGAATAGGCATTTGAAGCAGTGCATGTGCTAATGCCTGGCTCGCTGGATGAGTCCTTGGGTACTGACTGAATGATTGTAGTACTGCAAGGAGAGTGCCTGGGTGAATTTATAAGTGGTTGGGTTTTGCTGCAGTGAATGGATTAGTACATGGTGCTGAATGGGTCACTAGAGGAGTGCAAGGGAAGTGACAGGGTGTTTGGTTGAAGTGTATGCATACTGACTGGGGAATTGAAGGTGTGAAAGACAAGTGTGTAGGTGGTTAGAGGACTGCATGCATAGTGGGTAAGTGTTTGAAGCAGTCCATGTGCTAAGGTCTGGCTCAATGCATGAGTACTTGGGTATTGACTGAATGATTAGACTACTGCAAGGAGAGTGTCTGGGTGAATTTATAAGTGTTTGGGTTTTAGTGCAGTGAATGGATTTGTAGATGGTGCTGAATGGGTCACTAGAGGAGTGCAAGGGGAGTGACAGGGTGATGCTGGAAGGGTATGGATACTGACTGGGGAATTGAAGGTGTGAAAGACAAGTGTGTAGGTGGTTAGAGGACTGCATGCATAGTGGATAGGCGTTTGAAGCAGTCCATGTGCTAAGGCCTGGCTCAGTGCATGAGTACCTGGGTACTGACTGAATTAGAGTACTGGAAGGAGAGTGCCTGGGTGAATTTATAAGTGTTTGGGTTTTGGCGCAGTGAATGGATTAGTACATGGTGCTCAATGGGTCACTGGAGGAGTGCAAGGGGAGTGACAGGTTGTTTCCTGCAGTGTATAGATACTGACTGGGGAATTGAAGGTGTAAAAGACAAGTGTGTAGGTGGTTAGAGGACTGTATGTATAGTGGATAGGCATTTGAAGCAGTCCATGTGCTAAGGCCTGGCTCAGTGCATGAGTACTTGGGTAAAGACTGAATGATTAGAGTACTGCAAGGAGAGTGCTTGGGTGAATTAATAAGTGGTTGGGTTTTGGCGCAGTGAATGGATTAGTACATGGTGCTGAACGGCTTACTAGAGGAGTGAAAGAGGAGTGACAGGGTGTTTCCTGGAAGTGTATCGATAATGACTGGGGAATTGAAGGTGTAAAAGACAAGTGTTTAGGTCGTTAGAAGACTGCATGCATAGTGAATAGGGGTTGGAAGCAGTCCATATGCTAAAGCCTGGCTCGCTGGTTGAGTACTTGGGAACTGACTGAATGATTAGAGTACTGCAAGGAGAATGCCTGGGTGAATTTATAAGTGTTTGGGTTTTGACGCAGTGAATGGATTAGTACATGGTGCTGAACGGCTCACTAGAGGAGTGCAAGAGGAGTGACAGGGTGTTTCCTGGAAGTGTAGGGATAATGACTGGGGAATTGAAGGTGTGAAAGACAAGTGTGTAGGTGGTTAGAGGACTGCATGGATAGTGGAAAGGTGTTTGAAGCAGTCCATGTGCTAAGGCCTGGCTCATTGCATGAGTACTTGGGTACTGACTGAATGATTAGAGTACTGCAAGGAGAGTGCTTGGGTGAATTAATAAGTGGTTGGGTTTTGGCGCAGTGAATGGATTAGTACATGGTGCTGAATGGGTCACTGGAGGAGTGCAAGGGGAGTGACAGGGTGTTTGCTGGAGAGTATAGATACTGACTGGGGAATTAAAGGTGTGAAAGACAAGTGTTTAGGTGGTTAGAAGACTGCATGCATAGTGGATAGGGGTTTGAAGCAGTCCATGTGCTAAAGCCTGGCTCGCTGGATGAGTACTTGGGAACTGACTGAAGGATTAGAGAACTGCAAGGAGAGTGCCTGGGTGAAATTATAAGTGTTTTGGTTTTGGCGCAGTGAATGGATTAGTATATGGCGCTGAATGGCTCACTAGATGAGTGCAAGTGGAGTGACAGGGTGTCTGCTGGAAGTGTATGGATACTGACTGGGGAATTGAAGGTGTGAAAGACAAGTGTGTAGATGGTTAGAGGACTGCATGCATAGTGGATAGGTGTTTGAAGCAGTCCATGTGCTAAGGCCTGGCTCGCTGGATGAGTACTTGGGTACTGACTGAATGACTAGAGTACTGCAAGGAGAGTGCCTGGGTGAATTTATAAGTGTTTGGGTTTTGGCGCAGTGAATGGATTAGTACATGGTGCTGAATGGGTCACTCGAGGAGTGCAAGGGGAGTGACAGGTTGTTTTCTGGAAGTGTATGTATACTGACTGGGGAACTGATGGTGTGAAAGACAAGTGTGTAGGTGGTTAGAGGACTGCATGCATAGTGGATTGGCGTTTGAAGCAGTCCATATGCTAAGGCCTGGCTCAGTGCATGATTACTTGGGTACTGACCGAATGATTAGAGCACTGCAAGGAGAGTGCCTGGGTGAATTAATAAGTGGTTGGGTTTTGGCGCAGTGAATGGATTAGTTTATGGTGCTGAATGGCTCACTAGAGGAGTGTTAGGGGAGTGACAGGGTGTTTCCTTGAAGTGTATGGATACTGACTGGGGAATTGAAGGTGTGAAAGACAGGTGTATAGATGGTTAGAGGACTGCATGCATAGTGGATAGGCATTTGAAGCAGTCCATATGCTAAGGCCTGGCTCAGTGCATGAATACTTGGGTACTGACTAAATGATTAGGGTACTGCAAGGAGAGTGCCTGGGTGAATTTATACGTGTTTGGGTTTTGGGCTGCATGCATAGTTGATAGGCATTTAAAGCAGTCCATGTGCTAAGGCCTGGCTCAGTGCATGAGTACTTGGGTATTGACTGAATGATTAGAGTACTGCAAGGAGAGTGCCTGGGTGAATTTATAAGTGTTTGGGTTTTGGCGCAGTGAATGGATTAGTACATGGTGCTGAATGGGTCACTAGAGGAGTGCAAGAGAAGTGACAGGGTGTTTGTGTGAAGTGTATGGATACTGACTGGGGAATTGAAGGTGTGAAAGACAAGTGTGTAGGTGGTTAGAGGACTGCCTGCGTAGTGGGTAGGCGTTTGAAGCAGTCCATGTGCTAAGGCCTGGCTCACTGCATGAGTACTTGGGTACTGACTGAATGATTAGAGTACTGAAAGGAGAGTGCTTGGGTGAATTTATAAGTGGTTGGGTTTTGGCGCAGTGAATGTATTACTACATGGTGCTGAATGGGTAACTGGAGGAGTGCAAGGGGAGTGACAGGGTGTTTGCTGGAGTGTATAGATACTGACTAGGGAATTGACGGTGTGAAAGACAAGTGTGTGGGTATTTAGAGGACTGCATGCTTAGTGGATAGGGGTTTAAAGCAGTCCATGTGCTAAGGCCTGGGACACTCTATGAGTATTTGGGTACAGACTGAATGTTCAGAGTATTGCAAGGAGAGTGCCTGGTTGAATTTATAATTGGTTGGGTTTTCGTGCAGTGAATGGATTAGTACATGGTGCTGAATGGGTCACTAGAGGAGTGCAAGGGGAGTGACAGGGTGTTTCCTGGAAGTGTATGGATAATGACTGGGGAATTGAAGGTGTGAAAGACAAGTGTGTAGGTGGTTATAGGACTGCATGCATAGTGAATAGGCATTTGAAGCAGTCCATGTGCTAAGGCCTGGCTCAGTGCATGAGTACTTGGGTACTGAATCAATGATTAGAGTACTGCATTGAGAGTTACTGGTTGAATTTATAAGTGGTTGGGTTTTGACGCAGTGAATGGATTAGTACATGGTGCTGAATGGGTCACCAGAGGAGTGCAAGGGGAGTGACAGGGTGTTTCCTGGAAGTGTATGGATACTGACTGGGGAATTGAAGGTGTGAAAGACGAGTGTGTAGGTGGTTAGAGGACTGCATGCATAGTGGATAGGCGTTTGAAGCAGTCCATGTGCTAAGGCCTGGCTCAGTGCATGAGTACTTGGGTACTGACTGAATGGTTACAATACTGCAAGGAGAGTGCCTGGGTGAATTTATAAGTGTTTGGGTTTTGGCGCAGTGAATGGATTAATACAAGGTGCTGAATGTGTCACAAGAGGAGTGCAAGTGGAGTGACAGCGTGTTTGATGGAGTATATAGATATTGACTGGGGAATTGAAGGTGTGAAAGACAAGTGTGTAGGTGGTTAGAGGACTGCATGCAAAGTGGATAGGCGTTTGAAGCAGTCCATGTGCTAAGGCCTGGCTCAGTGCATGAGTTCTTGGGTATTGACTGAATGATTAGAGTACTGCAAGGAGAGTGCCTGGGTGAATTTATAAGTGTTTTGGTTTTGGCGCAGTGAGCGGATTAGTACATGGTGCTGAATGGGTCACTGAAGGAGTGCAAGGGGAGTGGCAGGGTGTTTGCTAGAGTATATAGATATTGACTGGGGAATTGAAGGTGTGAAAGACAAGTGTGTAGGTGGTTAGAGGACTGCATGCATAGTGGGTAAGTGTTTGAAGCAGTCCATGTGCTAAGGTCTGGCTCAATGCATGAGTATTTGGGTATTGACTGAATGATTAGACTACTGCAAGGAGAGTGTCTGGGTGAATTTAAAGTGTTTGGGTTTTAGCGCAGTGAATGGATTTGTAGATGGTGCTGAATGGGTCACTAGAGGAGTGCAAGGGGAGTGACAGGGTGATGCTGGAAGGGTATGGATACTGACTGGGGAATTGAAGGTGTGAAAGACAACTGTGTAGGTGGTTAGAGGACAGCATGCATAGTGGATAGGCGTTTGAAGCAGTCCATGTGCTAAGGCCTGGCTCAGTGCATGAGTATCTGGGTACTGACTGAATTAGAGTACTGGAAGGAGAGTGCCTGGGTGAATTTATAAGTGTTTGGGTTTTGGCGCAGTGAATGGATTAGTACATGGTGCTCAATGGGTCACTGGAGGAGTGCAAGGGGAGTGACAGGTTGTTTCCTGCAGTGTATAGATACTGACTGGGGAATTGAAGGTGTAAAACACAAGTGTGTAGGTGGTTAGAGGACTGTATGTATAGTGGATAGGCATTTGAAGCAGTCCATGTGCTAAGGCCTGGCTCAGTGCATGAGTAATTGGGTAAAGACTGAATGATTAGAGTACTGCAAGGAGAGTGCTTGGGTGAATTAATAAGTGGTTGGGTTTTGGCGCAGTGAATGGATTAGTACATGGTGCTGAACGGCTTACTAGAGGAGTGAAAGAGGAGTGATAGGGTGTTTCCTGGAAGTGTATCGATAATGACTGGGGAATTGAAGGTGTGAAAGACAAGTTTGTAGGTGGTTAGAAGACTGCATGCATAGTGGATAGGGGTTTGAAGCAGTCCATGTGCTAAAGCCAGGGTCACTGGATGACTATTTCTGTACTGACTGAATGATTAGAGTACTGCGAGGAGAGTGCCTGGGTGAATTTATAAGTGGTTGGGTTTTCGTGCAGTGAATGGATTCGTACATGGTGCTGAATGGGTCACTAGAGGAGTGTAAGGCGAGTGACAAGGTGTTTGCTTGAAGTGTATGGATACTGACTAGGGAATTGAAGGTGTAAAAGACAAGTGTTTAGGTGGTTACAAGACTGCATGCATAGTGAATAGGGGTTGGAAGCAGTCCATATGCTAAAGCCTGGCTCGCTGGTTGAGTACTTGGGAACTGACTGAATGATTAGAGTACTGCAAGGAGAATGCCTGGGTGAATTTATAAGTGATTTGGTTTTGGCGCAGTGAATGGATTAATACAAGGTGCTGAATGGGTCCCTAGAGGAGTGCAAGTGGAGTGACAGCGTGTTTGATGGAGTATATAGAGATTGACTGGGGAATTGAAGGTGTGAAAGACAAGTGTGTAGGTGGTTAGAGGACTGCATGCAAAGTGGATAGGCATTTGAAGCAGTCCATGTGCTAAGGCCTGGCTCAGTGCATGAGTACTTGGGTATTGACTGAATGATTAGAGTACTGCAAGGAGAGTGCCTGGGTGAATTTATAAGTGTTTGGGTTTTGACGCAGTGAATGGATTAGTACATGGTGCTGAACGGCTCACTAGAGGAGTGCAAGAGGAGTGACAGGGTGTTTCCTGGAAGTGTAGGGATAATGACTGGGGAATTGAAGGTGTGAAAGACAAGTGTGTAGGTGGTTAGAGTACTGCATGCATAGTGGAAAGGTGTTTGAAGCAGTCCATGTGCTAAGGCCTGGCTCATTGGATGAGTACTTGGGTACTGACTGAATGATTAGAGTACTGCAAGGAGAGTGCTTGGGTGAATTAATAAGTGGTTGGGTTTTGGCGCAGTGAATGAATTAGTACATGGTGCTGAATGGGTCACTGGAGGAGTGCAAGGGGAGTGACAGGGTGTTTGCTGGAGAGTATAGATACTGACTGGGGAATTAAAGGTGTGAAAGACAAGTGTTTAGGTGGTTAGAAGACTGCATGCATAGTGGATAGGGGTTTGAAGCAGTCCATGTGCTAAAGCCTGGCTCGCTGGATGAGTACTTGGGAACTGACTGAAGGATTAGAGAACTGCAAGGAGAGTGCCTGGGTGAAATTATAAGTGTTTTGGTTTTGGCGCAGTGAATGGATTAGTATATGGCGCTGAATGGCTCACTAGATGAGTGCAAGTGGAGTGACAGGGTGTCTGCTGGAAGTGTATGGATACTGACTGGGGAATCGAAGGTGTGAAAGACAAGTGTGTAGATGGTTAGAGGACTGCATGCATAGTGGATAGGTGTTTGAAGCAGTCCATGTGCTAAGGCCTGGCTCAGTGCATGAGTACTTGGGTACTGAATCAATGATTAGAGTACTGCATTGAGAGTTACTGGTTGAATTTATAAGTGGTTGGGTTTTGACGCAGTGAATGGATTAGTACATGGTGCTGAATGGGTCACCAGAGGAGTGCAGGGGGAGTGACAGGGTGTTTGCTGGAAGTGTATGGATACTGACTGGGGAATTGAAGGTGTGAAAGACAAGTGTATAGGTGGTTATAGGACTGCATGCATAGTGAATAGGCATTTGAAGCAGTGCATGTGCTAATGCCTGGCTCGCTGGATGAGTCCTTGGGAACTGACTGAATGATTAGAGTACTGCAAGGAGAGTGCCTGGGTGAATTTATAAGTGTTTGGGTTTTGGCGCAGTGAATGGATTAGTACATGGCGCTGAATGGGTCACTAGAGGAGTGTAAGGGGAGTGACAGGGTGTTTCCTGGAAGTGTATGGATACTGACTGGGGAATTGAAGGTGTGAAAGACAAGTGTGTAGATGGTTAGAGGACTGCATGCATAGTGAATAGGCATTTGAAGCAGTCCATGTGCTAATGCCTGGCTCGCTGCATGAGTCCTTGGGTACTGACTGAATGATTAGAGTACTGCAAGGAGGGTGCCTGGGTGAATTTATAAGTGTTTGGGTTTAGGCACAGTGAATGGATTAGAACATGTTGCTGAATGGGTCACTGGAGGAGTGCAAGGGGAGTGACTGGGTGTTTGCCGGAGTGTATAGATACTGACTGGGGCATTGAAGGTGTGAAAGACAAGTGTGTAGGTGATTAGAGGACTGCATGCATAGTGGATAGGCATTTGAAGCAGTTCATATGCTAAGGCCTGGCTCACTGCATGAGTACTTGGGTACTGACTGAATGGTTAGAGTACTGCAAGGAGAGTGCCTGGGTGAATTTATAAGTGTTTGGGTTTTGGCGCAGTAATTGGATTAGTACATGGTGATGAATGGGTCACTAGAGGAATGCAAGGGGAGTGACAGCGTGTTTGATGGAAGTTTATGGATACTGACTAGGGAATTGTAGGTGTGAAAGACAAGTGTGTAGGTGGTTAGATGACTGCATGCATAGTGGAAAGGCATTTACAGCAGTCCATGTGCTAAGGCCTTGTTCAGTGCATGAGTACTTGGGCACTGACTGAATGATTAGAGTACTGCAAGGAGAGTGCCTGGGTGAATTTATAAGTGTTTGGGTTTTGGCGCAGTGAATGGACTAGACCATGGTGCTGAATGGGTCACTAGAGGAGTGCAAGGGAAGTGAAAGGGTGTTTGCTGGAAATGTATGTATACTGACTGGGGAATTGAACGTGTGAAAGACAAGTGTGTAGGTGGTTAGAGGACTGCATGCATAGTGGATAGGCGTTTGAAGCAGTCCATGTGCTAAGGCCTGGCTTAGTGCATGAGTACTTGAGTACTGACTGAATGATTAGAATTCTGCAAGGAGAGTGCCTGGGTGAATTTATAAGTGCTTGGGTTTTGCCGCAGTGAATGGATTAGTACATGGTGCTGAATGGGTTACTGGAGGAGTGCAAGGGGAGTGACAGGGTGTTTGCTTGAAGTGTATGGATACTGACTGGGGAATTGAAGGTGTGAAAGACAAGCGTGTAGGTTGTTAGAGGACTGCATGTATAGTGGATAGGGGTTTGAAGCAGACCATGTGCTAAAGCCTGGGTCACTAGATGAGTATTTGGGTACTGACTGAATGATGAGAGTATTGCGAGGAGAGTGCCTGGGTGAATGTATAGGTTTGTTGGGTTTTCGTGCAGTGAATGGATTAGTACATGGTGCTGAATGGGTCACTGGAGGAGTGCAAGGGGAGTGACAAGGTGTTTGCTTGAAGTGTATGGATACTGACTGGGGAATTGAAGGTGTGAAAGACAAGTGTGTAGGTGGTTAGAAGACTGCATGCATAGTGGATAGGGGTTTGAAGCAGTCCATGTGCTAAAGCCTGGCTCGCTGGATGAGTATTTGGGAACTGACTGAATGATTAGAGTACTGCAAGGAGAGTGCCTGGGTGAATTTACGTGTTTGGGTTTGGGCTGCATGCACAGTGGATAGGCATTTAAAGCAGTCCATGTGCTAAGGCCTGGCTCAGTGCATGAGTACTTGGGTACTGACTGAATGATTAGAGAACTGCAAGGAGAGTGCCTGGGTGAATTTATAAGTGTTTGGGTTTTGGCGCAGTGAATGGATTAGTACATGGTGCTGAATGGGTCACTAGAGGAGTGACAGGGTGTTTGTTGGAAGTGTATGGATACTGACTGGGGAATTGAAGGTGTGAAAGACAAGTGTGTAGGTGGTTAGAGGACTGCCTGCATAGTGGGTAGGCGTTTGAAGCAGTCCATGTGCTAGGGCCTAGCTCACTGCATGAGTACTTGGATACTGACTGAATGATTAGAGTACTGCAAGGAGAGTGCTTGGGTGAATTTATAAGTGGTTGGGTTTTGGCGCAGTGAATGGATTACTACACGGTGCTGAATTGGTAACTGGAGGAGTGCAAGGGGAGTGACAGGGTGTTTGCTGGAGTGTATAGATACTGACTGGGGAATTGACGGTCTGAAAGACAAGTGTGTAGGTATTTAGAGGACTGCATGCATAGTAGATAGGGGTTTGAAGCAGTCCATGTGCTAAGGCCTGGCTCAGTGCATGAGTACTAGGGTACTAAATCAATGATTAGAGTATTGCAAGGAGAGTTACTGGTTGAATTTATAAGTGGTTGGGTTTTGGCGCAGTGAATGGATTAGTACATGGTGCTGAATGGGTCACTAGAGGAGTGCAAGGGGAGTGACAGGGTGTTTGCTGGAAGTGTATGGATACTGACTGGGGAATTGAAGGTGTAAAAGACAAGTGTGTAGGTGGTTAAAGGACTGCATGCATAGTTCATAGACGTTTGAAGCAGTCCATGTGCTAATGCCTGGCTCACTGCATGAGTACTTGGGTACTGACTGAATGATTAGAGTACTGCAAGGAGAGTGCCTGGGTGAATTTATAAGTGTTTGGGTTTTGACGCAGTGAATGGATTAGTACATGGTACTGAATGGGTCACTGGAGGAGTGCAAGGGGAGTGACAGGGTGTTTGCTGGAGTGTATAGATACTGACTAGGGAATTGAAGGTATGAAAGACAAGTGTGTAGGTGGTTAGAGAACTGCATGCATGGTGGATAGGCGTTTGAAGCAGTCCATGTGCTAAGGCCTGGCTCAGTGCATGAGTACTTGGGTACTGACTGAATGGTTACAATACTGCAAGGGGAGTGCCTGGGTGAATTTATAAGTGTTTGGGTTTTGGCGCAGTGAATGGATTAATACAAGGTGCTGAATGTGTCACAAGAGGAGTGCAAGTGGAGTGACAGCGTGTTTAATGGAGTATATAGATATTGACTGGGGAATTGAAGGTGTGAAAGACAAGTGTGTAGGTGGTTAGAGGACTGCATGCAAAGTGGATAGGCGTTTGAAGCAGTCCATGTGCTAAGGCCTGGCTCAGTGCATGAGTTCTTGGGTATTGACTGAATGATTAGAGTACTGCAAGGAGAGTGCCTGGGTGAATTTACAAGTGTTTTGGTTTTGGCGCAGTGAGCGGATTAGTACATGGTGCTGAATGGGTCACTGAAGGAGTGCAAGGGGAGTGGCAGGGTGTTTGCTAGAGTATATAGATATTGACTGGGGAATTGAAGGTGTGAAAGACAAGTGTGTAGGTGGTTAGAGGATTGCATGCATAGTGGATAGGGGTTTGAAGCAGGCCATGTGCTAAGGCCTGGTTCACTGGATAAGTATTTGGGTACAAACTAAATGATTAGAGTATTGCAAGGAGAGTGCCTGGGTGAATTTATAAATGGTTGGGTTTTCGAGCAGTGAATGGATTAGTATATGGTGCCGAATGGGTCACTGGAGGAGTGCAAGGGTAGTGACAGGGTGTTTGCTGGAGTGTATAGATCCTGACTGGGGAATTGAAGGTGTGAAAGACAAGTATGTAGGTGGTTAGAGGACTGCATGCATAGTGGATAGGAGTTTGAAGCAGTCCATTTGCTAAGGCCTTGGTCAGTGCATGAGTACTTGGGTACTGACTGAATGATTAGAGTACTGCAAGGAGAGTGCCTGGGTGAATTTATAAGTGTTTGGGTTTTGGCGCAGTGAATGGATTAGTACATGGTGCTGAATGGGTCACTAGAGGAGTGCAAGGGGAGTGACTGGGTGTGTGGTGGAAGTGTATGGATACTGACTGGGGAATTGAAGGTGTGAAAGACAAGTGTGTAGGTGGTTATAGGACTGCATGCATAGTGAATAGGCATTTGAAGCAGTGCATGTGCTAATGCCTGGCTCGCTGGATGAGTCCTTGGGTACTGACTGAATGATTGTAGTACTGCAAGGAGAGTGCCTGGGTGAATTTATAAGTGGTTGGGTTTTGCTGCAGTGAATGGATTAGTACATGGTGCTGAATGGGTCACTAGAGGAGTGCAAGGGAAGTGACAGGGTGTTTGGTTGAAGTGTATGCATACTGACTGGGGAATTGAAGGTGTGAAAGACAAGTGTGTAGGTGGTTAGAGGACTGCATGCATAGTGGGTAAGTGTTTGAAGCAGTCCATGTGCTAAGGTCTGGCTCAATGCATGAGTACTTGGGTATTGACTGAATGATTAGACTACTGCAAGGAGAGTGTCTGGGTGAATTTATAAGTGTTTGGGTTTTAGTGCAGTGAATGGATTTGTAGATGGTGCTGAATGGGTCACTAGAGGAGTGCAAGGGGAGTGACAGGGTGATGCTGGAAGGGTATGGATACTGACTGGGGAATTGAAGGTGTGAAAGACAAGTGTGTAGGTGGTTAGAGGACTGCATGCATAGTGGATAGGCGTTTGAAGCAGTCCATGTGCTAAGGCCTGGCTCAGTGCATGAGTACCTGGGTACTGACTGAATTAGAGTACTGGAAGGAGAGTGCCTGGGTGAATTTATAAGTGTTTGGGTTTTGGCGCAGTGAATGGATTAGTACATGGTGCTCAATGGGTCACTGGAGGAGTGCAAGGGGAGTGACAGGTTGTTTCCTGCAGTGTATAGATACTGACTGGGGAATTGAAGGTGTAAAAGACAAGTGTGTAGGTGGTTAGAGGACTGTATGTATAGTGGATAGGCATTTGAAGCAGTCCATGTGCTAAGGCCTGGCTCAGTGCATGAGTACTTGGGTAAAGACTGAATGATTAGAGTACTGCAAGGAGAGTGCTTGGGTGAATTAATAAGTGGTTGGGTTTTGGCGCAGTGAATGGATTAGTACATGGTGCTGAACGGCTTACTAGAGGAGTGAAAGAGGAGTGACAGGGTGTTTCCTGGAAGTGTATCGATAATGACTGGGGAATTGAAGGTGTAAAAGACAAGTGTTTAGGTCGTTAGAAGACTGCATGCATAGTGAATAGGGGTTGGAAGCAGTCCATATGCTAAAGCCTGGCTCGCTGGTTGAGTACTTGGGAACTGACTGAATGATTAGAGTACTGCAAGGAGAATGCCTGGGTGAATTTATAAGTGTTTGGGTTTTGACGCAGTGAATGGATTAGTACATGGTGCTGAACGGCTCACTAGAGGAGTGCAAGAGGAGTGACAGGGTGTTTCCTGGAAGTGTAGGGATAATGACTGGGGAATTGAAGGTGTGAAAGACAAGTGTGTAGGTGGTTAGAGGACTGCATGGATAGTGGAAAGGTGTTTGAAGCAGTCCATGTGCTAAGGCCTGGCTCATTGCATGAGTACTTGGGTACTGACTGAATGATTAGAGTACTGCAAGGAGAGTGCTTGGGTGAATTAATAAGTGGTTGGGTTTTGGCGCAGTGAATGGATTAGTACATGGTGCTGAATGGGTCACTGGAGGAGTGCAAGGGGAGTGACAGGGTGTTTGCTGGAGAGTATAGATACTGACTGGGGAATTAAAGGTGTGAAAGACAAGTGTTTAGGTGGTTAGAAGACTGCATGCATAGTGGATAGGGGTTTGAAGCAGTCCATGTGCTAAAGCCTGGCTCGCTGGATGAGTACTTGGGAACTGACTGAAGGATTAGAGAACTGCAAGGAGAGTGCCTGGGTGAAATTATAAGTGTTTTGGTTTTGGCGCAGTGAATGGATTAGTATATGGCGCTGAATGGCTCACTAGATGAGTGCAAGTGGAGTGACAGGGTGTCTGCTGGAAGTGTATGGATACTGACTGGGGAATTGAAGGTGTGAAAGACAAGTGTGTAGATGGTTAGAGGACTGCATGCATAGTGGATAGGTGTTTGAAGCAGTCCATGTGCTAAGGCCTGGCTCGCTGGATGAGTACTTGGGTACTGACTGAATGACTAGAGTACTGCAAGGAGAGTGCCTGGGTGAATTTATAAGTGTTTGGGTTTTGGCGCAGTGAATGGATTAGTACATGGTGCTGAATGGGTCACTCGAGGAGTGCAAGGGGAGTGACAGGTTGTTTTCTGGAAGTGTATGTATACTGACTGGGGAACTGATGGTGTGAAAGACAAGTGTGTAGGTGGTTAGAGGACTGCATGCATAGTGGATTGGCGTTTGAAGCAGTCCATATGCTAAGGCCTGGCTCAGTGCATGATTACTTGGGTACTGACCGAATGATTAGAGCACTGCAAGGAGAGTGCCTGGGTGAATTAATAAGTGGTTGGGTTTTGGCGCAGTGAATGGATTAGTTTATGGTGCTGAATGGCTCACTAGAGGAGTGTTAGGGGAGTGACAGGGTGTTTCCTTGAAGTGTATGGATACTGACTGGGGAATTGAAGGTGTGAAAGACAGGTGTATAGATGGTTAGAGGACTGCATGCATAGTGGATAGGCATTTGAAGCAGTCCATATGCTAAGGCCTGGCTCAGTGCATGAATACTTGGGTACTGACTAAATGATTAGGGTACTGCAAGGAGAGTGCCTGGGTGAATTTATACGTGTTTGGGTTTTGGGCTGCATGCATAGTTGATAGGCATTTAAAGCAGTCCATGTGCTAAGGCCTGGCTCAGTGCATGAGTACTTGGGTATTGACTGAATGATTAGAGTACTGCAAGGAGAGTGCCTGGGTGAATTTATAAGTGTTTGGGTTTTGGCGCAGTGAATGGATTAGTACATGGTGCTGAATGGGTCACTAGAGGAGTGCAAGAGAAGTGACAGGGTGTTTGTGTGAAGTGTATGGATACTGACTGGGGAATTGAAGGTGTGAAAGACAAGTGTGTAGGTGGTTAGAGGACTGCCTGCGTAGTGGGTAGGCGTTTGAAGCAGTCCATGTGCTAAGGCCTGGCTCACTGCATGAGTACTTGGGTACTGACTGAATGATTAGAGTACTGAAAGGAGAGTGCTTGGGTGAATTTATAAGTGGTTGGGTTTTGGCGCAGTGAATGTATTACTACATGGTGCTGAATGGGTAACTGGAGGAGTGCAAGGGGAGTGACAGGGTGTTTGCTGGAGGGTATAGATACTGACTAGGGAATTGACGGTGTGAAAGACAAGTGTGTGGGTATTTAGAGGACTGCATGCTTAGTGGATAGGGGTTTAAAGCAGTCCATGTGCTAAGGCCTGGGACACTCTATGAGTATTTGGGTACAGACTGAATGTTCAGAGTATTGCAAGGAGAGTGCCTGGTTGAATTTATAATTGGTTGGGTTTTCGTGCAGTGAATGGATTAGTACATGGTGCTGAATGGGTCACTAGAGGAGTGCAAGGGGAGTGACAGGGTGTTTCCTGGAAGTGTATGGATAATGACTGGGGAATTGAAGGTGTGAAAGACAAGTGTGTAGGTGGTTATAGGACTGCATGCATAGTGAATAGGCATTTGAAGCAGTCCATGTGCTAAGGCCTGGCTCAGTGCATGAGTACTTGGGTACTGAATCAATGATTAGAGTACTGCATTGAGAGTTACTGGTTGAATTTATAAGTGGTTGGGTTTTGACGCAGTGAATGGATTAGTACATGGTGCTGAATGGGTCACCAGAGGAGTGCAAGGGGAGTGACAGGGTGTTTCCTGGAAGTGTATGGATACTGACTGGGGAATTGAAGGTGTGAAAGACGAGTGTGTAGGTGGTTAGAGGACTGCATGCATAGTGGATAGGCGTTTGAAGCAGTCCATGTGCTAAGGCCTGGCTCAGTGCATGAGTACTTGGGTACTGAATCAATGATTAGAGTACTGCAAGGAGAGTTACTGGTTGAATTTATAAGTGGTTGGGTTTTGGCGCAGGGAATGGATTAGCACATGGTGATGAATGGGTCACCAGAGGAGTGCAAGTGGAGTGACAGGGTGTTTGCTGGAAGTGTATGGATACTGACTGGGGAATTGAAGGTGTGAAAGACAAGTGTGTAGGTGGTTAGAGGACTGCATGCATAGTGGATTGGCGTTTGAAGCAGTCCATATGCTAAGGCCTGGCTCAGTGCATGATTACTTGGGTACTGACTGAATGATTAGAGCACTGCAAGGAGAGTGCCTGGGTGAATTAATAAGTGGTTGGGTTTTGGCGCAGTGAATGGATTAGTTTATGGTGCTGAATGGCTCACTAGAGGAGTGCAAGGGGAGTGACAGGATGTTTGCTGGAAGTGTATGGATACTGACTGGGGAATTGAAGGTGTGAAAGACAGGTTTATAGATGGTTAGAGGACTGCATGCATAGTGGATAGGCATTTGAAGCAGTCCATATGCTAAGGCCTGGCTCAGTGCATGAATACTTGGGTACTGACTAAATGATTAGGGTACTGCAAGGAGAGTGCCTGGGTGAATTTATACGTGTTTGGGTTTTGGGCTGCATGCATAGTTGATAGGCATTTAAAGCAGTCCATGTGCTAAGGCCTGGCTCAGTGCATGAGTACTTGGGTATTGACTGAATGATTAGAGTACTGCAAGGAGAGTGCCTGGGTGAATTTATAAGTGTTTGGGTTTTGGCGCAGTGAATGGATTAGTACATGGTGCTGAATGGGTCACTAGAGGAGTGCAAGAGAAGTGACAGGGTGTTTGTTGGAAGTGTATGGATACTGACTGGGGAATTGAAGGTGTGAAAGACAAGTGTGTAGGTGGTTAGAGGACTGCCTGCGTAGTGGGTAGGCGTTTGAAGCAGTCCATGTGCTAAGGCCTGGCTCACTGCATGAGTACTTGGGTACTGACTGAATGATTAGAGTACTGCAAGGAGAGTGCTTGGGTGAATTTATAAGTGGTTGGGTTTTGGCGCAGTGAATGTATTACTACATGGTGCTGAATGGGTAACTGGAGGAGTGCAAGGGGAGTGACAGGGTGTTTGCTGGTGTGTATAGATACTGACTAGGGAATTGACGGTGTGAAAGACAAGTGTGTAGGTATTTAGAGGACTGCATGCTTAGTGGATAGGGGTTTAAAGCAGTCCATGTGCTAAGGCCTGGGACACTCTATGAGTATTTGGGTACAGACTGAATGTTCAGAGTATTGCAAGGAGAGTGCCTGGGTAAATTTATAAGTGGTTGGGTTTTCGTGCAGTGAATGGATTAGTACATGGTGCTGAATGGGTCACTACAGGAGTGCAAGGGGAGTGACAGGGTGTTTCTTGGAAGTGTATGGATACTGACTGGGGAATTGAAGGTGTGAAAGACGAGTGTGTAGGTGGTTAGAGGACTGCATGCATAGTGGATAGGCGTTTGAAGCAGTCCATGTGCTAAGGCCTGGCTCGGTGCATGAGTACTTGGGTACTGAATCAATGATTAGAGTACTGCAAGGAGAGTTACTGGTTGAATTTATAAGTGGTTGGTTTTTGGCGCAGGGAATGGATTAGTACATGGTGCTGAATGGGTCACCAGAGGAGTGCAAGTGGAGTGACAGGGTGTTTGCTGGAAGTGTATGGATACTGACTGGGGAATTGAAGGTGTGAAAGACAAGTGTGTAGGTGGTTATAGGACTGCATGCATAGTGAATAGGCATTTGAAGCAGTGCATGTGCTAATGCCTGGCTCGCTGGATGAGTCCTTGGGTACTGACTGAATGATTAGAGTACTGCAAGGAGAGTGCCTGGGTGAATTTATAAGTTGTTGGGTTTTGGTGCAGTGAATGGATTAGTACATGGTGCTGAATGGGTCAATAGAGGAGTGCAAGGGGAGTGACAGGGTGTTTGCTTGAAGTGTATGCATACTGACTGGGGAATTGAAGGTGTGAAAGACAAGTGTGTAGGTGGTTAGAGGACTGCATGTATAGTGGGTAGGTGTTTGAAGCAGTCCATGTGCTAAGGTCTGGCTCAATGCATGAGTACTTGGGTACTGACTGAATGATTAGACTACTGCAAGGAGAGTGTCTGGGTGAATTTATAAGTGTTTGGGTTTTGGCGAAGTGAATGGATTTGTAGATGGTGCTGAATGGGTCACTAGAGGAGTGCAAGGGGAGTGACAGGGTGATGCTGGAAGGGTATGGATACTGACTGGGGAATTGAAGGTGTGAAAGACAAGTGTGTAGGTGGTTAGAGGACTGCATGCATAGTGGATAGGCGTTTGAAGCAGTCCATGTGCTAAGGCCTGGCTCATTGCATGAGTACCTGGGTACTGACTGAATGATTAGAGTACTGGAAGGAGAGTGCCTGGGTGAATTTATAAGTGTTTGGGTTTTGGCGCAGTGAATGGATTAGTACATGGAGCTCAATGGGTCACTGGAGGAGTTCAAGGGGAGTGACAGGTTGTTTCCTGCAGTGTATAGATACTGACTGGGGAATTGAATGTGTAAAAGACAAGTGTGTAGGTGGTTAGAGGACTGTATGTATAGTGGATAGGCGTTTGAAGCAGTCCATGTGCTAAGGCCTGGCTCAGTGCATGAGTACTTGGGTAAAGACTGAATGATTAGAGTACTGCAAGGGGAGTGCCTGGGTGAATTTATAAGTGTTTGGGTTTTGGCGCAGTGAATGGATTAGTACATGGTGCTGAACGGCTCACTAGAGGAGTGCAAGAGGAGTGACAGGGTGTTTCCTGGAAGTGTATCGATAATGACTGGGGAATTGAAGGTGTGAAAGACAAGTGTATAGATGGTTAGAGGACTGCATGCATAGTGGATAGGCATTTGAAGCAGTCCATATGCTAAGGCCTTGCTCAGTGCCTGAATACTTGGGTACTGACTAAATGATTAGAGTACTGCAAGGAGAGTGCCTGGGTGAATTTATACGTGTTTGGGTTTTGGGCTGCATGCATAGTTGATAGGCATTTAAAGCAGTCCATGTGCTAAGGCCTGGCTCAGTGCATGAGTACTTGGGTATTGACTGAATGATTAGAGTACTGCAAGGAGAGTGCCTGGGTGAATTTATAAGTGTTTGGGTTTTGGCGCAGTGAATGGATTAGTACATGGTGCTGAATGGGTCACTAGAGGAGTGCAAGAGAAGTGACAGGGTGTTTGTTGGAAGTGTATAGATACTGACTGAGGAATTGAAGGTGTGAAAGACAAGTGTGTAGGTGGTTAGAGGACTGCCTGCGTAGTGGGTAGGCGTTTGAAGCAGTCCGTGTGCTAAGGCTTGGCTCTCTGCATGAATACTTGGGTACTGACTGAATGATTAGAGTACTGCAAGGAGAGTGCTTGGGTGAATTTATAAGTGGTTGGGTTTTGGTGCAGTGAATGTATTACTACATGGTGCTGAATGGGTAACTGGAAGAGTGCAAGGGGAGTGACAGGGTGTTTGCTGGAGTGTATAGATACTGACTGGGGAATTGACGGTGTGAAAGACAAGTGTGTAGGTATTTAGAGGACTGCATGCATAGTGGATAGGGGTTTAAAGCAGTCCATGTGCTAAGGCCTGGGACACTCTATGAGTATTTGGGTACAGACTGAATGTTCAGAGTATTGCAAGGAGAGTGCCTGGGTGAATTTATAAGTGTTTGGGTTTTGGCGCAGTGAATGGACTAGACCATGGTGCTGAATGGGTCACTAGAGGAGTGCAAGGGAAGTGACAGGGTGTTTGCTGGAAATGTATGTATACTGACTGGGGAATTGAACGTGTGAAAGACAAGTGTGTAGGTGGTTAGAGGACTGCATGCATAGTGGATAGGCGTTTGAAGCAGTCCATGTGCTAAAGCCTGGCTCGCTGGATGAGTATTTGGGTACTGACTGAATGATTAGAATACTGCAAGGAGAGTGCCTGGGTGAATTTATAAGTGCTTGGGTTTTGCCGCAGTGAATGGATTAGTACATGGTGCTGAATGGGTCACTAGAGGAGTGCAAGGGGAGTGACAAGGTGTTTGCTTGAAGTGTATGGATACTGACTGAGGAATTGAAGGTGTGAAAGACAAGTGTGTAGGTGGTTAGAAGACTGCATGCATAGTGGATAGGGGTTTGAAGCAGTCCATGTGCTAAAGCCTGGCTCGCTGGATGAGTATTTGGGTACTGACTGAATGATTAGAGTACTGCAAGGAGAGTGCATGGGTGAATTTACATGTTTGGGTTTCGGCTGCATGCACAGTGGATAGGCATTTAAAGCAGTCCATGTGCTAAGGCCTGGCTCAGTGCATGAGTACTTGGGTACTGACTGAATGATTAGAGAACTGCAAGGAGAGTGCCTGGGTGAATTTATAAGTGTTTGGGTTTTGGCGCAGTGAATGGATTAGTACATGGTGCTGAATGGGTCACTAGAGGAGTGACAGGGTGTTTGTTGGAAGTGTATGGATACTGACTGGGGAATTGAAGGTGTGAAAGACAAGTGTGTAGGTGGTTAGAGGACTGCCTGCATAGTGGGTAGGTGTTTGAAGCAGTCCATGTGCTAGGGCCTAGCTCACTGCATGAGTACTTGGATACTGACTGAATGATTAGAGTACTGCAAGGAGAGTGCTTGGGTGAATTTATAAGTGGTTGGGTTTTGGCGCAGTGAATGGATTACTACACGGTGCTGAATTGGTAACTGGAGGAGTGCAAGGGGAGTGACAGGGTGTTTGCTGGAGTGTATATATACTGACTGGGGAATTGACGGTCTGAAAGACAAGTGTGTAGGTATTTAGAGGACTGCATGCATAGTAGATAGGGGTTTGAAGCAGTCCATGTGCTAAGGCCTGGCTCAGTGCATGAGTACTAGGGTACTAAATCAATGATTAGAGTATTGCAAGGAGAGTTACTGGTTGAATTTATAAGTGGTTGGGTTTTGGCGCAGTGAATGGATTAGTACATGGTGCTGAATGGGTCACTAGAGGAGTGTAAGGGGAGTGACAGGGTGTTTGCTGGAAGTGTATGGATACTGACTGGGGAATTGAAGGTGTGAAAGACAAGTGTGTAGATGGTTAGAGGACTGCATGCATAGTGAATAAGCGTTTGAAGCAGTCCATGTGCTAAGGCCTGGCTCACTGCATGAGTACTTGGGTACTGACTGAATGGTTAGAGTACTGCAAGGAGAGTGCCTGTGTGAATGTATAAGTGTTTGGGTTTTGGCAAAGTAATTGGATTAGTACATGGTGATGAATGGGTCACTAGAAGAGTGCAAGGGGAGTGACAGTGTGTTTGATGGAAGTTTATGGATACTGACTAGGGAATTTTAGGTGTGAAAGACAAGTGTGTAGGTGGTTAGAGGACTGCATGCATAGTGGAAAGGCATTTACAGCAGTCCATGTGCTAAGGCCTGGCTCAGTGCATGAGTACTTGGGCACTAACTGAATGATTAGATTACTGCAAAGAGAGTGCCTGGGTGAATTTATAAGTGTTTGGGTTTTGGCGCAGTGAATGGACTAGACAATGGTGCTGAATGGGTCACTAGAGGAGTGCAAGAGGAGTGACAGGGTGTTTGCTGGAAGTGTATCGATACTGACTGGGGAATTGAAAGCGTGAAAGACACGTGTGTAGGAGGTTAGAGGACTGCATGCATAGTGTATAGGTGTTTGAAGCAGTCCATGTGCTAAGGCCTGGCTCAGTGCATGAGTACTTGGGTACTGACTGAATGATTAGAGTACTGCAAGGAGAGTGTCTGGGTGAATTTATAAGTGTTTGGGTTTTGGCGCAGTGAATGAATTTGTAGATATTGCTGAATGGGTCGCTAGAGGAGTGGAAGGGGTGTGACAGGGTGTTGCTGGATGGGTATGGATACTGACTGGGGAATTGAAGGTGTGAAAGACAAGTGTGTAGATGGTTGGAGGACTGCATGCATAGTGGATAGGCATTTGAAGCAGTCCATGTGCTAAGGCCTGGCTCAGTGCATGAGAACTTGGGTACTGACTGAATGATTAGAGTACTGCAAGGAGAGTGCCTGTGTGAATTTATAAGTGTTTGGGTTTTGGCGCAGTGAATGGATTAGTACATGGTGCTGAATGGGTCATTGGAGGAGTGCAAGGGGAGTGACAAGGTGTTTGCTGGAGTGTATAGATACTGACTGGGGAATTGAATGTGTGAAAGACAAGTGTGAAGGTGGTTAGAGGACTGCATGCATGGTGCATAGGCGTTTGAAGCAGTCCATGTGCTAAGGCCTGGCTTACTGCATGAGCACTTGCGTACTGACTGAATGGTTACAATACTGCAAGGAGAGTGCCTGGGTGAATTTATAATTGTTTGGGTTTTGGCACAGTAAATGGATTAGTACATGGTGCTTAATGGGTCACTAGAGGAGTGCAAGTGGAGTGACAGCGTGTTTGATAGAAGTTTATGGATAGTGACTGGGGGAATTGTAGGTGTGAAAGACAAGTGTGTAGATGGTTAGAGGACTGCATGCAAAGTGGATAGGCGCTTGAAGCAGTCCATGTGCTAAGGCCTGGCTCAGTGCATGAGTACTGATTAGAGTACTGCAAGGAGAGTGCTTGGGTGAATTTAAAAGTGGTTGGGTTTTGGCGCAGTGAATGGATTACTACATGGTGCTGAATGGGTCACTGGAAGAGTGCAAGGGGAGTGACAGGGTGTTTGCTGGAGTGTATTGATACTGACTTAGCAATTGACGGTGTGAAGGACAAGTGTGTAGGTGGTTGGAGGACTGCATGCATAGTGGATAGGCGTTTGAAGCAGTCCATGTGCTAAGGCCTGGCTCAGTGCATGAGTACTTGGGTACTGACTGAATGATTAGAGTACTGCAAGGAGAGTGCCTGGGTGAATTTATAAGTGTTTGGGTTTTGGCGCAGTGAATGGATTAGTACATGGTACTGAATGGGTCACTGGAGGAGTGCAAGGGGAGTGGAGGGTGTTTGCTAGAGTATATAGCTATTGACTGGGGAATTGAAGGTGTGAAAGACAAGTGTGTAGGTGGTTAGGGGATTGCATGCATAGTGGATAGGGGTTTGAAGCAGTCCATGTGCTAACGCCTGGCTCGCTGGATGAGTACTTGGGTACTGACTGAATGATTAGAGTACTGCAAGGAGAGTTCCTGGGTGAATTTATAAGTATTTGGGTTTTGGCGCAGTGAATGGATTAGTACATGGTGCTGAATGGGTCACTAGAGGAGTGCAAGGGGAGTGACAGGGTGTTTGCTGGAAGTGTATGGATACTGACTGGGGAATTGAAGGTGTGAAAGACAAGTTTGTAGGTAGTTAGAAGACTGCATGCATAGTGGATAGGGGTTTGAAGCAGTGCATGTGCTAAGGCCTGGCTCAGTGCATTAGTACTTGTGTTGCAGGGATTCTGCTCATGCACAGAACTATGCGCAGGAAACCAGGACCTCAGTGAATTGTGGTATACCAAAACTCACCTTAGAACCCAGAACCCAGAACCCCTATCCGACCAGCATCAGTGTCCCATTCGTTATACGTATTTATCTCGGAGGTCCCAATGTATAGACAACCCAGAACAAGCGACTTAGTGTTTTCTCAGGAATGGTGGGAATCAGAAATACCTGTTCGTTATTATTCTTATATCAGTCCACAACAAGAGTAAACAGAGACACGGTAACGTTTAAAGAGTTTATTTTATAAACCTCGTGTCCTAAAGTGCAGTACTTTGGCTAACATAAGCAGACAAATGATTAAAATCAAAACCATCAGCATTGTTACAATACCATAAAAAATGAAAGGAGAGATCATCTTACAAATGACGGTGGAATACAGCCACCTTCCTTTCGCTAGTAAACTAATATTATTAGACTAGTAGAAGGTCTCTAGGCTTGAATGGAGAACCCCATACCGTAAAGATCAGCTTAGTGGAATCACATCACAGGATCAGGTGTACTCTGCTCCTGGGAAAGCTCTTCTTCCGAATGTGTGTAAAGCATGCAGTCTGCAATATTAAAAGCACTCGACTTTCAGGTATTTGCAGCTGCGTGCGTGTTATGGCTAAATAGTGGGCCAATCAACGTGGACTCAAAAATATGCATTGTCTAGCGACCCAGACTGTTTCTTTACACAATGTTCAGACCAAGGTCGCTGCTCACGGCTAGGGATGTGAACAACAGACAGTTCTCATGTGAAGAAAAGGCGAGCAAGCATTTTCAAATAATAACATGTAACTGCAGTGTCGTGTGCAAAGGCAGCAAAAGTGGCAAGATGGCTTTCTAACATCTAACGCGGTTATGCTAACTTAGCAATGTATGTATATAAATTGCAGCCCTCACTACACCCCCCCTTGATCGGACCACTAACTAATAGGGGTACAATTAAGGAACGCAGAGTTCAAGTTCGATAGAACGGAACCAAGAGCACAAATTGGAAATCCATATAAAGGCAGTGAAGGTTCGAAGAGAGAAAAAAGAAAAAAGAAAAAAACATAAAAAGGGGAAAAAAAAATATGGATGGATGTCGAATAAAAATTAAAAGATTGTGCAAAGGAATGTTGGACGACATCCAAGTTAATCCATCAACGTATAAGCACAGTAAGTAGCAACAGCTTCCAAGAGGAAATCATTGGAACGTCCTGTAAAATTGTCTGCCATCCAGTTCAGTAAGGGAAATGAGCACACGTGTTCTTCGACAACTGGAGCCTCTAGTACCATCAGAGGACAACTGGCGTGTTCTTCAAGATAACTTCTTGCCATGAAGTCATCTGCAGCCGTACCGATGTCCCAATTCCCTAGGACTCCATGTGCCGCTCCACAGGCCATAATCCTGACACCAGAACAGTCCAACTCATGAGCCACTAAGGGACTCATTAGTCGATCATAATCCGGGGCGGGAGACACCGAGTTTGACAAGCACAAATCCAGAGCCCATTGGAATGGACATTCTAGGCAATGAAAGACCGGTTGTATGCATATAAAGTAGGAAAACCGGAAGGACAATCCATAGGCTAAGCTCAAGGTTGCCAGTGGTAGTATTCTATAGTATTCAAGCATCCGGTTACGAAGATGGAGCAGCCGGTACAGGCTCTCGTGTGACACAAACTGTGCAGCCATTGCGTAGTAAGCAGACCAAAAACAGCACCCCAGCCACGAGGGCGAGAATCAACGGGAGACCTCCAAAGACGCTGGAAAAAATAAATGAAAAAATGCCGGGATCACACCAAAAATAGTTTGGAAGGAGGTCACGAGGCCGGAGCCCACAATTTTGAAAAAATGTGCCAGGCCACTTGTTAACGAGGCATTAAAGATAGTCTGAATCACGGCACCAAAATGAAGTGGGAGATCAGTATTCAAAAGCGCTTGCACTTCGGTGCGCGTGTTTGCTACGTGAAGGACAAATGTTTCCCGGGAAGAAGTCAACGCTACTTCTTTTTGAGCCCTTATTCTGCTCATCTTGTTGAACTCTGCTTTCAAGGTTGGAATGGAAGGCCAGATGGATACATCCAGCCGCCCATGCGGGGGTGGGAAAAGGACGTTGTTACAGCAGACTACTCTCTGTGATACAGTCACTATGTAGGGAATTCCCACTAACATCCCACAGCAAGCTTCATTATTTAAGCGCAAATAACTACTGTTAGCCAGCAGCGTGAATTATGGTGTAATAGCTGGCACTGGAATCCCTTTCAGGATGCAAGCTAAATTAGGAGCGTGCACATTGCATGCACCATGCAATTGAATGCACCGACATACTACAGAGTGATCCGGAGTGGAAGTGCACTCTTCACCTTTTAGTAGACCTCTTTACCGTCTCTCACGCACCTGTATGTGAATGGGAGTGACCAAACTTCATGCAGGAAGGCAGTACCTAGTTGTTCATAGCGCATAATGTTTCATGCAAGAACTGAACTTAAACAGGGGAAATGGTAATGTAATTAACCCTTGGATAAGCCACACACCGGAGTTCAATTTGGCCACAGAGAAAGGCAAAGGTTCTAACTTCTCAATGTGCAGCAATGAGTATGTTGCTTCTTTCATGGACATGAACTGTTGTTTTGCAGTTAGATTAAAAGGAAGGAACAAAGATGAAGTATTCATGTAGTCCCAAGGGACTTTCCCCGCCTTTAACGTTTGTAATGTCCATGCAAATTGCATTATAGAATGCAATTGATTTTGACCATGATATAAAACAGACATATCATCCTGCACAATGTCAACAACAGATGAAACGATATTATTTAACGTGTAAATTCTGGAAGAAAGGGTGTTAATGCTATTATCTATAACAGCCAATACTTTTTCCATATTGGCTTGATCAATAGCCCGTAATCAGGAAGCAGCTTCAATTTGTGATAACTTCCAAACTTCGTTATAAACAGCATACACCCATCTTTTGGACCTACCACCTGCAGGACCCTTGACAAAATCATTCAAATCTATTTTGTCATGTAATTTGGATAAATGAAGTTTAACAGATGCCAAGGTGGAATGTTGCAGCCAAGATTGGCATAACTTCCCTACAGAGTAGGTAGTTACAGTATGAGATGATTCAAAATGGGGGTCTACACGAACCTGCGTATACCCCGGATTTAAATCCAGAAAACGATGTTGACAGGAATCTGAGCTCGTTTGCCATATTAACCATCCTTCCGGATTTAATTTGGAAATATTGAAGGATGTGTTAGAAACGTACGACTGCAACGCATCAAGGGACAGATCTGTATGATTACCCCAATTAGGATAAGCACCCAGATCCGGAGTAGAGGGAGAATTTAATTTTTTAGAAGTAGCCAATCCAAAGCAGGTGGTCTGAAAAATCGTTGAATTCAAAAACAACATGTGGTTCCGGATGAGGCAGGCACAATGCAAAGCTTCTGATCCTTGTACCTGCCACGGTTTAGAACCCCAAACCGATTTAAGATCAATAGTAGCTTTCCGCAGATCATAACCTCTGATTGCCAAATCATCCATAAAGGATTTGGAATATAACAATTTCGTGTGTGTCAGCCTAACTTTCGAGGCAGACTCAGCTGCCACTTTAAAATAAAAGGAGGCAGGATTTGAAACACTGAAATCAGAAAAAATATGTGAATTTGTTCACTAATAGGGTGGAGCTGACCAGCCTTGGTGCTGGACAATGTTCCCATTGTGTGTAATTTACAAAATTTCTAAACGTATTGGCTTTATGAAGGAAATGATTGCCATAATGTTGATAGCCAAACTGCTCATCATAATTAGCAGTATCTAAATACAAATCCTCAGCATCAAACGCAGCATAATATTTAAAATCAGAAAACAGTGCTTCTATGGCTTGAACATCCCAATCATCTGAGCGGATGCTTTGCTTAACTACATCACCCATAGAAACACGAAATACATTTGGCACATTGATAACTTCAGTGGGACCATGAATTTGAAATTTAACAGCATCCCACGCAATCCCATCCAACACAGGCCAGGCAGTAATATTCACAAAAGTCTGGTCCCTTTTCATGATGTGTGATGAGGAGTGGGGGGCCAAGGTTCCATCAATTAGTCTAATTGTAGATCTTTCTTTTAGGTAGTGTCCATTCACAAGACGAAAAAATACCACCACAAATCCAATGGACATGAACAAAAAAATACATATGAGCGGATCACTGACATAATATCGATTACCAAAATATCGACTACTTAAAATATCGTTGCAAAATTATCGACTACAATATTATCGACTCACCATACTTATTAAAGAAAATACAAAAATATCGAGTACACAATATCGTCTTAACAAAATATCATATATCATTATATCGAATTTAAAAATATCGTTAACAAAATTATCGTCTACTCTTAAATGACTATGTAAATGACAAAATTATCGAAACCAGAAATATAGACAACCAAAATATAGAATATTTCACAATATCGACTATGTTAAAAACTATAAAGAAAATATACTTTAAGCACAACACATACATTAACATTGTAATACATAATAAAACACGTAAATAACATTAAAATTTTCGTTCAAACACATACATTTAAAAATAAACATTCCATAAACAATATGAATACATTTCACTACATAAATAATTTTATAATTATTATACATGCATTAAACCACATTTAAAAATATCTTTAAAGCATTTAATACTACAAATAAACAATGACTTACTACTAATAAGTTGCAAATTAGCGTTTCCCTTACAAGGAAACAAACAGCCGGAAAAGAAAAAAACAATTAAGGTGGACCAATGACATGCTCACATTTCAAATTAAACCAATGAAATGAAGCAACTAATTAATTGCACACTATAAAAACACTACATTTCAACATCTCTTTCACACTACAAACTGAAAAGAAGAAATAAGACGAAACTCTACTCAACTGTTTCCTGAAAGAAGAATTACAATCCTAAAGAAAACTTAACAACTACAGAAAGTAAGTTAAACTCTATTTATAAAGCAACTAATCTAGAATGCTACAGCTGAAACTATTTCTATAAATGAATGTACTACACTTCATTTAATTACATTCATTTCGCCTCTCTAGATACCTTCTAAAAAGACAGAAATATTTTGGACATCCCCACAACTCTAATATTAATCAATGTAAGTATTGTTTTACTTTTTCCTACCCACCTACAACTATTAATTAAAAAAATAATTCTAAAAAATATTTATTCCTTATTTGTCTCCTCTACAGAAAACCACTGAACCATCCAAAACTACCTTCTACGCAATCACCTACTGCACCAAAGAAATAAGTAAGTATATAAACCTCAATCATTAAACAGCCTAAAATACGCAGCCAGAATGTTACTTTCCCCTTAAAACAGTAGCACATTCAAAAAAATGTATCCAACTATTAACACATTTCTTTCTATTATCAACAGAAAATCTATCTCCAAGATTAAACTGAAAGCTTGAAGTCAGCTAATTAACATCTTTCAACACATCAAATTATACTATGTAAGTATATTCACTAAAAAGTAAATATATTTAAAATATGTATAACATTGTTTATATTTACAACATATTTTTTCATCTCCCTTAGCATAATACAGAACAACATGACTGAAGGTGCTGAATTTATAACGTCTCAAAAAAATAAAATGTTGTTATGTTATATGGGTTATGTATGTACACAAGAAAAACAAAGTGGTCTAAAAATGTTTTGGAAATGTAGCAAATACTACTCAAACAAATGCTATGGTAGAGCTATTACAAAAGAAACCACTGTTCTTTCTGTAAAAGAACATAATCACCCCCCCCCCCCAATATTACAGAGATAGAAGTTAGAAATGCTCTTGAAAACATTAAAGAAGCAAGTACTAGCACTGATAAACCCACCACCCAAATACTCAAAGAACAATTAATACAAATACCACACCATGCATCAGCACAATTACCCCCAATTGATAGTTTAAAAAGAACTATAGCTAGACAAAAAAAACTAACTACCAAAACTTTACCTACCCCTAAAACATTTGAAACAGTAAGCATTCCCCCAGAATTAAGCAAAACTCACAGTAATGAACCATTTATTTTTTTTGACAACAAATCTCCTGAGAAAAGAATAATTATGTTTGCTACTGCAAACAATTTAGTGAAATTACAACAATGTGACACTTGGATGATGGATGGAACTTTTAAAGTTTGTCCAAAACCATTTTACCAGCTGTACACAGTGCATAGATTGTACCAACATTCTAACATTCCATTCATCTATGCCCTCTTACCAAATAAACAGCAAACAACATACATAGAAATATTAACCAAAATTAAAGAAGAAACCAATAATTATTTCCCACAAAAAATAATTATTGATTTCGAATTAGCCATGATCAATTCAATACTAAAAAATTATCCACACACAGCAATCCAAGGTTGCTATTATCATTTTAACCAGAGTCTATGGAGACATCTGCAAAAGTCCACCCTAAGTGTACAATATGCTACAGATAGTACTTTTGCCTACCAGGTTAAAAAACTAATAGCACTAGCATACGTACCTGTAACAGATGTAGCAGAACACTATAATATTCTAATTGAAAGTCCCTATTACAAAAAGAACGAAGACAAATTAAGCCAACTCCTAGACTACTTTGAGGACACCTGGGTGGGAAGATTACATCGATCAGGACATAGAAGACAACCAAAATTCCACATTCCTTGGTGGAATGTATACCTGAGTACCTTAAATAAACAATCCAAAACAAACAATAGTGTTGAAGGATGGCATAATGCCTTCCAAGCAACTACAAGCAGAGGGAAACCTACCCTACAAAAACTCCTGGAATCTCTACAAAAAGAACAAAGCTACCAAGAATTACGGATGCAACAATCTGTTACTCAAATAGGTCCTAAATTAACTAAACAAACCAAACAAATGTTTGATCTACTACAAAGTCAAGTAAACCTATACCCATCAACAAGTGGCCTAGACTACCTATCACTAATAGCCAAAAGCATTTTATAATTAACATACACACAGCTAATAAATGAAATAGGTCAATACAATAAACAATTGCAATGATATATTAATACTATATTTTCCAAAATAATATATAATTGTCAGATACATTTCATTTTCATATAGGAAATATATATGTACAATTAAATATTATTTCTGTAAATATAATATATATAACAATAAACTATAATAACATTTCCCACCCAAATTATAACAAAATATATCTTACCATTGATGTAGCCATACAAGATGAATTCCACCAAGTAAGACTCCTTCCATTTCTATGTCGATCCATAGTAATAATAAAAAATTTGCGCCACCAAAAATTAAAAAATCTACACATCCAATGTAAATCCATCCTCGACAAATCCCAAAACGTGAAACCCTCAAAAACCCGAAAAATAGGTCAAAATAGTAACAAACGCTCCTGGAAATCCCGGTGAAAAAAACAGTGTGATAACTTTATTAGTTTCATTAACTAAAACACACTGTAAAAAAAAAAAACAAATAACGTCTCTCTTTCCATCATAATATCCAAACCCTCAAAAACCCGAAAAGAAGTGAAAAATCAAAATAAACGCTCCATGAAATCCCGTAAAAAGTTAAAAAGTGTGTTAACAATATTACTTAAATCAAGTAACACACACTTTAAAAAAAAAAACGCGTCTTGGTCTTCGAAAAAACATCGATCAACATTTACCTGAAAAACAGAACAAAACATACCCACCCACACAATCACACCCAAATACATTTAATAAATACAATTACATCATTTCAAAACAACACATATTTAATCACAATATTTACTTCGAAAACTACGTCACAACCAGTAAACAACCAGACGTAACTAAATCATTACTAACACGTCAAAAACACCCAAAACATTTTAAATTATCTATCAATACACTATAAACATCCTAACTACCCTAAACATAAGTATTTAATAACACTTAATACTTAAAACACCCCTTACCTTGCTCAACGCGACGCAGCTTCCAACCGCGAGCTTCCTCAGTCCAAAATGACCCAAAATAACATGAAGCGGTTACAAAATAATCCCATTCAAATGAAAATCCCTACTTAAATCAGTGTAAATAAATTAAAACATTATAATCATATATAAATATAACATAAATGTATCAAAAAATTTTGAAAATTATTTTATAATAAACAATACCTTTAAAAATTATATTCATAATAATTATAAATACATTATTATTATGATTATAATACAGTAATTTTTTTTCACAACTGTACAAACTATAATAACATGTTTATATTATTTAAAATTTATTTACAAAATGTACATGTTGAAAAACAATTGTTTTCATATAATTATCAAATATAATAATTAATAATATTAACATTTCCTACAATAATATTATTAATCATCATTAAAAATACATAGCATAAAAATATACTTTTTGTCATGTACTAATTATGTACAACAACAAAATAAAAATGAAACAATATTCTTCAGAAATTAAATATGCACTGATTTTTTTTATGTATATAGGCAACAAAAACATTATTATATGAATACTGTAAGAATATGTTTATTTGCAAACAATGTTAAAAAGTAATAAATGTTATGTATGTTTTTTTGTAATTATCAATACTTCTGTTATAAAATGTGATAATATCAATACATTTTATTTTCCTTAAAACATTGCAAAAAGACACAAATGAATGCATATTTGCTGTATGTCTACTAATGTATACTCCATTCTGTAAATAAAAAAAAAAAATCTGTCTACTTTGTTCAACAAAAATAAAGCTTATATAAAAATATAAAATGTGTCATTGGATTTCATAATTTATAACTCTTACATATATAAAGTAGCTAATTTAATTGTTTAAAAATGTAAATAATCAAATTTTTTTCCAACCTTAATTCCAAAAACATACTTCAATAACACAATACATATACATTCAGCACACTAACCCTATACAAATTACTATTCCCATTTCACCTACATTAAAGTTAGGAAAACTGCTGGACACTAACCCTATATAATTTACTATTCCCACTCCAGTTAACATAAAGTCATGAAAGGTGCTGGACAGTAACCCTATATCATTTACTATTCCCACTCCAGTTAACATAAAGTCAAGAAAGGTGCTAGACAGTAACCCTATATAATTTACTATTCCCACTCCAGTTAACATAAAGTCAAGAAAGGTGCTGGACAGTAACCCTATATAATTTACTATTCCCACTCCAGTTAACATAAAGTCAAGGAAGGTGCTGGACAGTAACCCTATATAATTTACTATTCCCACTCCAGTTAACATAAAGTCAAGGAAGGTGCTGGACAGTAACCCTATATAATTTACTATTCCCACTCCAGTTAACATAAAGTCAAGGAAGGTGCTGGACAGTAACCCTATATAATTTACTATTCCCACTCCAGTTAACATAAAGTCAAGGAAGGTGCTGGACAGTAACCCTATATAATTTACTATTGCCACTCTACTTAACATAAATTCAGGGAAAATGCTGGACAGTAACCCTATATAATTTACTATTCCCACTCCAGTTAACATAAATTCTGAGAAGGTGGTGGACAGTAACCCTATATAATTTACTATTCCCACTCCAGTTAACATAAAGTCAGAGAAGATGCTGGACACTAACCCTATATAATTTACTATTCCCACTCCAGTTAACATAAACTCAGGAAAGGTGCTGGCCAGTAACCCTATCTAATTTACTATTCCCACTCCAGTTAACATAAAGTCAAGGAAGGTGCTGGACAGTAAAGCTATATAATTTACTATTCCCACTCCAGTTAACATAAAATCAAGGAAGGTGCTATATAGTAACCCTATATAATTTAATATTCCCACTCCAGTTAACATTAAGTCAGGAAAGGTGCTGGACAGTAACCCTATATAATTTACTATTCCCACTCCAGTTAACATAAACCCAAGAAAGGTGCTGGACAGTAACCCTATATAATTTACTATTCACACTCCAGTTAACATAAAGTCAGGAAAGGTGCTGGACACTAACCCTAAATAATTTACTATTCCCACTCCAGTTATCATAAACTCAGGGAAGATGCTGGACACTAACTGTATATAATTTACTATTCCCACTCCAGTTAAGATAAAGTCATGGAAGGTGGTGGACAGTAACCCTATATAATTTACTATTCCCACTCCAATTAACATAAATTCAGAGAATGTGCTGGACAGTAACCCTATATAATTTACTATTCCCACTCCAGTTAACATAAAGTCAAGGAAGGTGCTGGGCAGTAAACCTATATAATTTACTATTCCCACTCCAGTTAACATAAACTCAGGAAAGGTGCTGGCCAGTAACCCTATATAATTTACTATTCCCACTCCAGTTAACATAAAGTCAAGGAAGGTGCTATATAGTAACCCTATATAATTTAATATTCCCACTCCAGTTAACATTAAGTCAGGAAAGGTGCTGGACAGTAACCCTATATAATTTACTATTCCAACTCCAGTTAACATAAACTCAAGAAAGGTGCTGGACAGTAACCCTATATAATTTACTATTCCAACTCCAGTTAACATAAAGTCAGGAAAGGTGCTGGACACTAACCCTAAATAATTTACTATTCCCACTCCAGTTAACATAAATTCAGAGAAGGTGCTGGACAGTAACCCTATCTAATTTACTATTCCCACTCCAGTTAACATAAACTCAGGGAAGGTGCTGGACACTAACCCAATTTAAT
Organism: Triturus cristatus; assembly: GCF_964204655.1. Taxonomy (NCBI): domain Eukaryota; kingdom Metazoa; phylum Chordata; class Amphibia; order Caudata; family Salamandridae; genus Triturus; species Triturus cristatus. The sequence goes on along the minus strand of NC_140583.1, from coordinate 503,900,481 downwards.
TTAATATTCCCACTCCAGAAAGATCAAACTGAGACAAGGTGCTGGTTATAACATCACTTAAAATATTAATAATCTACATTTATTAACTATGAGATATCATTTAAAAACTATTAAATTTAACAATACTATAGTTACAATACCCACCCCTATCCCATATTAACCCTAATTCAAAATAAAATATGTACAATATGTTTTCCATATACATTGCAAATATACAATTATTTAATTATATTTTTTTAAAATTTTAGATTTCACAATATTTACTAATAAATTGATTTGTTTTATCATCTATGTTTACACTATTATTTTTACAAATTAATCCCCACCCTTCTCCCCTAATATACCCACATCCCACCCATAAATACAACATAAATATTGAAATTATAATTTCCAATGTAAATTATATAATTAGATTTTGACATAAAATGTTCACAAATTTAAATTATTCCCAATTAAAAATGTATTTATTAATCTATAATTTTGTAATAATTATTAAAATACTATCCACACCCTTACACCCTAATAACCCAAATTCCCAACCATGAAACAAAAAAATAATTTCGTAATTATTTTGAAATTTTGTTTTAAACATTGTCAAAATGACATTCAAATTTTAACATTTATAATTCTTTAGTATTAATATTTATAACTTATTATCCAATTTTACAGTAATCTTTTTAATACACTCCCCGCCCTTATACACTAATAACACTACATCCCACTCATAAAACAAATTTAAAATTTCATTATAATTTCTAATTATATAATTTCGAATTTTTATTGAAATTTTGAAATTTCGAAATCTTGAATATTAAATATTTTTACATTATTATCTGATTTTACAATAACATTTTTAAAACACTCCCCACCCTTCTCCCCTAATAACCCAACATCCCGCTCCTAAAAAATATATATAATTTCTTTTTTATTTTCTAAATTATAAATATTTAATTTAGAAATTTCATTACAATTTACTATTCATAATTATTTATTCTTTAATATTTTTAAATTATTATCTGATTTTACACTAATATTTTTAAAACACTCCCCACCCTTATCCCCTAATAACCCAACATCCCGCTCCTAAAACATATCATACAATAAATTACTTAACACTATTAATTATATTTTAAACATTAATTAAGTATTTATACATATAATTAAACAATTTACTTATTCAATATACACTAAATACACATTTTAAACAATATATATATTATATTTCGATATTTCTAACAAAACTATTCAATCGATATTATCTTCAAACGATATTACTACATCGATATTTCATACTTCGATATTTTACTAAACACAAACAAAACGATATTACTTACCTCGATATTCTACACTTCGATATTAATGTTATCTCGATATTTTCACTTCGATATTCTTGTTGTTCGATATTATTTTTTCGATATTATGTCTATTTACCATATGAGCACCAGCCAAATGTAAGTCCAAGGGGGAATTAAAAAATGTCTTTTAAACCAGACAGCAAAAATAGAAACTTTTGATGGGGCATTGGAAGTCATTGAGTTAGTGTCAAAGGAGAAGCGTGACTGGTTAATTGCGGTGGATTGTAAAACAGGCAATGGTACATCTGCAGGATAAGCATACTCAGTATCTTCAGGTAGACCACGATCCGGTGGTAGCAACAAAGGACCAGTAACTGTATGCATCTCGATGGCAACATCAGACAAGGTGGTAGAAGCTGGAGCCAAAACAGAGTTTCTCAGCATCGCAGGGCAAGAAACCGCTGGATTCATACTAAGAAGAATCGGCCACTCGCTGTAGCTTGACATTGTCAATAGAGATGTACCTGTTATCCTTGCGACCAGGAAGTGGAGGTAAAATGACTGTTCGTGTACCCTTCACGCCAAGCACTGGAACCGGTGCACAATAAGAGGGGCCAAACTCCTTCTTGTTCTCCACCTTCTCACGGACCAGATCACCAACTCGAGGTAGCCAGCCGACTACCGGAATCTGAAGCGCAGCATCAGATGTGGAGGGCACGTGTTCCTTCGCGAGACTGTCTCTGGCTTCTTGTAGATTCTGCAATACAGCACAGTGATCATCTACGTCAAAGGGTGCGGCTGACGCCACCATGTCTAGACCATCAAGGTCCGAGACAAACATTTGTATGCCAAAGAGCATCATGTATGGGGTCCGCCCACCCAGAGACCTTCTAGGGAGATTATTAAGTGCACGTTGGATGTTATACAGATGGGCTAGCCAGTTCCGGACTGTGCCTAAAACCCTAGCTGGCAAAGATTGCTTTTAAGTCATGGTTCATTCGCTCCACCACACTATTACCCTCAGGTCGGTAGGGAGACGAAAATTTGACTTGGACCCCCAATTTCTCATGGCTTCTTTGTATGCCTTCGAGGCAAACGCAGGGCCCTGATCAGAATGAAAGGTACCACACGCAAAACTTCCCACAAAGACACGCAAATCCCTGATGACAGTACGGGCATCAGCACTCCTTTGTGGCCATACCCACAGAAAACGTGTGCACGAATCCACTGCAACCAAGATGTACTTGTATGCAGTATCAGAGGTGAAAGGACCGCAGTGATCTAGATAAAAACACCCTAGCGGTTTATTAGATATGTACAACTGAGTTTGTGGTGGGCGCGCAGCAGTTGAAGGTTTAATCTTCTGGTAAATGTCACAATCAAGAACATAAGCGCAAGCTTGTTTATATAAACCGCACCACCAGTAATGTTGTTGTAACAGAGAAACAGTAGCTGCAACGCCGGCGTGGGCAGAGGCCAGACCTTTGTGAGCTGCTGTTATCAACGATGTTCTGCAGTCCGCGTTGGGAATCAATCTGTCACCAACGTCGTTAATTCTCACTAATGGGATGTTATCAGGATTTAAATGATAATGGTAACGAGAAGGTAAACCTCTCTGGTAATTACTTCCCTTTTCTGTAGCAGCAATAGCTGCCAAAATGTCATCATCAATCTTACTTTAGGATCTTGTAACTGCTGCTACTAGATATGTTGCCACTGCTGTTTTTGCTGCCTCATCAGCTAAGCTGTTGCCGACAGCGTGGACACCAACTCGTTGGTGACCGAGAGTGTGAATAACATTCACGAGAGGCAGATGTTCTTTAAGTTCTGCCACGCGAACCCCAAGCATTTTATGCTTAATTGTGCTACCTTTGGAATCACGATATTCATTTTGAGACCAAAAATATAGATTGTCGTTGTAAGATTGAACACAATAAAACGAGTCACTTACTATAAGAGTAGTGACCCGAGGATCAGCAAACTCTAGTGCAAGCACAAGAGCACGAAGCTCCGCCAATTGTGCGGTATAATCACCCAATGACTGCGTATGCACGACATCAGATTGGAATTCACCATTTACGAAAGTACCCACCACAATTGCGCAGGCCGCTGAATAGGCATGCTTCGATCCAGTCGCCGGTTGCGCAGAAACGTCATTGTAAATGACACAATGGTAATCTTCGAGCGGGCGCAAAGACAGAGGAGCTGGATGACCGAATTTAAACTGCAAGTACTCCTGAGTCTGTAATGAGGCATCAAATATATAGGTGACATCGGGCGATGTCAAGGAAGTGGCCCATTGTATCCACCGAGGATGCAAAGCTTTCGAATTTGGTACACTCGCTTTGGTCACTGCCTCAAGGGCAGGATATGGTGTGACAACCAACATGCGTTTTCCTTGGGACAGCGCTCGTTCTTTGAGAATCACCATCTGCACTGCCATAAGAACTTTGTCGACAGAGGAAAAGCGCAGTTCAGCCGAAGTGTACAGGTGTGATTTCTAGGCAATGGGGACGGTGTCGCCCTCATTCAACGTTAAGTACGTGAAACCCACTGCGCCTGGCACAATTCTTATTACCAGGTTAATGTGGTTATCACGTGTCAGTAAGTATTTTGATACAAGAAGATCAGCTTGCAGTAATTGCAAAATAGCTGAATGCTCAGGCAGCCTGCACGATTTGGAAAAAGTAGGTTGTACCAAGGCATAAAGCGGCTTGATACACTGGGCAAAATCAGGAATGTACGTACGACCGAAATTACGAAAGCCCAGCAAAGACTGTAATTTCTTCAGTGCTGTAGGAGCACGCAGGCATGCGCACTTCTCCAGAAAGTGCGGAGCCAATCCTCGACCTTCATTGTTGAGCTCGTATCCCAAGAACAACACTGTATACTCTGCAATGTGAGACTTCGCAAAATTGAATTTGTAACCGAAGTCTGCGAACATAACAATAATGCGATCAACGCGACACAGATGCGACCACAACTCGTCGTCTGTGAGATAGATATCATCGACATACGAGTACGCATCTGGATCTATGCCCTCTAAAAGAGAGACTACACGTGCGGCAAAGACGCCAGGGCTGTTTTTATAGTCCATGGCTAGTCTTTTAAACTGTTTTTGTTTGCCGCCTGAAGTAAGCGCTGTCCACTGACTGCTAATAGAGGACAGGTTATGGCTGTAAAAGCCATTGGAAATGTCAAGTGTGGTTTAAAACCTTTTTCTCACGAGACTATCGACGAGAGCCGAACTGTGAGTATTTTGTACCGCGCATGTCCGGCAATGAGAGTTTAAATGCCGGTAATCCAAAACTAGGCGGTACAACCCATCAGACTTCGTCACAGTGAATAAAGGATTATTCATTGGTGACACGCATTCCAATTGTTCAAGGATTGACGCGACGTGAGGTCTGGCTTCGCGACGCATGGGATATTGGGGTTGTGGCTGGGGCATAGATCGCAATGGAATCTCATGGCTGGAGGACAATTTATCCCAGCCCACCTGAGTACGATACAAAGCCGGTGCTGGCACCAGAGCCCACTCTTCAGCGAACCTTTTAGCATGGTCCTTTGGCACCGTGTGCGCAAAGGACGGGAGGATTACCTCCTCCCCTCTAGGAGCATCTAACATGAAAGCCGGGGGCCAGTCTGCCTCTGCTAGGAGAATGTCATAAGAAGAGGTCAGATTATCCCTAAAAATCCCTTGAATTGTACGTTGTATGTCACCTTCAATTAGGAGGACTATGTCATATAGTCTGTCAGGGGGAGCCACTCTAGTGTCAGCAGTTTCTACAGTAATGAACGTGTCAGTTGCTGTCGTCTCCATATATGGACGCAGTGCTTGCCGCACTACTGTAACCTCCGCTGTGCTGTCGAGCAGCGTTAGGGCCCATGTCAGGTTCCGAAGCTGCGTTCTCACTATCTGTGGCATACCTCGCTGTCAGTGCAGCAATTTTCTTCTTTTGAAACGGGGGACGTTGACGTGCAAACTCGTCTAGCTTGCCTTTACCGTCAGCCTGATGGGGTTGTTCACGACCTTGTTGTGCACCCTGACCTTTGCCACGGTCTCCGCCACCGGACTGTGAGGCCGATGTTTCTTGTGAAGAACGAGAAGAGCGTTGTTCAGTAACCTGAATCCTATCAGGCGACTTAATACTAGTACGATCGCGCAGATCATAAGTGCGTTCGCAAGTCTGCTGTACGGGAGACGCAGGACGAGACCCCTGTTTCTGTTGCTGCTTTCCCTGTTTCTTTGCTCTCCAATTCTGCTTTGGAAAAGCTGGACGATCGTCTCTACCAGACAAACTCACCTTAGTTTGTTGTATCAAGTCAGGAATGATTACAGTTGGTTTATCTCCCAAACAAATGCGGCCAATAGTTTTATAGGCTTCCACAATAAGTTTAGGTAATTCTTTGGGCTTATCGAGTTCAGCGACGCGGGCTAAGCCATTTGCCACTTGGAATTGTACCGCATCTCCCTTGAGATTACCAAGGACGAGGGGGGCAACAACGTTGAATACTCCGACAAGCCTCATTCCCAACTCTACAGCCGCCTCCGGTCCGTGCTGATCTTGAACACGTTTAATGACAGAGGGCAGCACGGCCATAGACGGAGTGCCGAAGCACTTCGAGTAGACTGCGGCAAAGATCTTTCCCCAGTTGTCACAATCTGACACATCAGGGATGATGTCTTTCGGCAAACTAATGGTGAGTATTCTGGGTTTCTCCACCTCTGTAGAGTGTGGAAACACTGCTTCCAGCTGGTCAAATTTCTCGGCAAGCCAATAAGGAAAATCATCCTTATTTTGGGGGCGCTTGCCCATCACCGAATTAACTATGACGGGACTAATAACAACCGCCGGGTGACCAGCTGGTAGTCCCGCAACAGCAGGACCTACCTGCACGTTGCGTGAAACGTATTGCACCAAAGCCCTATATACTGAAATAAGGGTTGTATGGAGCGCACACAGCTCATCCACCGCAATAGTCAAATAGCGGTGGTGAGGCGTAAATCTGGCTAGCACCGGCCATGTGGCCCCTGGAATTGACAAAGGGCCCATTCTAGCCGGTGCAACCGCATAGGGAAGGGCGCCATTAAACCAAATGCTATGCTGCCAGGCTGAAAGGGGGATCTCTAGCATCCGATATGGCGTATAATTGGCTGGGGCCCGCGTGTGAGTATACGAGTGAAACGTTTTATCATCCGCATTCACTGGTGGCAGTGTCACCCAAGAGTAGAACAACTCATAAGGATGGGTTCCATCAGCACTCACCACAAAAATAATGGCCATCCCATCGTCCGGCACCCCATACGTCGTCAAATGATGTCGCAGAGGTGTACGGCTATGTGCAGGAATTTCGACCGCCATAAGGACACACAGAAGATCAACAACGAGTTTAATCAGTAGCACAAGGGTTCAGAAATTGAAGAAACATTTTTAATGATCAAGCTTGAAAGAACCTATCAGGTGAGTAACAGGTAGGTAAAAATCCGTCACTCCCGTTATCCGGAAACAAGAGTGAGGGAGTCGTGGACTAATATAAGCACTACTAAGACGTTTCAAATCAATAGACCAAACGTTAGGTGCGCCATGTTGCAGGGATTCTGCTCATGCAGAGAACTATGCGCAGGAAACCAGCACCTCAGTGAATTGTGGTGTACCAAAAACTCACCTCAGAACCCAGAACCCCTATCCGACCAGCAACAGTGTCCCATTCGTTATACGTATTTATCTCGGAGGTCCCAATGTATAGACAACCCAGAACAAGCGACTTAGTGTATTCTAAGGAATGGTGGGAATCAGAAATACCTGTTCGTTATTATTCTCATATCAGTCCACAACAAGAGTAAACAGAGACACGGTAAAGTTTAAAGAGTTTATTTTATAAACCTCGTGTCCTAAGATGCAGTACTTTGGCTAACATAAGCAGACAAATTATTAAAATCAAAACCATCAGCATTGTTACATGACCATATAAAATGAAAGGAGAGATCATCTTACAAATGACGGTGGAATATAGCCACCTTCCTTTCGCTAGCAAACTAATATTATTAGACTAGTAGAAGGTCTCTAGGCTTGAATGGGGAACCCCATACTGTAAAGATCAGCTTAGTGGAATCACATCACAGGATCAGGTGTACTCTGCTCCTGGGAAAGCTCTTCTTCCGAATGTGTGTAAAGCATGCAGTCTGCAATATTAAAAGCACTCGACTTTCAGGTATTTGCAGCTGCGTGCGTGTTATGGCTAAATAGTGGCCCGATCAACCTGGATTCAAAAACATGCATTGTCTAGCGACCCAGACTGTTTCTTTACACAATGTTCAGACCAAGGTCGCTGTTCACGGCTAGGGATGTGAACAACAGACAGTTCTCATGTGAAGAAAAGGCGAGCAAGCATTTTCAAATAATAACATGTAACTGCAGTGTCATGTGCAAAGGCAGCAAAAGTGGCAAGATGGCTTTCTAACATCTAACGCGGTTATGCTAACTTAGCAATGTATGTATATAAATTGCAGTCCTCACTACACTTGGGTACTGACTGAATGATTAGAGTACTGCAAGGAGAGTGCCTGGGTGAATTTATAAGTGTTTGGGTTTGGCGCAGTGAATGGATTAGTACATGGTGCTGAATGGGTCACTAGAGGAGTGGAAGGGGAGTGACAGCGTGTTTGATGGAAGTTTATGGATACTGACTGGGGAATTGAAGGTGTGAAAGACAAGTGTGTAGGTGGTTAGAGGACTGCATGCATAGTGGATAGGCGTTTGAAGCAGTCCATGTGCTAAGGCCTGGCTCAGTGCATGAGTACTTGTCTTCTGACTGAATGATTAGAGTACAGCAAGGAGAGTGCCTGGGTGAATTTATAAGTGTTTGGGTTTTCGTGCAGTGAATGGATTAGTACATGGTGCTGAATGGGTCAGTAGAGGAGTGCAAGGGGAGTGACAGGGTGTTCGCTAGAAGTGTATGTATACTGACTGGGGAATTGAAGGTGTGAAAGACAAGTGTGTAGATGGTTAGAGGACTGCATGCATAGTAGATAGGCGTTTGAAGCAGTCCGTGTGCTAATGCCTGGCTCGCTGGATGAGTACTTAGGTACTGACAGAATGATTAGAGTACTGCAAGGAGAGTGACTGGGTGAATTTATAAGTGTTTGGGTTTTGACGCAGTGAATGGATTAGTACATGGTGCTGAATGGGTCACTGGAGGAGTGCAAGGGGAGTGACAGGGTGTTTGCTGGAGTGTATAGATACTGACTAGGGAATTGAAGGTATGAAAGACAAGTGTGTAGGTGGTTAGAGAACTGCATGCATGGTGGATAGGCGTTTGAAGCAGTCCATGTGCTAAGGCCTGGCTTACTGCATGAGTACGTGGGTACTGACTGAATGGTTACAATACTGCAAGGAGAGTGCCTGGGTGAATTTATAAGTGTTTGGGTTTTGGCGCAGTGAATGGATTAGTACAAGGTGCTGAATGGGTCACTAGAGGAGTGCAAGTGGAGTGACAGCATGTTTGATGGAGTATATAGATATTGACTGGGGAATTGAAGGTGTGAAAGACAAGTGTGTAGGTGGTTAGAGGACTGCATGCATAGTGGATAGGCATTTGAAGCAGTACATTTGATAAGGTCTGGCTCAGTGCATGAGTAATTGGGTGCTGACTGAATGATTAGAGCACTGCAAGGAGAGTGCCTGGGTGAATGTATTAGTGTTTGGGTTTTGGCGCAGTGAATGGATTAGTACATGGTGCTGAATGGGTCACTAGAGGAGTGCAAGAGGAGTGAGAAGGTGTTTCCTGGAAGTGTATGGATACTGACTGGGGAATTGAAGGTGTGAAAGACAAGTGTGTAAGTGGTTACAGAACTGCATGCATAGTGGAAATGCTTTTGAACAGTCCATGTGCTAAGGCCTGGCTCACTGCATGAGTACTTGGGTACTGACTGAATGATTAGAGTACTGCAAGGAGAGTGCCTGGGTGAATTTATAAGTGGTTGGGTTTTGGCGCAGTGAATGGATTAGTACATGGTGCTGAATGGGTCACTAGAGGAGTACAAAGGGGAGTGACAGGGTGTTTGATGGAAGTTTATGGATACTGACTGGGGAATTGTAGGTGTGAAAGACAAGTGTGTAGGTGGTTAGAGGACTGCATGCATAGTGGATAGGCATTTGAAGCAGTCCATATGCTAAGGCCTGGCTCACTGCATGAGTACTTGGGAACTGACTGAATGATTAGAGTACTGCAAGGAGAGTGCCTGGGTGAATTTATAAGTGGTTGGGTTTTGGCGCAGTGAATGGATTAGTATATGGTGCCGAATGGGTCACTGGAGGAGTGCAAGGGTAGTGACAGGGTGTTTGCTGGAGTGTATAGATACTGACTGGGGAATTGAAGGTGTGAAAGACAAGTATGTAGGTGGTTAGAGGACTGCATGCATAGTGGATAGGAGTTTGAAGCAGTCCATGTGCTAAGGCCTGGGTCAGTGCATGAGTACTTGGGTACTGACTGAATGATTAGACAAGGAGAGTGCCTGGGTGAATTTATAAGTGTTTGGGTTTTGGCGTAGTGAATGGATTAGTACATGGTGCTGAATGGGTCACTAGAGGACTGCAAGGGGAGTGATTGGGTGTGTGGTGGAAGTGTATGGATACTGACTGGGGAATTGAAGGTGTGAAAGAGAAGTGTGTAGGTGGTTAGAGGACTGCATGCATAGTGGATAGACGTTTGAAGCAGTCCATGTGCTAAGGCCTGGTTCACTGCATGAGTACTTGGGTACTGACTGAATGATTAGAGTACTGCAAGGAGAGTGCCTGGGTGAATTTATAAGTGTTTGGGTTTTGGCGCAGTGAATGGATTAGTACATGGTGCTGAATGGGTCACTAGAGGAGTGCAAGGGGAGTGACAGGGTGTTTGCTGGAAGTGTATGTATACTGAGTGGGGAATTAAAGGTGTGAAAGACAAGTGTGTAAGTGGTTATAGGCCTGCATGCATAGTGGATAGGTTTTTTAGCAGTCCATGTACTCAGCCCTGGGTCAGTGCATGAGTACTTGGGTACTGACAGAATGATTAGAGAACTGCAAGGAGAGTGCCTTGGTGAATTTATAAGTGGTTGGGTTTTGGCACAGTGAATGGTTTAGTACATGGTGCTGAATGGGTCACTACAAGAGTGCAAGGGGAGTGACAGGGTGTTTGCTGGAAGTGTATGGATACTGACTGGGGAATTGAAGGTGTGAAAGACAAGTGTGTATGTGGTTACAGAACTGCATGCATAGTGGATAGGCGTTCGAAGCAGTCCATGTGCTAAGGCCTGCCTCACTGCATGAGTACTTGGGTACTGACTGAATGATTAGAATGCTGCAAGGAGAGTGCCTGGGTGAATTTATAAGTGGTTGGGTTTTGGCACAGTGAATAGATTAGTACATGGTGCTGAATGGGTCACTGGAGGAGTGCAAGGGGAGTGACAGGGTGTTTGCTGGAGTGCATAGATACTGACTGGGGAATTGAAGGTGTGAAAGACAAGTGTGTAGTTGGTTAGAGGACTACATGCATAGTGGATAGGCGTTTGAAGCAGTCCATGTGCTAAGGCCTGGGTCACTGCATGAGTACTTGGATACTGACTGAATGATTAGAGTACTGCAAGGAGAGTGCCTGGGTGAATTTATAAGTGGTTGGGTTTGGCGCTGTGAATTGATTAGTACATGGTGCTGAATGGGTCACTAGAGGAGTGCAAGAGGAGTGACAGCGTGTTTCCTGGAAGTGTATGGATACTGACTGGGGAATTGAAGGTGTGAAAGACAAGTGTGTAGGTGGTTAGAGGACTGCATGAATAATGGATAAGCGTTTGAAGCAGTCCATGTGCTAAGGCCTGGCTCACTGCATGAGTACTTGGGTACTGACTGAATGATTAGAGTACTGCAAGGAGAGTGCCTGGGTGAATTTATATGTGTTTGGGTTTTGGCGCTGTGAATGGATTAGTACATGGTGCTGAACGGCTCACTAGAGGAGTGCAAGAGGAGTGACAGTGTGTTTCCTGGAAGTGTATGGATACTGACTGGGGAATTGAAGGTGTGAAAGACAAGTGTGTAGGTGGTTAGAGGACTGCATGCATAGTGTATATGCGTTTGAAGCAGTCCATGTGCTAAGGGCTGGCTCAGTGCATGAGTACTTGGTTACTGACTGAATGATTAGGGTACTGCAAGGAGAGTGCCTTGGTGAATTTATAAGTGTTTGGGTTTTGGCCCAGGGAATGGATTAGTGGATGGTGCTGAATGGGTCACTAGAGGAGTGCAAGGGGAGTGGCAGGGTGTTTGTTGGAAGTGTATGGATACTGACTAGTTATTTGAAGGTGTGAAAGAGAAGTGTGTAGGTAGTTAGAGGACTGCATGCATAGTGGATAGGCGTTTGAAGCAGTCCATGTGCTAAGGACTGGCTCAGTGCATGAGTACTTGAGTACTGACTGAATGATTAGAGTACTGCAAGGAGAGTGCCTGGGTGAATGTATAAGTATTTGGGTTTTGGCGCAGTGAATGGATTAGTACATGGTGCTGAAGGGGTCACTGCAGGAGTGCCAAGGGAGTGACAGGGTGTTTGCTGGAGTGTATAGATACTGATTGGGGAATTGAAGGTGTGAAAGACAAGTGTGTAGGTGGTTAAAGGACTACATGCATAGTGGATAGGTGTTTGATGCAGTCCATGTGCTAAGGCCAGGCTCGCTGCATGAGTACTTGGGTCCTGACTGAATGATTACAGTACTGCAAGGAAAGTGCCTGTGTGAATTTATAAGTGGTTGGGTGTAGGCGCAGTGAATGGATTAATACATGGTGCTGAATGGGTCACTGGAGGAGTGCAAGGGGAGTGACTGGGTGTTTGCTGGAGTGTATAGATACTGACTGGGGAATTGAAGGTGTGAAATACAAGTGTGTAGGTGGTTAGAGGACTGCATGCATAGTGGATAGGGGTTTGAAGCAGTCCATGTGCTTAGGCCTGGCTCACTGCATGAGTACTTGGGTACTGACTGAATGATTAGAGTACTGCAAGGAGAGTGCCTGGGTGAATTTATAAGTGGTTGGGTTTTGGCGCAGTGAATGGATTAGTATATGGTGCCAAATGGGTCACTGGAGGAGTGCAAGGGGAGTGACAGGGTATTTGCTGGAGTGTATAGATACTGACTGGGGAATTGAAGGTGTGAAAGACAGGTATGTAGGTGGTTAGAGGACTGCATGCATAGTGGATAGGAGTTTGAAGCAGTCCATGTGCTAAGGCCTGGGTCAGTGCATGAGTACTTGGGTACTGACTGAATGATTAGAATGCTGCAAGGAGAGTGCCTGGGTGAATTTATAAGTGGTTAGGTTTTGGCACAGTGAATGGATTAGTACATGGTGCTGAATGGGTCACTGGAGGAGTGCAAGGGGAGTGACAGGGTGCTTGCTGGAGTGCATAGATACTGAATGGGGAATTGAAGGTGTGATAACAAGTGTGTAGGTGGTTAGAGGACTGAATGCATAATGGATAGGCGTTTGAAGCAGTCCATGTGCTAAGGCCTGGGTCACTGCATGAGTACTTGGGTTCTGACTGAATAATTAGAGTACTGCAAGGAGAGTGCCTGGGTGAATTTATAAGTGGTTGGGTTTGGCGAAGTGAATTGATTAGAACATGGTGCTGAATGGGTCACTAGAGGAGTGCAAGAGGAGTGACAGCGTGTTTCCTGGAAGTGTATGGAAACTGACTGGGGAATTCAAGGTGTGAAAGACAAGTGTGTAGGTGGTTAGAGGACTGCATGAATAATGGATAGGCGTTTGAAGCAGTCCATGTGCTAAGGCCTGGCTCACTGCATGAGTACTTGGGTACTGACTGCATAATTAGAGTACAGCAAGGAGAGTGCCTGGGTGAATTTATAAGTCTTTGGGTTTTGGTGCTGTGAATGGATTAGTACATGGTGCTGAATGGGTCACTAGAGGATTGCAAGAGGGTGTTTCCTAGAAGTGTATGGATACTGACTGTGGAATTGAAGGTGTGAAAGACAAGTGTGTATGTGGTTACAGAACTGCATGCATAGTGGATAGGCGTTTGAAGCAGTCCATGTGCTAAGGCCTGCCTCACTGCATGAGTACTTGGGTACTGACTGAATGATTAGAATGCTGCAAGGAGAGTGCCTGGGTGAATTTATAAGTGGTTGGGTTTTGGCACAGTGAATGGATTAGTACATGGTGCTGAATGGGTCACTGGAGGAGTGCAAGGGGAGTGACAGGGTGTTTGCTGGAGTGCATAGATACTGACTGGGGAATTGAAGGTGTGAAAGACAAGTGTGTAGTTGGTTAGAGGACTACATGCATAGTGGATAGGCGTTTGAAGCAGTCCATGTGCTAAGGCCTGGGTCACTGCATGAGTACTTGGATACTGACTGAATGATTAGAGTACTGCAAGGAGAGTGCCTGGGTGAATTTATAAGTGGTTGGGTTTGGCGCTGTGAATTGATTAGTACATGGTGCTGAATGGGTCACTAGAGGAGTGCAAGAGGAGTGACAGCGTGTTTCCTGGAAGTGTATGGATACTGACTGGGGAATTGAAGGTGTGAAAGACAAGTGTGTAGGTGGTTAGAGGACTGCATGAATAATGGATAAGCGTTTGAAGCAGTCCATGTGCTAAGGCCTGGCTCACTGCATGAGTACTTGGGTACTGACTGAATGATTAGAGTACTGCAAGGAGAGTGCCTGGGTGAATTTATATGTGTTTGGGTTTTGGCGCTGTGAATGGATTAGTACATGGTGCTGAACGGCTCACTAGAGGAGTGCAAGAGGAGTGACAGTGTGTTTCCTGGAAGTGTATGGATACTGACTGGGGAATTGAAGGTGTGAAAGACAAGTGTGTAGGTGGTTAGAGGACTGCATGCATAGTGTATATGCGTTTGAAGCAGTCCATGTGCTAAGGCCTGGCTCAGTGCATGAGTACTTGGTTACTGACTGAATGATTAGGGTACTGCAAGGAGAGTGCCTTGGTGAATTTATAAGTGTTTGGGTTTTGGCCCAGGGAATGGATTAGTGGATGGTGCTGAATGGGTCACTAGAGGAGTGCAAGGGGAGTGACAGGGTGTTTGTTGGAAGTGTATGGATACTGACTAGTTATTTGAAGGTGTGAAAGAGAAGTGTGTAGGTAGTTAGAGGACTGCATGCATAGTGGATAGGCGTTTGAAGCAGTCCATGTGCTAAGGACTGGCTCAGTGCATGAGTACTTGAGTACTGACTGAATGATTAGAGTACTGCAAGGAGAGTGCCTGGGTGAATGTATAAGTATTTGGGTTTTGGCGCAGTGAATGGATTAGTACATGGTGCTGAAGGGGTCACTGCAGGAGTGCCAAGGGAGTGACAGGGTGTTTGCTGGAGTGTATAGATACTGATTGGGGAATTGAAGGTGTGAAAGACAAGTGTGTAGGTGGTTAAAGGACTACATGCATAGTGGATAGGTGTTTGATGCAGTCCATGTGCTAAGGCCAGGCTCGCTGCATGAGTACTTGGGTCCTGACTGAATGATTACAGTACTGCAAGGAAAGTGCCTGTGTGAATTTATAAGTGGTTGGGTGTAGGCGCAGTGAATGGATTAATACATGGTGCTGAATGGGTCACAGGAGGAGTGCAAGGGGAGTGACTGGGTGTTTGCTGGAGTGTATAGATACTGACTGGGGAATTGAAGGTGTGAAATACAAGTGTGTAGGTGGTTAGAGGACTGCATGCATAGTGGATAGGGGTTTGAAGCAGTCCATGTGCTAAGGCCTGGCTCACTGCATGAGTACTTGGGTACTGACTGAATGATTAGAGTACTGCAAGGAGAGTGCCTGGGTGAATTTATAAGTGGTTGGGTTTTGGCGCAGTGAATGGATTAGTATATGGTGCCAAATGGGTCACTGGAGCAGTGCAAGGGGAGTGACAGGGTATTTGCTGGAGTGTATAGATACTGACTGGGGAATTGAAGGTGTGAAAGACAGGTATGTAGGTGGTTAGAGGACTGCATGCATAGTGGATAGGAGTTTGAAGCAGTCCATGTGCTAAGGCCTGGGTCAGTGCATGAGTACTTGGGTACTGACTAAATGATTAGAATGCTGCAAGGAGAGTGCCTGGGTGAATTTATAAGTGGTTGGGTTTTGGCACAGTGAATGGATTAGTACATGGTGCTGAATGGGTCACTGGAGGAGTGCAAGGGGAGTGACTGGGTGTTTGCTGGAGTGTATAGATACTGACTGGGGAATTGAAGGTGTGAAATACAAGTGTGTAGGTGGTTAGAGGACTGCATGCATAGTGGATAGGGGTTTGAAGCAGTCCATGTGCTAAGGCCTGGCTCACTGCATGAGTACTTGGGTACTGACTGAATGATTAGAGTACTGCAAGGAGAGTGCCTGGGTGAATTTATAAGTGGTTGGGTTTTGGCGCAGTGAATGGATTAGTATATGGTGCCAAATGGGTCACTGGAGCAGTGCAAGGGGAGTGACAGGGTATTTGCTGGAGTGTATAGATACTGACTGGGGAATTGAA
Organism: Triturus cristatus; assembly: GCF_964204655.1. Classification (NCBI taxonomy): domain Eukaryota; kingdom Metazoa; phylum Chordata; class Amphibia; order Caudata; family Salamandridae; genus Triturus; species Triturus cristatus. Next base: position 503,884,676 of record NC_140583.1, on the reverse strand, counting down.
GGTGTGAAAGACAGGTATGTAGGTGGTTAGAGGACTGCATGCATAGTGGATAGGAGTTTGAAGCAGTCCATGTGCTAAGGCCTGGGTCAGTGCATGAGTACTTGGGTACTGACTGAATGATTAGAATGCTGCAAGGAGAGTGCCTGGGTGAATTTATAAGTGGTTGGGTTTTGGCACAGTGAATGGATTAGTACATGGTGCTGAATGGGTCACTGGAGGAGTGCAAGGGGAGTGACTGGGTGCTTGCTGGAGTGCATAGATACTGACTGGGGAATTGAAGGTGTGAAATACAAGTGTGTAGGTGGTTAGAGGACTGCATGCATAGTGGATAGGGGTTTGAAGCAGTCCATGTGCTAAGGCCTGGCTCACTGCATGAGTACTTGGGTACTGACTGAATGATTAGAGTACTGCAAGGAGAGTGCCTGGGTGAATTTATAAGTGGTTGGGTTTTGGCGCAGTGAATGGATTAGTATATGGTGCCAAATGGGACACTGGAGCAGTGCAAGGGGAGTGACAGGGTATTTGCTGGAGTGTATAGATACTGACTGGGGAATTGAAGGTGTGAAAGACAGGTATGTAGGTGGTTAGAGGACTGCATGCATAGTGGATAGGAGTTTGAAGCAGTCCATGTGCTAAGGCCTGGGTCAGTGCATGAGTACTTGGGTACTGACTGAATGATTAGAATGCTGCAAGGAGAGTGCCTGGGTGAATTTATAAGTGGTTGGGTTTTGGCACAGTGAATGGATTAGTACATGGTGCTGAATGGGTCACTGGAGGAGTGCAAGGGGAGTGACAGGGTGCTTGCTGGAGTGCATAGATACTGAATGGGGAATTGAAGGTGTGATAACAAGTGTGTAGGTGGTTAGAGGACTGAATGCATAATGGATAGGCGTTTGAAGCAGTCCATGTGCTAAGGCCTGGGTCACTGCATGAGTACTTGGGTTCTGACTGAATAATTAGAGTACTGCAAGGAGAGTGCCTGGGTGAATTTATAAGTGGTTGGGTTTGGCGAAGTGAATTGATTAGTACATGGTGCTGAATGGGTCACTAGAGGAGTGCAAGAGGAGTGACAGCGTGTTTCCTGGAAGTGTATGGAAACTGACTGGGGAATTCAAGGTGTGAAAGACAAGTGTGTAGGTGGTTAGAGGACTGCATGAATAATGGATAGGCGTTTGAAGCAGTCCATGTGCTAAGGCCTGGCTCACTGCATGAGTACTTGGGTACTGACTGAATAATTAGAGTACAGCAAGGAGAGTGCCTGGGTGAATTTATAAGTCTTTGGGTTTTGGTGCTGTGAATGGATTAGTACATGGTGCTGAATGGGTCACTAGAGGATTGCAAGAGGGTGTTTCCTAGAAGTGTATGGATACTGACTGTGGAATTGAAGGTGTGAAAGACAAGTGTGTATGTGGTTACAGAACTGCATGCATAGTGGATAGGCGTTTGAAGCAGTCCATGTGCTAAGGCCTGCCTCACTGCATGAGTACTTGGGTACTGACTGAATGATTAGAATGCTGCAAGGAGAGTGCCTGGGTGAATTTATAAGTGGTTGGGTTTTGGCACAGTGAATGGATTAGTACATGGTGCTGAATGGGTCACTGGAGGAGTGCAAGGGGAGTGACAGGGTGTTTGCTGGAGTGCATAGATACTGACTGGGGAATTGAAGGTGTGAAAGACAAGTGTGTAGTTGGTTAGAGGACTACATGCATAGTGGATAGGCGTTTGAAGCAGTCCATGTGCTAAGGCCTGGGTCACTGCATGAGTACTTGGATACTGACTGAATGATTAGAGTACTGCAAGGAGAGTGCCTGGGTGAATTTATAAGTGGTTGGGTTTGGCGCTGTGAATTGATTAGTACATGGTGCTGAATGGGTCACTAGAGGAGTGCAAGAGGAGTGACAGCGTGTTTCCTGGAAGTGTATGGATACTGACTGGGGAATTGAAGGTGTGAAAGACAAGTGTGTAGGTGGTTAGAGGACTGCATGAATAATGGATAAGCGTTTGAAGCAGTCCATGTGCTAAGGCCTGGCTCACTGCATGAGTACTTGGGTACTGACTGAATGATTAGAGTACTGCAAGGAGAGTGCCTGGGTGAATTTATATGTGTTTGGGTTTTGGCGCTGTGAATGGATTAGTACATGGTGCTGAACGGCTCACTAGAGGAGTGCAAGAGGAGTGACAGTGTGTTTCCTGGAAGTGTATGGATACTGACTGGGGAATTGAAGGTGTGAAAGACAAGTGTGTAGGTGGTTAGAGGACTGCATGCATAGTGTATATGCGTTTGAAGCAGTCCATGTGCTAAGGCCTGGCTCAGTGCATGAGTACTTGGTTACTGACTGAATGATTAGGGTACTGCAAGGAGAGTGCCTTGGTGAATTTATAAGTGTTTGGGTTTTGGCCCAGGGAATGGATTAGTGGATGGTGCTGAATGGGTCACTAGAGGAGTGCAAGGGGAGTGACAGGGTGTTTGTTGGAAGTGTATGGATACTGACTAGTTATTTGAAGGTGTGAAAGAGAAGTGTGTAGGTAGTTAGAGGACTGCATGCATAGTGGATAGGCGTTTGAAGCAGTCCATGTGCTAAGGACTGGCTCAGTGCATGAGTACTTGAGTACTGACTGAATGATTAGAGTACTGCAAGGAGAGTGCCTGGGTGAATGTATAAGTATTTGGGTTTTGGCGCAGTGAATGGATTAGTACATGGTGCTGAAGGGGTCACTGCAGGAGTGCCAAGGGAGTGACAGGGTGTTTGCTGGAGTGTATAGATACTGATTGGGGAATTGAAGGTGTGAAAGACAAGTGTGTAGGTGGTTAAAGGACTACATGCATAGTGGATAGTTGTTTGATGCAGTCCATGTGCTAAGGCCAGGCTCGCTGCATGAGTACTTGGGTCCTGACTGAATGATTACAGTACTGCAAGGAAAGTGCCTGTGTGAATTTATAAGTGGTTGGGTGTAGGCGCAGTGAATGGATTAATACATGGTGCTGAATGGGTCACTGGAGGAGTGCAAGGGGAGTGACTGGGTGTTTGCTGGAGTGTATAGATACTGACTGGGGAATTGAAGGTGTGAAATACAAGTGTGTAGGTGGTTAGAGGACTGCATGCATAGTGGATAGGGGTTTGAAGCAGTCCATGTGCTAAGGCCTGGCTCACTGCATGAGTACTTGGGTACTGACTGAATGATTAGAGTACTGCAAGGAGAGTGCCTGGGTGAATTTATAAGTGGTTGGGTTTTGGCGCAGTGAATGGATTAGTATATGGTGCCAAATGGGTCACTGGAGCAGTGCAAGGGGAGTGACAGGGTATTTGCTGGAGTGTATAGATACTGACTGGGGAATTGAAGGTGTGAAAGACAGGTATGTAGGTGGTTAGAGGACTGCATGCATAGTGGATAGGAGTTTGAAGCAGTCCATGTGCTAAGGCCTGGGTCAGTGCATGAGTACTTGGGTACTGACTGAATGATTAGAATGCTGCAAGGAGAGTGCCTGGGTGAATTTATAAGTGGTTGGGTTTTGGCACAGTGAATGGATTAGTACATGGTGCTGAATGGGTCACTGGAGGAGTGCAAGGGGAGTGACTGGGTGTTTGCTGGAGTGTATAGATACTGACTGGGGAATTGAAGGTGTGAAATACAAGTGTGTAGGTGGTTAGAGGACTGCATGCATAGTGGATAGGGGTTTGAAGCAGTCCATGTGCTAAGGCCTGGCTCACTGCATGAGTACTTGGGTACTGACTGAATGATTAGAGTACTGCAAGGAGAGTGCCTGGGTGAATTTATAAGTGGTTGGGTTTTGGCGCAGTGAATGGATTAGTATATGGTGCCAAATGGGTCACTGGAGCAGTGCAAGGGGAGTGACAGGGTATTTGCTGGAGTGTATAGATACTGACTGGGGAATTGAAGGTGTGAAAGACAGGTATGTAGGTGGTTAGAGGACTGCATGCATAGTGGATAGGAGTTTGAAGCAGTCCATGTGCTAAGGCCTGGGTCAGTGCATGAGTACTTGGGTACTGACTGAATGATTAGAATGCTGCAAGGAGAGTGCCTGGGTGAATTTATAAGTGGTTGGGTTTTGGCACAGTGAATGGATTAGTACATGGTGCTGAATGGGTCACTGGAGGAGTGCAAGGGGAGTGACTGGGTGCTTGCTGGAGTGCATAGATACTGACTGGGAAATTGAAGGTGTGAAATACAAGTGTGTAGGTGGTTAGAGGACTGCATGCATAGTGGATAGGGGTTTGAAGCAGTCCATGTGCTAAGGCCTGGCTCACTGCATGAGTACTTGGGTACTGACTGAATGATTAGAGTACTGCAAGGAGAGTGCCTGGGTGAATTTATAAGTGGTTGGGTTTTGGCGCAGTGAATGGATTAGTATATGGTGCCAAATGGGTCACTGGAGCAGTGCAAGGGGAGTGACAGGGTATTTGCTGGAGTGTATAGATACTGACCGGGGAATTGAAGGTGTGAAAGACAGGTATGTAGGTGGTTAGAGGACTGCATGCATAGTGGATAGGAGTTTGAAGCAGTCCATGTGCTAAGGCCTGGGTCAGTGCATGAGTACTTGGGTACTGACTGAATGATTAGAATGCTGCAAGGAGAGTGCCTGGGTGAATTTATAAGTGGTTGGGTTTTGGCACAGTGAATGGATTAGTACATGGTGCTGAATGGGTCACTGGAGGAGTGCAAGGGGAGTGACAGGGTGCTTGCTGGAGTGCATAGATACTGACTGGGGAATTGAAGGTGTGATAACAAGTGTGTAGGTGGTTAGAGGACTGCATGCATAATGGATAGGCGTTTGAAGCAGTCCATGTGCTAAGGCCTGGGTCACTGCATGAGTACTTGGGTTCTGACTGAATGATTAGAGTACTGCAAGGAGAGTGCCTGGGTGAATTTATAAGTGGTTGGGTTTGGCGAAGTGAATTGATTAGTACATGGTGCTGAATGGGTCACTAGAGGAGTGCAAGAGGAGTGACAGCGTGTTTCCTGGAAGTGTATGGAAACTGACTGGGGAATTCAAGGTGTGAAAGACAAGTGTGTAGGTGGTTAGAGGACTGCATGAATAATGGATAGGCGTTTGAAGCAGTCCATGTGCTAAGCCCTGGCTCACTGCATGAGTACTTGGGTACTGACTGAATAATTAGAGTACAGCAAGGAGAGTGCCTGGGTGAATTTATAAGTCTTTGGGTTTTGGTGCTGTGAATGGATTAGTACATGGTGCTGAATGGGTCACTAGAGGATTGCAAGAGGGTGTTTCCTAGAAGTGTATGGATACTGACTGTGGAATTGAAGGTGTGAAAGACAAGTGTGTATGTGGTTACAGAACTGCATGCATAGTGGATAGGCGTTTGAAGCAGTCCATGTGCTAAGGCCTGCCTCACTGCATGAGTACTTGGGTACTGACTGAATGATTAGAATGCTGCAAGGAGAGTGCCTGGGTGAATTTATAAGTGGTTGGGTTTTGGCACAGTGAATGGATTAGTACACGGTGCTGAATGGGTCACTGGAGGAGTGCAAGGGGAGTGACAGGGTGTTTGCTGGAGTGCATAGATACTGACTGGGGAATTGAAGGTGTGAAAACAAGTGTGTAGGTGGTTAGAGGATTGCATGCATAGTGGATAGGCGTTTGAAGCAGTCCATGTGCTAAGGCCTGGGTCACTGCATGAGTACTTGGGTACTGACTGAATGATTAGAGTACTGCAAGGAGAGTGCCTGGGTGAATTTATAAGTGGTTGGGTTTGGCGAAGTTAATTGATTAGTACATGGTGCTGACTGGGTCACTAGAGGAGTGCAAGAGGAGTGACAGCGTGTTTCCTGGAAGTGTATGGATACTGACTGGGGAATTGAAGGTGTGAAAGACAAGTGTGTAGGTGGTTAGAGGACTGCATGAATAATGGATAAGCGTTTGAAGCAGTCCATGTGCTAAGGCCTGGCTCACTGCATGAGTACTTGGGTACTGACTGAATGATTAGAGTACTGCAAGGAGAGTGCCTGGGTGAATTTATATGTGTTTGGGTTTTGGCGCAATGAATGGATTAGTACATGGTGCTGAATGGGTCACTAGAGGAGTGCTGTGACAGGGTATTTGATGGAAGTTTATGGAAACTGACTGGGGAATTGTAGGTGTGAAAGACAAGTTTGTAGGTGGTTAGAGGACTGCATGCATAGTAGATAGGCGTTTGAAGCAGTCCATGTGCTAAGGCCTGGCTCAGTGCATGAGTACTTGGGTACTGACTGAAGGATTAGAGTACTGCAAGGAGAGTGCATGGGTGAATTTATAAGTGTTTGGGTTTTGGCGCAGTGAATGGATTAGTACATGGTGCTGAACGGGTCACTAGAGGAGTGCAAGAGGAGTGACAGTGTGTTTCCTGGAAGTGTATGGATGCTGACTGGGGAATTGAACGTGTGAAAGACAAGTGTGTAGGTCAGTGGTTCCCAAACTTTTTTGACTCGTGGCTCCCCTGACCTACTGGCCATAGGCGGTGGCTTCCCCCTATGTCACTTTTCCTTGACGGGTGGAGAGATGCAAGCCCGGCTCCAGGAGCACCTCCATCCCTCTCACCGAAAACAGCTGGGATGGAGCTGATGAAGTTATCACAACCATACAGCGTCCCTCCCGCCCACAGCCCCCACAGCACCAGCAGTGTGCACATCCATGGATGCAGGCTCCAGGCCCTTCCCTCCAGTTCCCACTGGATACTGTGTGCTAGCAGCGCTCCCACAGCATCTCACAGATGAGGCATCCACCCTTGGCCTCACTGCAGAACGTCTGCAGGGCACATGGAGCAGCAGTCACCCTGGGCCTACTCTTGCTTCTCCATCAAAGCTAATTCATCAAGCAGCAGCACCCACTCTGTATCCCAGTGCAGAGGGACCCCACCCCTTGCCTGGCACTCTGTCTTCCCTCAAGGCCCATCAGTCCATCCAGGGAAGGAGGTGACCATGCTGGAACTGCCACCCCATGCACACTCCATTCCTCACACAGTGCTGGCAGCACTCCCTCAATGCTGCAGCTGCAGCAGGAGGGGCCCACCCTAAGACCCCCAGTCCCTCTCTACCCCAACTCCTCCGCATTCCAGCTCTGCGCTGGAGGTGAAGGTGCGCACCCCGGGCCTCCCATGTCTCTTCGCCAGCACCGCAACCCCGAGCAAAGGTGCACAACTCAGACCCATTCAGCCCCCTCCACCAGCCACCCCTCCAGTGTGTCGGCATCCAGAATCTACTGCCCCCCAGTGTGCCCGCACCATGCCTCGGAGTGGAAGTCCATTCCCAGGATCTCCGCCCCCCTCCACCCCTGGCCCCTCAGTGCGTCAGCTCCACACCTCGAGGTGGAGACACGCACCATTGCGCCTGCTGTCCCCCTCTGCATATCCCCCCGTGCACCCGTCCCGAAGTGGAGGTGTCCACCCCCGGGTTGTGGATGGCCCGAGGCCAGACAAAGCCAGTCTCTCAGCAGCAGCACTGGACCCCGGAGACACAGCCGTGAGAGACCCGTATAAGAGGGCCCACCAACCCGCTGCCGCCTCCTCTCCTTTGCAGGAGACTGCAAGAGCCCCAGGCGAGCAATAGGAATCTGTGTCCAGCAGCCGAACCTGGAAAACAGAATCCAAGGGAGTCCAGTGGCACCAAAAACACACAATCACAAATGCGCGAAACATTCATGAAGAAGGTGAGGCGAGCGTTGTCCGTGCCCGCTGTGAGCCTGGTCTGGGCCTGCAGCGTGGACGAACACCAGCACCTATCTGTCTTTGTTCTTATTTGCCACCAGACTTCAAAATGACATTGGCAATCGCCTCCTGGGATCCCCATTCCATCAGCTCCCATCAAGAAGCCAGGGAGCTGCGCACCATGCCCTCCCTCATGCACTGGACAGCAACTGCAGTCCAGCAGGCTGAGCCAGATCTGTGTGCAACATGGATGCCACAGACTCCAATGCCGGCCGGGTGGACCCAAACCTCCACTCTTCACTCATGACGTGCCCCACCTGAACAAGGTGACAAAAACGGAGCAATCCTAATGCCTGTTTACCACAGTTTGTCCATCCTCACTCCACAGCATCACAGAGCAGGCACCCGTATCGACACTGGGCCACCCGGCACCCAGTGAAAAGCATCAAAAATGGAAAAGGCAAAACATCGCAGGCACACAGCTGCAACAGGAGCGCCAACCCCCCCACACCCCCCCCCCTGCATCTACTCACATTCATGGGCCCCCACTCCATTGCCCAACAAGTGGCACTGCTCTACCAGTTGTTCATCCCCGATTCCATCATGTCAGCTGCATTTCGAACCTCAACAATGCTTGCGGCCACCTGCCAAAGCATAGCAATCGAGAGGACACCATGCACCCCCGAATAAGTTCACTGCAAACTCGCACCATGAAGGCAACTAACATGTCGAAATCCAGTGACACAACTGTATGTGGCCTCAAAACATGCGTGCATGGCCAACAAAATTCACAGAGAAGTCCGGAAACACAGCATTGCCATCCTTCTGCAAACTCCAGTGCAACATCAAACTCAGTTCAGGCTTCAATCTACAAGCTTAGGAGAACCGTCACTCCAGCGTGATTCACTCAATGCACACATGTAGGATACGTGGCGACATCAAGACTGCCTCCAGTGTACCACAAAGGTGCAACCTCCAGACCTCCCCTAGTGTCGCAACGACTGCGTGAAAACAATGCCGTCTGTATTCCAAACAACGAACAGCAACCCAATCTAGTGCCGCAGGGGAAAGCCGCCTAGCAGTCCGTTCACATTAAACAACTGGTGAATGAGTACTGATCACAGAAAACCGGTCAGACGCAGCGGTTCCCAAACTGGTGCACATCTATTCGCGACGCCCCAGACAAGTTTTGATGGCGCACCGGGGTGCCGCGGCGCACAGATTGGGAACCACTGGTGTAGGTGGTTAGAGGACTGCATGCATAGTGGATAGGCGTTTGAAGCAGTCCATGTGCTAAGGCCTGGCTCACTGCATGAGTACTTGGGTACTGACTGAATGATTAGAGTACTGCAAGGAGAGTGCCTGGGTTAATTTATAAGTGTTTGGGTTTTGGCACAGTGAATGGATTAGTACATGGTGCTGAATGGGTCACTAGAGGAGTTCAAGGGGAGTGACAGGGTGTTTGCTGGATGTGTATGGATACTGACTGGGGAACTGAAGGTGTGAAAGACAAGTGTGTAGGTGGTTAGAGGACTGCATGCATAGTGTATATGCGTTTGAAGCAGTCCATGTGCTAAGGCCTGGCTCAGTGCATGAGTACTTGGGTACTGACTGAATGATTAAGGTACTGCAAGGAGAGTGCCTTGGTGAATTTATAAGTGTTTGGGTTTTGGCCCAGGGAATGGATTAGTGGATGGTGCTGAATGGGTCACTAGAGGAGTGCAAGGGGAGTGACAGGGTGTTTGCTGGAAGTGTATGGATACTGACTAGTTATTTGAAGGTGTAAAATAGAAGTGTGTAGGTAGTTAGAGGACTGCATGCATAGTGGATAGGCGTTTGAAGCAGTCCATGTGCTAAGGCCTGGCTCAGTGCATAAGTACTTGAGTACTGACTGAATGATTAGAGTACTGCAAGGAGAGTGCCTGGGTGAATGTATAAGTATTTGGGTTTTGGCGCAGTGAATGGATTAGTACATGGTGCTGAAGGGGTCACTGGAGGAATGCCAGGGGAGTGACAGGGTGTTTGCTGGAGTGTATAGATACTGATTGGGGAATTGAAGGTGTGAAAGACAAGTGTGTAGGTGGTTAGAGGACAACATGCATAGTGGATAGGTGTTTGGTGCAGTCCATGTGCTAAGGCCTGGCTCACTGTATGAGTACTTGGGTACTGACTGAATGATTACAGTACTGCAAGGAAAGTGCCTGTGTGAATTTATAAGTGGTTGGGTTTTGGCGCAGTGAATGGATTAATACATGGTGCTGAATGGGTCACTGGAGGAGTGCAAGGGGAGTGACGGGGTGTTTTCTGGAGTGTATAGATACTGACTGGGGAATTGAAGGTGTGAAATACAAGTGCGTAGGTGGTTAGAGGACTGCATGCATAATGGATAGGGGTTTTAAGCAGTCCATGTGGTAAGGCCTGGCTCAGGTCATGAGTAGTTGGGTACTGACTGAATGATTAGAGTACTGCAAGGAGAGTGCCTGGGTGAATTTATAAGTGTTTGGGTTTTGGCGCAGTGAATGGATTAGTACATGGTGCTGAAAGGGTCACTAGAGGAGTGCAAGGGGAGTAAGTCCTAGAGCCAGTGCTATGCTAAAAAACACTTAGAATACAGTTAAAACACCTACATACACTAGGGAACACTATGCGTTGGGGTACCCCTGTGATTAGAATGACCTCCTCTGTAAGCCCCTAGTGCATAATAGGGCAGAGGGATTAAAACTACCTCTTTAAACGTGCCACAGGGCGTGTTTGCACACTGGTGAAGGGAGGGGGGGGCTAAACTGAAGTGTGCAAACACGCCCTGTGGCCGTTTTAATTTGGGGGATAAAGTCCCCTTGAATCCTGAGTGTCCCCTGGGTCCAACTAGCCCACCAGGTATCTCCAGTTAGTGCCACAGAGCTGCGTTGCAGAGAGGTGTAAAAAGTGGCACGGCCTGGACTACCTCTCTGCAACGCAGCACAGTGGCGCTTACTGGAAGCACCTGGTGGGCTAGTTGGCCCCCCTGGGGCTCTCAGGATTGAAGGGGATTTATTTCCCCAACTTAAAACGGACACAGGGCGCGTTTACACAGTGGTGAAGGGAGGGGATGGGGCCTGAGGTGACGTGTGCAAACATGCCCTGTGGCGCGTTTTAAGATGGGGAAATAATTCCCCTTCAATCCTGAGGGACCCTGGCGGCCAACTAGTCCACCAGGTGCTTCCAGTAAGCGCCACTGCGCTGCGTTGCAGAGAGGTAGTCCAGGCCGTGCCACTTTTTACACCTCTCTGCAATGCAGCTCTGTGGCACTAACTGGAGATACCTGGTTGCTAGTTGGAGCGAAGATTCGGCAACCAGCGCCAAAGTTATTGGGAATAGAATGTTGCGGATTTCCTATGGGAAATAGGTCCTAACTATAACTTCCTACTGGCGACCGCCAGTAGGTAATATATATATGTTTATTTTAATATTAATTCAGATTTATACAAATTATACAGCTTGTCTAAAGACAGGGGTGTGGCCTCTATTAACGTGTGTGTCTTTTGCTTTCTCGCCCTAAGTGCGCCAGGTATGCTCAGACGTGAGTCCTGGGCTCACTGTGCCACTGGAATCAAGCTATCCTGGCTGAAGAGGGGTGAAACCTCGAAACCGGTCCTAGGATGCTTGTTTCCGGTACAGGGAGGACCTGGCTTGGCAGTTCAGGCTGGACAGTTCCCATGAGGCACAGGGTCAAGACTGATTTGCATATGGCCAGGTCTAAACTGGGGTGGCATGGTGAGCAAAAGAATGATGGATTTAACCCAGATCTCTTGACTGGGGGTGAATGTTTTGATTTGTTCTGCATTCCTTCCATCAGTAGTGTGTCTTTTGCTTTCTCGCCCTAAGTGCGCCAGGCATGCTCATACATGAGTCCTGGGCTCACTGTGCCACTGGAATCAAGCTATCCTGGCTGAAGAGGGGTGAAACCCTGAAACCGGTCCTAGGATGCTTGTTTCCGGTCCGGGGAGGACCTGGCTTGGCAGTTCGGGATGGACTGTTCCCATGAGGCACAGGGTCAAGACTGATTTGCATATGGCCAGGTCTAAAATGGGGTGGCATGGAGAGCAAAAGAATGATGGATTTAAACCAGATCTCTTGACTGGGGGTGAATGTTTTGATTTGTTCTGCATTCCGTCCATCAATTGTATGTCTTTTGCATCCTGCAATATTCAGTGTGTTTTCACAGGGCGCTTTTACAAAAAAAAGCTCCCCAATACCGTGCTTTTATTTTAATAGCAGCCGCGGACCTTTCTTTAGACACGGCTTGTCTAAAGAAAGGGGTGTGGCCTCTATTAAAGTGAAAGCGCAGCATGGGATGCTTTTAAACAACAAGCACTTGCAATCCAATAGATCTCACATTTTAGAAACTTTGACCTAATGGTATTGTAAATGACAACGCCTTTTATTATTGCCACTTTTTTAAACACAAATAAAAGGCATTGTCATTTACAATGCCAATAGCTCAAACCTATTGCATTGCAAATGCTTGCTATTTTACAGCTTGTGGATTTCCTGTTGATGATTCTGAAGGTTCTTCCACAGGAATAGTACTGGCCGTTCACAACAAGCATTTGCAATGCAATAGGTCTCGCATTTATGCGAGTTTGAGCTATTGACGTTGCAAATGACAATGCCTTTTATTTATGTTTTAAAAACAAAAATAAAAGGCATTGTCATTTGCAATGTCAATAGCTCAAACTCGCGTAAATGCGAGACCTATTGCATTGCAAATGCTTGTGACTATTGGGCTGACTGTCGGGCTAGGCGCAGCTGGTAGACCTGCCAGCTCCAGTAGTCCTCCGCCACTGCTGTGGTGACTGACCTTAAGCTGTCATTGCGTGTCACCAGGCACGTCACTGCAGACGGCGCGGCAAAAGCCCACACAGACCTCGTCACACACGGCATGTCTTATTTCAAGGGCACCCACCGCTCCTCAACCCCTGATGACCTGACAGGGTACAGGTGCTGCTGGCAGCAGCAAAACGCCGACTTTAGGTCTTCCAGGGACTGCGAGCATATCAAGTTTAAGTCTCCCAAGCGTTCCATTGCAAATCAGAATTTCTCTTCGTTACTCTTTTCTCGTGTTCTGAAAGCATTCCATTCTCCCCAGTGTTGGCCCTCACCCCGCTTCTCCCTGCATGTTGTGGCAGGTCAACTAATGTTCAAGTCCTCTGACGTGCTTGTGCATTCTGGAGGGCGCCCTCCTGGCCTGCATTATTTTGGTGCGTGTTGAGAGATGTAAAGCCGCAAAGCACTCGAGTTTTTCTTGACCGCAGCTTACAGTTCTGAGTGGCTCGACGTCTGTCTCGCATAATATAAGCACACAATTACCAGGCACCGCTTGAGATAACGAGATGACGATTCCCAGATTTTGCGAGGGAGGGGAGGGATGACTGCGCTATACAAGCATTTGCAATGCAATAGGTCTCGCATTTATGCAAGTTTAAGCTATTGGTATTGTAAATGGCATTGTGTTTCATTTATGTTTCAAAAACCAAAACATAAATAAAAGGCATTGTGATTTACAATGCCAATAGCTCAAACTAGGGTAATTGCGAGACCTTTTGCATTGCAAATGCTTGTTTCCGTTTCAAATTATGCCAGCAGTGGCATAATACACAAAGATATTTCTTTCACGAAGGAAGGCTGCAGGACCAGGGACACCTAGTAACAGCCTGTGGTACTGCGCCCATTTCTTCGTGAAAGGAATTTCTTTGCGTTTTTTTTTTTTTTTTTTAGGATTAGCGGTTATGATCAAATACGTTTAGATAATCCAGGGAAGGAAAGGAAACCGCAAACATAGGGAGCAGAGGGATGGCTTGTGTGATCAGAGATCCCAACATGCAGACAACGGGAAATAATCGTAAAATAATGGAACTCCAGAGGTTGATTAGTGGAGAGAAAGACATGCTCCCTCGGTGGAGATGAATTAAAAATTTGCAAACATTCGTGACAAGAATTTTCAATTCTATTAAGGACAAGGAGGCGAGGATTATGCTTTCTCATTTCTTTATTAGAAATGCCCAGCAGCCAATCAGAACCGTTTGTGAAACGAAAAAACTACAGTACCCATGAGCACCAGGGTACCACGTGACCAACCATAGAGTCTGTCATATAAAAGATACAATAGGAGAAAGTACGTCCTCTTTCTTTGGTGAGGAACAGTTCCAGGAAAACATGAAGTCCAATGGAAAACGAAGAATGCCAGGTAACAGAGTCCATCAGCCACAGCCGGTGATCATCCTGACGCTAGAAACACAGCAAACGCCGAACAGAGGAGGCAGCAGACCATCCAAGCGGAGTAAGCAGGATAAACAGCAGAGTCACTATTTCGGGTCAGAACCTGAAAAGAAAGTACAGCCGTAATACTCATCCGATAAAGAGAGTGAAGGCAATAAAAGGGAAGGGTAAACAGAGAGAAAATCAATGCATTGTCATAAATCAAATGCAACTGTGACAATGAGAAACATGAGAATCAAACATGACTTTGGGTGGGATAATCCTCGCCTCCTTGTCCTTAATAGAATTGAAAATTCTTGTCACGAATGTTTGCAAATTTTTAATTCTATGTCAGGACAGGAGGCTCCGATTATGCTTGTTCAAAGCTGATCCACCACTACAGAAGCAATATGTTCGATAGGCTTGTAATAAAAGGTCTTGAACATAGAATCAGAAGACCAATCTGCGGTTTTCATGATGTCCAGTAATGAAACACCCATCGAGAACGCTTTAGAGGCCATGGCCCCGCGAGCCGAATGAGCACCAAAAATGGAAACATCAATTCCAGCCTCAGACAAGAGCCATCTAACCCAGCGAGCTAAAGTAGCAGGAGTAACAGGACGAAAAGGTTTCTGCAAGGCAATAAGTAGTTGACCCTGTGTATCAGAACGTAAAGGGGCAGTACATACCTCGTAATCCTTGACACATTGAACAACGCAAAGGTTGGGGTGATGAGGAAAAGAAGGATAGGTAACCGAAGAGGTAGCAGTCTTGGTGCGTTTAGAAATTAGAAAGGTGACACCCTCAGGTGTAAATCTGCGACCTGCTAAGTCTAACGCACGCACATCAGAAACTCGTTTGCAAGAAACGAGACATAACAGCATAGTCAATTTAGCAGAGAGCTGCTTGCGAGAAAGTAATGAATTAGAAGGCCAAGCCTCCAAAAATCTCAAAACAATGGAGACATCCCAAAGCGAGACATATTTAGGGCACGGAGGATTCGCCAAACGAATGCCCTTAAGCAATTTAGAAATTAAGGGATGTTCACCCGCCGGTTTGCCATTGATGGGAACGTGGGCGGCAGAGATGGCGGAACGGAAGTTGTTGACCGTACGATAAGCCAAACCAGAGGAAGCGAGAGAAGCTAGAAAATTAATAATCAGAGCCACATCTGCTGAAGCGGGATCAACTTCCCGCTGAACACACCAGTCACACCAACGTTTCCATGAGGCTCTATATCGTTTGTGAGTACTGGGAGACCAGGCGTCACTGATGAATTTGGAAGCGTCGCATGAAAGGCCTGGGAGCGACCAGCGATCCCCGAAACTCGGCACGCCAACAGAAGGAGATTGCCGGATAGGACCAGGGGATGCGGATCGCCTATGGGATCCAACAACAGATTCCACTTCTGGGGAAGAAGGAACGGGACCGCACAACACATCTCCAGAAGATCTGGGAACCATGCTTGAGCTCTCCACAGCGGAGCAATGAGAATTAGCTCTGTTTGAAAACGTTTCGAGTAGGCCAGAACCCTGGGAATCATCATGAACGGGGGGAAGGCGTAACACAGAGTGGACGGCCAAGTCTGAAGAAATGCATCTGTGGCCAGGGCTTTCGGATCCGGCCTCCAGCTGAAGAATAGAGGGAGTTGAGTATTTAGGCGAGACGCAAACAGATCCAGGTGACATTGACCCCAAGTCCGACGGAGAATGCGAAAAATGCGCGGGTGAAGGCGCCAATCGCTGAAGTCGCGAAGATGGCGAGAGTTCCAGTCCGCAATCTGATTGCGGCAACCGGGAAGATATTCGGCAATAACTGTGATCTTCTGTTGAAGACAGAAGTGCCAAAAATCCTTGGCGATCTCCGCCAAAATCTTGGATCGTGTTCCCCCCAACTTGTTGACATACCGAACCGCTGAAACGTTGTCCATGCGGAGAAGGATACAACAATTGGTCTGATGAGGGGAGAAGCACCGAATCGCAAAGGAACCCGCTAGAAGTTCTAGGCAATTGATGTGAAGAGACAGTTCCTGGGGGGACCAGCGACCCCCGGTGGAGATGGGACCGCACCGGGCTCCCCAACCCCAAAGACTGGCATCGGATTCTATCACCAGATCCGGAGCGGAGCCGAACAGGGCTCGTCCATTCCAGGCCTCCATGTGGTCTAACCACCATTGCATCTCGCTCTTCGCATCCTCGGAAAGAGGAATCAGATCTGAATAACGAAGACCTTTTTGGAGATGACGAATCTTCAATCTCTGAAGTGCTCTGTAGTGCAGAGGACCTGGGAATATCGCCTGAATGGAGGACGCCAATAGACCGACAACACGTGCTAACGATCTCAACGACACAGTCTGTCTGGAAAGAACAGACCTCAATTCCCTCTTGATGTACCGAATCTTTTGGTGTGGTAATAAAAGTTGACAGGATAGGGAATTCACTTGGAAACCCAGAAACTCGATTACTTGAGTAGGGTTCAAGATAGACTTCTGCGGATTGACTAGAAAACCCAGGGATTGTAAAAGGTCGATAGACCATTCCAGGTGTGCTAATACTGTGAGGGGTTTGTCCGCCATGAGAAGAATGTCGTCGAGATATATTATCAGGCGGACACCCCGAGCACGCAGACATTCCACTACGGGCCTCAGAAGTTTCGTGAAGCACCAGGGTGCTGACGAGAGGCCGAAAGGGAGAACCGTGTATTCGTACCAAATCCCCTGCCAACTGAATTGAAGAAAACGACGATGAGGCTCGTAAATGGGAATCGAAAGATACGCATCCTTGAGGTCGAGCCGAACCATCCAGTCCCCTTCGCGAAGAAGATCGCGCAAAAGATGGATCCCTTCCATTTTGAAGTGTCTGTAAACGACACTTCCGTTGAAATCCTTCAAGTTGAGGACCAGACGATTGCCACCCCCTTTTTTCTGAACCAAGAAAACATTGCTGATGAACCCTTGTGGGTGGGGAACAGTTGAAATGATTGCCCCTTTGGCGAGAAGGGATTCTATCTCTGCCGAGATAAACTTTTGGTCCTGAAGAGAAAAATGTAGAGGAGTTGGGGGGAGGGATTGATGTTGGGTCTGATAGAATTCTATTTTGAAACCTTGAACAGTTTGCAGAACCCAAGCATCGTTGGAGATTTGACGCCAGTTCTGGAGAAAAAAACGTATTCTGCCCCCCAGAACCACCTCGGAAAAAGGAATCAAACTCACCTGAGGTGTTAGAGTCTTGATAAGCACCTTGGTTGCCACCGGAACGGCCTTTCCGGAATTGACCTCTCCCCCTGCGGGAAGGATAGAAGTTTGAGCGGGAGTTGTAGCCGGAGTCCTGACCACCGCCTCTCTGGGACTGATAACCCCTCTGGGAGGAGTTATTGGAGCCACGGCCGAACGAGCGTCCCCTATGTCGTCCGGCCCTGGCAAAAACCGGACGAAGTGCACGCTTGATGGAAGCTTGAGCCTTATCCAAACCGCTGAAGGTTGCAACAAACTTAGTGAGTTCCTTAAGAAACGGTTGGCCGAATAAAAGACCTTGTGCCACCGGACCAGATTCGGAAGTAGAGAGTTCCGCCAATTTGGGATCAATTTTTAGAAGAATAGAGCGGCGGCGCTCACTTGAAATTGCACAATTTGCATTGCCTAACTGGCAAATAGCCCTCTGAGCCCATTCTATGAGTTCATCCGGATCCACAAGGGAGGCAGCTTCCTTGGCCTGAAAGCCAAGATCAAGAATCTTGGTGAGGGGTCCCATTAAATCCAGCATTTTATCCTGACAGGAACGCCAGGATCTGTCTAGACCCTTTTTTGGATCCTTTGCAAACTTTTTCAAATAGGAAAGCATTGTGGGGTCAATTTCAGGGGTGTCTGCCAGGTGATCTGCAAGATCCGGGCGAGGGCACTCGGAGCGGAGGCGAGCCCTAACATCCTTTTCAAAGGGTTGACGGATGTGCGCCTGGACATATTCCGCTACCGCAGGAGAAGGAAGCCATGAAGACGAATGGGGGTGATAAAGCTCCGATGGTTCAAAGGTTAGGACCTGAGGGTGAGTAGGAGCGTCCACATAATGCTCCTTGCGAGCCTTCTTGCGTGGTGGAGGAACATCCTGGTCAGAAGAGGAAGAAGGAGGACCTTCAGTGTCAGTCTGGCAGCCTGCAGAGGTAGAAGCGCTTACCAATGGAATGGAGGAAGCCTTTTCTGAGGCTAGAGATTTAGCCAAACGTTTAAAATCCGACCTATGCGGATTTACTGGGGACTTAGAAGAACGAGAAGAAGGCAACCAACCCTGTTGCTTGGCATATTGCGTCAAATGACGCTTCAGAGGATTAATAGCGTGGACCAGGGCTTTATTAACGGAGTGCTGAACTCCTTGGTCCAAAGCTTCTACTAAATCCTGCTCGAGGAAACTAGAGCCCTCTTCCTCAAAGGAGTAATCATCTTCATCAAAATACTCCTCCATTTTACCTTTCTTCACAGTAAAGTGAAATTAATGCCCACAAAATGACACTCCAATGTCAATATATATATCACAATGCCAAAGGCACAATTCAGGGGGAGTGAAAAAACCCCACAGCAAGCCACTTATAAGGACAGAAAAAACCTGACCAAAAAATAAATAAATTAATTAATTGTGGAGGGAGGGCTTGCTGACAGTCACTCTAGGTAGAGCCTATGCGTTATTGTACAGCCCCAAGCCTTAAAACAGCAAAGGGCGTCGATGGGGCTGAAGATAATTGAGGCAGTGGGCAGCGGTGTGAAGAACAACCGATTCTGTCAAGGTCCGTGTGAAAACACGATTTGTAAACAAAGAAAATGGCCGCCGCGCATGCGCGGTAACGGCCGCCTCAAATTCAGTTGAAAACAGAGAAGCACGCGCGCTAGCGCGAGCTTCTCAGCCCCTTAACTCCCACTCCACCAAAACACGGACACCGACGCTCGAACGAGCGTCACGCCCTGGGGAGGTGAGACCACGCTCCCTGAATGTGCACCGCGCGACAAGCGGAGATAAATAAACCGCGTGAGACAGCGCGCAACAATGTATCGAAGCAATAAACAATGATTAGCAAGCGAGCGCGTCAAAGCGGTATCACACAGAGAATAATGCAACAATGTAGCAAGAGTAATATAAAAAAGGCACTTAACTGGCTGCGGAGCAGCAAAGAAAGAGGACGTACTTTCTCCTATTGTATCTTTTATATGACAGACTCTATGGTTGGTCACGTGGTACCCTGGTGCTCATGGGTACTGTAGTTTTTTCGTTTCACAAACGGTTCTGATTGGCTGCTGGGCATTTCTAATAAAGAAATGAGAAAGCATAATCGGAGCCTCCTGTCCTGACATAGAATCCTAAATGAAGCATTGTGTAAATGTGAGCGATTGGCGTTGCAGATGTTAATTAGTTGTTTTCCATTTCAAAGTATGCCAGCAGTACGCAAATAAATTTATTTCACGAAGGAAAGGGTGCAGGACCAGGGACACCTAGGGACAGCCTGTGGTACTGCACCCTTTTCTTCGTGAAAATAATTTCTTTGTTTATGCTAATACTGGCATACTTTGAAATGAAATAAAAATTAGCATTTGCAATGTCAATAGCTGGTTTCCATTTCAAAGTATGCCAGCAGTACGCAATGAAATTTCTTTGGCGAAGGAAAGGGTGCAGGACCAGGGACACCTAGGGACAGCCTGTGGTATGGCACCCTTTTCTTCGTGAAAATAATTTTTGTTTATGCTAATCCTGGCATACTTTGATATGAAATAAAAATTAGCATTTGCAATGTCAATAGGTGGTTTAAATTTCAAAGTATGCCACCAGTACGCAAAGACATGTCTTTCACGAAGGAAAGGGTGCAGGACCAGGGACACCTAGGGACAGCCTGTGGTACTGCACCCTTTTCTTCGTGAAAATAATTTCTTTGTTTATGCTAATACTGGCATACTTTGAAATGAAATAAAAATGTGCATTTGCAATGTAAATAGCTGGCTATTTTGAATAATACGAGAGGTTTTGCACTGTAAATCCTCTGAGCAGCCTCCTGTGTGGCTTCAGCAGTGAATATGTAATTGCGGCAGGAAGCAAAGAACAAACCTGCAGTTTGCCCAATATAAGTTAAAAGGTAGGACAAAGTGAAAGGAAACACGCATCCACGAGGTAAGAATCTAAGGCAGGCTGAATGGAAGTGAAGTATCTTCTGATACAAAGAAACAGTAGGCTGCAAAGACAAGCGGCCGGAACGAGGGAGAGTAGGCACCCCTCCCCCAACCAGATGGCACACTGCAGGCAATTAAGTGCGAGCAGAAGCGGAAGAAAACTGTAGCTAGGCCCCGCTGCCTCCGGACTACACGGAAGTGACAATAGGGCCAACAGCCAACAGAAATCAAGAAAACAATAGCAATGCTAAACTTAAACCAATCACGAGGGGCAGGAGAAATTACACGGAGGTGAAGCCAATATATAAATTACTTTAAGTCTCGCTGAGACAGCGCATTCGCTGCCACACGCGAGACCTAAAAATGTTTAGTCTTCCCGTGAGATAGTATCTTTAGGCTTGGGTTTATCTGATAAAAAATAAAACTCTAGTACAAGATTTAGAAAATGTTGATCTCGTTATTCCATTTTCTATTTAGCAGATTCTGATACTAAAGCATGAGCAAAAGGATAATTGTGATGCTCTGGACAGTTCAAGAAGTATTGTGCCGTCTGTCAACATCAATATGCCGTTGAGAGAACTAAAAAGTTAGATGATTTTTTCAAGTTAAATCATATTTTACTATGTTTTAAATGGAGAGAATGTGTTTTTTTCCCCCTTTATTATGTGTTCCTCTGAAATGAGCGTCACAGTCACTGTAATGAGTAAAGTATTTGGTCATAATGTACGTCATGTTCTTCCCTTTTGAAAAGTACCGTTTCCGTGTCTCGAGGTGGTAGCTGTAGAATATTTGTTTGACTAAAAAATGTATCAGTTAGCTTCATTGTCATCACTGGGGACTTATATCTATAATAAATCTAGCGTTACCTAGTCAGTCAGCCAATAAAACTTTATTCGGTTTTTTACAACCATGAAAGTGTACAATAAGCTGGGCAGCATATCATTCAAATAAAATAAGCAAGTCACCCAGAAAGTGTTTGTCTCCGTAAGCTCCTCATCTATTTCTACCCAAAACTTGTTAACATAACCATCACTACTAATGCATAAAATCAACCTACCCATGCATATCTTAACATCAACCTAAATATGCAGAGCGCAGACACTCGATTGAACGTAAGAATTTCAAAGACTCTTGCAGTGTATTATTTGAAACAATGATAAACATGTGGCGCATCCACCACTCTTACACACGCAGCAAAACCTCAAGGGAGTTGCCATTCTGTAAAGCTAAACGAACCAAAAATGTTCCGCATTATACGGCTAGAGCCACCGAATTTGAAGCTGGGGAAGGGGCTTCCAACCTCAGATACATCCTGTTATTCTGGACAAATCATTTAATCTCTTCGTGCCTGAAAATGAATGCGTTATCTGCAACGCAACTGGTAAAAAACTTTAAGAGCGAGTCCAATCCGAACACAAGACTATCTGCCGTAACGTTAGCTGCCTGACGTTAAAATGGCTACTTGTCTTTTTGAATTGGGGAACAGTCACTACATTACGCAGGCGTGGTGCGCTGAAGTCTGGGCGTGTTGTTTGTGCGCATGAAACGTATGATGTCAAGCCGTTCGACCATTGGTGTACCTGCTTTAGTTGCCGTTCAATTTGAAAAATCCTAGCTGTGTACTTGTGCAGCGAAACCGTCGTAGTCGTGGGGCATCGCGTATCTAAATGCCGATGACTGCTATCTTGTTTGGAGTCGTTTGGAGTCATTTGTAGCATAAAAAGAAACTGCTTCAGTTGCCGCTTTGTACGTGGGGAGGGGAGAACACGGATGGCCGCGATGAGACGAAGGTAAGGGAGACAGTGCTGGTGCCCTGCTCATTGAAGGGTTGACGACGGCTGGTGTTTTACCAACAGTAGGCATCATTAGGGTGACCAACACAAGTGCAACAAAAAATGCAAGTGCAGGAGGGCGGTATAAGTTAACAATTAGCGTTAATTTAACCTTTGATAAATTACTTTGGCGGGTTACCGATGCTTGGAAACTTGCACTCCCACCATACTTGAAAAAAATCGTATTATTTTGAGATGGAACTGAAAGACACAAGAGACTGCATGCATACAGCTTCAACGTGCGTGTCTTCACTTGGCTCTCAAATGACCAACACAGTACACCCACCCATTTTAAATAGCCATACCTATCTCAAGAAACATACAGGCATCAGTGTACACATACACGTATGTAGTAGTAATTAAAGGAGATAGTATTATTTGTTAGTTTTTCTACATCAGCATGGTGACTTGCAACATTAAAGCTGCCAAGTTTTCAGACTGCGTGTGTGACGTTTCCATGGCTTAAGTGTGCGTATGAGTGACCTCCCATCGCCAAATTTGACATGCCAAGTGACACGTTAACACAAGTAAACCAACCTATGAAGTCTATTAAAACCGAAAACCGCATAAATTGGCTCCTTTTGAGCATTACTGAGTTCTGGAAAAGCCCTGTTTAGTGGCTACATTGCACAGTGTGAAATCCTGGCATCCCAACTTCACCAAACTGTGATCCTAAGCAAATATTTTTTTCCGTGTACCTTCTTTTTCTTCATAATCCCATGTTCGAGCACCTTCAAATATGTTAGTCCAAGATAAGTGCTGTACTAAAACATGGTTTTATTTAAAAGAATATAATTTAGCTCCATCTATGTAAAAATCTAGGCCACTTACAGAGTATACATGAGAAGTCACTGCTACAAGTATTAGGCTTTTGTGACTGCTACTGGCAGGCGCGCAACACCCATTGGACTCCAAGGTCTTCAGCCCCCCCGTCGTGTGTGGCAGCCCGGGATGAGACAGCTTCCCGGGAACACACTCAGCCGCACCCAAACACTTCACAAGTCTTTAAAAGACTATTTTCACGTTAATGATGCCTTGCTGTTGTTTCACCCCTTCTAAGAGCCCCTTCAGCTCCACTCTGCCTATTGCTCACCCCTTCTAAGAGCCCTTGCAGCTCCACTCTGCCTATTGCTTAAAGATTCAGGCCCCCCCCCCCCCCCGATTTTTTTTTTTAGACCCCCCCCCCCCCTCCCCTCGAAATTTGGCTCTAGTTGCGCCTCTGGCTAGTGGGAGAGTTTGACAGAGGACACTAGGACTGTAGCAATAACGTGAGGAGGAAGAATCTGCATCAAAATCCCAGCCACCACCAACTGGGCAGGCGCGGAACGTCCATTGGGGCGTTGGGGCGTAGCCCGCGCCCGCAGCTCCCTCGGTGTCTCTGAACTTAGTTTACTTAAGTTCAGAGACGCCGAGGGTGGGGGAGAACTAACTGACAATGCATGTCAGTCAGCATGACGTCGGACCGTGGGCGGTCCGGCGTCATGTTGACTGACATGCATTGTCACAAGCCAGGGAAAAGCAGCACAAGTGCGCATGAGTGGGCATGGAGATTAATTTTTACTCCGTGCCCAGTCATGCCTACTTGTGATTTTACTGCCTTGCGCATGCCCATTAGGAGCCCCTCTGTCTCCTAATGGGCAGGCGGCGGGCGTAGCGTAAGCTGTGCCCTCAGCCAATCCTGGCGCTGCTGGCAGCGCCAGGATTGGCTGAGAGGGGTTGGCAGGCCCCTCCTCCAGTACCGTTACTAGTGAAGGTGTCCAGGGGATCAGAAGTCTGAGAGCGAGGTGGCGTGGACCGGCTGTGAGAAGTTTTTTTAAATTTATTTATTAAATATTTCATTTCCCCACCCACGAGCCGCAACTGATATTGAACATGTAGCAGTGCTGCGCATTCTGTGAAAAAGAAGCCGGGTGGGAGGCAGGGAGTACTTCAGTCAACTTTGACTCCGAGTGTGAGGGTGTGGAAGGGGCTCTGACCTGTCTCCGCTCTCCAGGTGGACTCAGACACCCGGCGTCTTATATTGTTGTGTAATATGTTACGGTATCATGTTTCTTGTGTTATGCTATGTTATAGCATAGCATGTATGCTCTGATATACTATACTGTATACCATTGCACGGTATACGCATTATGCTCTGCTGCACTTATATCATGGCAAGGTGGGTTGTGTCACGTTTTGGCATATTAGCTATACCATCTTATGCTTTGTAATATGTCATGACACCGCGAGTTATGCTATGCTAGCTACGCTGTGTAATCACGTGATTCATATTATGACAGACGGTACTGTACGTTATATTATGCTGTGTGGTGGTTTACAGTCCTATGCGTATTGTAATGGCACTGTCTGATGCTTATGTCCCTGTGTGTTGTAAACATCATATGATATGCTCTGGTACCGTTCTTTAGTGTGTGCGCTAGCATAGCATCAAACCCCTCCGGTGCAACCTTTGTGAACGCCTTGTGTGATCTTCTGCACTCTGTGTAGGTACTTGAGATGTTGCGCGGCCTGATGCTGTAGGAATGGAGATGTTCTCGGAATGGGAGCCCACGTGTTGCCCCCGAGGAGTTGGGGGTGGGTGACGGGTCCTCAGAGGGACTTTGGGACCAGTCGTAGTGTATGCTTACCACAGTCCTCTTGAGTTTATTTTCCAAACTCAGCCAGTCTGCGCTCTGTCACCATCCGCCAAGTAAGTGGTGCGGGCTGGGAAATATATGAAGTACCCTGGCATATGTCGGTATTAATACTGATGGCATTTCATTTTTAGGAAAGGGAACCCTGATGGCCTATTACCTGGCACGTGAATATGGCAGTGTGTAGGATGTTCACTGGGAGTTTTCTTCTACTGGGGACGTTGGGGAATTTCTAAATACACAGGGAAATGGCGATGGCAGACCTGCGCCTCTGAGATCTTTGTACTGAATAAATAGCTCTATGGAGATTGAGATGAGTTTGTGTTTAGACGTAAAACAGGACTGGTGGGCAGAATTAGCCTTCTTGTCTTTGTATATTGTGTCACTATCCCTTAGTCACTTCAATCATAACTAAAGAGGCCTTGCAGTGATGGATCCACTGGTACTGTAACACCAACCCGTGAAACACCATGATAGTGTGGGGTATGGCTGAGGCAGAGACCCAACTGCCTGAGTTTGGGAATCCACAATTCACTACGTCAATCATTTTACGCATCACCACTTTCAAATGTCACCAGCCGCCACTGCAACTAGGTCATGACAACCTGTCAGTATATTCATGACAACCTTGCCTTTTCGCTACCCGGGAGCCTCTGACAGTGTGCCCAGCAGCTACAGGCTCGCAACTGACACTGGGAATCACACCGTTGCGTTAAGAAAACTTGACGCAATTCCAAGGGGCATAGAGCAGCTGTAAATGCGTGACAATGCATTTTAATACAGTGATGCGGAAAACAGCATTGACATGTTAGGGTCACTTGTGATGCGTGGCACTTGGAAGGGCTGCACCTCGATAGCACTGAGTGAGGCAATTTATGGGCAGCGATTGGTTGTGTGTGGTTTAGGGGCGAGTGCAATATTTAAGATGTAGAGATTTTTTTTTTTCCTTCAGTGAGTCTACGCTACATGTTCTGATACTTCTAGTCAGTGTTGAGCTATGTGCCGACAATGGTATACATGGTGGACAATTTAAAGCTATACTTTTAACTGTAGAAGTCGAATCGCAAGTTTCAGAGCAAAGTTCTCTTGGTAAGAAAATGAAGATGTCAAAACTAACTTGGGCAGCTCTACACCTTTGACTATGGATGTATTCTATAAAAAAACACATTTCCTTATTGTCATTTTAACACGACTTTCAAAATGTGACAATGCATGAAGTCAATATCTTGTAGTTACGTAGTTTTAGTCCCATGTGGTCTATTTTCTGTGGGATCTTAAGTTCCTTTTTATGGTGCTCCACTCAAGGAAAGTATGAGATGGTGCTGTAATATGTAGAAAAATCTATTTCCTAAGCATGAGGCAGGCAAAGATCTTTCAACATTTATATCAAAATAGAGTGGGCAGTGGTTGAGGTCCTTCGTTCTTTTGTTTGTTGGGGGGAGCCCCCTTCAACCATTGGATTTGTAAAGTACCCCTCACACTTGGGCACCGCGGCATTCTGTGGTTGTTTAAATTTTGTAACGCGTACGTTTTTGGTTTTGTGACTGCGCCGAAGGGATCACACTAGGATCTAGCTGCTCTTCCTTGCATAATAGAAGCTTTTGTGATTGACGCCGCGTATACAGAAACCCATTGTGGTCCGGAAGTATAACCACAGATTAAAGGATTTTACACGGAAGAATTAGCCTTGAGGAAGTCGCGGGACTATATCCCCTTGCGCGACGAAACACGTGTTGGCTGTTGGAAGCTGTTGTGAAGGCCTACGTGAATAAATACTAAAGAAGAAAGAGAGGATCATATTTGTGTCTTAATTTGTTATACATTGTCAACTGTGTTTTAGCTAAACTGGGAAACCTTATCTTTAATAGACGTGTGCTGGGGAGTGATTTCTATTTCCTGTTAGCTGAGGCTTTCTTCTGTGGAGGTTGGTGGTTCTCCACACCTTACAGCACCGTCCTAGGAACTTGAGATAGTGAGATTTGCTATGTGATTCTTCTTAGTGGCGCCATAACACCTATACATAATACCACTGTTCTGAGGTTTGATACTGCCATTGTAGTTCTGTTGATTTCCCTGAGCCCTTCTCTGCCTCCCATTTCCTGTGCAGGACTGTGCTGGGGCCTTCACCCTGGAGGGACTCTTGGACACAGTCTATTGTAGTGCTCCCTTCATCAACGTCAGGAAACTGATAAGTTACTAAAATGTATTGTAGGAGAGCAGGCAGCAACGTCTACTCTGTATTAAGTATCTCTTCAACTGCCTGTCCCTCACCATTCCAGAACCCCTTTGTCCATGGTGATTGTTTCCATAGCAGCTGGACTGCATCAGGCTAATCTGATACTACACATCCTTCCCCTTTAACAAATACAACAGAAGATATAACCTATATAATAATTACCTAATACAAAATCCAATAGCTAGAATACCTCAGATGCTAAACCCAACCTAAGACTTATTGCAAATAACTCTACAATATATTATGTAAATTGTATCCCCTTGTACAATAGCATTACGGTTTCAATAAATTAGCTTCACGTTGATTATAAAATAATTAACCCACACACAATCTTATAACTCCTTAGGGCATAAGGTGGTCCTCCCAATGTGAGTTGTCTTGTACCATCCTGATAAGTGGTACTCTTATCACACGTTCTACTGGCACCCTGCCCTATCATCTTCTCCTCTACAGCTACATTCATTCTTTGCTATACAATCTCCATTCTCTCCACTTTTAACTTTTCCTCCTCTATTCTCTACAGACTCTGTATAGTTTGTTCCTCTTGCATCCAGAACCAGTTCCCACTGTTACCCTTCTCCTATCTTTTATCCTTTGATGAAGCTTTGATACATCTAGCTAATCTATTAAAATGGCAGATTTTACCATCTGACAATTTGGCAGTGCAAGCAAAAACCTATTTGGCAGTGCAAGCAAAAACCTAACACTTGAAGCGGCTAGGAAAATGTGCTAATGCTCTTACTGACCTTGCGATCAATTCTAATATGCACCCATTCACCCTTCTGCGACTTCTTTAACACCTTTCTTTTTATCATAATAATCCTAGTTTGTCCTTTGAGCCAAGGTCAGGTTCTCCATAATCACAGTAGGAGACCATTTCCTTTCCCTTTCCAAGGACATCCAAGCTTTATTATCCTTGGCGAATGCCTCCCGCCCTCTCGGCACTTTGAACAGACTGTAACCCATCACTGGGGGAGTAATTCTGTAAGCCCAGATTAATTTGTTCACTTCCTTTTTCTAATTCCTTCCCACACTTTTTCTGTTTGCACACTTCCCATAATCACATGATTAAGTCTCTCCCCACAACCATTCCCTTCTGCATGATATACTGCTGTGTGCACTGCATGAACTCCATTACCGGTGAAGATTTTTTTTTTTCAATTTATCAGCCTTGAACTGTTGGCCATTGTCATTTAACAATTGCTTCGAAATGCCTGTCCTCGGAAAGGTCCCTTCCAAAAATTATTCCACCATTTCAGCATTTGGAATAAAAATCCATTAGTGCAATGTCGTGCTTCGATATCCCCTCTTTCTTCTGAATGGGGCCCAAAATATTCACAGCGATCTCTCTTCCTCCCCCCCTGCAAAAGGAGGTCTCCATGTCTTCTGGGACTTGTCAGCATTAGCGCAACTACTACATTATTGTACAAATCTTTACATTTCCGAATTATAACCTGGCCACCAGTATGAATTCTTGACCCTCTTCTTAGATTTGACTGTCCCTAAATGACCTCGCACACTAATTCCAGAATCCTTTCCCTCAGTTGATGGTGAGGGGTAATTTTATGCGCTCTCGATAAAAATCCCTCACTAGAAGCAGGTGGCTCCCCTCTCTTTCCATAATTTCTTAATTTCCTCATTTAGTTTGCTCTTGGCAGGCCACCCTTCCAACACAAATCTCTTAATGTCCATCTTGAGATCATCCACTTGGTACTTTTCCATCCACTCACTCTCCAGAATGGCCTTAATATCTTCACCAATCACAGCCACACTGTACTCGTCCCCTTCATCCTGCAACAAAACCCTGGTCCTGCACAGATGACCCTTTCAAAAAATTTGCCACCTTATTTTTCGGACTTGAAATGTACTCTACTTTGTAAGTTTAGTCCAGTAACTTAAGTGTCGTCCTTGCCAAGCGGGAAATAGCATGTGCAGACCCTAAATTGCACTTGCAGACCCTTCAGTTGTTAACACCTTCAACAAGAGGTGGTCTGTATGCACAATAAACTCAGAGCCCCACAAATACTGTCTCAACTTCCCCATTGTGCATGTCGCTTTCGATGACTGAGTATATTTTCCCCGTAGGAGATAGAGAACGTGAAGCAAATGAACAGCATCCTCCACCTTTTTACCATCTTTACTTTACACATGACTCAATACTGTCCCTAAACTCTTATCACTAGCATCCATAGTGAGGATGGCATTTGCTTCTAGATTGAATCCATGTAATGGAAGCTCAGTACATATGTTCTTCTTGATGTTCACAAATTCATTATTCACTTCCTCTATCTATTTAAAAGCCTTGTGTTCCTTAAGCAGTTGCCTCAATCCATAAGCTTTTTCTGCGAAATTAACAAATTTGGAATGAAATTCAGAAAGGCCTAAAAAAGATGTAACCATCTTTGCAGGTTGGTGCAGGTGCATTACTTATAGCGTCTTTAATTTTCTTTCTTCGGAAAAATTCCATATTCACTGACTACATGTCCTAGGTAAGTCACAGACTTCACATTTGTTCCATTGTACAGTTAATCCGTTCTTTATTTAAAATTCCTAAAACATCCCTCCACTTACTATCCTTCTCCTCTTAACTCTTCCCCATTAATAGGATGCCATCCTGAAAGTATAACACTTCTTTGCTCCCTAAACAACCTATGCATCAACTTCTGAAAGACTGCAGCCGCTGATGCCAGTCCAGATGGCATACACAAAAACCTGTAGCAACCAAAAGGTATTAAGTCCTGTAACCTACCTACTAACATGGGGGGAAAAGTAACTTGATGGCAATCTGAGAATACATCAGTGGTGGAAAACCATTTTACAACTTTTTGGTCTCTGCCAATAATTAATTAATCTTCGGTAGAGGGAACTTTTCTACAACAATGTTTTTGTAGGTTGCATAAGTCTACACGTAACCTTATGGACCCGTTGGCCTTCTGTGACACCGCCAATGGGGACAACCATTCTGTCGACTCAATTTGCTCAATAATACCCCCTTGTTCCAATTTATTTTCACTAGCCACATCATCCTGTACTCTCGAGGAATGTTCCTCACCTTGTGGTACACTGGAGTGGCACCCACTTTGAGCACAATTTTATGCTCAAACCCTCTGTTTTCCAACCTCTCCAGAAAATACTAATGACAATTCCTTTCCACGTGTGTCCTTTAAAGGTCTTACCTGAGCCAGCGCGCATGTGCTGCTCTGCGAGGCTTTTAGTAAGAGCTCTAAACTCGAAACACACGCTTGTTCTTTTTAAAAATGTTTTATCTCCCGCTATTGGCCTTTGCATGCGTCTTTCTAAGAAAGACAGCACGCAATTGGCCCAAGGCAGATGCATCTCCCGCCTTCTCTCTCCCCTGGCCTAGGGTGTTCGGGAGTGAGCAGAAGCGGCATCTGTTTACAATTATCGTGCCCGCGTCTCGCGGTCACGTTAATTGGAAACAGATGGCGGTGACACAGGCCCTGGTGAGCTGCATTCCGGGTTTGTTTTTCCGCATGCTTCCTCCACTGAACTGTTGTCACTGTGCCCACGCTATGAATATAGGCATGCTGGCGCATTGGTTTATTGTTAATTACCACTGGTGGAGCGCGCTATGGTTTCAACCAGAGGAC
This sequence comes from Triturus cristatus, assembly GCF_964204655.1. Taxonomy (NCBI): domain Eukaryota; kingdom Metazoa; phylum Chordata; class Amphibia; order Caudata; family Salamandridae; genus Triturus; species Triturus cristatus. The sequence goes on along the minus strand of NC_140583.1, from coordinate 503,854,324 downwards.
ATTGACTTGAGCGGATCTGGTGACAGAAAGCTACCATACGAGTTTAGTGTCATTGTGTCATGAAGGAGATGGGGTATTGCCTATGTTAACGCTGGCATATAGGTCTGTAACTTAATGGTCTAGTTTCTAGCATGCGTGTAGTACTTACATTTCACTAGTGTGGCATTGTAGCGCTCAGACGCCCGGGAGCAATTACAAGCAGACGTACATGTTTGGCAGGTGACGGTGTTGCATGTTCTGTAATTTAGTGATCTTGTTTCTAGCATGTGTGTAGCCCTTAACTTCCACTGGTGCGGCTTTGCAGCGCTCGGACGTTCTGGAGCAATTATAAGTGTGCAGGGCTGTGACATGCTCTATTGAATGTGAAGCCAGCTAAAACTTAATGTGTCTGCAGGAGACATCTGTAGCATCTGTCGAGCAGCACCAGAGCGAAGTGTGGCAGAACCCTCCACCAAACTCTGACAACCTCTAACGTGCCCTCCCTCTTGCACAGTCCTACGCAAGTGGGTTGGTTATGCAACATATATGTATGTGATTCAAAGTCTAATATATCATCAAAAAGACAAAAGCGCCAAGTTCTCTAATGGAGAAGTAATAGGAGTGATTACAATGTGTCGTGTCAGCAGCACCGGGTCGTGCCTTCGAGACAGCTCAATCCGTCAGTCCTTTTACTGCAAGAATCTGAGTGCCACCCGCAGGCAAGCAACGCCTGGAGCCCAGGCGGGACAGGCTTGGTCTCTCATCCTTTCAAGGTCGACAGAACGCATGTTGTTGAGTTGGACAATAACAACGTATTCTTAACAGCACTTTAATATTCAAACCTTTCTAGCCTCTGTGAACCACCTTTCTAGCCTCTAGGAACCCGCCTCTTCTAACATGGAAGTGCCTTGGTATAATTTAGTTCAAAGACACGTATGATATAGTTAATTTATTAATTCACTGAATCATTCAGTTTTAATTAATTCTGCTAACTGGGGTTAATATCTTTGTAACATGCAGTTGCAATCAATGGCGCCCACAGCGAGTCAAGTCTGAATAGAAAATCACTAGGATCACAGGCTGATTCAAACTATGGGGTTTAGGGATGTTCACCTGGGATAGACCCAGTGCTTGATGCTGATCTTGAGCTGCTGTTTTTTTTCATTAGCAGCCATAGGAGGGTGTTCTCCAACATAAAGCGCTACATAAAAACTGGGCATTCTCATTTACATAAGTTAACCTCTCCGTCATTATTGCTAGTTTGACCCCCCTCTCTCCTGCCACGATGCATCATTATGGCGTTGCTGACCGTCCACTTTTCACTCAGCTCTCTTTCCTTCTTTATTTACTTTTTGCTACCCCAGCTCTTTCTTCAGCAGTCTCCCTAAACCCATTTTTCGGCCTGGATGCAGACAGCTTTACCTGATTACACGTGAACAACTCAAACGCATACAGAGCGGGTTTGGGTCAGCCCTTTGGAGTTATTGGTTCGCTCTGGACAGCCCCCTTCTTCCAGTGCCTCTTTAGAGGGCCAGTCAATGTTTTTTTTTTCCTCCTCATCTTCCTTGGTGATCTGTTTCTGTTCCCTTGCCTCTCACATCTTTGCGTGCAGCACTACACCCTAAGCGCACTGTAGTTCTCTTTGCGGCGCAGAATAGAACGCTCAAAGTGCTATAATAGCGTTTACGTGTTTCACATGTTATCTGTGACCTCCGGTCCTGGCGCTACAGCCAGTGTCACGCTCCTCGTCATTGCCTCCCACTGAGCCTCCCTTACAGCATAATTACATGATTAGGGCAAGTACATAAAGGCCAAAGAGGCAACACAACTGCAATTTGAGGATTTTGAAACCGGATTCTCTGGGGTACTATTTAAAGTACTAAATCTCAGGACGACTGATGTAAGTCTTTGTTGTAGCACAATATGGTCATTTAGTAGGATTCACAAAATCCTGCCAATTTATAATAATGAGGCTGAATTCCATTTTAGGGGGCACTGAACTGGCTCTGAATGCTGAGATGGAGGCCTGAGAGGGGCAGCAATACTCCACTCCTGAATTTGTATTCGCAAATAGGTCTTTTTTTGATTATCCCAGTCTCTGCCACTTAATGGGACTCTCACTCACTGACTGACTCTCTTACTCACTGAGAGACTTGACTCTCGCTGACAGACTGGCGCTCTCTCGCTGACAGACTGGCGCTCTCTCGCTGACAGACTGGCGCTCTCTCGCTGACAGACTGGCGCTCTCTCGCTGACAGACTGGCGCTCTCTCTCGCAGACAGACTGGCGCTCTCTCTCGCAGACAGACTGGCGCTCTCTCTCGCAGACAGACTGGCGCTCTCTCTCGCAGACAGACTGGCGCTCTCTCTCGCAGACAGACTGGCGCTCTCTCTCGCAGACAGACTGGCGCTCTCTCTCGCAGACAGACTGGCGCTCTCTCTCGCAGACAGACTGGCGCTCTCTCTCGCAGACAGACTGGCGCTCTCTCTCCCCCCCCATTCCTTTACGAAGGCGAATCTCGTCAGGAACTTTGTTTGAGATCAGTATATTAACATTATGTATATATTACGAGGCAATAATGGATCATCTCTTTCAACTAGCTTTCCTTGGCATTTACGTGCTCGTTCCCTAACACGGTGGTGATGAAATGCTCCTTCAGGCTGCTGCATATGGTACTGTGCCAAAAGTGAATACACTTGATTGGTGTTTTCCATCACTGAATATAAGCCAAAGTCCCCACATTCTTGCATTTCTTGTGTGTTGAATCGCTTCAAAGCCTACGTTTTATTTTTTTTTTTTTTACAGAGGTGTGGGCTTCATGTTTTGAATTGAATCGCACAGTTTATAGTTTTGACAGATGAATGAGAATTTAGGTCTGCTGGATTCACCGTAGATTACGTAAATGCTTTCACCCATGTTTTAATTAGGTGAAGTGTTAATATTCCTCTGCATCGTTTGTGGGGACATACACTACTCCATGATTTGGGCATAGTGTGATCGATGTCAAACGTGTAGGATTCTAGGAGCTATGTGCTGTCAAGAATATTAATTTAATGTACTTTAAAGCGATATTTTTCATCATTTGCAAATTGTGGGCAACCTTTTTATGTGTGCCATATTGAGATGTCGCTATCCTGTTTCTGTCCTCCTACAAAGGCGTGCCTGTGCGGTTAGTGTGCGGCCACGTAAGAACTGGAGGTAAAGCAAAATGAATAGAGGCGTCCAATTTTGGCTATTTATAATCTTGTAGATAGTAGACTTGCAGTTTGTACACTAGTTATGCCCCTGTTTCAACAGCATGTTGATGAACACGCATCAGCCCAACTTCTTTCCTTGGTTTTTGTGGTGTCTGGTAGGGAGGGATAACTTTTCTCGCACATGCAGGGTTTTTTGGGGAGGTGAGTTCTTTGTCGTTTAACAGATTGCATTTTTTGTGTCTTTTTTTTCGGTCTGTTAGCCAGGGCCTTTTAATTTTACCTATTTTATTTGTATAAAATACCTACTTATAGTACCTACTTGTGTGCTGCATGGCTCACCACTTCTATGGTCCCAAAGGCAAGACCTATTGGCTATGCCAGTGCTTGTTAATTTTGCCATTGTGTGACTTGTTTTGACATGTTTTTTGTTAAACCTTATTGGTGTGGAAGCTGTCGGGCCCTCACCATTATAACAAGCACACACTGCCGCAGTAGTTACTGGCACTGAACAAAACTACTTTGTGTGCTGATTATGCTCCTTGTGAAAGAGCAGAATGCTGTCGCTCACAGTGAAGCCAGCCGATACAGAGAGAGACAGAATTTTAATAAACACAAAAGGTCACGTCTGTGCTAGACCAAATTAGGGCCCCAATTATTAAAAGTCTCAAAAGTTAACCCATGGTATATGTCCTTGCATTAAGTGTAGCAATACGGCTTTCGTGAATTCCCAAGAATTTTCAGAAGTAGGACAAGAAATATTACGCTTGGAAAAATTTTGTGAACTGCATTTTAGCATGAGCAAATATGCATGTGTAGATTTGCTCAAGCGAAAATCTAAGTATTTGCAAGTTCACTTTACCTCCAACCTCTTTTTCCCCAACTCTGGAAGAAGGTTTACGTCTACCATTGTCAGGAGTAAATTTCTAACATTTCTCAGTATGGGAAAAGATTAGAGAAAAATTGTTGTAAACCCTTAAAACATGCAAGGTAATAGGTGTGCACAGACTGAAAAGGGCATTCTAACCCTGGAACTATTTCTTACCACTACCTTCATCCCCAGTATGTAGATCTGCGGAAACGTGGCAACATAAGGGGATTGCAAGTATTCAAACCCTACTATGGTATGAGACCTGGCTCAATAACAGAGGCTATGTCTGAGCTCTTATATAGCGAGATTGCTGCCATAATTTGTCGCCTCACTACATGGCACCAAAGGGACAAGTAGATTTTGTTACAGGACAAGTAGCTTTTGGAGGCAACCTGCCCCATGGACAAGTAGATATTTTATTACATTTTACCCCCCTGCCTCCACCAATAATGATCCCGGCACTCCAGCCACCATAGACCAGTCCTTCATAACCTTACAGGTTTTCTTAAGCAGAATCTATGGTCAACCTTCTCCAATCTCCCCACCCCACTTTTTAAGGTTAAAACTGAAAGCTGTTCAGAAGGTGTGGAGCCCTCATAACAAGGTGTACCTCAGCCGCAGGATTAACCATTACATATTCGGGTTATGAGGCTCAGCCATGATAGTATGGACACCAACCATGGGTCAATCTCCAGTTCCAATACTAGAGATCATGAAACTAAATGTAAAAACAAGAAAATGAAATAAGTGAGCTGGTTCAATTACTCTGCTTGACTAGCGGAACAATGAGCAGTTTAATCCCTCCATGTTATCAGCAATAGGTAACTCACAGATTGACCCTCTAGTCATGTTCTAGCTGCCCCATCTCTCATATAGCAGGACCCCTCTGTGATCAAGTATTTGTATAGTCCCTCACGCCCATATTGCAGCTCTGTGAAAATCCGGGCCATTAGTGACCAAACCTGCCAACAACAAAGCTGAAAACAGCCAGCAGCAGAACTTCGGGGAATCTGAGTTTCTCGGTGTCCTAGTCAGAAATATATTTACTCTACAAAACTCCTTTTAATACACCAGATTAGGATTTCCTAATCTTAGAATCTTTGCAGGCACTGGAAAGAATATTAAGTTATATGCTGCCATTGTTCGTGAAATCTCTGGCTGGTACAATCATATATTTACTTTAATTACTTCGATCTTGCAAATGCTGACAGAGCTGGCGTTGTTACCCAATGCTATTGTATAAAAAGATGCTCCAATCTGCTATGGGGCTCATTACGATGGCGGGCAGCCCTAAGTCCGCCCGTCATTGTTGCGCTGGTTGGGACCGCTCTTCAGTCATGCGGCGGTCCCACCACTGAAATTACGATGCGCCTGCTATACTGGCGGGCGCATCCTAGGGATTTAACATTGCTGATGGTGCTTCTGGCTGCAGCACTGTTCGCAATGTTAAAACGCCATGCAGTGCGTTTCCCTGCACTACGTGGCGGGCACCACGCGGTGCCTGCCACACAGTGCAGGTAAATGCAGGGGGGTACAATGTTTACCTCCCAGTGCAGCAACAACTACCCCCAAGACAAGGGGGGCCCGCAACGGGTCCCCAATCCCCTCCAGCCTTTCCATGGCGGTTTCCCCTCCATGGAAAGGCTGGCTGAGGCCAGCATTGTGATCTGGCGGACGGTGCCTGCTAGGCACTGCCACCATTCACCTCCATCTGTCTGCTCCGCCAGGCAATCGTAACGATTGCCTGTGGCGGAAGCGTGGCGGGTGGTATTTGCGCCCGCCACACTTGCGGAAGGATTCCCCCCACCATCGTAATGTTGCGGGGGTACATTGCCAGTCAGATGACGGAGGGCCTGCCACTGCACAGCTGGCAGTGGCGGGCCTTCCGCCATCCTAATGAGCCACTAAATCTGAATCCTTCAATAATTGAGATGTTCCTATCTGCCAACCAAACTCTAAGTCTGAGGATGGCACATAGTCATTCAGTGGAGCAACTCCCACTGATGTGTGCCTTACATTAAAAAGTCTTGGCCACGAGGATAAAGACTAATGTCACTGGCTGTGGATAAATTTGTCTCCTACTGACATCTAGCTGTGACTACGATGGCATCTTCTATTATCCTAAAGAAGTAGTAATTTTGCAACAAGGGTGGGATACCTAGGCAGTAAACTCATGTTTCCAGCTAAACGCCGTTCACATTTTTTTAGACCTGTTTCTAGACTGTTTTATACACAATACATTAAAGCTGGCATGTACACTTAACATGTTGCATTCAGTGCCTTCTATAAGACATAGCATTACTTGAAATTAGCTAGCTAATCAGACTTATTATTTGTGGTGATCTTTAATGCTCACTGCCGACAGAATCTTGGTATAACCGGCTTTGTGAGGAAGAAACTGGGTGGGCTGGGCTTTCCAGACCTATGCCAGTAATGGGGTAAAAGATCCCAGGAAAGGAAATATTTCTCCAATTTATTATTGAACTGTGGTACATAATTTTCAAATAGCCCAGCCTTTCCAACTTTTAAATCCAGAAATAGAAAAACCACATGAACTATGTTGTGTTAAGTGTCGTATGTTGGAAACTCATCACGGACATGGCTGTCCTAGACCACGTAGAAAAAAATTACGATCCGATGTTGACCAATTTGTTTTGTAGTTTCATGCCTTCTGCCTGCTTCACACATGTCCCTGACATAACTCCAATGAATAACAGAAGAGCACTGAAATGGAGCTGCGTCATTTTCCACAATTGGGACTCACTCCTAATGAACTTGGCAGAAAACTCAGAGTACCAGCCTTGCAGTGAATCAAAAAGAAAATATCACTGTAGTGTCTTATAACGAGGCAATGGCTGCTATGTCTACATTCTGGTCGACCACAAACCCTGTTCGGAATGTGAACCGCAAGAAATGCATATGGTTTGACACAATGTAGTAGCAAAATGCAAGAGCAATTAAATGGTAATTGCTAATCAATACACCATGATCATAGTTTCCTGGAGCTTAAGAAGGTCTTGATAAAATGGAAAAAACAGGTAGGTTTGAAGCTGCTGTTGACCAAGCCAAACCTGGCTGCTAAGGAGAAAAACTTGAAAAGGATCTGGGACTTGGTTCTCACTATTGCTCTATACTATAAGAAGCTCTACTGCTACAGTAATGACAAAGTTCATTCGGTGATCAGTTTTCCAACTTGGAAGTGTGAGAAGGCTGACCTGACCATTGCCTGTTATTCTTCTCCCTGAGACTAAACTGTTTTATGCCCGAAAGCAAACAAGGTCCCTAGTCTTGAGTTTGTTCCTTCTCATATGTTTCTTGCTGCTTTTTCAACGTGGTCTTGGCAGCTAATGAAATATCTTAATATCTATCTGTCTTGGCAATCTACTATCATAGTGCCTTTATACACAAGTTAGATGAAAAGACCTAGCCAATTCAAGACCAATTTTCGTCATTTATGGAGTGGGCAAGATCCTAGGTCATTGGTCAGTTGAGTGCAGAGCTTTACCTAGGCACAAGCTATTATGATTGATTGAACCAGCTGGTTTCTGCGACAGAATAGAAACTGTGGACTAGGCAATTAGGTTAATCAAATATAGTTGGTCGCACTCTGCTCGTCACACCAGCAAGTTGCCCCAAGGAACTGTGGTCAATGTAGTGGCGACGGTGAGTACGCCTATGCCACGGTGTGTATGGAAAAGTATGTGTCGCATTAGCCATTCCTGGACACGTGTTTCGAGGTAGTTGCCTCTCGTCAGCAGGGAGCAGGTAAGTGTATAGGGGTGCCGCGTGGACGGCCAAAAAGTAATTAAAACAGGTAGAGTACCTCTCATGGCGCGCAGGTGCAGGTCCAAGGCTCGTCAGCCCGTTGGCTCAAGGGAGCCGTAATAAATAAATCAAATATAGTTGGTCGCACTCTGCTCGTCAGACCAGCAAGTTGCCCCAAGGAACTGTCGTCGATGTAGTGGCGACGGCGAGTACGCCTATGCCACGGTCTGTATGGAAAAGTATGTGTCGCATTAGCCATCCCTGGACACGTGTTTCGAGGTAGTTGCCTCTCGTCAGCAGGGAGCAGGTAAGTGTATAGGGGTGCCGCGTGGACTGCCAAAATGTAATTAAAACAGGTAGAGTACCTCTCATGGCGCGCAGGTGCAGGTCCAAGGCTCGTCAGCCCGTTTGCTCAAGGGAGCCGTAATAAATAAATCAAATATAGTTGGTCGCCGTCGCCACTACATTGACCACAGTTCCTTGGGGCAACTTGCTGGTGTGACGAGCAGAGTGCGACCAACTATATTTGATTTAGGCAATTAGGTTATTCATGACCTGTTTAAACTCTACTGAAAAAATCCATCTCCCCTCTACTTAGCCTTTGTAGACTTGAAGTGCTCAGTTGACCTGGTCAGTAGATTGGCAGTCAATCACTCAGTACAGTATTGAATGTGTACCGACCAAAAGCAATGGCTGCCACTATGTACGGCAATGAACTATGGGGCAATGTGAAGCCTAGAGATATTCAAACAGCTTCTTGAGAACTTTAATGAGACTAGAACCTTTGGTGCCCCTGTGAATGGAGTTTGGCATGAGGCATAGTTCTGACATCATTGCTCTAAGCACTGTTCTGTAGTGTTTAAGATTAAGCAGACTTAGGGCCAGATGTATCAAAGGGTTTTACCCATTCTATGTCTATGGGAAAATGTGTTCGTACATATGGCCCCTGGTTACTGCGCCCTGTTCTTAAAAACTATGTCAGAGGTTTTTGATCACGGGGTGTTAATGGTATTGTCTAGTGATCTTTTGTTAGAAATATTCTCGCAGACCTTGGGTTTGAACATTTCTGGCCAATCTCCACCTCCTGTGGGTTTGAGTACTTTCTTGACTTGAGTGAATGATTTGTGTGATTGTGAATTAAGAGGCTGCTGTACAACAATGTATTTTATGCATTTCTATTTTAAATCATTAGCCACTTGACTTGCATGGCTCATACTCACTTTTTAAATCTTTTAATACAACAATCTGTGTCACTGTATCAGAACTCCACTACAAAACTGTCTCTAATATATTTTTGTTTTCAAGCGTATATTTGGTCTGCTTGCCTTATCTTGAAAACCAGCTAATAAGCATATATTTTTTGCCAATACTAAGTAATGCTAGATAATGCTATATTTTAGTGTTGAGCACTTGTAATTAGTGTGTAGCTTAACTGATGAGCATTTTAATTTTGTAACTTGTGTAAGCTTTGCTGTTTTGAATTTTAGTAATCCTATCGTATAAATCTCATTTTGATCGCTTTAGGTCTCGTTTGTGTATCTTATTATGTGAGTATGTCATTTTACCTTTGATTGTAATTGCTTCCGCCCAAAATAGTCATTAGTGAGAAGCTCGAAGAACCAGAATACAAGCCGAGCTTCAGAATATTTGGCTTGTAAATTGTGCATCAAATGACTTTTAGAGGTAATATTATAAAGATGAATATCTTACCCAAGGTATTATATTTATTTAGATCTATTCCTTTGGAAGTGTCGCCAACCCAACTGCAACATTTGCAATCGCTCTGTTCTAAATTTCTCTGGGCCCCTGGCAAACCCAGGCGGGCTATTAGATTTAAGACTCTCCCAATTGAAAGAGGAGGCTGGGCAATACCAGATTTTCTTTTTTACTATTATGTTTGCTTTTTTCAAAAAATGCGTGTATTACTGACTGGGGAGGATGTTGGTAATACAGCGGAGGCTCCCTCAATATTTCAGCTGATGTTAGGGACTGAGGCAAGACGATGTCTATTTAAAGAAATCGATGGGAGCTACTATAAAAGGACGAGGTTTAAAGTATTGGAAGCTGCATTTAAAGTCTGGAGGAATTTACGTACATTATTTGTTTTGGAAGGGTTAACTTATTATACACCAATGAATGTGTTAAAGTTGCTTCCACCAATATTTTGGGACAGGGTGGCTCTAGGTTGGCGGAACAAAGGTATTGTGCAGATCAGGGATTTCTATGAGGCTGGCTGACTGATCCCGCTGTATGAAGATCTTGCATGGCAATACAATCTGTCTAATTCTCAATTTTTTAAATACCTCCAAATTCGCGACTTCCTCAGTCAGAAGAATATGGTATTGTCACCAAACTCACTTGTTGAGGCTGTAAGGCATCAAGAAAAAATAGGTGTGCTATATAAAATATTATCGTCTAGAATGGATGATCTGGAGAAATATAATGCACAATGGTCTATTATTTTGGGGGAACACGATATATCCATAGAGAACGCCATTGCTAGATCTAGGGATATTCTCCTATCTGCTAATTTGAAAGTACAATTTTTTTAAACTGTTTTTAATTTGTATTATACTCCAGCCTGCATGCTTAAATGGGGTGGTCGGTATGATGGAAAATGTATTCGATGTGGGGGAGCCAATGCGGACATTCTCCATATATTTTTTTAGTTGTGCTAAATTGACTATTTACTTGAATGACATCGAAAAATTTCTGTCCAAGATTCTTGGTACTCCGATCAATATTACTCCGGCTTTAATGCTATTAGGGATCGGCCAAGCTCTAGAAAAGGGGAATTCTCTGTATAAATATCGTCTTTTCCTGTTTGTTGCTATGACTGTTGCACGACTGTGTATAGCCTCCGATTGGCTCCAACCTGAGCCCCTTGCGTTTGAGTGTTGGCGGGCCAAAATGTAAAATTTATTTAATTTAGAATTAAGTTTGTATTCTGTAAAGGGGGCAAGGAAACGTAAACTTGGTATGTATATTTGGGGGGCATTTATTTTTTTGACCATTTGAATATATAATTCAATGTTTTATAACTATTTTCCTTTTTTCTCCTTTTTTTGGATACTGGAATAAAATAAATAAAAGAATGAATAAAAATGACTTTTAAACCTATGATGATGATGATAACTCACCCATAGTTTTTTTAAGTGTTTTTCTTTAACATGTAGACACTGAAGTGAAGAGTACATTAGATTCCACAATATTTTAGTCTAATCTTTCATTTAAAGTAGTGGTTTTTGTCCTGTCATGAACTGGTGGATTTCTAGGTGTTGTGGAGTGATAGAGGAGTCACAGTGAAATAAAGTAATTGGGGAGGATTGCATCATTTTGTCAAGCAGGGACACTGGGTTTAATAACAGGCTTCCTGGCGTCATATTGCTCAGTTCATCTATTAGCAGGATATCTTTCTCTCCCATTTTACATCAAATGTTAATGCTTTGTAATTTAAATCCATGAGGATCTAAATTGGAACAATGATATCAATCACTGGCCTATAAAGCGCAACTACTCACCCATGAGGGTTTCAAGGTGCTTGGGGGGGGGGGGGTGGGGTGAGGGGGATGAGGTTTGGGTAAGCTGCTAGTCCGTGTAATGCGCTGTGGTCCAGTCTAAGAGCCTGGTCTTGAGGTCCTTCCTGAATTGAGGCAATGATGTGCTTACATGCTTAAATCAAGTTGACAGAACAAGCCTTGCTGGAAAGAATAGTTAAATGAAGGAAGCCATGTTATTCAGTTGTAATATTGGTATTGCCTGTTTACTTAACCAAGATATTAAGTGTAAGAGGCTGAAAACAGGTGATAAAATACTTACTCCAATTGTGTGTGCAAAAAAAAAGTGTTTGGGTCATCAGTGACATGTTTTCGCACAAATAAGTGAGTAGCACGAGCTCCGCGGCTGGGTTTATTACGTCTTTGTAGTGGGGCAACAGTTCAGATGGGCCGAGCTTCAAAGACATTGTAGAGTGCTGTGCCAAAACGCTTGAGGAATAACTGTTCGAAACCAGCATTGGCAAATCCAATAGGTCCTGCCTATGTGAGATGTATTGGCTTTGCTAATGGTTTGTAGCTTTGCTGCAAATGGCTCAAAGTAATGTAAAAAAAAAAGCTGTATGACACAGCCAGCACTGTCCACGTTATAGCTAATATGGCTAAAAAAACATTGACTCAGCAAATAGATCTTGCATAGGTGCGACCTATTGGCTTTGCCAATGCTTACTATGGAATGACATCTGCTAAATTATAAGTATTTAGTGTTTACTGCGGCTGAAGTGCTAATGTTACGGAATGGAGAATTCCCTTGCCAGAGTGTTCGTGTGTCCAGATTAAGAAGCATTTTAGGCCTATACAAAAACGGTGAAAATGTGCCATATTAATGCGCTGAATGTAACATAAGTTGTAGGTAGACAGAAAAGTCCAATAGGTTACACCTTTTATTACATTGATGCTTCAGGACTTGTGTTACTTTGGGTGCAATGGTTACGAAAGAACCAGAAACTCTCCTGACTGCTTGTTTAGTAGTAAAATATATCAATCTGTGTTCAGTGGGTTTTCTAGAGTTTTTGTCCCCTGTGCCCCAGCACCTGCTGCATCATTGAAATCATGACCCTTCTGCAAGGACAAATGAGAAAATAGTTTATAGCTAGTAATATGTCTTCAGAAAAAGGCAGTTGCAGGCTGTTGGAAGCTGGCTCTCTATATAGTGTTCTAAAATGAAGTATACTGTGCAGTGTGTCCATTGGGTCCCCATTCGGTTTACAGAGGCAAAAGTAGATAATACTGAAGCTCTTGTGTGGTAGTGTGGGCGAGTAGTTGGGCTTATCCGAGGGTAGTGCTAAGCATTTGTTCTCACAGAGGCAATAAATGAAATGCTCAAATAAATCTAAGACTAAATCCGAAAACTGGGCTTCTTTTTTATATGCATTTTACACTCCAGAACGTCGTTTAAAGGTAAGTACAGTTTTCAGTAGAAATATTCACAAGTAAGTAAAACGTTTAAACCTGTGTGCTGTTATGCACAGTGTAGTCCTATGGAAGGAAGAGCCAAAGATGCATAAAGGTATGTACAGTCTGTTTCAGAGGTTCACCTTTTTGGATTAGATTAGTAGTGGGCCATGGTTCAAAGTACTACCATCAGTTTTTGGGGAGTACCCAGGTTCTACAGTAATCGGGGGGCTCGTAGCTGGTGCTACAGAGAAGGGGGGAGGCCACCTGACAACAGGCAGCGCAGGGTTTGCAGTCAAATCCAAGGGCTCCCAAACGGGGGATCACATTGCAAGGAGTCTTGGAGCACGGGGCAAATCCAGTTTGTTGGTACCCGGGCCAGGGGGCTCGGGAGCTGAGGAGTTTGGTGATGCTGATGTCCCTCGACGGCTGCTTGGTCCTGGTGTAGTGAGAATCGAGACTGGACTCTTACTGTTGGTGTTTGGTGCAGGACATCCATTACCCTGGGGGTTGATACTGCAAAGCTCTGGTTGTTCCTGGTGTCTTCACACTTGGTGTGCCGACGGATCTGACCTTCCACAGTACCAAGTACCGTCTCCTGGTCGTCTGCAGCGACGGTTGGGCCGGGGAGTTGCACGGCAGTGGACCAGACTGTGGTAGTCTGTGTCTACGGACTGCAGGGGAGTAACTCCTCTACTCCAGGGGAGATTGTCTGTGGTTTTTGAAGTGCTGGCAGGCTACACAAGGCTTTGGTAGCTCACCAGTTTGCAGGAAGAGTCACACTGCCGCTATTATAAAGAGAGGGCTGAGGACGGCAAGGTTTTGGCCCCAAAGTCTAAAGTTCTGCTGCAGTTCCTGCCAGGCACTGACTCCTCTCCGTCCTTCTGTTGATCCGTTGAATTGGAGTTCCTGGGTCAGGGGTGGCACCTAAATCCTCAAATTAGGGGTGTTTATAGGGAGTGGGTAGTAGCCAATGGACTACCTACCGTTTAGAGTGTCTACACCCTCTATATGACCATTTCCTGTGGGAAGTGGGCATAACCCTGACCCTAGAATGCTAATTCCATCCAAAATAACATGGAGAAATCAGAAAAGTGGGGTCCACATCCGCTAGCCCCTCCTAGAAGCAGTGCTGGCTGAATGTGGGCACACCTACTAATCTTACTAACTTTCCTGTCTGTCTTGCCTCGAAGACGTGGGGTCACGACAGGCGAGTGGACACCTTCACTATCTGGAGAGGCCCAGGGTTGCATAACAAAGGCGTCGGGGACTTTGAAGCTTCCTGCTCTGAAATGACCATCCAGCTTAGAGGAGGTGTGAATACCTCTACCCAGAGTATGCTTTTTTCCTGATCTCCAAGAGCGCAGGCTCTCACCTCAGGAGGTCAAAAACCTATCTCTGGTGGCTGGGTGTTCGAGAGCAGTCAGTCAACACACTAGTAGTCAGTATGTTTTCAGGGGGCCTCTTTGGAGCCCTACAGGTGCATTTATTAATAAATCCAGTGCTGGCATCCATGTGGGTTTATTAAGATGAGGTGTTTGGTACTAAGCACCTTTAGGATACAGTGAATCAGTTATCTAACTGGGGAACTTGTAATGATGAGTGTCCAACTCATGTACTCGGTATGGCTTCCCTGTGCTTTGGTGATATCCAAGGTGAACTTTAATATCACCGGAACATATCTATTCCCGCAGATATGCCCACACATTGGGTATAGTGCACCTCTGTCTTAGCGCTGTGATGTCTGCTATAAGGGTCTTACCTGTGCCACATGTAGTGCTGGCAGACATGGCACTGCACACATGGATGTGGGCCATGTCGACTCTTCAGTTTACTCTGCACCAAGACACGTAGGCTGCAATGGCAGTTTGCATGAGCTTGATGAGGGGTTCCTTAGGGTGGCACAATTTGTGCTGCATCCCTTAGGGACCCTTTTTTACTTCCAGTGCCCTAGATGCCAAGTGTACCACTTACTAGGGACTTGAGGGATCCCAAAAGGGGTGCCAATTGTAGAACAATCATGCAGTTTAGGGGAAGAACACTGGTACTGGGAACCTGGTTAGCAGGAACCCAGCACACTCATTCAAAGTTGCACCGAATACTGGGCAAAAAGTGAGGGTGCTGCAACAAATTCCAGTTTCCTACACAGACTGAATACATAATTATTGTGTAGCTAAACATAAGCACAAAATCGTTCATAAAAAGTGCCTTTAAACATATCGACCTATCCAAAACGAGTTGCCATAGATGTCATAAATAAAGCCAGGCCTCTCAAAATCATGAAAATGTTAATAGACCTGAAGGTCGTGTAACTTGAACAATCTACTCGACTTAACTGTAATGTTCTTCACCCGTAAACTGGTCTCAAACTGTGTGATCATTGGCAAATATTTTATTATATTCTCACATTAGTGCACCTTCAAATGTGAGCTCAGCATTTATTCCGTACAAAACTCTTGTTTGATTTGTTTGCTCCTTGTGTAATACAAATCTAGCCCCCACATAGTGTATACGTGATCCCATACTTGCCTCCCAATTTACTAATAGCATTGCTATCGGGGCAGGAGTGTTTCTCAGTTTGTTTAAACGCTTATTTTAATAAATCTATTACTAAAGCATGATGTGGTAGCGCAGTGTCATTTCCGGACAGTAAATTTAGAAGAAATGGCTAAAAACCTTAACACTATATCTTGCACCTTTACTGATAAAACTATATAGGTAATTCTGTGAATATTCGGTTTTAGAAGACATTTATTTTTTGCACATCGCCAAGTGTTCAGATTTGTTTTCATCCTATTAAAATATTCTTTCATCTCGCAGAAGTACAAACAATGGGCTTTCAGAACTGCTGAAACCTATTTTGAAATGTTTGTGCAGTTTACTTTTCTAGTTATTTAAATGTGTTCGTAATATTCTGATATCTTACAGCCTTTCGTTTCACACAGCAGGCCAGAGTTCACTTTACAAAGTCCTGGAACTCTGCATTAAAAGAAGGAAAAAATTGTAGATTGACCATCTCTGAACAAAGAGCAAATGTGACCAGATAAAAACAAGATTTAAAGGCATCTGTATTGCTCCTTCACTTTCCTGACTGAAGAGAACACCTGTTCTTTATCAACTTGCCAAAGCGGGCGAGTAGGTCCTAAATAAAAAACAAAAAGCTGACTTGTCATAGTGAGTGAATAGATTTTTCTAGGACTCAAAGCATATGCATATGCTTTCCACATAAAGGTGAAAAACAAGCATTGGAGAATGGTTACAATGTGTCTGACTCATTCCTGAAACATTCCTGTGTTTGACAGTGAATAGGCCATAAGCATAGTAAATTTCCCAAAGTCATATGTTGGGCTGAGACTCAAATGCGGTTTTGTACTTATTTGCTAAAAAGGCAGTTTCACAAATTAAATGGATTCGCCAAAGAAGAGGAATTCTGCAAAAAACAAGCAAATGTTTTGTGCAGCTAAAGAACGGGATACCTTTTGAGATGGCCATGTCTAAATTTCTAAAAGCGCACAAGCAGGCCCCATGGAGAAAGTACGCTGTATTCCTTTCTTATAAATGCTTTGCATTTGTCAGCTGAAGGCAAAGTAAGTACTAAGCTCCCAAGAAAACACAGCTTGACATTTGACCTTGGTCTATAAATGCCCAGCGAATGTTACGAGTTAAGTACAAGATTTAAGGGTCTGTTTATTACAGAAAACGAGTTTGTGGAAGAATACTGTTAACATGGGGAGGTACTTACTCAAGCTGCACAGCCTAAAGCAAATGAATACCGGAAAACATGAGTTACAAACCACAAAGCCATTATCAAGCCACGGGCGGAATGAGTTCCTAGGTCAACTTTCTGAAAGTCCACACAAGATGTCTTTGGCATAACAGACAGGTGACGACCTAAAAAGTATTCACTGAATATCCCTCTAGGATGACTTTTATTTTATTGCCCGCCATAGGTTTTCACACTCAGCCCATCTTAATGCAGCAACTCTCCTGGCCAGTGAAGGAGGCGAGATTGTAGGGCAGAAGCTTACATGAAGGCTCGATGAGCGGTTCCAAGATGACTTTGAGCTGAACTAGAGTTGGCATCTTCATCTTGCTCGACCAATTCTTTCTCGAAGTTTTATATAGCGCAGACTTGATCAGAAGGTATCTGAGCGCTTCACATGAGCACCAGTTGTTACATAAGGCCTTCATTTGGCTTGCCCATTTCTGTAAATAAAATAAAGTAACTAGAGAACATGATAAATCTTCATTTTACTTTAAAGTGAAAATAAAGCAGCAGAGCATGCCAGATCAGGAGTACACTTAGGCTAAACATGATGCCATTGTCGGCAGAGCAACCTGGTGGTTGGGGCTGAGACACATTTTAGCTGACCCAAAACCCCTTTTACTAAATGTTGCTAGTCTTTAAAAAAACAAGTATATTTGACCATTTTTCTTTTGTAACTTCATCTGGAGTCTGAGGAATTGACGCTTCATTTTGCTGAAGAACATAACATTGTCATGGAGTGCCATACATTTTAGGCCGTATCGGCCATTCAATACATAACTATATTACTGCTCCTAGAGCATTAGCAGCCGGTTGTATATTTAGAAATGTGAACAACATAAAAGACTAATTGTTTACTGCGCAAATCGGAAAATTCAAGGAAAACTGTTAAGGTGTAAGAATCAGTTACCGAAGGAGATGGTTAATATTACTATTGAACCTGATCCGATAAAACATTCAGCACTAAGAGTTGGGTGGCGAAGCATGTTTTGGCAATTGTGACAACGGGTAATGTATCGGTAAGGAATTACATATTGTCCGGCTGTTTGCAGTAAGTAATTTACATTTGGAGTGGCAAAGGCAATGTGTGTCTAGTTTTAAACGCATTTTTTATGCACTCTAAATTAAGGCCAGTCCATGGGGGTTGTGTTGGAGGCAGAAAAGTGAACTTGGTATAGGCTTTTCTTGAACTAATTATTGTGTGAATTCATCTTGGCTGTTTCTAGCTCTCAATTTAGCCTGATAATAGGCTAGATCTTCTCTCTGAACTGGCAAAATAGACATTTAGGAGCTCCTGCTTTGATGCTTACAGGGCAACAGTGAGGGATCCCATCAGATGTTTTGTCATCCGAGTACATTACGAGAATTGAAATATTGTAAAATGTGTATTACATGTGCTGTGGGTGGTTGATGCCCAAATGATGTCCTTGTAAGATGTACGAATTCACAAGGTGCTTGCAGTTTTCCCATTGATTATGTAGTAGATGATTGTACTGTTTCCAAGCAGCAGTGCGTTTGCAGCTCCTCCTTAGGATGGAAGCAACTGTTTCCCTGTGTCACGTGGCCGATAGGGACATTGTTGACATCGCTAAGTTAGCATGAGCTCGGCAGCCATGATGCCGCTTTTGCACACTTTACTACATTGCTTTATTTTTGCAAGACTCTGCCTTTCACATGAGAACTGTCTGCTTGGTTCGTTCTCTGCCTGTTCCTGGAGTTTAGTCTGAACACTGTGAGCAAGGTCGATAAGCAATGCCCCTTGTTGTTCTGGTCAGTCCCTAGCACCTAGACAAAAGATGCTAATGCAGCGGCTGCTGGTAACTCGTGCTTTGTTATGGGTATGCATGTTTAAGTAACACAAACTTGGAGAGTGAGATTTCCAGGGAGAAGAGCAATGCCGTTCCTATGATGTAGATTTATCATCTAGGCACTAAGGTATGGGGTCTGCTGACAAAGCCCAGAGATCTTCTCTTATATAATAATAATACTTCTTAGCAAGGTAAGGGTGGTTAGGCCTTATAGTCCTTTACCACTGTCTTCATATGATGACCTCTCCCTTTATGGTATATGGTCTTGCTGCAATGCTAACTGTTAGATTTGTGCATTTTGCTGCTGCTTGTGGCTCCTATACTTTGTTTTAGAGCACAATAGTTAAAATTAACATTTTAAACTATAGCCCTGTTTCGGTCAGTTCTTATTGTGGACATGTACGAGAGAGTGAGCAAAAAGGTGTGTCTTGTTACCGAGATTCCTGAGAGATCTGGGATGTTGTGTTCTGGGGTGTCTAATAATTTGCTTCTTTGTGTGTAGCAGAGCATGTGAGACACTAGCTAGTCGTTCCTGGGTTCGTGGGCACTAAGGTAGTGGGAAGGCTTAGCCCCTATACACCGAGGTCCCATATTCCTGTGCTTAGTTCTGTATATGTGCAGAATCCCTGCAACATGGCGTCCCCAATGTTTGGTCTGGTACTTATTCGCAAGACCCCTGAGAAGGTGCTTGTCCACAATATCCTCTCACTAGTTTCCGGCGACGTCCGTGATGTGATGGCTTAACCACCTATATTTGATTTTTTAGGTTGAGCGTTGGCGTACGACCTCATGTATACTTTAGTATACATATATCTCTGTGGGCCAAATGCCATCCCTTGCTTCTCATTTGTTTGTTTCAATATCCTTTAAAAATCCTTGCTTACTAGTGGCCAGTCCTGCCTCTTTGTCC
Organism: Triturus cristatus; assembly: GCF_964204655.1. NCBI lineage: Eukaryota > Metazoa > Chordata > Amphibia > Caudata > Salamandridae > Triturus > Triturus cristatus. Next base: position 503,835,082 of record NC_140583.1, on the reverse strand, counting down.
CTCCTTTTTCCTCCAAGGAGCAGGGACTTAATACAATATCATTACGCTTTGTTCTGTTGATCTGCTCCTGGGGGGACTATTTCATTATGTTTTCTACCTCATGTTACACTGTGGTTGCTCACACCCGTAGCTGCTTACATTTTATTGCAGCAATCACTATCCCAGTTCCAATCTTCCCAAAGGCAGCTCCCAGGCTGGCTTGGAATGCAAGCAATCAATTTATTCTTTATTTGCTTACTGTTACCACGGTGGCACTCAAGCTTTAGCTGTAAATATCGTAAGCTAAAGCGCGGGTGCCCTGATTCTTTAAAAAGTAAAGCAATAGAATTTTTTTTTTCTATTTCTTTACATTTTAAGCAATCGCGGCACCCACGCTTTAGCTCACGATGTTTACAGCTGAAGCTTAAGTGCCACAAAGGCTTGTTTACTGCTGCCTCCCCCACGTGACTCCTGCTGGGTTGCTTGTTCTAACAGTTGCTCTTCCCTCCCTCCCGGGCTGCAGCTGCCGCCTCCTCCGTTCTGATTAACAAGATAGAGCGGTATATTTAGAATGGGTTTGTTTTTACCTCGTTGGAAACTCCTGTCCTGAAACGCTAGAAACAGTGCAACAAAAACATGTAAAAAATAGTGTTTATACATTGCCCATTTTCAAATTTTATACAAATGGCATCAGAAATATGTATATTCATGTGTAATTAAAGCTCCTAGAGCACGAGAGGATGAGTTCCTGCTTTGCAAGCACTTTCACTTTTGATTTACAGAGACTCTTTTTTTAGGTCTCGCTGAGCCAGCGCATGCGCTGCTCTGCGAGAAATTTAGTAAACGGGCTTTTCAAAGTGCTACCATGTGGGTTCTGTCAAGGCTCATTAAGCCTTGGTGCCTCTCTCCGCGCTTCAATTTCCTCCCCCACCACAGATCGCGTCACTCTGTTGGCCAACACCCCCCCCCCCTCTCTTAACTGAGCGAGAGGTGCGCGCGTGGTCAATGCTTGTTGTCCTTGCTTGCGGTGCTATGCTTGGAAGGCTGAGCTCGATTTTGAGGGAAAAGCGCAGTGTTTGCTGTTTTAAAATACCTGTTTCTTTGGCAAAGCTCGTGGCGTGGCACTTAAACTTTTCCCTCATTTTGTGAGCTGGGCTCTCGACACTTCATAGCGCTCCACCCCTCTCCAGAGGGTTTCAAAAGTCAGCATGAAATATTTGCCATTCTGAGAGTTCGGGAGCGGCGTGTTCTCTGCATTAGGTACAAATAAACAAACAGCGTGTGCTTTCCTTGGTGACACGCCATCAAGGCACTATACCATGCTAATCATCCTACAAAAAGTGAACAAGCACTGGCACTGCAACTATCTAGAGCACATTACATTTAGTGCATGCGCTTCATGTATGGTTATTAATGTTTACTAATCCACGAAGCGGCTCTACACTTTTTGGCCTCTACTCCATTAGTCGTCATCTTATTAATGCAATGCTGAAGCCCCTGCAGGGTTCACTATTCAAAGGTGTTCTCGATCTGTCAATGTTGGAGTCAGTAGTGCTTCAAAAATATGCGCAGTAGATCAGTATTTTTCCTACAAAACAGTAAAAAAATAAAGATTTCCATCCAGAAACAGTTAATGGAACAGCTTTAGTGTCCCCGTCAATCTGAGTCTAAACGGGCTGGAAGGGCTCTCTGCTGCTTGAATAGGCCTTTGGTGGCCAAGGTGGTCAAGTGTATTGCATCACTTAGCAGCCCCATGATAAGTAGGGTATTTACTCAGATATGCCATCTGTTTTTAAACCCACACATCAGCTCGCTGCGCTCTAGGTAAACAGGCACATTGCAATTGTTTGCAGCCTATTGAGAAAGCAAACGGGGTCGTTTTGTCTGCCGCAACCTGCTGCGTCTGGGAACTGTAGCTGCCAGTTGATGGCTGCGATAAGACACAGCACCCCGGGAGCTGCCCGTCAGGTCTGGGCTGGGGCTGCAGTTGTTAACACTGTCTGCCTTTTCCCCTCAATCCGGTGGTGCCGGTCAGACTCCAAGAATGCAGAGGTTGCGTCCTAACAAGCTGTCCTGACGGCCTTTACTAACACCCCCCCACTCGGTTGCAAGCCGGGTCATTTTTGGTCCTACCAAATATTTATCAAAATGTATCTTTCTCTGATGAGTAATTCGACAAAATTTGAAAGACAACAGCACATAAGAAAGAAGTGCGTTTGTGAATAAGGATAGTGAAACATTATTTGTATATTCGCCGGAGTCTCCCCGATCGTGAGATTTATTGTTGTCATTTTCTGCCAAAATGTCTGCTCCTAAGAACCCCTTTACATTAAATCCACTTTGAGTGTCCGTCAAAATCTTTAGTCAGCGTTTGGTATTTTAAAGTAGGTATTTGAAGTAGGACACACATTCACCCACAAGCTTCTGTTATGAACAGCGCAGTTAAAGTTTTATTATTCATTGAAAAGCAGCAAAATATGTTCCGCTTTTTAAAGCAGATAAGCGTTTTACGGTTTGGCCAGAGTGCTTTTTTTTACCTTTCCATCTTTGAGAGCCATAATTCCTCAAAGGGGTATTGATGTCGTCTGTGCTCACTGTGAGAGCAATTTTATGTATAACTGCTATATTAAGAGGCCATGCATCTGTTAAAATAGAACAATGATGACATGAAAATCTAACCTATATTACAATGTTGTGTACCTTACGCTCGGAACCCTCCTTGAAATAAAAAAAATAGCTCGACGTTATCGAAAGTTATAGAGATAAAGGTCAGAGTTCGTCACGACGCATACATCCATCCAATCCCTGAAGAGGGAAGCTGCAAACATGTGTGATGCCACTAGTATTCTTCCACCCTCATGCACATTTTCGCTTCACCCACCTACTCACCCAATGATATAGGAAGGCTGAAAGGAGTGACACTTTAATCACTCATCCTCCATTTTGCTTACTCCGTGATATTATTTGGAGTGGACGCTCACCGTGGATCATTCTTCATGAGACAACCAGGATCTTAAATCCTTCTCTAATTTTGCCTGTGCTTTGGCTATCGACGTCGGAGACCAGCATAGCTTCTTTGCACAGATTCGTAATGCGCTTTCCACCCTCTACTCAGACGTTTTAAGGCATGGGCAAAGTGGGCTCTGGCCCATGGCCTCAGCCTTTCAGGGGGCCCTGACCGAGTCAGCTCTGTTCTGCAGAGGGCCTTGCCCTGATGACCTTGAATAAGTTTTCGACAGATTGTTGTAAAGAGCGTTTTTCTATCATTTATTTTTAATCGGTTAGAGTCTATTACAGACATTTGGCAGACAAAATGTCTGTTTCTTGCAACATCCATCTAAAACGTTTCTTTTAGATAATACAGGACCTCACGTATGTGAAATGGGAGGGTATCACGGAGATTATTTACAGTAATATTAGTGAGCTGCTACTGTGTTACAATACTGGAAACACACATCACTTTCCTGATTATCAGAGTACGCACATTTAGGATTTGAGCAAAGAGCTCAAAGAGCTGAACCTTGATCATAAAATCAAAGCTGTTCCGAACAGTGGCCCCCAAAATACATTTGGACCAGGGCCCCCAAAATCTTTAAAGCGTCCCTGCCTCCACTACAAAAAGTATAGCTGTATTTATTTCATGTGTTTTCCTGTTCATCCACCCCACCAGCTTCGGGGCTCCTTATCAAGTGCAGCAAGGACGCAAAGTTATGGTATTATGAAACAGCCTTCCTTGTTTAGTTGAGCACTCTTTCCCAGTAGGGGTGTGTCGCACCTACCCACTTCTGGTTTCCTTGGTGCAAAGAACCCAATCAGGAAGTTTCTCTGTGATTCCCGACTTTAACAAACCGTTTCAAAGAAAAAGTTGACAGTCAACGATTTCAAGCATGCGATATCGAGCAGAAAGTTAATTTTGAAAACTCAGAATTCTATAGATAATTAATGTAAGTGGTGATTTAAATGGGCAAGGGCTGTCCGGTATTTAGCACCTACACTACTTTTATTTCAACAGTAAAATAACAGCACTGCTCAGCAGGAATGCAGTACTTTGTTCATTCTTTTTTATACGTATTTGTTTGTAGAGAGGAAACTGTCATCCACAGGCATCATAGCACTAGAACTGCGGAGAGACACACAGGGAGGGGGAACAAACTCAAACCGTGACAAACTAGAGCCATAAAGACGCACACAACTGAAAAAACAAGCAGTGGCATAGCCAATAGGTCTCGCCTTTGGGACCTTATAAGTGTTTAGCCATGCAACACTTGATGTTGCACCAAGGATATTGTGCTGGATAACTTCAGCACAATATCCTTGGTGCAACAACATAAACTGTTGTATGGCTAAACACTTATAAGGTACAAGGTTTAGCCATGCAACAGGTGATGTTGTTGCACCAGGGATATCGTGCTGCAAAACTAAATACTTAGAAGGTCCCAAAAGCGAGACCTATTGGCTATGCCAATGCTTGTTTTAACTCTCTCGAAGTGAACTGGGACAGTGGCCACATGTATGTGGTGACATGGAACTTAAAAGAGCTTGGCCAGCCACCAGCTCGTACTGCTTTTGCAGTCCACTACTAAACTTCCCACAAAGTGCTAGTTCAGTGGTTGCTTTCAATAGCCCATACGAGTCAGCCCAGTCTTCCATGTAGCCCAAATGTGCCTACCCATTACTTGAGCCATACGCCACTTATTTCCTGTAACTCCATCAGCCCGCTCAGTGTTGCCTCCCTCGAGTTGTGAATTCTGAAGCAGTTGGTTGAACTGGAGACCAAAATGAAACATCTTCTGTTTGATTCGCTAGCACGCATATAGGGAAGATGGAGTCGCTGTGGAGCTGGCAAAGTCTTGGTTTGTGCGAATAAAGTAAATAAAGTATAAGACTATCAGTCAACTGACCAGAGGCAACATTTTGGATGTTCCTACTAAGGCATGAGGAGATATGATCTGGGTGTACAGAGCCGGCTGAGACAAAGGCACCTCTTCTCTTTACCGGACATAGAAGCTGTGAAAGTAAATTGTAGTAAGCCTATTCAGTGAATCAGAATTCCTACAGCTGTCCCTGATATCGGACTGCCTCTGGGTCCGCTTTCACTCGCCCATATGATGAAGTGCGCTGCCTGGACTTCCGCCTTCTGGTGTTTGCCTTCCCTGACAGATAGGAATTTTTGTTTCTAATGAAGTTAATTCCTATTAAACTGTGTTTAAAAGCGATAGAGTGCAGAGCTTTGCATTCTCGAATATTGATGTTTTATTTTAATAGAGTAGTTCTGTTTTCTTATCTTCCAACTCTCAAAGTCAGACCCTCCAGTATTTCGCGATTTGCCGCAAAATTGGCACTTTTGTAAAAATGTCACGATTTTTTCAAAAGTGCCAGTGAAATTGAAGGAATGCGCAGACAAACTAAAACGCCACTAGACTTGTGCTTTTTAGTTTGTCTCCGCATTCCTTCAATGCTGTGGTACCCTTGCCAATAACCCTGCCCCCCCCCCCCCAAACCCCACTTGTTTACAAAACTGCGCCACCTATCTGTAAGCTCAGGCGTATGATGAATCGTGCATGGAAGCGCCTATGGATTCCTGCTCGTACCAGCATAGTAGTAGGAAATGACAGGGGCATGTCTGTACCACTGAGGGGGAAGCTGGGTACAGTGTCCCGCAATTATATGAAATGGAGCAAGGTGTGTGCCTTTGCCAACAGTGAGAGAGGGAAGGAGACTGGCCTCCTAGTGTGGGCAAGAGGTCCTCAGTATGCATAGATGGGACACACGTGTTAATCACTCCTCCTCTTGTACTTCATCCTGCGCCTTGAATCTTTCTAGAAGGGCATCCTATTCATGCGAGATGGGCTTCTTACATAGACCTCTATACTCCCTCAGTCGTAACGCCCCTCTTTCCGCTGGTGATATAACTTATCGCACACTTTTAACAGTACATAGAGCACATGAGCGGGCATTTAGATGCCACCTAGTTGCATAGTCTTACAATTGCTCCAACATTCCAGCTTCGCTGTGATCATTTCAGCCTCTTAGAATCTCCCTCTTTCGACAAACGCGGGTGGAAAAACAACAAATGATGCATTCCGAAAATGGACTAATCGCTGACTCTGGTAAGTGGATTCCCACATGAAACAAATGCGAACTGACAAAACTGTAGAGACAGGATGTCCTGTGATGAGGACCAGAAAGGATGGTAAGGCTCTAGGAAGTCCTGTGTCTGTGTGTAATAAGTAAAGAGTCTTCTAGAATGTAGTGTTTGTTGTATTCAAAGTTCAAGTGCAACACTTCCGTCAGCTAGCCTCGACATTCCATCTAGCATTGCTCCATCTCATCAAAAGCCCATGGAATGCAGAATTCTCCCATGCCTCTTCCACCAAGAGTACAACTTCATTCTCTAGTATGCTCACACATAGCAGGATCAGTCTCAGACTGGTTTGGGGGACTTAAGAGCCTTATTCACCTGCCTGTAAGCAAGCATCACTTGGTTGAGTTCTTTGACGAGCTGTTTCACAGACCAGTGTATGGTCCACAGGTCTGGCTTGTACAATGACCTGGTGCACAACAACTCCCCTTGGACTCTTCAGACCGGATGCTGGTTTTGATGTTTTTGGGTCTTTTCCATGCAATGGTGACCTGATGCTTGCCCAGGCTGGGGCGGTCTCTCATGGTCAGGCTAAGCGTTGCAGTTTTGCTGCATGCGTCTGTGCATGTACCAGCAAAAACACACAAAAAGCATGAGGAATCCCTCAGCAGTCAAGAGACTGCTGCAAAATTATCAGCTTGCATTGGGCTAGTTTGAGGTTGTTCCAGGGCTGTTCTGATTGCCTGACCGCAGCCAACCAGAATGGGATTGACTCTCAAACCTATCCTGATTTATTGGAAGACTTGCCAGTTAGATTTCTGAAATAGAACTGTGACTGGCCAGCCTTTAGATCATGAGTATTCGTAAACCTCTATTCAAAGGCCAACATGTTTGGTCTGATGTGATAGAGGGCCACATTGATGCCAGCGGGGAGGTGGTCAAGGAAGAGGGTTATTTCCACAACGACGCCTACCTTAAAACGCAACAAATATGTGTGCTGCATTAAGTTGACTTTTACTATGGGACTCTTAAATCTCATGGACTAACTGGAAGTGTATTGAATAAACATATTTTGGGGTGCAGTTTGACAGCATTTAGAAAGCAGATAATAGCTAGGCATAGTTTGTCACGACAACATTTAAAATGCGTTTTTTATTCATTTTAGCCAATAGCCCGTTAATAGGTGAAATACATATGTTCACAATGACCTGCTAACACCGACCTGCATGGGTTTGTCCAAGGCCACAAGGTAGTTCTCTCACCCCACCGGAGACATTCTCCGGATACACCATACGCCACAGTGCACAGATAAGAGCAGTGAGTGAATAGAATGGACGCATCCGCACAAGTTTCGTGGAAAGTCACAGTAGAACTGAACTCGCAGAGAAGCACTCTTTTGCCATAACTTGCAATCGAGCGCACATCTTGAGGTCCCCTACAGCTGCCACGGGACATGAAGAAATGTATGTTTTATATAAATACGTTATGTTAAAAGGTATTTTCTTGTAATACCTGCTTCCCTCATGCTGAGGATTTCTATTATATCAATGTTACTGTGGCAAACTTGATCATAATCAGCTCTGAAAATGTTGCGCTGTTTGGTTGTGCAAAAACGTACTGTTGTGTCGGACTGCCCCTCTCGTCTAGTTGAGAGGGGACGGTGAGCTAGGATTATGTACCAACTTTACAATCAATATTTTCAATATGTACATTGTTAGTTTAACAGTTTATGATGGCTTCCTATCCCTCAGCCATAGCAAGGTATAATTTCAAAAGGCTTTCCCAGTTTTGTGTTTTTTACTTGGGCTGGTAGTAGCTTGGGGGTTTACATCTGAGAATCTGTTAAGAGGAGAGGGTGTAGAATGTCTTTTTTCTTGCGCACAAAAAAAGAACTGCTGATGTTTCATAATGTATCCGAATTAGTGCAAATGAAGCACATTTGTGTGTAATTTTGTAATTCTGGAGTGTGGTGGAAACATATTTGAATACGATCAAAACACATCATTACACTAGGTGATGACATTTGCGCACATTATCGTTTGTGTGCAATAAAACTGTTTTCCGGTGCAAATGTAATGGCCATTTTAATTGAAAATGTGTTGCCTGTAATGGCAGTGCACCACCGCACCATGCACATTCCACACTACTCCTGCCACTCTATGCCATGCCACTTGACTCACAAAATGCCACTCCACGCCTTCAGCTCCACACCACTTACTCCACTCCTCTCCAATCTACCCCACCCCAATGTATCCACCACACCAAATCTACCCCACCCCAATTTACCCAACTTCAATTGTCCCCACCCAATTTACTGCACTCCAATCTACCTCACTATACTCTACTAAACTCCACTCTGTTCCATTTTACTTCACTCCACTCAATCTACTCCAATCCAGTCTACCCCATTACAATCAGTCTAACCCAATCAAAACCACCCACTCCAATTTACCACACCCCACTCGAATCTACAGCACTCCATTCAAATCTACCCACTGTACTACAATCTGCCCCAGTCCACCCCATTCCAGTCTACCCCACTCCAATGTATCCCAATCCACCCACTCCAATGTACTCCAATCCAACCCACTCCAAATTACCCGACTCCACTCCAATCTACCCCACTCTACCACGTCAAATGTATCCCACTCCATTCCAATTCACCCCACTCCACACTTCAGTGCAATTTATCCAAATCCTCTCTACTCCAATATACCCCACTCCACCACAATCTACTCCACTCCATTCTACCCCACTCCAATCCACCCCACACCACTCCACTTCACACAAATCTAACCCATTCCACTCCACCCAAATCAACCCACTCCATCCAATCTACCCCAAACCCCTCAAATCTACCCCAATCCACCCTAACCTACCACACTCCACCCCAATCTGCCATTCCCCAATCTACCATACTCCAGTCTACCTCACTCCACCCCACTGCAATCTTCCCCTCCCCACTCTACTCCAATCCAACCCACTCCAATCTACTCCAATGTTCCTCACTCCAGTATTTGCTACTCCATTTCAATATACCCCACTCTAATCTACTCCACCCTAATCTTCCCCATCACACGCCACTGAAATCTACCCCACTCCACTCTTCACAATCTTGGTCACCCCTTTTGAATCTCTACTCCAATTTATCTAACTCCACTCCACCCTATCATACTCTAGTCTACCCACTCCAATCTACCCCACTTCTCTCCAATCTACCACATGCCACCCAAATCTACCCTACTCAGTCCAGTCTAACCCACTTCACCCTATCACACTTTACACTACCCCACCCCTAAATGCCCTACTCCAATCTACTCCAATCTGCCCCATCCCATCCCGCCCCACACTACTCGGTCCAGCTCCAATCTACTCCAGTCTACCTAGCTCCACTCCAATGTACTCCACTTCACTCTACCCTAATCTACCCCACTCCAAACTACCCCACACCAGTCTCACTCCACCCCCACCCAACCCCACTCCACTCCAGTTTACCCCCTATCCACTGCACTCCACTCTTCCCTAATCTACCCCACTCCACTCTGAGATGGTGCATTAAAAAAAAAAAACTAGCTAATAAAAATCTCACTTGCTGTTTAAAAATATACCATTGTAGTTTATTTAGCTAAATAAACAGCAATGGTGCTTTTTTAAATCGCAAGCTAACAAAAACCTCACTTCCAATAAAAACAGATGGAAACATATGATCAGCTGGAGTCTTTCTCTTTATTAAAATTGCATTAAAGATGCAGTACCTTATGTAGCTACTAGAGGTCCCTTTACAACTCCACAGGGACACCTAGTTACAGCCTGTGGTATTGCACCGTTTACTTGCTTCGTGGATTTTCTTTGATTACTTATGCTGCAGTCTGGATATTTTTTGATTTAAAAAAGAATCTAACCAACATTATCATTTGCAATGCCAATAGCTCTAACATTCACTAATGCGAGACCTATTGCATTGCAAATGCTTGTTCAAGCTTGAATTTTAAAAGGTCCATCGTTCAATATAGACCCGCTTTTGCGTTGCCATCCTTTTGATTTAATATTCTGCTCTTGTTTTTATGGCGGTCGCTATTGCCGCGCCCAACAACGCTGCGGTCACAACTTATTTGTTTCAACATGAGTCCTTAATGGAGGGGTTGATTTTATTTTTGTTGTTGAGGCGGATGCAGCGTTCTGCTTTAAGGTTTTCTATTCTTGGGTTACCTTTCCAGCAGTGGATGGGAACGATGATTTGTTTCACGAATACACTGCCTCCGCGGTCCGGCAGGATTATCGCTCTTATTGATTACTTGAAGGTCTGTTGACGGCTTGCCAGTACACCATATGGTTTAATAACACCCATCCTCACCCTGTTTCTGTGGTCCGTTTAGGCTCCTTATCAGTTGATGTGGCCACGTGGCCCGTTTTGCCTGGGTTTACACCTCATCCAAATTACCTTAATGTTCCTACCGCAGAGCTATGACAATTGCATACATTGTTGATACGTAGGGCTGTTATACAGTTTGTCACGTAATATACAGGTGGCTCTGCCTGGAGTGCCGCACAACCACCAGGACATGGTGGTGGTCTTAGTAGTTCCAGCATGATTAATTTAGTGATGGGTAAAAGTCCTCAGAATAGCGATGATTTCCCTTATTGGCTTGCAGAAAACTTTGAGCAACTCAAAGCTGTCTTTCCTCATACCTCACCTGTGGAGAAACCCAGGAGATCCTTACCATGAGTTTACCTAAAGGACTTATTCCTAATCTGGCTGATTGCACCACCTGGGGGAAGGTGTTTGCGGCGGTATATTAGCTGTGTTTTGGCACCCCATCCATGACCGTTCTTCCGTCTGCCCTTAAAAAATGTCCAGATTAACACGGGACTGAGGCTGCCCTGGAGTTGGGGATGAGATTGGTGGGGGTTTTCCCTATTGTTTTCGATCTGAGCCTTGCTAACGTCAAGGGAGAAGGAGTTCACGTACAGGTGAGTCAGCACATAGAGGCGGTTGCTGACTTGAATAAGCAACGTGAATTACCAAAGATTATTGCTAAAGTATATAAATCCTTAGGACGGAATAACCTGGGTAATTAAACCTTTTACACAAACACAACAAATGACCCAACCTGAGAAGGAAGGGCATCCAGTCTTTCCTAAAGACTTGGAATAGGAATCAGCGGCATCAACAACAGAAGCAAGGTTTGCGTGCTGGTTCACAAACTTCTGAGCGTAGATATGATTTGCTTGACCACTTTAAAATTAAGACACCAGAGAGCTATCAAGTTCCTGATCCTGGCTCTCCTCATTCCTTACAGGACAAGTCGGATTCACAGTTCGGTGGTGGAGAGTGCCAAGATCGCAGACGGTGTGAGACGACTCCGCAGAGACGTGATCTGCCTCGCCAGTTTGACATGAAAGCCAAACCGGGCCCGTTACCAAAGAAGAAAGTTGCCGCTTTGACAGCAAAGTATGCCTCAGCCGGTGAGAACCCTGCTCCTTGATTGGAGATGGGTGACACTCCTCAAAAGCACGGCGGAAGTTACCATAGTGCCAGAGGCACTCCATCTTTGTCTGGAGGCGAGAGCAACTGATGCGTTCATCACAGTGGAAACAGCAGAGACACGAGTTGCACCCCCTGATAGGCTTTATATATGAGTCCTCCAAATTGAAGGTGATATTAAGTAGACAATTAAGGGAGTCTTTTGGGACAACCTTAACTCCTCCTATGACATTTTGCTAGCGGAGACAGATTGGCCACCTCCATTTGTTTTATCTTCTTCCCGAGGGGAAGATGTTATACTCCGTAGTTTTTCCCATTTCCTCTCTGAAGAGGCTAAAGAAGCCCACGCTGTGAAATGGGCTTTGGCCCTAGCGCTTGCTGTGTATCGTAGTAATGTAGGCTGGGCTAACGGTTTGTCAGCACATGGAATACCTTTACGGTCAAGCCATGGACGCAGGCTCAATATCTGATCAGACGTGCAGCAAAAGCATCCATAAGTGAAATATTTACCCTGTTGGAATATCAGGGTGTCATTTAATCCTGTGTTTTATTAATGAATAATCCTCTTTTTACGATATCGAAACCGCACAGTTCATATTGTATAGTTTTGGATTACAGACCTTTAAACAGTCATGTTTGTACATTTGCAGTACAAAATGCACACTATTAGTGAATAATATTGTACGTAAAAAATAAAACACACTGGATATTTCCAATTGTTTTTATAGTCCCAATTTGGCTCCTGGTAGCCGTAACTGGTCAGCAATCAAAAGTGCTGTACTGGTTTGCCCATGGGCTATAAGAACCGTCCCGGGGCTTTTGCTGTGCTTCTTTCTCTCTTACATGACAATGACCCTGATGTGTTCTCATACGTCGAAGATATTTATTTGACAGATAAAGATTTTTATCCAGCATCTTGTGCATCGCATCATTCTCTTTTGCAGACTTGGTTACAAATCTGATTTTGCCAAGTCTCACATCGCTTGTTTGGCGGTTCTCTTTTTGGGCTATGAGCTAAATAATGATGATCGGGGTTGGCCCCCCTACTTTCTGGAGAAGTGTGCACAAATGCAGCCTCTGTCCACATTGAAAAAATTACAATCTTTGCTGGGATTTTTGAATTTCGGGCGGTCTTCCATTTCTGATTATGCCTAGCGTATCAAACCGCTTTATGCGGCTTCGGAAATATACCTCGATTCTTAGGTCTTTGCAGTCTGATCTGCTTGCGACAAACTTATGGTTAACACGTGATAATTCTACGAACTTGGTCATAACAATTGTGCTAGGGATAGTAGGTTTCACTTATTTGACTTTCAATGAAGGTGACATAGTACCAATAGCATATACGTCTCATTTGTACACATTGGTGGAAATGTGATTTTCCACAGTTGAGAACATTTTGACTGTGGTCCAGATGGCGATTCTGAAGGAATGCTCTCTGGCGAAGGGGAAAACACATTCTTATGGTTTTGCCTGTACCTACTTTAGAAGCAGTGACTAAGGAGAGAGTGTACCAAATTCTAAAGCTTTACATCCACATTGGCTACAATGGACGAGTACTTTGACATCAGCTGATGTCCCGTTTATTTTTGATCCCTCATTGCAGAGACAGGAGTTTCTACAATACGAACATGTTCATCCTCCTCCGTTCTCCTTTCTTCTCGTGGATCAGTACAAATGTATTATTCATACCGACTGCTCTGCTCAACCAGCTGTCTGGTGAAAGCATGCTTATTCAGCAGCTTGCGTTATTGTGGCTGGCTCGATTTGTAAATGGTGAATTTAAGTCTTCTATAGTCCATACGCAGGTACTTAGGGACTATACAGCTCAATTGGCGGAGCTGCATGCTTTGATTTCAGCTCTAGAATTCGCGGATCAGAATGTGCACACTTGTTGTGTGCTAAACATATTTTAGTTTATTCGCACTCCAGATTCCTTTGGGTTTGGCGACAACTCAGTGCTGAAGCTCGAAATGTCATTAGAGATTTGCGTGTCTTTGTCTGGACTTTTGCCTGTGGCACCTTCCATTCTGACCAAGGTCCTGCGTTCGCTTCTAAGGCTTACAAGGACTCAATGAGGTCTCTGGGGGTGCTGGTGCAGTTTTCGTCTCCATACAGGCCTGAGGGTAATTCTATAGTGGAGCGAACAAACCTTGACTTAAAGCAATCTTTGACAGCTAGAATCTTTTGTACTGGCAGGGGTTGGCTGACTCATTTGTATGGGGTTCAACGTGCTCTAAATCTCCCAAGAAGATCTCTGGGTGGGCAGACCCCATACGAAATGCTCTTTGGCATTAAAATGTTTGTGCCAGACTTTGATGGTCTAAAGCCAGGGGTACTCACAAACTTTCTCTTGGGGGCCACATTTACAGTGTGGTTTGTGGCCGAGGGCCGCACCTTGGGGGCGGGTTCATTGGGGAGGGGGCGGGGCTAGAGCAAAAAAAAAAACTGTCCATGAGGTGGAACACAGGTCCCTGCAGCGGACGCCTTAGTCCACTGAGCCACCGGACCCGGCATACACATCCCTCACCCTCTCCCCCTCCCCTTCCCCTTCCCCCTCTGCCTTCCCCTCCATCTCCCCCTCTCCCTCCGTCTCCCCACCCCCTCTGTCTCACTGTCTCCCCCCCCCCCCCCCGTCTGTCTCCCCCCCCCTGTCTGTCTCCCCCCCCCTGTCTGTCTCCCCCCCCCGTCTGTCTCCCCCCCCCCCCGTCTGTCTCCCCCCCCCCCCGTCTGTCTCCCCCCCCCCGTCTGTCTCCCCCCCCCGTCTGTCTCCCCCCCCCCGTCTGTCTCCCCCCCCCGTCTGTCTCCCCCCCCCCGTCTGTCTCCCCCCCCCCGTCTGTCTCCCCCCCCCCCGTCTGTCTCCCCCCCCCGTCTGTCTCCCCCCCCCCGTCTGTCTCCCCCCCCGTCTGTCTCCCCCCCCGTCTGTCTCCCCCCCCGTCTGTCTCCCCCCCCGTCTGTCTCCCCCCCCGTCTGTCTCCCCCCCCGTCTGTCTCCCCCCCCGTCTGTCTCCCCCCCCGTCTGTCTCCCCCCCCGTCTGTCTCCCCCCCCGTCTGTCTCCCCCCCCGTCTGTCTCCCCCCCCGTCTGTCTCCCCCCCCGTCTGTCTCCCCCCCCGTCTGTCTCCCCCCCCGTCTGTCTCCCCCCCCGTCTGTCTCCCCCCCCTGTCTGTCTCCCCCCCCTGTCTGTCTCCCCCCCCCGTCTGTCTCCCCCCCCCCGTCTGTCTCCCCCCCCCCGTCTGTCTCCCCCCCCCCGTCTGTCTCCCCCCCCCGTCTGTCTCCCCCCCCCGTCTGTCTCCCCCCCCCGTCTGTCTCCCCCCCCCGTCTGTCTCCCCCCCCGTCTGTCTCCCCCCCCGTCTGTCTCCCCCCCCGTCTGTCTCCCCCCCCGTCTGTCTCCCCCCCCGTCTGTCTCCCCCCCCGTCTGTCTCCCCCCCCGTCTGTCTCCCCCCCCCGTCTGTCTCCCCCCCCGTCTGTCTCCCCCCCCGTCTGTCTCCCCCCCCGTCTGTCTCCCCCCCCGTCTGTCTCCCCCCCCGTCTGTCTCCCCCCCCGTCTGTCTCCCCCCCCTGTCTGTCTCCCCCCCCTGTCTGTCTCCCCCCCCTGTCTGTCTCCCCCCCCTGTCTGTCTCCCCCCCCTGTCTGTCTCCCCCCCCTGTCTGTCTC
Source organism: Triturus cristatus (assembly GCF_964204655.1). Taxonomy (NCBI): domain Eukaryota; kingdom Metazoa; phylum Chordata; class Amphibia; order Caudata; family Salamandridae; genus Triturus; species Triturus cristatus. The sequence continues at coordinate 503,819,883 of NC_140583.1, read as the reverse complement.
CCCCCCCTGTCTGTCTCCCCCCCCTGTCTGTCTCCCCCCCCTGTCTGTCTCCCCCCCCTGTCTGTCTCCCCCCCCTGTCTGTCTCCCCCCCCTGTCTGTCTCCCCCCCCTGTCTGTCTCCCCCCCCTGTCTGTCTCCCCCCCCTGTCTGTCTCCCCCCCCTGTCTGTCTCCCCCCCCTGTCTGTCTCCCCCCCCTGTCTGTCTCCCCCCCCTGTCTGTCTCCCCCCCCTGTCTGTCTCCCCCCCCTGTCTGTCTCCCCCCCCTGTCTGTCTCCCCCCCCTGTCTGTCTCCCCCCCCTGTCTGTCTCCCCCCCCTGTCTGTCTCCCCCCCCTGTCTGTCTCCCCCCCCTGTCTGTCTCCCCCCCCTGTCTGTCTCCCCCCCCTGTCTGTCTCCCCCCCCTGTCTGTCTCCCCCCCCTGTCTGTCTCCCCCCCCTGTCTGTCTCCCCCCCCTGTCTGTCTCCCCCCCCTGTCTGTCTCCCCCCCCTGTCTGTCTCCCCCCCCTGTCTGTCTCCCCCCCCTGTCTGTCTCCCCCCCCTGTCTGTCTCCCCCCCCTGTCTGTCTCCCCCCCCTGTCTGTCTCCCCCCCCTGTCTGTCTCCCCCCCCTGTCTGTCTCCCCCCCCTGTCTGTCTCCCCCCCCTGTCTGTCTCCCCCCCCTGTCTGTCTCCCCCCCCTGTCTGTCTCCCCCCCCTGTCTGTCTCCCCCCCCTGTCTGTCTCCCCCCCCTGTCTGTCTCCCCCCCCTGTCTGTCTCCCCCCCCTGTCTGTCTCCCCCCCCTGTCTGTCTCCCCCCCCTGTCTGTCTCCCCCCCCTGTCTGTCTCCCCCCCCTGTCTGTCTCCCCCCCTGTCTGTCTCCCCCCCTGTCTGTCTCCCCCCCCTGTCTGTCTCCCCCCCCTGTCTGTCTCCCCCCCCTGTCTGTCTCCCCCCCCTGTCTGTCTCCCCCCCCTGTCTGTCTCCCCCCCCTGTCTGTCTCCCCCCCCTGTCTGTCTCCCCCCCCTGTCTGTCTCCCCCCCCTGTCTGTCTCCCCCCCCTGTCTGTCTCCCCCCCCTGTCTGTCTCCCCCCCCTGTCTGTCTCCCCCCCCTGTCTGTCTCCCCCCCCTGTCTGTCTCCCCCCCCTGTCTGTCTCCCCCCCCTGTCTGTCTCCCCCCCCTGTCTGTCTCCCCCCCCTGTCTGTCTCCCCCCCCTGTCTGTCTCCCCCCCCTGTCTGTCTCCCCCCCCTGTCTGTCTCCCCCCCCTGTCTGTCTCCCCCCCCTGTCTGTCTCCCCCCCCTGTCTGTCTCCCCCCCCTGTCTGTCTCCCCCCCCTGTCTGTCTCCCCCCCCTGTCTGTCTCCCCCCCCTGTCTGTCTCCCCCCCCTGTCTGTCTCCCCCCCCTGTCTGTCTCCCCCCCCTGTCTGTCTCCCCCCCCTGTCTGTCTCCCCCCCCTGTCTGTCTCCCCCCCCTGTCTGTCTCCCCCCCCTGTCTGTCTCCCCCCCCTGTCTGTCTCCCCCCCCTGTCTGTCTCCCCCCCCTGTCTGTCTCCCCCCCCTGTCTGTCTCCCCCCCCTGTCTGTCTCCCCCCCCTGTCTGTCTCCCCCCCCTGTCTGTCTCCCCCCCTGTCTGTCTCCCCCCCCTGTCTGTCTCCCCCCCCTGTCTGTCTCCCCCCCCTGTCTGTCTCCCCCCCCTGTCTGTCTCCCCCCCCTGTCTGTCTCCCCCCCCTGTCTGTCTCCCCCCCCTGTCTGTCTCCCCCCCCTGTCTGTCTCCCCCCCCTGTCTGTCTCCCCCCCCTGTCTGTCTCCCCCCCCTGTCTGTCTCCCCCCCCCCCACTGTCTGTCTCCCCCCCCCCACTGTCTGTCTCCCCCCCCCCCACTGTCTGTCTCCCCCCCCCCACTGTCTGTCTCCCCCCCCCCACTGTCTGTCTCCCCCCCCCACTGTCTGTCTCCCCCCCCCCCCAACTGTCTGTCTCCCCCCCCCCAACTGTCTGTCTCCCCCCCCCAACTGTCTGTCTCCCCCCCCCCAACTGTCTGTCTCCCCCCCCCAACTGTCTGTCTCCCCCCCCCAACTGTCTGTCTCCCCCCCCCCAAGTCTCCCTCCCCCCCCCCACTGTCTGTCTCCCCCCCCCCACTGTCTGTCTCCCCCCCCCCAAGTCTCCCTCCCCCCCCCCAAGTCTCCCTCCCCCCCCCCACTGTCTGTCTCCCCCCCCCCACTGTCTCTGTGTCTCCCCCCCCACTGTCTCTGTGTCTCCCCCCCCACTGTCTCTGTGTCTCCCCCCCCACTGTCTCTGTGTCTCCCCCCCCACTGTCTCTGTGTCTCCCCCCCCACTGTCTCTGTGTCTCCCCCCCCACTGTCTCTGTGTCTCCCCCCCCACTGTCTCTGTGTCTCCCCCCCCACTGTCTCTGTGTCTCCCCCCCCACTGTCTCTGTGTCTCCCCCCCCACTGTCTCTGTGTCTCCCCCCCCACTGTCTCTGTGTCTCCCCCCCCACTGTCTCTGTGTCTCCCCCCCCACTGTCTCTGTGTCTCCCCCCCCACTGTCTCTGTGTCTCCCCCCCCACTGTCTCTGTGTCTCCCCCCCCACTGTCTCTGTGTCTCCCCCCCCACTGTCTCTGTGTCTCCCCCCCCACTGTCTCTGTGTCTCCCCCCCCCACTGTCTCTGTGTCTCCCCCCCCCACTGTCTCTGTGTCTCCCCCCCCCACTGTCTCTGTGTCTCCCCCCCCCACTGTCTCTGTGTCTCCCCCCCCACTGTCTCTGTGTCTCCCCCCCCACTGTCTGTGTCTCCCCCCCCACTGTCTGTGTCTCCCCCCCCACTGTCTGTGTCTCCCCCCCCACTGTCTGTGTCTCCCCCCCCACTGTCTCTGTGTCTCCCCCCCCACTGTCTGTGTCTCCCCCCCCACTGTCTCTGTGTCTCCCCCCCACTGTCTCTGTGTCTCCCCCCCACTGTCTCTGTGTCTCCCCCCCACTGTCTCTGTGTCTCCCCCCCACTGTCTCTGTGTCTCCCCCCCACTGTCTCTGTGTCTCCCCCCCACTGTCTCTGTGTCTCCCCCCCCCTGTCTGTGTCTCCCCCCCCTGTCTCTGTGTCTCCCCCCACTGTCTCTGTGTCTCCCCCCACTGTCTCTGTGTCTCCCCCCACTGTCTCTGTGTCTCCCCCCACTGTCTCTGTGTCTCCCCCCACTGTCTCTGTGTCTCCCCCCACTGTCTCTGTGTCTCCCCCCACTGTCTCTGTGTCTCCCCCCACTGTCTCTGTGTCTCCCCCCACTGTCTCTGTGTCTCCCCCCACTGTCTCTGTGTCTCCCCCCACTGTCTCTGTGTCTCTCTCCCCCCCCCCCCTGTCCCTCTGTCTCTCTCCCCCCCCTGTCCCTCTGTCTCTCTCCCCCCCCCCCTGTCCCTCTGTCTCTCTCCCCCCCCCCTGTCCCTCTGTCTCTCTCCCCCCCCCCCTGTCCCTCTGTCTCTCTCCGTCCCTCTGTCTCTCTCCCCCCCCTGTCCCTCTGTCTCTCTCCCCCCCCTGTCCCTCTGTCTCTCTCCCCCCCCTGTCCCTCTGTCTCTCTCCCCCCCCTGTCCCTCTGTCTCTCTCCCCCCCCTGTCCCTCTGTCTCTCTCCCCCCCCTGTCCCTCTGTCTCTCTCCGTCCCCCTGTCCCTCTGTCTCTCTCCGTCCCCCTGTCCCTCTGTCTCTCTCCGTCCCTCTGTCTCTCTCCCCCCCCCCTGTCCCTCTGTCTCTCTCCCCCCCCTGTCCCTCTGTCTCTCTCCCCCCCCCCTGTCCCTCTGTCTCTCTCCCCCCCCTGTCCCTCTGTCTCTCTCCCCCCCCCCTGTCCCTCTGTCTCTCTCCCCCCCCCCTGTCCCTCTGTCTCTCTCCCCCCCCCCTGTCCCTCTGTCTCTCTCCCCCCCCTGTCCCTCTGTCTCTCTCCCCCCCCTGTCCCTCTGTCTCTCTCCCCCCCCTGTCCCTCTGTCTCTCTCCCCCCCCTGTCCCTCTGTCTCTCTCCCCCCCCTGTCCCTCTGTCTCTCTCCCCCCCCCTGTCCCTCTGTCTCTCTCCGTCCCTCTGTCTCTCTCCCCCCCCTGTCCCTCTGTCTCTCTCCGTCCCTCTGTCTCTCTGTCTCCCCCCCCCTGTCCCTCTGTCTCCCCCCCCCCTGTCCCTCTGTCTCCCCCCCCCCCCGTCCCTCTGTCTCCCCCCCCCCCGTCCCTCTGTCTCCCCCCCCCCCCTGTCCCTCTGTCTCCCCCCCCCCTGTCCCTCTGTCTTTTCCCCCCCTCCCCCCCCTGTTCCTCACACCCTGCTGTTTTCTTGTCATTCTTTGTCACCTCTACACCCCCCCCCCCCCCCGCACCCCCCCCCTCCCCGCTTGTGTGGCAGCTGAGGCACACACACAGCCCCACCCGAGTACTTCACAGGTCTTTAAGAGACCATTTGCATGATAACGAGGCTTTGTTGTATTTCACCTCTTAGTCCGAGTGGAGCTGCTGGGGCGCTATTGCTTGAATCGCCCGGCCCCCACAGAACAGAGTCTGTTTGCTGACACTGTAAAAAAAAAAAGAACCGGTACGATGTCTGCAAGGTCCGCGGGCCGCCAAGAAAGGCTTGCGGGCCGTACTATGAGTACCCCTGGTCTAAAGGTTGTGGCCGCTGCCACAATATGTGACGTAGATAACCATCCTACGTCTGTGAAACAACACGGTGCGCCGGAGGCCTGCCCTGGAGGCATTTATGTGCGGTGCTGCGCGACTGCCGCGTGAGCCCGTCTGGGCAGATCCTCGGACCTGGAGAGGCACGGTGGGGGGACCTTGGCCGTTCAGCACCAGGACATTAAGTTATGTTATGTTAATGATGCTTGTAAAGCGCACTGTTGCCCAAAGGTGTGCTGGCGCTGGAAGCTGCCTGCTTGGTTGCTGCGAAGAGATGACTGATCAGGGGAAAAAGCCAGGTTTTCAGCCCCCTTCTGAATGAGAGGAGCTCAGTTGCACTTCTGAGGTGGAAGGGTAGGCCGTTCCAGGCCTTTGCGGCACAGCTGAAGAAACTCCTACCCCCCCAGCTAGCCTTTTTGTCGCGTGGAATTATTTGTTTTGCCTCGGCAGAGCGCAGTGCTCTGCGAGGAACATACCATTGTAGGTGTCTCATGTAAGCCGGAGCCGACCCCGACCCCCTTAAGGGCCTTAAAAACCATACAGAGAGCCTTAAATTCTGTGTTTCACCGGAAGCCAGCGAAGGTTTCGGAGTCCCTTCCTCACAGAAACGAACCTTGGCTGCTGCATTATGTACGACCTGGAGTCGGTTGAGATGTCTCTTTTGGCTGTTAAGATAGAGACTGTTGCAGTAATCCAGTCGAGACAAAATGAGCTTTGACTACTGTCCTGTGGCTATCTTCAGGAAGAAGAAATGTTATTTTCCTCGGGATCCTAAGGAGATGGAAGCAAGAGGATACCACACTGCTAATCTGGTCCCCAAAGGAAAGTTTTGAGTCCACGTTCATCCCCAAATTCTTCAACTTATCGGTGGGGGCGGAGGGCATGCCCATGGCATCGGGCCACCAGTTGGGTGTCCAGAGATTAGTGGAGTTACCGAAGATGATAACCTCAGTTTTACCTACGTTTAGCTTAAGGCAGTTTACTAACATCCAGCTCGCGATGGCTTGCATGCAGTCATGGCAGCCTTGTACTATTAAGTGAAGCCGCCTGTGTTCCGGGAGGCCTACTAAGTTGGCGTAGCCCGGCAGAGAAGCCCTGCACTGTACATTCCAGAGCTGGCAAGGCGATCAGTGCCATCTGCACCTAGCGGTGAGCGGGGCAACGCCAGTACATACCTGCGGAGCCGGAGGTCTGCGCAGGGGTTGGGGGGGGGGGGGGGAGGGGGAATGCAGAAGAGCACCTTTTTTAAAGTCCTCCCCCGTCGCCCATGTGACGGGCCTAAGCCTTATTTAAGCAGAAGGGTCATGCTTGGAGCTCGGCACCCAGGCTAGACGCGAACCAGCTAGGGCCCAGGGAGAGGCTCCCCCCCCCCACCCCATAGTGCAGCACCAGATTACTAGGAGGAGAGTCGGAGACTATTGCATCGGGGAAATGGCTGACTGGAGACAAATAGACTCCTAGGGGCCCATGCCCCCCTGCCCTAAATAGATGATCTGGACCCATAAAGGGGCTGACTAGGGGCCACCGGCTGGGCCTTTGCTTAGGGAGCGAGACGCTTGGGGGCACTACAACGAGCAGCAGAAATGCCTTGTGCCTTGGGGGTCTTGTCAACGCTCACAGAAGAGCACGAAGGTGAGCAACGCACTGTGGCAGAAGCGAGGCAATGACGGAGGCCCACATAGGAGGTGCAGAATAGAGGCGTGATCCATGCAAGTCGCCCCAGTCTCCAAGCACCAGAGTGAAGCCCAGGAAGAACAGGGTGAGTCTGCGAGAGTCCTTGGGCGTGGCGCTAGAACGCTGAAGCTGGCATATGAGGAGAAGAGTTCTCAAAGGCCATCCAGAAGCATCTAGGGACAGCGGTGGAGTGGCAGGGGTCCTCTGGTCAATTGCAACTGAGGTAGGCCTGGGGGGCTGCGGGTTGGGCAAGCTGGGCCCTAGCATATAATTGTTTCCAGGGATCTTGCGGGGTATTGACTGACCCGAACTGCCAGGCATGTGTAGCCGAGGCTGGTGGCTCCGGGCCCAAGCAGTGACCAGTGGGGGGCTGAAAAGAAGAAAGTATCTATGGCACTTGACTAACTTTGGCAGAAAGCCTAGAAAAGGGAAAGGCCTCCCACGGTCACAGATGGTCTGGCCTGCCGCCCTGCCTCGAATTAAGACACCCACTGGAGATAAAGGGGGTAATCGGAGAGTTGAGATTTAGCAGGGTCACAGACCCAAGTGGTGACCCCAGGACGTGACTTTGTGTGGGGGGCCCTAGTGGCGACATAGCCACAGCCAGCGAAGGCAGCAAGAAGCGAAATGTCGACTAACCGGCGAAGAAAGACCGCTTCTTTAAAGACACGTTGACGCTACCCCAAGGTGGCGGTACGATAGACGCCTGACCCGCTGAAGAAGCACAGTCGGGAGAAGAGCCCGTGACACAGGCATTCATGAAGTCATTGTTTACAGCCTCTGAAGGAGGACTTACAAATGGTCAAGAAAGTCCTAACAATGGAAATCAAAGAGATTAGAAAAGATACCGACGCACTGGGAAAGAGAATGGCAGCACTGGAGGACAAAGGAGACACCCGGGATGTAGAGTTGGAGGCAACAAGGCAAGTAGTGATCCGGCTGCAAGAGCAACACTTAAACCTGCAGGCTCACATAAAGGGCCTTGAGAACCGTTCCTGCAGGAACATTGTCCGAATTCGGGGAGTGACATCAAAGGCAGAAGGCAACGACCTCTTCGGTCAAGTGAGAGATCTGTTTAACCATATCCTCGGCAATACCCAAGACACAGTGTTCAAAATAGACACAGCACACAGAGTGGGCGCTCCTCGCTTGGACAAAGCCCCTCCAGCGGATATCCTGGTCTGTGTCCAAGATTTCCAAACTAAAGAGGAGATCATCCGCAAAGCAAGGGCAAAACATCCAATCACATTTAGGGAGCAGACCCACCACCTTGTTCCAGGACCTTGCCTCTCAAACGCTACAAAAACGTAGGCATTTTCACCCAGTCACCTCTTACCTACTCAATCAAAATATTTCATACTCTGTGTCACCAATTCAGGCTGATCTTTCGATGGGGAGGCAAACTAAGGCAGCTATGTTCTCTGTCTGAGACTTTGACTCCTGGGCCTGGAGCTCCCTGAAGAGCTGGGCAGAGATCGGGAGTCCCTGGCCCGGGGAGACCAACGCCCATATTGACGCAGACAGTCTTCGTCGAAACCCGACCAAACCGTACCAAGCAGAAATCGCAAAGGGCCAACAAGAAGCGCTGGAGTCCATCCCTAAGGACCTGGCAAAGACAGAGGACAACTGAGCTCATCCTGTGGGGTTCTCCCCACTGAGAACTAGTAGTCAATCGGTGGGAGGGGGGCGGCGGTGGGAATTTGGCCACAACATGGACCCCATACTCATCTACTGGCAGCCAAATGTGGCTGACGGACTGACTCTGAACTCTGTGTGGGTTAACATAATCCATGCTTTTTTCGGAGTCTTCTGTTTTCTTTCCGTTGTAGTTTTTCTTATATTAGGGGATAGTTTTGGGGGCCTCCATTCACCAATGAAATCTCAGATCTATTGTCTCATATGCACAGACACTTGCTCAAGTTAGGTTTGTATTTTAATTAGCGGGCTTTAAAAAGGGCAGAGACCAGGCTGGTACACAACCCGTACACTAAGAATGCGGCCCACTAGACTTAAAATTCTCACCCTCAATGTGAGGGGGCTCAATAACCCGGTAAAAACGTAGAGTAATTTTCTCATATCTTGAACACTCCAAGGCAGGCATTTGCCTCCTACAAGAAACTCGCCTTTTAGCTAGGCACTGTTACAGACTCTAGTCGCGTTCATTCCCCACCCAAATGTTCTAGTCACTCAACTAAAACGACGGTTGTGGCATGCTGGTGGCCCGCTCCTTTCCGGGGAAGGTGATGCAGAAAAAGACCGAAATCAGAGCGAGATTGCTCTCCTATCGCTTCACAGTGGGAGGACCGGGGCCGATAGCGGGATCAATTTACTCTCCAAACGAGGGACAGGAAGATTTCCTACACAAAGCATCAGCTGAGGTATTTGCCACAGACAAGCGACACATTTTGGTGGGAGGAGGATCTTAACTTGGTCTTTCATAATGATATGGACAGATCTGCCCAGCGACATGGTCAAGCTGAAGCTTTGCCTAAGAAGGGACACAATAGATTAGAGGAACTTGGTATGGTGGATTTGTGGAGAGTAGTACATCCCCACACACAGGACTCTTCCTGTTACTCCAATGCGCATAAAACATTTGCCAGACTGGACTACCTCCTTGGAACCAAGGACATAGTTGCACTGACCACAGACTCTGAGAAACTCACCGTGGCGCTGTCCGATCATGCTCCAGTGGAGATGACGGTGGTGTTACCCTCTCAGGTATGCCCTTACAGGGGAGGGAGGGAGGGAGGGGGGGGGGAGTTTATAGCAATATTCGCTGCAGATAATAAGATCCGGGAGGAGAAGAGGGACAGTCTGACGCTCCAGATTAGGGAATTAGAACACATACATCAAAGGACAGGGGCTCCCAGGATATGGCGCAAGCTCAATTCAACGCGTGTCCAGCTCCAGTTACGCCTTTCCTTCTATGTGGGAGGGATAAATGCGGGCGTTATTTAGCACATAAGTTGCGTGAGCAAAGACGAGGCATCCAAATGATAACGAATTGGACAGGTAACCCAGTAACATCAGATGTAGAAATGGCAGAGACGTTCCGTGAGTTCTACGGACACCCCTACTCTGGTCAAACTGTACATAATTTAGGGAGCCTTAAGTATTTAAGTGAAGTCCAAATAGCTAAACTGACAGAGAACCAAGCCTCCACTCTGGAGGAGGAGATCTGCATTGAAGAGGTGATTGCTGCAATAACAAGTCTGAAATTGGCTAAATACCCAGGCCCGATGGCTTTACCGCAGCGTTCTATAAAACTTACTGTTCAAAAATAGCACCTATACTGACCCGACTTTTTAATACCTTTTCCAAACAAGGAACGATCCCAACATAAATGTTAGAGGCGGCCATTATGGTTATCCCTAAACCCAGGAAGGATACCAAATGCTGTAGCTCATACTGGCCTATTTCATTGTTTAACATTGATTTTAAATGATTCACAGGAATATTGGCCCATAGACTCAGCAAGTACATGGCACTGATCGACTCCGATCAGGTGGGCTTCATCCCACAGAGACAAACCAGTGACTATACCAAAAGGGTTTCGCACATTTTGGATAAGGCGGCTAGATTCCCGGGTAATTATATGCCACTGACTATAGATGCTGAAAAAGCCTTTGGCAAGGTTCATTGACCCTACCTTGAACAAGTTTTATTCCATTTCGGCCTGGGGGAGTGCTTCAGGACACAGTTACTACACTGCTATCGCTCACCCACAGCAACAGTCAGTGAATCGCTACACATCGGCCTGCTCCGAATAGCCCAGGGTACAAGACAGGGTTGTCCCTTATCACCCTTGTTGTTCGCATTATATATGGAACCCCTGGCACAAAAGGTGAGATCTTACCCACAAATCTCTGGGGTACCATTTGGGGGGAATTAAGCATATCATTAGTCTCTACGCAGACGATGTGCTGGTGACTCAACAACCCTGACATATCTATGGGCTCCTTCCTTGAGGAGCTGGATTCCTTCGGCAAGGCCTCCAGGTTTAAAGAAAACGTAGGGAAATCTGTGGCTTTCAGCTTTTCCCTTCCACCGCAAATGGTGGAACAGCTCAAGACACAATACCCGGTAGTGATCCCACAATACAATCACCTACGTAGGAGGCCAGATAGCACCAACTACGCAAGCCTATGTCATTGCTAATTACAATAATCTCCATAAACAAATCTGAGATGGTACCCAGAGCTGGAAGCACCAACAGATTTCCTGGTTAGGCAGAGTGGCTTCCATTAAAATGGTGACTCTTCCCAAGATATTATACTGGTTTCAGACACTTCCCTACTTCAACCACCCCCAGGCACAATCAAGAAATTACAGGCAGCGATTTCGCACTTCATATGGCAGGGCAGAAAGCCGAGGATGAACAGGATCCTTAGCTACCTACCACCTAGCGAGGGTGGGCTAGGAATACAGAATCTACAACTGTATTTTCAAGCTGCGCAGCTGAGATATTTTAATAGAATGGGACCGTGCAGAGTCTGAAAAACACTGGCCATTCCAGGCCAGGGCAGTGGCCGGAACGTCATTGAGGATTCTCTTCTTGAGGAAATCACATATGCCAAGAAGCCTGTACCTCTCCTCAATAACACACACAACAATGGCGGTGTGGGACACACACAACAATGGCGGTGTGGGATCAAACTAGTGTGAATCACAACCTAACGTTGTTCCCTTCCCCTCTGACCCCCTTGTTCAACATCCAAGATTTTGAGCCGGGAGTGGGGTAGTCTCAATTCACTGAATGCCGGGCCATCAGTCACTTCTTTGACGTTGAAGGGGTTCTGTCTTTTTAGCAGATCCAGACCGATTTTGGTATCCCAGAGTCAGAGCGCTTGTGATATTTACAGCTTGGACATTGGATACTACAGCCCCCAAATAAAGTTGCAGTGCAACGTCATCTTGCTCAATACGAACGGTGGTTACTGTCCAAAACCTCGGATAAGAAATTGATCTTGGAACTGTACAAAATGCTAAATGAGAGATGTAAACACACGCACAATGCAGGGCGAAATAGATGGGAAAAAGACTTGGGGAGAGTTTTAAGTAATAAGGGGTGGAAGGGAATCTGCCACAGATCCCGCCATACGGCAACCAACATAGCCCTAACTGACACACTCACGAAGGTAGTGACCTACTGGTACTACATACCAGCGAGAGTACATAAGATTAAACCCTCTATGAGTGCAGAATGCTGGAGGAACTGCAGCGCGCAGGGGACCTTGGTCCACATACTGTGGGAATGTCCTCCGCTTCAGCAATATTGGACCCTGGTGTTGGATGAGATAGACCAACATCTAGACACCCAACTATTTAGATTCCCTGCACACGTTCTGTTGGGGGTTCCTGACCCGCTGTCTTACCCATTGAAATCTAAGAGAGGTCGGCTGATGGGAGTGGCGCTAGGAACAGCCATACAGAATATTTTGGCACACTGTGGCACCCCACAATATCCTACATACAGTGGGTGGCTAAGAAAGCTGTGGTATATCCTAGGAATGGAGAAAATAACACTTACCTTGGTGGGGCTGGGCTCCATGAGATTTGGTGTCCCTTTTTGACTGTACTCTCACAGGATTTCCCGGAACTTGCATGCCCCAGGTACCTTCGTCTGCTGCGTTTGCCTGCCACACTCATCCTGCAACCCCTGAGCCGCAATGAACAGTATGGAATCACTATACACTCTAAGGCTGGCACACTGGTGAATGGAGGGTGGGGGGAATGTTCCTTTTCTAATAAACTACGGGCATGTACATTAACCAGTAATGGGCTCTGCGCAGCCCCTGATCTGCGCTAGCAGCTGGCTGGCTTGTTTTTTTTTTTTTGTCTAAAATTTCAAAACTACAATAAAAGACTTGAACCATAAAGTACCACGGCCAACTAAGAGAGCCAGTGAACTATGTCAATGTGTATAGGCCCAGCAGACGTTAAACCCCTCCTTAAACCAAACGTTCCATTTGGCAAACCTGTATTAAGTCCTTTAAGGAACCACACATAATTTAATTCCCAAAATAAACGTGTGTACACTGACCAATTAAACATTAGCACTACCAACGATAAAACCCTTTAATTATCAATAGTTGCTAAACCTGGGAGGTGATGTGAAGCATGGGTAACGCTGCGAGAATGTTGTCTTTATACACGTTTGCATCAAATTAAAGACCAAAACTAACTAAAAACAATACATAAATTAAATTCCTGCTTTTGACACTTGCATTATGAAAAGAAGCGGTCGCTATCGATTTATGGATATGCCAGCAACAGTATTGACCTCTGTCTTAAATGTCTATGGAACTAAGGATGATCAACAATGTGATTGCTAGAGGCCACAGATTTAGCTTCTTGGTACTTCATGTTAGCGATGTAAACCTTATACGCTTGTATTTTGCCTTCAGACAGCTTTTAGCTGTCTGTGGTCGAAGAGATATTGTAAATACCAAGACTTTCAGTGGGCTTTGAGTCAACCCACTGTTTACCAGAGATTGACTTGGTTGTCAATCTCTTTTGCTTGCTTGTTATTCAGTGTCTTTTCTTCCTTATCTGGTTTATCGCTCATCTACAACATGGCTTCTTTACCAACTTTTTGATTGGATGACTTGTATCCGTCCACATTTTGGAGAACTACCTTTTTCTTCTTTCAGTGCTCAGCCCGAGTTCTTGCCGTTTCGCTCACTTGCTGCTTCCCCCTCAAATATTCAGCTTGCTTGCTTCTTATTGCTCCAGTCTCTATTCCCAAGCTCTTCTTTATCTTGCTCTGTCTTGCTTTCTTTTTTCTCCCCTTGTCCCAACCTCCTCCCTTGCTTCTCCCAATATGTTAATGCCGTCTGCATTGACTTCGCCCCCTTCTCCACCTACATTGTGCCTCTTCCGCTGCAATTTTCTTTTGTTTTTTAAAGTTATTTTTTTAGCACTAGAGGGCCTGCCAGTTAGAATTTGCTCCAGAGAAGGGGTGCTCCTTTTGCATGTATGTTATTTTGTATTTACTGCACCAAAGCGGCTGTCTTCCATCTTGAAACTGTGAGTTAAAAATAAACAATTGTGATCATTTCTTGCCATATGCACGCACATGTATAGAGACTCCTGCAAGAATAAATGTTGTGCTGGGTGGCTTTTATACGTGCAAATGCATGATAACGCATGAAGGACCGCAAATCTTTGCACTTTTTTCTTTTTTTTCCCACTGCAACACATCAGCAAAAACATTTTTTTCCCTCCTCAAAAGCCACATAGGTGCATAGGCACCCAAGAGACCAGACTTGTTTGCTTTGCCAATGCTTGTTTCATGCGAGTTTAATTTTACCTTATTTCTTTTTTTCCTCAGTGAAGTATTAGCTGAAGAAAGTGTACAGTGTTTGAATAGAGCACTAAACAGGCTGCGAAACATCTGGGAGGAGATAGGCATACCAGAAGATCAGCGTTTGCAAAGAACCGATGTTGTGAGGACGCACATTAAAGTGAGTAGCTCTAATTTTATTTCTAATGTGTGTTTTCTTTTTAATCAAATGGGCGTGTGTGCTGTTAATGGGCGAAAGAGGGGGGGATCAACAAAAAATGGATTACTTAATATGCTACATAGTTTTCGTAATGTCCTGGAGGCACTTGTGGTCAGGTGGCTGGTATAGGTAATTTTGTAATATAAATCCGTGCTGCAAGTACAAGGATGTGTGTGTGTATCTGTCTCTTCTCTGATGAGTTAAAAGTGGTGTGAATGTACTTTGAGTAGTGTGTAGAAAGCCCCCCAAATGTATTAGTTGACATTTTCCTAACTGTTTGCTTACTATCAAGGACCAAGGCAGTGTGTTACTTAGCTGTACAATACATAACCTTGTGGTGGCTGCTCTGGTCAGGTTATATATGGGTAAGGAAATGGGGTGTAGAAGACTGTAATGACGTGAACTGATATAGATAACGCTTATAAGGAGTCTATGGGACAGTGAAGTAAGTCTTTAGTTGGTAGAAAGAGTTCACAGGGTTCAATTGGGGACTTATTGGTTAGTTTAATTTTGAGTGTCTTGCAAGCTAGCAAGAAACTAAGTGCTCTGCTGTAGAGGTTGGGTGTTCTGCTCAGCATGGTTAGAGTTTGAAAGGACATAAAATGAGGTGGAGAAGTTGTGTATGGATGGAGGTGTTGGCGAGCTAAAGCGCAAGAAAGGTACTTGGTGTTTAGAAGTTAGGGATAGGATTAGTATTTTGTGGCTAACTTAAAATAGGAATTTGTACAGGGATCTGATGAATGTTTAGAGCTTATCCATGTGGTGTTTGTTGTAAGTGCATGGTTTGGACGTTTGCAAGTTGATGGGGGGGAGTGTGATAGTTCAGGATTTTGTCCACGCTAATTGAACGTGTACCTGTGCAGTTTGGCTCGGAGACTGTTTCATGAGTCCACTTTGGTTAGACACTACAAACAGCAACATTATTTCCAGATTATATCATTCCCCTGTGATCTTATTCTAGGGCTGTTACTTATTTTACATAAACAATTTAAATTTCTTCAAAATGCATCGCACACAATGAGGAAATTTTATCTAAATACCAATTCACATCCTCACACTGTCATCAATATTACTTATTCATAGTTACATTTATATATGTGGAGTTTTGCGGATTGCAGTGACTGATATATGTTGATAAAATTAAATATTTTAGAACATTGATTTTGTTTTTCTCCCTTTTTCGAAAGAAAATTAATTAAGAATGAGATAATCGGGGTCATGGCTTGGACAGCAGCCAAAAAGGCTGTCTGAGCACAGTGGTCTGTGGCCTAGAGAAAAATATACCTCAGACGTGGAGAGAGAAAGATACCAGCGCACCACAGGATAGAAGTGGTGGTTGTAAGCTGGAGGTGCTGTAAAATCTGGAGGGTTCACTGATGAATATCTGTCCATGTAAGCAATATCATGGCGAGCATCTTCCACTTGTCTGAGTAGTAAATGAAGTGGCCCAGGCTAAGTGAGATCACTGAGGAGTGGCCTCTAAAGAGACCCAGAAGATCCCTGCTCTGACATTTGTAATGCTCACTCTGGCATAACTGTTTTTACACAGCTGGGGCACTAGTGAAGAGACTGCACATTAGAACTTCCTCTCCTGACTGATTTATGAGGCCCAGTATTCAGCTAGTATTATGTTTTAGGAATAAGTCCATTTCAGAAAATCATTGATTATCCATTCAGTATTTCCTTCAGTCTGTATTTGAACTTTACAAACTAAATCCGGTCCATTTAGGCACCCATCACGCGTTTGTTTGTACGTAGTCCCTTATCTCCTAAACGATCAGATGGCGTATGGCCTTCTGGTAGGCTATACTGCATGCTGATGCACTGTCTAGTAATTCTACATAGTAAGGGGTCTGATCTAGTTTAGGCCCCGGGGAGGGATCAAAATCAATACATTCAGAGGATGCCCCCACATCCCACTAGCCATAGATTTGAGGACGTGTGCCTCATACGCACAGGCTTTAATCTTTCTGTATATTCATATTGATACTTGTATAGTTTGCAAAGATCTCTCAGCACTTTGCATCAACATTTACATATAGCCGTGACATAAATAGGACATTTACTACACACACAAAACTGTACTTGAATGCAAAGTAAATAAAATACAGATCTGATGGAGACATTTAGCCACAGATTCCTTAACTTTGAATTTCCCATGCGTCCGGCTGGATCCGGAAGACTTTTCCTTGAGCAATACTCTTTCACGCCGGTAGGTGGCATCAGTTGGCTCCTCGTTACGTTGTCTTCCGCACCCGAAGAAACATCCATGTCACTTATATAGGCGCCACCTTGGTGCTCGGACGTCCTTGGGGTTCATTCTGCGCCAGCTAGCCCAGATCCGTGAAGAGAGCTACCCTCTGTCACTTTTTGACTGGCTTTATTTCGAGGTTTTGTCGACCATTTTTGGTGTGAAGGTTTTTCAAACCTGTTGAAGCTGCGCCTGCCATTGTACCATGTCTGTGATGGACCCACTGCAGTCCCATGACTCCGAAAGCTTTGAGGGAGCGGTCCCTAAAGCGCCTGGTGTCTCGGCGCTCAGCACCAGCACCACATAGTTCTCCCCGGGGGTCGCGTTCTTGGTCGCGTTCTTGGTCGCGTTCTTGGTCGCGTTCTTGGTCGCGTTCTTGGTCGCGTTCTTGGTCGCGTTCTTGGTCGCGTTCTTGGTCGCGTTCTTGGTCGCGTTCTTGGTCGCGTTCATTCTTGCTCCCAGTCAAGAGGAAAATCTGGGCATCACTCTGGGGGGGTCCTAAGTCCTCATCCTCCCCTTTGAAGTAGTCTGTTGTCTGGTTGGTCAGGTAAGAAGCATAAGAAACACAAGAAGGTGACACATGCTCAACTTCTCCCCGTGGCTGACGTGATGGAGTCAACTCTCTAGACCTAGTTTTGCGGAGCCTGCACTTAGTTCGGCTCCACGCTTTGCTGACTTTCCAGGAGCATGAGCGTCCCCCACCCATGTTAAAGAATTTTGTGATGCCATTTGACACCTATTTAGGTGATATGACCCTCCTGGCATGCCTTTTGGACCCTGGAGGCTCAGAGGGCTACATCAGGTTTTGCAATGGCGGCTCTGGCGCTGATGCCACAAGTAGATCCAGTGGAGGATCTGGACCAGTGCAACGAGCACTATGACCCGGTCTAGCCTGGTGCTGGCCACCACATAGACTCCCTATGGTGCTGGTGCCTCCAGCGATGCCAACCCCAATCTTATCCCCAACGACCTTGAGCTGGTACCCTTGGGTCCTCGGGTGGTTCCTCAGCCTTATTTTGAAGGCTTAGAAATAGAGGAAGAATGGGAGGGGTTGCTGGACCCTTTACAAGACCAGCCTGAGCAAGAAATGGACTTGTATGAGGAACAGGGTGAGGCCAGTGGACTGAATACCTCTCTAGATTCTGGATGCCTTTCTCCCCCTACCATAGCTGCGTAGGATGGAGATTGGGAGCTGAGGTCCTAGTCCTTCATCTCCCTTCGGTGGCAGTCAAGATAAACATCTTGACAGAGGTCCTGCAGGTGGGTGTCTCTCCTGCCTTTCAACGAGACCCTGATTGATGTCCTTCCGGGAACCTGGTCAAACACCAGCACAAGGCTCCTGTGAATAGGACAATCACCACCTGCCATCACCCTGCACTGGGCGACCGAAACTTCCTCACCAACCACCCTACCCCCAAGAGCTTGCTGGTCCAAGCCTCTACCTCACAAGGCGAGTTCCTTACGCACACCCTTACAGGGAATTCAAGAGGCTGGATAGTTGGGGCAAGACTTATTTTCTTTCACCATCCTTGGATTGCCGTATGTGAACACCGCATGCCTATTGGACTTTGATTCTCACTTCTTGTGGGAAATAGTTTTGCAAAGGCTGTCACAGGTTCCAGAGGAGGCCCGTGCCATTCTCTCCCAAGCAGTATTAGACGGGTGAGATGCGTCAAAGTTCACCATTCGCTGTGGAGTTGAAATAACGACTCACTGGGCAGAGCGATGCCACGCCTGGCTGAGAACTTTGTCTTTAATGAGGATGTCCAGGCTTCCTTTTTGGACATGCTCTTTGATGGAACCCGTCTGTTCGGAGACAAAGCAGACATGGCCCTAGAGTGCTCTAAAGGCTTGTGGGCTAAAGCAAAAGCCTTGGGCCTCTCAGTGGCCACCCGTTCCTTGTCTGCCTTTTTGCTTCTTTTGTGGCCACGGAAGGGGCTTTCAGCTGGGCCAGACATCACAGCCACAAGACCACGCACATTCCTCAACCTCTGCGTGGCTGCGGGTCAGGCTCCTTTCAAACCTTGCAGGTGTGGCTCCTTTCGACTCCCCACCGTGGGTGCTGCTCCTTAGTCCACTCCTCCCCGTGCAACCTATAAACCTTCCTAGTCTGTCGCTTCAAGATCATGAGCGGTCAAATGGTGTCTGGTTCAGCCATCACCTCCACGACTGCCAAAACATTACATCGGACAAGTGGTGTTTTCAGATAGTCCGAAGGCCTACTCCCTCAACACTATCCCTCCAACACTATCCCTCCAACTTGCTACCGGTTGATGGAAGACCACCTGAACTTGCTTCAGGAGGAAGTAGGGACTCTCTGGGTCAAGTGAGCCATTGAAAGGATTCCGGCGCCAGAAGTAGGCTGTTGCTATTCTCAATACTTTCTGGTCCTGAAAAAGGACAAGAGCTTTCGTCCTATCCTAGATTTGCGAGCCCTCAACTACTTCATCGAAAATGAAAAGCTCAAGATGATCAGTCTGGGTCCGGTCTTGTCTGCCTGAGGGCAGATGATCTAGTTGGACTTGCAGTACGCCTATTTCCACATTCCCATACTGCCTGCTCTTTGGTGTTACCTGCCGTTCACGGTAGGCCACAAGCCCTTTCAGTTCACGGTGCTCCCCTTTGGCCTTACCAACACCCCTCGCGTGGTCACCAAGGTGATTGCAGTGGTCGCAGCTCATCAGCAAGATCAGGGTTGCCAGTCTTCCCCTATTTTTATGACTGGCTGTTGAAGGCGAGCTTGGCCCAATCTGTCCTCGCCCATGTTGGAATAGTCTAATTTACTTTTCCAACTACAGTCTGTGCGGACATTAGGGAAGGTGTTGTATTTTAAATCCAACACCTTCTCCCCCCTCCGCAAGTCATTGTTTCGACTTGCGGAGTAATTGTATGCGGAATTAAAACGCGGTCGTTGTAACGACCGCTTTGTAATTCCCTGCGGGGGAAAAGTTTTGTGGCAAACTTTGTTTACCAACCTGCAGTGGTGGCTGACCAACCGCAGTTTGGTCAGAGGCAGACCCCTCTCCTCTCCCCAACCAGATCACACAGTAGTGACAGATGCGTCACCCCTGGGATGGGACGGCCATCTGTGAGAGGTGGTGATCAGAGGACTTTGGTCTCCGGCGGAATCCAGACTCCATATCATGTCACTGGAGAGCCCCGAGCGATTCACTTGGCATTGAAAGCTTTTCTCCCCTCCATTAAGGTAACACTGGTTCAGGTGTTCACTTTATTTAAATCTCCTATTGTAAATGGATTTGTTAAGGGACTTGTACATATGTTCCCACCTGCCACATTCATCATGCCTCAGTGGGACGTTAATTTGGTTCTCTTTCTGATGTGTGCTCCTTTCAAACCTCTGTACAATTTCCCCCTCCGGCTGCTTACCATCCAAACAGCCTTTTTAATGGCAATCACTTCTGCCAGGAGTGAATTGCAGGCTCTGGCATCTAAGCATCCTTACATGAAAATTTCCCTGATCAGCTGGCGCTTCGCACTAAGGCCTCTTTCTTACCAAAAGTGGTGACACCAATCCACGTGGGGCAATCGGTCACCTTACCCATTTCCTATGCTCCTCTAAAGAGGAGAAGAGACTCCATCGTCTGAACCCAAAAAGAGTTATCTTTCTACCTTGACCGCACTAAAGAGTTCCTGGTGGGTGACTGTGAGAAAGTGGCTCTGTATATACTGTTCCCAAATAGGTACAGGGTGTACAGAGTCCACAGTCCCCAAGGGTTTGACAGAGGCTTAAGTTAGATATAACCTTACTCTCTAAAGTGGTAGCTTGGTCGAGCAGTAAGGCAGTATCAGAGGACAGTGTAAAGCATTTGCTGTACACACTCAGTCAGCAAATGGTCTCACACACTCAATAACTGAACTCTAGGCCAATGGTTTATATATAAAAAAATATATGCTTGTTTTATTTTAGAACCAACAATTGAAATTAAAATATACTTTCTCAGAATGAGATGCTTTATATAAATACTTTTGCAAGATGTAATTTGACTTTTGTAAACAGTTACAAGTGGTTGCAATAGGCAACACTATTTTAAACACAATAATATATTCAGTTCAATGGAAGTTTCATGTTATTTGCCACAGATTACTTTTAGGATTACTTTTGGGATTCCAGGACTGGATCCTAGATTCAGTCCTGGGTCAGTTCTCAGAATCAAGTGATGTAAGTCGACTTAATTACTGTAATGATTTTTAAATAATATTTAGCTGTTTTAAAAGTTGACACAAAATATTTCAGAGAAAACAGTCAATGATTCCCTATGGAGGAAAATTCAGGGTACAGTATGTTCTCGATACTTTTGTAATCCAGTACTGGGTGCCTAGACTCAGTACTGGGACCTTTATCCAAAACAGGTAAGTAATTACGTTTTCAGATATACGATTTTTTTTTTTTTTTTTTTTTTTTTTTTTTTTTAAAAACCTTTATTCGGATATTTCAGATACACAGCTATTCAGCCGACAACCCGGAGGTTCGGCAGCTCGTCAATCAACATATGTAGTCTTCTACAGCTGTAATGCAGGAGAGAAAAAAGGTTTCAATTTTTAAAGAAAAACGTAACAAGCAAGGCAATGTACATCATGTGTTCGCGCCAGATCCCACCGATGAGGCGGCCCCATATCCACCATCAGATCAGCCCCCAAGTGTGGAGGGGAGGGAGAGGCAGAGGCACTAACTTTCTATCAGATTTCATCCGCAAAACTCAAGTCGGAAGTGGGGCTAGGGGGAAAGGTGCTCCTCTGGCGGGTCAGTGGCAGGAGGCAGGCAGATGTACCCCCTATACTGGTTCCACCCCCCCCACACCTTGTGCCATTTCTTGGGCCTCCCCCGTGCACAATACACTGTTTTCTCCCGAAACATGCACCAGTCCATGTTATCCTTCCATGCATCCAGGGTGGGCGGGTTAGGGGATCCCCACAATCGTGCAATATCCCGCTTGGCCACCATATTACCAAGGGTCACCCATTGAGTCTGCGCAGCGTCGTAGTCTGTAGGGCCCCACACGTTCAAGAGACAGCGCCGCGCCTCTGAGTGCAACACAATACCCGTGACCTCCTGCATCACAACATGAATCTGCTTCCACAATTCCTCAATCACACCACACTCCCATATAATGTGCAGAAAGGTGCCCACCATCCCGCAGCCCCTCTTACAAAGCCCGTCCTCGGAGAAACCCATGTGGACCAACCGGGGACCAGTGACATAGACTCTGTGGAGTATCTTAAGCTGGACCAGCCGCAGCCTGGCGGGGATGGCAACCTCTTTCGGGGAGGAGACAGCGCACTGCCAGTCCTCATCGTCCAGCTCAAGACCGTCTCTAGTCCACTGGTCCCGCACCCCCAGGAGGAGATCGGTACGGACGTTCACCAGCTTCTTGTAAATGAGAGAGATTGTGCTCTCCGGCACATGGCCGTCCAAGATCCGGTCCTCCAACGGAGAGGATTCAGGCACCTTCTCCCCCTCAACGAGGACCGACCGCAGCGCATGACGTACCTGCGCGTACCGGAAGTATTCCGTGCCCTCTAGCGCATATTCCGTCTGCAGCTCTGTAAACGACTTAATCCGCCCCTTGGCCAGCATGTCCCCCACCCTGGAGATACCAATCAGGTCCCATTTGTCGAAACCCTTAGAGTTCCAGAGTTTCCCCAGCATGTCCGAGTCAAACAGCGGAGTGGCCAGTGTGAGTCTATCCTTCCACCCCAGGGAGTTCGTGACTGCCTTCCACACGTGCACCGCCACCCCGGTCGGCCCCGTGAGGGATCCAGCCGGGGCCCTTGAATAAAGTGCTCTATAGTAGCCACCACCCCGCAACAACCACCGGTCCATAGCGAAGCCGGGGCTAAGCGCAGGACCGTAGACTCCGTGGTTGACTGCGCTCAGTTGGGAGGCCCAATAGTATCTCCGGATGTCGGGAAGCGCGATACCACCGTCATACCAAGGGAGAGTTAGTTTTGCTATCGCTATACGCGGGCGGCCGTCCCACAGCAGCGAACGCTGTAGACTCTCGACCTCCCAAAAGTAACTGGCCGGGACCAGCTCCTGGGTGTTCTGTAGGGCGTAGAGAAAGCGGGGAAGCGACATCATTTTAAAGAGCGCCGCACGACCGAGGAGGGAAAGCGGCAGCCGCCTCCAGCCCGCCACGTCCCGCCGCAGGCGCGCCAACGGAGGGAGCAGGTTTCGCTCATACCGTACCGTGGGGTCGGCTGAAATATAGATCCCAAGATACTGAAAGCCCTCCCGGGCGATCTGGATCGGGCAATTCCGCGGGGGAACCGGAGCGTCTCCACACAGGGCGTACAGATATGACTTACCCCAGTTGATGGTGAGCCCCGAGTTCCTCCCGAAGGAAGTCAAGATGTCGCAGACGACTATAAGGGACTTCCGGGGTGAGGTAAGATAGAGCAGAATGTCGTCGGCATAGAGGGAAATGCGGTCCTCGTGGTCGGGGGACCAGCGAATCCCCCTCACGTCTGGGTGCCACCGTATCCATGCCGCTAGCGGCTCAAGGGCGAGAGCGAACAACAGCGGCGAGAGGGGACAACCCTGCCTGGTACCCCTTCCCAAGTCGAAGGGATTGGAGGCCCTCCCGTTAACCGCAACTTTGGCGAGAGGTCCTTCGTATAAGAGCCTTACCCAGCCCACAAATCCGGGCCCGAAGCCGAACTTCGCGAGCGCGGCCCACAAATATGCCCACTCAACCGTGTCGAATGCCATCGTTGCGTCGAGCGCCGCCACCACGGCCGGTTCCCGCATCGTCCCGACCCTTGCGATCACACCATGAATGCGCCTAAGATTCAACGCAGTATTCCGATGTGGGATGAATCCAGATTGGTCGGGGTGGATCAGGTCACCGATCACCCTGACTAGCCGGTTTGCGAGGATTTTAGCAAGGATCTTAGGCTCAGCGTTAAGGAGCGAGATCGGCCGGTATGAACTGCACCTGTCTCTAGGCTTGCCATCTTTATGGATGACCACGATCGTTGCCAGGCGCTGGTCGGGCGGGAGGGAACCCGTCGCCCGCGCCTCCACAAACATGGCTCGTAGATGCGGAGCAATCTTGTCCGGCTGGAGTTTGTAGAGCTCCATGGGCAGGCCATTCGGACCCGAGGCCTTGCCCGGACGCAAAGAACGGATCGCCCCCGCGATCTCATCGACCGTGATGTCGCCATCAAGGTCGTCCCTGTCCACGTCGGAGAGGCAAGGCAGGGCGAGATCGCGCAGGAGTGCACACGAGTCCTCCACAGGCCTGTCCGACACGGATGTATAGACCGTGCGGAAGTAATCCGCAAAGCACTGGACTATGTCCTCCGGCTCCGTGACCAGGACGCCAGCCTCCGTCACTAGGTCCGGCACCACTCGATTGACCCTCTCCTTCTTGTCCAGCCACGCGATCAATTTCCCGGCCTTGTCCCCGACGTCGTACAGACGGCCCCGCTGTTCCCTACTCAGAGCCTTGGCTGCGTCAGTCACGAGGGCCCTGTACTCCGATTGCTTAAGGCTCAATTCGTGCAGCGCCTCCTCCGTGACCTCACCCTCCAGGGCCAGCCCTAGTTCTGCGATCTCCGCCTCAAGCTGGGCGACCTCCGCGTCCCTCCGACGCTTGGCCGCTGTAATCAAGGAGAGGGCCTCACCCCGAATCACGGTTTTGAATGCTTCCCACAAGGACACCGCCGACGTGACCGAACCGAGGTTTTCTTGAAAATAACGGTCGATCGCCTTAAGTACCGCACTACGAGTCACAGGGTCTCTGAGATGCCACGGGTTAATTGGGGCCACCCTACCACACACTCCTCTGGCAACATCCATACAGATCCACACCGGAGAATGGTCAGAAATACCTCGTGCCATGTGCCTGGCCTCAGAGACACTAGAAGCGTGTGCGGCCAAAGTAAGGACATAATCAATTCTGGAGAGACTGCCGTGCGCACCTGAGTGGAAAGTGTACTGCCGTTGTGTGGGATGCAACATTCTCCAACAATCAACCAGCCCTAGGGTGTCTATGAAATCAGGAAGCCACTTCTGAGCCCCCCCCGAAATCCTCTGCGGGTGCCTGTCAAGCAGGCCTGAGCCGACTGCATTAAAGTCACCACCCACCACCAACACGCCCTCTGGGAGACCCAGTAAAGTCCTCTCTAAGTCCGCTAGGGTAGTGGGCTGCAATGCAGGGGGGACATAAACCGACACCAGGACCAGCGTCCTGCCCTCCCACCGTCCCGCTACTGCCGCGAAGCGCCCCCTATCGTCTACAGTAGTAGAGTCAACCTCAAATGGGAGAGAGGACCTGACTAGTATTCCCGCCCCTCTGGAACCCGAGGTGAACCCGGAATGCGCAACAAACTTATAGCCTTTACGATTGAGTGCATGGCACGTGTTGCCAATCAAGTGCGTCTCTTGCAAGAGGACAATATCAGGGGCACATCTCTTCAGAAATTGCAGTACAATCCCACGCTTAATACGATCCCCCAGGCCATTCACATTCCAACTGAGTATTTTGAGGCCCCTACCCCCCATCCCAGCATGTAAGGAGACCACCACCACCCACGCGGAACCCGACCCGAACCACAGGAGCTTGCATCATGACGCCTTGCAGAACCAAAAACAACAACCCCAACATCAAACCCCCCCCACCCCCCACCCTGCACCCCTGCGTAAGCTCTAAAGTGCCCCCCAACTTGCAGTGTGCCTGTCGCCCCTTATAAAACTAGTCTACGGAAAGAACCCCAGAGGAGGAAAAGCTCCCCTACCGCCCCCGCCACCCCCCGGACTGTCAACCTCCCGGAGGGATCGGAGTCGTGATACTTCAGTCCCGGGTCAATGTTCATCACCGGCACCATCCGCGCCACCAGAGCGTTCCACGCCATGCCGCCCTTGGGGCAGAGTGTCCAACCAGTCTCCGACCATGTCGGGTGCCTCAAAAAAGAAAGTTCGCTCTTCGAACACCACCCGCAACCTTGCAGGAAAGAGCATGGCATATTTTAGTCCCATCTCACGCAGTCTCCTCTTGACCGCCATGAAGCCTTGCCGCTGCTTTTGCACCATCTGAGTGAAGTCCGGATAAAAGCTTACAGTAGTGTTCTGGAATGGCAGCGGGCCGGCCATCCGCGATGCTTGTAGTATGGCATCTCGATCCCTGAAATTAAAGATCCGGGCGACAATCGGCCTTGGTGGGGCCCCCACCTTAGGCCTCCCGCCAGGGACTCTATGGGCCCGTTCGACGGTGAAGAACTTGCTAAGGCCTTTGGGTGCCAGATGGTTCACCACCAGGTCCTCCACGAACAGGTCCACCGACTGCTCCTCCGAATTTTCCGGGACCCCAATGATGCGGACGTTGTTGCGCCTAGCACGGCCTTCGAAGTCCTCCAACCGGCGGGCGAAGTGATCATTTGCTGCCCGGAGAGTACGGACTTCCTGCTGGAGGCCGGAGACATCGCCCAGGAGGCCGGCAGTCTTGAGGTCCAAGGACTGAACCCGCTCATTAGTTTTGCCGAGGTCGGCCCGAACCAGGTTGACATCTATCGATATGGCATCCACTTTTTGTGCCAGGGTCTCCAATTGCTGCCCAATCGAGGACTTCATCCCTTCGATGGCCCCCATGATGTCCTGCAGGGTTAATTCTCTGGAGGGGGACGCCGCGTCCTTCGAGGCTTCCGACGTCGGGCCCGATTCTCCCGGGGACCCCCTCTGATGGGCATAGCGATCCATGGTATTAGTCTGGGTGGAGGTGCCCCGCCTGGTGTTCTTGGGCTTCAGCTTTTCGGCGTCCGACCTGGTCGACATCTCAATCCGCCGTGTAGACAATCTCCTGGCCCGTGCAGGGTAAATGGGCATGCAACCAGTGGCTGGCGCCGCGCACGCCCCGTCCCGGGCGCCCTGGAGACTGGAAGGCGAAATCGAAAGTGAAGTCCCCTCCACCTCCGACGACTCCTCCCCGACCAGGCCGCTGTTGTTCAATTAGGGCACGGGCACTGTGCCAACGCAAGTCCCGGGCACCGTGCGGGGATTAGGCCCCAAACTTCCAGGCAGTATAACTTCGGTCTCCGGTGGGCGATTTCGACCCGGACAACGGTTCCCGCCT
Organism: Triturus cristatus; assembly: GCF_964204655.1. Classification (NCBI taxonomy): domain Eukaryota; kingdom Metazoa; phylum Chordata; class Amphibia; order Caudata; family Salamandridae; genus Triturus; species Triturus cristatus. The sequence goes on along the minus strand of NC_140583.1, from coordinate 503,793,783 downwards.
CAGCAGCAGATCCTCTCCAATAGTCCGGGCATCAAGTACAGGATAATAGACAGGATAGATGCCGGAGGGAGCGAGGGTCTCGGGAGCTCTAGGCTCACGCGGCCATCTTGATCACGCGCTAAGCTCCTCCCTGAGATATACGATTTTTGAAGAATATTTAAAGATTGCAGAAATCGACACTTACAACAAATTTCACAGAAAAACAGTCAATGGTTTCCTATGGAAGAAAATTGTGTTGAGGGTAAGTACAGTTGTAAGTATTTTTCAGAGTCAGTGCTGGACACCAAGATCCAGCACTGGGAGCTCATTTAAGAGCAGGTGAGTAAATTCGTTTTTGTCACTCGGCTGATTTTTGGTGAATATTTGAAGATTTGAAAAGTCCACACTTAAAAGAAATTTCAGGAAAAGACAGTCAATGTTACCCTATGAGGAAAATAGAGTTTGCGGTTTAAGGGTAAGTACTCGACTGGCAGAGTTGAGGTTCTGGGCATAGACTCAGGGGTCTCCCAGGGTCAGGTAGGTACAGTTGGTTCACCCTCAGCGGCTCTAGGGCGGCCGGGTGCAGAGAGTTAGGCCCAATGTTATCCTATGAGGGATAGGGGGGGGGCCTTGGTTGGTGGCTGCTGAAGGGCAAGCCACGTGGCTGTGGGAGCTGGGCTACTGGTCACTTACTCAGGGCAAGTGGGGAAGTAGGTAGGTGTAGAGTTCTCACTGCCAGGGCCACTCGGGCGGCTGGGTGCAGGGTGCTTTTGAGCCTTCGGGCGCTCAATTGATTTCAATCGGAAATCTCTGGTTTAGAAAGACTGCAAGCTCAGGGACGAGGACTCTTCAGGTGCCACCACCACTTCGAGAGGTAAGTTGGGTAGTTGGAGGATAGGTAGGTACCCCGGGATTGGGCACAGGGGGCCGTGGGGCGCCGCGTGCAAGGGTGCCTTTAGGTGTCGGGAAATCTTACCCTCTGTTGATCGCGGTTGGGGGGGGGGGGGCGGCACTTGTTCTGAGGCTGCAGGCTTCTTCAGGAGTGTCGAGGTAGGTCCTTGGGTCCCGGACTTGGGGTCACAGTCGCCGTGGGGTCGTCCTCGGGGTCTTTGTTCACTCCGGCACTGGCCAGGCTCGGCTGGTGCAGAGTGTGCTGGGTTCGCGGTTCCGGGCTGCTGCCAGGGGTTAGAGGTAGGTTTCAAGTAGAGCCTCTACTCATGGGAGTCCCAGGGGCTTAGAGCCAAAGGGTAGCCATGTCCTCCGGGGTTGGTGAGGTTGCTAGCCACAAGAGATGCCGGGCTGGAGCAGGAGCAGGTTCGAGGGTCGACGGGCCGGTAGGGCTGGGGCCAAAGCAGTTGGTGTCTTCCTCCTTTTCAGCAGCTGCAGGGCAGGTCTTCTTTCTTCTTGCTCTTCGTAGTTTTGAATCTGGGGAAGGAAGGTTCAGGGTGCCCCTAAATACTAGATTTAGGGGCGTTACAGGTAGGTGAAGGGCAGGGGCCAATGGGTCCCTGTCCTGGGGTGGGTACACCCCCCTATCCTGCCTCTCTCCTGTGGGAGGGGGCAGGAGCCTAGTCCTGATTGGGCAGGTCTTCCCATCTTCAAGATGGCGAGAGCCCGGAGATGTGCTTCACCTCGCCTCCCCCACCTGAGGGGTGGGGTTGGCAGGCTGGCACATCCCCTGTCCTTTTTTGGGGTTTCCTGCCAAGCTTCCCGCCAGAGTGGGGGGTTGCAGTGGCCTGGGGAAGCTCACAGAGGCGGCATGCCTTTGATGCTTCCCCCTGCCCATCCTGGGGGAGGAGATTTAGCACCTCGCCCAGGATGTGCATTGTTGCAGACCCAGGAGAGCAGGGGCTCTCCTACCCAGGGGTCCAGCAACATGTCTGCTGTGTGGCAGCCTAGGCAGCCTCAGAACAGACGTGGATTGTAGGTTTAGGTTTCAGGGGGCCTCTCTAAGATGCCCTGTGTGGTGTTTTGTACATTAAATCACACACTGGCATCAGTGTGGATTTAATGTGCTGAGCAGTTTGATACCAAACCTCAGTCTTCAGTGCTGCCATTATGGTGCTGTGGAGTTTGTGTTTGACAAGCTCCCAGCACCATATACTCTTAGCTGGCAGCACTGCACTTACAGGACCCAGGAATGGACCTGGGTACTGTAGGGGCACAGGGCTCCTGCCTCTGTGCCCACACCACTGGCATAGGGCACCCAGCTAGAGGGGTGGCTGATGTATGCCAGGGCAGTGTAGGTTGTGGGCATGGCACACCGGGATGTGTGCCATGTCGACTCTGTTTTGTCTTGTATCCAGACACTCACCCTGCAAGAGCAGTGTGTGGGTGTTAGCGCTTTTTTTGATTTCCATTAGTGCCTGTATTTTTCAGCTTGTGTCCTTCCTGTTTGCCCGCCCACCTCGCCGCCCTCAGTCTTCCCTCCCCGCCACCACTGCAGACCCCGCCCCTTTTTCCCTTCTGTTCCCTCCCCGCTCCCGCCTCCCAGCTGCTCCGCCCACCCGCGCACTTGGCCTTTATATGGCGACCGTGCGACACAGGTGAGTGTGACCCACTTGTGGGACACCCCCGCGCCGCACGGCCACCAGCTGCTGCGTGTGCCCCTTAGCCTGTCCCTGCCTCGCTGCCTGCCTCGCCGCCGGCTGACTCTGTTGTCGTTTGTTTTGTCTTTGTTTTGTTCGCCATTTGTGCTTGTTAAATTGTATTTCTTGCCCGTGTTAGCGCTTTTTTTGATTTCCATTAGTGCCTGTATTTTTCAGCTTGTGTCCTTCCTGTTTGCCCGCCTACCTCGCCGCCCTCCGTCTTCCCTCCCCGCTCCCCGCTTCCCGCCACCACCGCAGACCCCGCCCCTTTTTTCCTTCTGTTCCCTCCCCGCTCCCGCCTCCCAGCTGCTCCGCCCACCCGCGCACTTGGCCTTTATATGGCGACCGTGCGACACAGGTGAGTGTGACCCACTTGTGGGACACCCCCGCGCCGCACGGCCACCAGCTGCTGCGTGTGCCCCTTAGCCTGTCCCTGCCTCGCTGCCTGCCTCGCCGCCGGCTGACTCTGTTGTCGTTTGTTTTGTCTTTGTTTTGTTCGCCATTTGTGCTTGTTAAATTGTATTTCTTGCCCGCGTTAGCGCTTTTTTTGATTTCCATTAGTGCCTGTATTTTTCAGCTTGTGTCCTTCCTGTTTGCCCGCCTACCTCGCCGCCCTCCGTCTTCCCTCCCCGCTCCCCGCTTCCCGCCACCACCGCAGACCCCGCCCCTTTTTTCCTTCTGTTCCCTCCCCGCTCCCGCCTCCCAGCTGCTCCGCCCACCCGCGCACTTCGCCTTTATATGGCGACCGTGCGAACGCGCAGCGGTCACGCGCAGCGGGCGCGCCGATTGTGCGCCGAAGGCGCGCCAAAGGTAAGCCCGTCTGTGCGCGACCGGATCGCGCCCAGCGCCAGGACCCCTGGCCCCCGTAGACCCCGACCGACCCGCCTGACGTACTCCGCCGCCACCCTCATCGCTCTCAACTCCGGCCGACTCCCAGAATGCCACCAAGCCACACCACGACGCACCCACGGACCCTTCAGCTGCCACGCCTGCAAATTCACCTGCATCCGGACCTGCCTCACACCAGCACCCGCCAAGTCGAACACCAGCAGCACCCACCTCAAGTGCATCCTGCTCAACACCCGCTCCGTCCACAGACACGCCATCGAACTCTGGAACCTCCTAGACGCCACAGCCCCTGACGTTGCCTTCCTCACGGAGACCTGGATGAACGCCTCTTCAGCTCCCGACATCGCCATCGCTATCCCAGAGGGCTACAAGATCGTCCGGAGGGACCGCAACGCCAACCAGATGGGAGGAGGCATCGCCATCATCCACAAGAACACCATCCGTCTCACGACCAGCACCGACAACACCCTGACCACCGCCGAACACCTGCATTTCCATATCCACACCACCCTCAGAGGCACCCTGATCTACCGACCCCCTGGACCACGCACACAATTCAGCGAGGACATCGCCGACTTCGTCAGCCCGCATGCCCTCCCCTCCTCTGACTACATCCTCCTGGGGGACCTCAACTTCCACCTGGAGAACAACAACGACCGCAACACCACCACCCTGCTGGACAACCTCGCCAACCTGGGACTCAAGCAACTGGTGTCCACCCCCACCCACCTCGCCGGACACACACTCGACGCAGTCTTCTCTTCCAGCACAGACATAGACTTCAGCCACGCCACAGAGCTTCAATGGACGGACCACAGCTGCGTCCACTTCACCTTCAAGAGAACGACGACCCACCACCACCAGCAACAGGCCGCCCGCAGAAGCTGGAACAAGATCACGGCAGACCAGCTCGCCACCTCCCTGAGCCAGCACCCTCCTGCCAGCTCTGCAAACCCCAGCCAGGCCGGCGACAACCTCACGAAGTGGATCAGCATCTGCGCGGACGAGCTCGCCCCGCTGAGGACCCCGCCCAGCAGACCCGGCAGCAAGAAAGCCCCGTGGTTCACCGACAAACTCAAGAGCTCCAAGAAGAACTGCCGAGCCCTCGAAAGTCTGGAGAAGGGAACCTACACCGGACAACAGGACCTCCTTCAAGCTTGCCACCCGGAAGCACCACCAGCTGATCCGCGCCACCAAGAAAACAGCATTCAAGGAACGGTTGGACAACAACGCACACAACTGCAAGGAACTCTTCAACATCGTGAAAGAGCTTTCCAACCCCAGCGCAGGAAACAACGACATCACCCCATCGCAAGACCTCTGCAACTCCCTCGCTTCATACTTCCACAACAAGATCGCGGACATACACAACAGCTTCAACAACCAACCAACGCACACCATGACCGAACAATCACCCCCCACCACCACCCTCCACGCCTGGACCCCGATCAGCACCGAAGACACCATCCGCACGATGAACTCCATCCACTCCGGATCACCGACCGACCCCTGCCCTCACCACGTCTTCAACAAGGCCGACGCTGTCATCGCACCCCACCTGCGAGACATCATCAACACATCTTTCGACACCGCCACCTTCCCTGAGAGCTGGAAACACGCCGAACTCAGCGCTCTACTCAAGAAACCAACAGCGGACCCCACCGAACTCAAGAACTACCGCCCCATCTCGCTCCTCCCGTTTCCAGCCAAAGTCATCGAGAAGACCGTCAACAAGCAGATGGCCGCCTTCCTCGAGACGAACGGATCCCTCGACCCCTCACAGTCGGGCTTCCGAGCCAATCACAACACCGAGACCGCCCTCATCGCCGCCACCGATGACATCCGAGCCCTGATGGAGAAACAGCGGCCCTCATCCTCCTAGACCTCTCCGCGGCATTCAACACGGTCTGCCACCACACCCTAGTACAGCGCCTCAGCAACATCGGAATCCAGGACAAGGCGCTGGAATGGATCATCTCCTTCCTCGACGGAAGAACACAGAGTCCGCCTACCACCGTACAAGTCAGAGGCCTCCGAAGTCATCTGCGGCGTCCCTCAAGGATCATCTCTGAGCCCCACCCTCTTCAACGTCTACATGAGCCCCCTCGCGGCCATCGTACGCAAACACAACCTCAGCATAATCTCCTACGCCGACTACACCTAGCTGATCCTCTCCCTGACCAACGACCCCGCCTCCGCCAGAGCCAACCTGCACGAAGGGATGAAAGAGGTAGCCGAGTGGATGACGACCAGCCGCCTGAAACTGAACTCTGACAAGACAGAGGTCCTCATCCTGGGCTCTTCCCCCTCCGCCTGGGACGACTCCTGGTGGCCTCCCGCCCTGGGCACCGCACCCAAACCGACAGACCATGCACGCAACCTGGGCTTCATCCTGGACTCCTCCCTCTCCATGACCAGGCAAGTCAACAACGTCTCCTCGGCGTGCTTCAACATCCTACGCATGCTACGGAAGATCTTCCGGTGGATCCCCACCGAGACCAGGAAGACCGTCACCCAGGCCCTCGTCACCAGCCGACTGGACTACGGCAACGCCCTCTACGCCGGCACCACCGCCAAGCTCCAGAAGAGACTCCAGCGGATCCAGAACGCCTCAGCCAGACTCATCCTCGACATCCCACGAACCAGCCACATCACCGGACATCTGAGAGACCTTCACTGGCTCCCCGTCAACAAAAGAATCACCTTCCGCCTCCTCACCCACGCACACAAAGCCCTACACAACCAAGGCCCGAGCTACCTCAACAGCCGGATCAACTTCTACGCTCCCAAACGCCACCTCCGATCAGCCAACCACGCCCTCGCCGCCGTCCCCCGCATCCGAAGAGCGACTACAGGAGGAAGATCCTTCTCCTACCTGGCCGCCAAGACCTGGAACTCCCTCCCGACCGACCTGCGCCTGACCCAAGACCACCTCTCCTTCAGGAAGAAGCTGAAGACCTGGCTGTTCGAGCAGTAGCGGCACCCCCCCCCACCCCCACCCCCAGCGCCTTGAGACCCTACGGGTATGTAGCGCGCTCTATAAGTGTCACTGATTGATTAGGGTACAGGGCCTCTAAGGGTGGCACAAGGAGTGCAGCAGCCCTTAGAGGCCTTCCCTGGTCACAAGGCCCTGGGTACCATTTACCAGGGGCTGACATGCCGCCAGGGTTTGCCAATTTGGGTTTTGGCTGTTAGGCAGTTTTTTAGGGAAGGAACACAGGCCCTGGGCACCTGATTGGCAGAAGCCCAGAGCACAACAAGGAAAAGTGCATCAGCTATTAGGCAAAAAAGGGGGGGTTACTGCAACAGAAACCCACTTTCTTACAGTGACCAACTCTTTGTGGGGTTCGTTGGATCAAAGCGGTCATACAGTGCAGGGGAGGACTATCTCAATATGGGTCGTCCTCTGCATTAAAATGTGTTATGCTCTAGCCAAAAAGCAGCGTCCTGAAGGCTTATGGGCTCGTTTCCAACAGAGCTAAGGCTGCTACCACACAGGCATCCCTATAAATATGTACCAAATCCTACTGTCTGGACATTCAAGTCTGAAGGGATGGCTTTTTAGGCCACTCTGTCCTTCAGGACTTCCTGGTCTAACCTTGTCCGCAGTCCCTCCTATCAGATGGACAAATTACTTGCCTTCAATAACTCCTTATCCTGTAGAGACATGATCTAGCCTCATTCCTTACCTACCCACCCGTCCTCCCTGCACTGCGGACAGGTTTCTAGGGTCAGGGACGATCCCTTTCAGGGCCACAGTTCTAAACGCCACTGTCAGTGCAATTCATGGCTCCACATGAAGACGTCACGCTGAGAGGACCATTGCCACTTACCGTGTGCAAGGGTATTGCTCGAGGAAGTCTTCTGGATCCAGCCTGGCACCTGGGAAACTCAAGGGTAAGGAATCTGTGGCTGGATCATGTCTCTAACCGAGAAGACGTTACCAAAGGTAAGTCATTTCTCCATAGTGTCTTTGAGAAAGTGCCTATAGTCTATTGATGTGGTTTTGATAGTAATGTACAGGGTCCCTGCCAACCAGGTCCCCTCTGCCAGTGCTCCTTCCCTGAAAACATATCCACAGTTGGTACTTCTGCCCCTGTCAGTCCCTAGTAAGTGGGAACCCGAATACCTAGGGCCTAGGAGCTGCACAAGGTCCCTTCGGGCCCCCTCACTAGGACACTGCCACTGCATGCCCCTGTAAGTTGAACAACTAGAAAGTTGACGTTGCAGCCTGCCTGGATGCCAAGCTAGCCAGCATTGCCTGAAGTTATAGGGAAGTCACTCCTTTAGCAGGCCTTACAGTCCTAGTGCAGGATGCACTATACCACAGGTGAGGGTATATCTGCATAAGTAGATTTTGTCCTACAATACTTGAGCCAATTCTTAAATATCGTAAGTTCCAGGGAAGCCATAAGGAGTACATGGGCTGGCAACTCGACAACTTGAGTTTCTCTACACCATGATGGCTTCACTGAAACCAGGAGTATTTGGTACCAAAATACTCCTTGTAATAAATCCACACTGATGAGTTAGATTAATTAAACCATCTACTGACCCTAGAGTGGTCACTTACTGGCTTTTGGCAGCCTGCCTGCTGCATACAGACCTGTTTCTGGACCCCTGGATGCGGAGCCTCTGCTCTGACACCAGAAACAATGCTCATCCTGGGTAGAGGTGTCACACATCCTTCCCAGGATGGGCCCAGTGCTTGAAGGGGAAGCTTCAAAGGCCTGCAGCCTCGGTAATGCGACTCTCCACCCCCCCCCCCCCCCCCCCCCCCCCTTCCCGCCTCCCCCCCCCAGCCTCTGCTGTTAGCAGCAGATGGCTGCCCCTGGTTTACAACCCCGATTTGGGCAGAAAATGGGCGGGAAAACTTAAGAGCTAGGAGGTTTGCTCCGATCTGCCAACTCCACCCTTCAGGCGTAAGAGACGAAGTTAAGCACGTTTTTTCAGTCTCTCCATCTTGAAGATGAGGGACTCCTCCAGTCAGGGCTAGGTCTATTTCCCCTCCCACAGTAGGGGGGCATAATATCGGCTGTACTCACCCCTGGTAAGGTGCCCATTTGCTCTACCTGCTACTTCCCTAAATTTGTTATTTCGGTGGCTCCCCCAGACCTAGAAACTAGCTGCAATCTAAGCAGGACGAAGACGCCGTGCAGCGAAGCCTGAAGACGACTGACTTTTCCCCAGCCCTACCGGCCTGTCTCCAGCTTCCAAGACCCTGCACGAAGACTCTTGTCCTTCAGCCAGTGACTTCCAGAAATCAGAGGAGGACTGCCTGCACTTTGAAAAGACCGAACTCCAGAGGACAGTGGTTCTGTACCCAAGAAACCAACACAAAGGACTCCGGTGCCCTGCGGATTCAAGAGTCCTGCCCACTCTGTACCAAACACCTCTGGCCAGTGGCCAGGTGGCCCACTGATCCAGAACAGGTTCCCTAACGATCCTGACCTCAAGTCCAGCGTTGGTTGACCCCCCACCTGGACTCCACGATGACACCTGCAGCCTGAATCCAGAGCCTCTCCCTGACTGCTACTGGCTCCAGTAAGAAGACTGACATCTGAAGGCACCCCTACACCCAAAGCCCCTGGGCCTTGCTGAGCTGAATCGTCGGCCGTATGACCCTCTACACATCTCTACTTATCTCTACCGTCTTTGGTCTCCCTCCTCCAAACTCCGTTGCAACTGCTACAGCCTGCTTGTTGAAAGCAAAAGCTCCATTGAAAAGCATTGGGCGCCTGATCCTGAAATAGCACCCTGCACATAGCTGCCCATGTGCCTTGGTGGTGTATGTTTGTTGCCTCCTTGTGGCCCCACCCGTGCCCACTTTTAACTTCCAAAGCTTGGCCCCTGCAACCTACCTACTTACCTGCAAGCAATGTGGCTTTGAGCACCCCCAGTCTCCATTGAAACTAATTTAGCCAAACTCAGATTTTGAGCTCTGCACCAGTTCACCCCGTGCCTTTGGTGGTGCAGTTTTTGTACTCACCTGACCCTTGGCTCTTGCTGACCTTTGGTCCCGAAGACTGGAACTGTAAGTTGTGTACCTGTTTAACCGCATTTTTGTTTTCCTTCATAGTATAAAATTGCACCGTGTCGACTCTTTAAAGTGAAAAGTATTTTTAATTGAAAACCTACTTACCTTATTGCGAAGATCTTGGTCTTAAGTTACAAGCAAAGCTTATTTTTCTAAAATTGGTGTGGTCTCCTTTTTGAGTCCTGTGTCAGTTATTGAACAATGTTGTGCAATAAATGTTTTGCACTTCTGTGTTAGGCTTGCTTGCCCACACTTCCACTAATGGAGCACTTTGGGTTTTACAGTGAGCCCGCTACACTTTTGGGGAACCCCTGGACTCTGTACATGGTATAACCACCCTGCGACATACCATATAAAGAGCCAGCTTCGTACAGTGTCCCAACAAATTATAGACCAATTTCGTAATTGTTTAAATACTTTTTTTGATGTGCACATGGTCCCAATGAGGACTGCTCCTATTTCGAGAAAGTCCAAAGGTGTTTAGTAAATCCTCGAAACCTTGAAATGAAGTTTAGAGAAACTGAAATGAATCCTTAACTGAATGGAGCCAGTGAAAAAAGGAAGCTACAGACATGACCAGAAGGGAATAAATGAAGGAGGAGAAAAGCAAGTTCTTGATAAGATGTAGATGGGGTATTGAGCAGCTAGGAAATCTGTCAGAACTGCCGTATTTCATGGTTGTCTTGGTGGCATAAAATGTCATAGAGCTTGAAATGGCAGATGCAGGTAATAGAAGCAAGTTCAGAAAGAAGTGGAGGGACCCATGATTAGTACTAGATGGGGAGAACCGATGCCACCTGTGGAAGGGTGGCATTTGGTAATCAGCTAGATGAGTGAACAAGCCTGAAGGCAGTGGAATGGAAAAGCAAGGAAACGCTTGGTTGGGATATTTCTAGTTGAGTAAAACTGTAGTGTGAGGTTAGTATACTTCCTTTTTTTATTAGTGTCCAATTCTTTAATATTCATGTGAAAGAATTTTGGTTTTCTTTGTGATCTTAGGCACAACTCGTGATTTTCTGTTTTCCCACTTTGTACTTTAAGGGACTTTTGGATCTGATGATTGCAGAAGAAGAGTCCCTAAAAGAGCGCCTTATCAAAAGCATTGACGTATGTCGTAGAGAGCTGGACATGCTGTGCCGTGAGCTCATGCTGCCATCATTTGAAGTAAGCTCTTAAAGAAACCTTTCAGACTACTAGATTTTAACCTTCAAGAATCATGGCTCCTTTGATCATTGTTGTTTGCCGCCTTGTTGACTTGTCTTGTAAATGTTCTGTGATTTTGCAATTTATATGGCAATGACTGAGTGTTTGTCGGCGTGTTCACTAACACGTATAGCAGTCATAAACTGAGCAGCGCATAATGGAAACTTTGTATGCAAGACCTACAAGGTATGTATTCGACAGTTTACCTATTTATTGTTGAAGCCCTATTGTTTTCCAATACAGCATAGAGAGTGGACTTTGGGCCAGTTTGTCTGTTCCCTGCTCCTTATTGTTTTTCTTGCCTATTCTTGTGTTTGTCCTATCCCTGGAGTATTTCTTCTTTACTTAATTTATGACTGGATGACATGTATCCTTTCTTTGCTGAAAAGAGCAATTTTTTATTTTTTCCCCCCCCCACTTTTTGCCTTGTCAGCCCAACTCCCTCCCCTCCATGCTTTCCAGTTGCTCCCAATTTTGTTCCTTTTCCACCTTTGCCATAATATTTTCTTTCAATCCCTTGTACGAGAGAATGACAGCTGCACACTGTTTCCAGACTGCTAGTTTCCCAACTGGAATTGCTGACCATTGCTTGCAGTCCCTCTCCTTCATGGTTTATTTTGTATTTTGATTTTATTCCTGTGCTCTGCTTCCAGGCAGTTTGCTTCTCTGGTCTTGAATTTACCAGTGTATGACTTTAAAGCATCTAGGATTGGTAAATTAAAATGCTGATGGTGTCATGTGTGCACATTACGATTGGACTTTTTTCGGTGACTTTTCTTAGAGGAAAAGCTTTTCCAGATGGCTGACTTTGCATGTCTGCATGTTTTCTTGGGGGAGTTTTATGAAGCTTGAACTACACTCAAAGGTATCCAAGCACTTTACATGAGCACCAGTTGCGTAACTGACAGCAAATAATTTGTTTTTTGTTGGGCATGGGGATTAAGTGATTTGCCCAGATTCACAGGATGTCCAGAGTTCCTGCCCAGGCTCAAACACGTGTTGTGACATAACCTAAGACTATCTTTCAATCATTTTATGCTCTTATTACCCTTCTTATTGTAAAAGTGGAGTAAGTAAAAATTAAAAAAAACCCTTGTAACATTAATTTCCGTTTTCTAGACAGATGATGATCAAACTATTCTTCAACTGGAAAAAGACTTGCGCACCAGGGTAGAAGTCCTGTTAAAACAGAAGAAGGAGAGACAGGCTGAGCTGACCACCCTGAGGCAACGAGATGAAGAATTGTGTAATATTTTGTGTACACCCCTTTATTTCATTGATGATCAAGCTGTCCCTAGCTTGGATGATCTGGACCAATATAGACGCCACTTAGCATCACTGGCTGAAGAAAAGGTACTTTTTTTTTTTTTTAGGTCCGTGCCTTAGAAACTGTATGTCCAGTGTTATTAATCTTCTGGATCTTCTGTTTTCAGATGTGTTCTGCAGTGGCAAATACTGTAGTATATACTTTCTTTTTTTTTTGTGTCAGCCTCTTTCAGCATTTGGCATATTTTGCTGTGGAGCCTTCAACCATTGCTTTGACATAATGTGAATACATTCTTGCATCAGCCCACGAGAATTTTTGACTCACTGTTTTTCTGTTGATTGTTTGGGTGTGTCCTCCTGCCTCCATGGAATGCTTAAAGGACACTTTTTTACTGTCAAATCAGTCAGCAAGGGGCTTGTTCGCATGGAGGAGTGAGTGCAAGCAAAAATCTCTTAACATGGGATGCTACAATCCAAATGTTGCATGACACATTACATGTATAATCTTCTACATGCATTGTATGCATAAAATCTTTGTTTTTTTACTGTGCTGCAGGCTTTAAATCTTTACTCATGGTTCAAAATGCAGGCCACTAGTGTTGCAATGCAAACAAGCATTTGCAAAGCCAATTGTTTCGACGTTTTCACCTTATGCTAGCCCAATCTACACAGCATGCAAACATCAAATCTGTTCACTTTGACTGAGTTTTTTGGTCTAGCTACAGACCGCATACGCGATTTACAATAGTACAATATTTCATTGGTATTACAGAAGCCCTTTTTAGCTATTGGCTTGTTTGTGCAAGTCCCCCTTTAGGTATGGGCTTTCTGGGCTGTCCATCACATTTTGCAGCAGTCTGTTTTCTGCAGTGCGGTTGGTCTTCTATTGATGCAGGGATAAAAAGTGTTACTGGCTTTTGTTGGTAATAGCATTGCTTTCTGCATGTGAAAGGTTATTTGGCAGCGTGAATCTTTTCAATATGCACATGCTTTGCCTTATTCCACCATCTAATGCTTTGGTCCAGAATTGTCCCTTTTTATATTTATTTTTTCCTTTCACAGGCATTGACCATGTGGTGTCCTGTCCATCCCCTATCACGTCGAACTGATGTCCCCTTGCATGGTCCTCTTCAGATTGTTTTTTTTTCATCCGTTGGGCTGGATCTGAGCTCTATAGTGCCTGATCCGCGACTGTAGGGTTATGAAGGAGAGTGACCAGATACATGGGGCCTGGTAGAAGGAGCACATCGAGACAGTGCAGACAATACAAAGAATCACCGAAAAGAGGTTATTGGCGCAGGGTTTTTCATTGAACCGGAGTTGCAATGGATCGAAAATACTCTTTAGGTTCTTTCCCGAGTACCACCATATGCTATCACAGAAAGACCAGAACCGGGTGAGCATACTGTGCTTTCCAAAGAACAAGAAGTCAAAAGGCGGCAAGCTTGCAAGGCGTTCCTTCACAGGATACTCAAAAGTAAGAGTGAAGCGACTGTCTGTGCACTATGCAATGATTCTGTTGAAGCATGGCTCACTGAAGGAACGGGTACTGTCCAGTGAAAGTATTTGTCTAGAAACCAAAGGGATTAGAAGTTAAGAGACTGCATACTTCGAAGCAATACTGCAAGGGCCCATCTGTTTGTGAAGCCCTCTTTCGATTCCAAGGATTAGTCCTAAGGACTGAATAGTCCTGCCCACGTGCAGGATCATGGAACACCTAAAACATATATATATATATATATATATATATATATATCTATCTATCTTCCCTTTGTACAAAGATACATTTACTTACGTTTGCAGCCTACAAAAAAGCTAAACATGAACAAATTGCATTTAATTTTCATTTAAAAAAAAAAAAAAAAAAGGCAATTGCGTAACATTTGTCACTAACCAGGAAACGTGCCAATAGAGAATATTTCACAAACATTTTTTTAAAGGAAATGAAGGGCCCGGTTAGCCAATAAACTGCAATACAAAGCATTTGAAAAACTTTCACTGTACCTTTTAAAGGCCTCACAATGCACCTTGTATCCCATCATACTCCACAGGTGACGGGTCAGTTAATTTTTCTAGCTGCTGGAAACATGTTCCTGGGGCACTAAGCTCTGCCTTTTTGGTTCTAAATCCATTGACAAAATTTCCGTAATCTTAACTACTTTTTGTTTGCTTCACTCGGTCATTAACACTTAGTGTAATATTTAAATCCTTTCCTGACTGGAAATACTGTTTTTCCCTGTCAGGATGCCTTTGCGCTTTGCATCCTGCTATTGGGAGGAAAAAGTCCAAGTCACAGCCACATGAATATCATCTGCCATAAACTTGCAGCTGCTGCCAAAGTTTTTCCACAAGAACTTTAAAAAGACTTCGAAGATCAGGCTGCATGAACTCCAAGAAAGAGGACCTAAAGCTGAGTTGTCTGAGGGCCATGGGGAAGGTCACTCTTCCATGAGTGTCCATCTGCTCCAAAGACGTTTGCGGAGTGGAGCCATTGAGAATCCCCATCGGAGGACCATGCAACGCACAAGAGGATCATCTGAGGGAGATCTACATTTCGTACTCTACCCGACAACCCATTAGAAGATCCAGTAGAAGGTCATGTTCTTGTCACAGAAGACTTTCTCCATCCTGGCCATCCACTACCTACTCGTATCTCCGAGACTATTCACAAACTGTCAGACTCGCCCCAAACAAGGGGCCCCAGTTGGACATTACAACCTGTAATGAGGTTATGATTGGAGGAGCAGTGAAGTTGAATATTATGATGCACACTACGACCAATTCAGCCTTTGGTTATATTCGAACTCCTCCATCAGTGGACGACAGAGGGGAGAGGTTGTGGTCTTGCGTCCAGAGCTGCCGACTTTGGAGCCTGGGAACCAGGTTCAAGCCTCTGCTCCGCTTCCTGTAATCCTGGGCAAATCACTTATTCTCCACATCCTTCTTAAAAAATTAATGTGTCCTTGTGTAACGTAACTGGTGCTCGTATGAAGCGCTCCAATATCTTCGGGTCGAGTTCATGCTAAATAAATCTGCAAAAAAACCCCTCATCCACTGGTTCTTGAATTGCTTGCACATGCAGTGAATCGGTTTCTCACAGCTACATCAATAAAGTCGGCACCTTCGAAGGCTCTCAAAGTACCAGCCACGGATCAGGACACTATTCCTGAGAGCAGACACTGCTGGACTTAGTCATTGTGGCCGAAGCAACGCAGTTCCATGCAGTAGCTTCTTTCTCTGTTCTACCAGACCGAGAATGAACTCTGCTGGACAGGAAAATATGTGGAATATCAACATAAACCATGAAAGCTTCCAGCCCCACTACTCTTTTGGGTAGATATTGCATATCTTTTTAGTATTCTCCCCAAATATTGTGACAAGCTAATGAAGTAAGACAGGAAAGACTTTCAAGAGGTCCTTAATGAGACCTGTTTCTTTCCAACCAGATCATTGGTACAGCAGCAGACTCTTCTGAGCTGGTGGAATATGCATACTGCCACAATATATGCATGAATGAAGCTTCAGGCTTGGACTAGTTGGGCTTAAACTAGAGGCACAGCAACAGCTCTCCAGTTTACCATTATCAGGAAATTCTCTTTAGCTCTCATGCAGGCGACTAAACTTGCATGAAGTCTGAGATTTAGACATTAAATGTTGTGGGCCAGCAAAATCAAAACCAAGAGTACTGAAGGAGGTACAAGCTCTACGACAGACATTTGTTTCCTCTGAGTTCAGACGCCTCTGGGCACATCAACAGCAACAACATAGACCGCCTTTCCACCCTCCTAAGGCCTTCAACCGCCTGCAGCCACAGGAAAAAATCTTTCCAAGTAACTTTTGCTTCCCTGTCCATCTCGCTGGTGGAGGGAAGCATAGTCCACCATCTACATGAGTGATAGATATTTTCTAAAGTGGAAATTCCTTCCTTCTATACCACCAAGTAAAACTTCGGCTTATCAGCAAGATATGCTGCTGAAGGAAGTCAACATCTTGGAACAGAAAAATGAGGTGGAGGTGGTTATTCCCAATACTCTCTTGTATGAAAAAGTCACCAACAGATGAGTTTAGACCTATTTTAGATCTCGGAATATGAACAAATACACATGGGTAGAAAAATTCAAGAAATTTGCTTTACACCAGAACTATCCTCTATTACATTCAGGGCACTAGATCTGTTCAATAGATGGCTACGTTTACGTTCCCGTAGTAAGAAGCATCTTATTCATTCACTTAAAGTGATCTACAGTCACTATTTGGAATAAAATCGGCTCCTCAAACCTTTGCAAAGTGTATGGCTTATCGCAGCACACCTGAGGCAAAACTATCTTTGGCTACAATTAACTAGATGACTGGCTAATAGGGGCCCAATGGGGCTAAGGGGGCCTAATGGGGCTAAGGGGGCCTTTGGTCAAGGACTGCTTGCAAGCAGGCCACTTGGCTGTGGGAGCGAAACTCATGGGGTACAGATGAGCACTGCAGGGGCCAACTGCCCCACAGGAGCTGTGGCGCAGGGGTGGCTGGGTGCAGCGTGCCAAGGAGGTGTCGGGGTGGGGGGGCCCTGTGGATTCCAATGGAGATCTCCGGTTCGGAAAAGATGCTTCAGGCTGTGTCAGGAAGGCTTCCTGAAGGCGACCACCTGCTTTAGAGATAAGCCTAGTTCTTAGGGATACCTGGATGCCGTTGGTTGGGCCACCCAAGGCCGTGGGTTGTCGGGTGCCGGTGTCTCTTTTGGTGTAGGGTCTTCTTACCAGCTCCAGTCGCGGTCTGGGAAGTGGAGGGGGGACTATTATGGTTGAGGCTGCAGGTGTCGGCTGGAAGCTGGAGTGAGGTCAGGGATCACCAGGTCTCAGGTCACGATAGCCTGGGTGACCTCCTCGTGGTGTAGGGGAACTTGAGCCGTCGGCGTCTGGTGCAGGGTGGTGCAAAATCGCTGAGCAGCATGTATCTGGATTCTGTGGCTAAGTCGGTCTCCCGTGAGCGCCGGACTTGCTCAACAGATGGTGCAGGACAGATCGTACGGGCGGCTGCTGGTCACACTGGGGTTCTGCTGTAGGCAGGTCTGAGTTGGGACAGGCTAATGGGTCCCTTCATTGTGGCAAATACACCCCCTATTATGCCACCCTCCAGTGGTAGGGGAGCATGAGCTTCTTCCTAATTGGCTGGGTCTCCTGATCTTCAAAATGGAGGGAACTGAGACGTGGGCTTTACCTCTCCTCCCTCACCTGAGGGGTGCTGTTGGCAAGGGTGGGCACACCTCTCCAGTTTTCCCGCCGATTATCCTGCCCAATGTGGGGGCCAGAACCAGTGGGAGCCAGTTGCAGGGGGCAGCAGAAGGCAGGAATAGCTTCCAAAGGCGGCAGGCATTTGAAGCTTCCTCTTCGTGGATCCAGCCCATCCTGGGGGAGGAGGCATGACACCTCTGCCCAGGATGGGCTTTGTTTCGGGACCCAAAAAGCGGAGGCTCTCTACCCAGGGTTCCAGAAACCTGTCTGGTGGTGGCAAATAGCGGGCAGCCATTCAGGAATCACACGATGGCTGGTAGTTTTTAGGGGCAGTGCATTTTACATTAAATCACACACTGGCATCAGTGTGGGTTTAATGTGCTGAGAAGTTTCTTACCAAACAACCCAGTTATTAGTAAAGCCAATATGGAGCTGCAAAGTTTGTAATGACCAACTCCCACACCATATACGCTTTATGGCTTTACTACACTTACAATGTCTGAGAATGGACTTGGACACTGTAGGGGTACAGGGCTCAGGCCACTGTACTCTCACCTAATATTTTACATGCCTTAGAATTCTTTGCTTATGTCTAGGATGAAGAGAACTAGGATTCCAAGTGAGTAACTTCATTTTTCGATATTGGCTCTTAATCTTTGTTTGATTACTACACCCTCTGAAGACTCCATGTGGTTGATCCGGACACTCGAAGGTTTCGAAGGGCCAGGAAATACTGTTGTGACCCTTAGCAGGGCAGAATGTCCTCTCCAAAGAGAACAAGATTAATTGTGCTACCTTTAATGCTCATTCCATGTATAGGTATGCAATTGTTTTTTTTTTTTTTTTTTTTTTTTGAAGACCTTTATTGATAGAAAAAAGGGGCAAATACAAGCCAACAAGGAGCCCGGAGGGCTCACACATACGGTGCATTACATCTTACTGAAAACACAGAGGATACATTACAGAAGGACTGAGGTCTAGTTTTAAAAGTTTCCCTTGTAGGATAGGCAGAAGCAGGATATCGTAGCACAACAAGTCAATACTGGTGTTAAACAGTCAGGATAGATAATCGTATAGCAGTAGAAAACACCAGAGTCGCTGCGTGGCACCCAGAAAGGAACGTCTGAACCCCAGGGAAGGAAAAAGGACAAAGAATAGAAGGCCCATAGAACAAAAAAGAAAAACAAAAAAGAAAGCAACCCCACCCCCCAAGTGCCCCCCACCCTGCACCCCTGCAGCTGGCTACGGCCTATCCCCCCCTAGCAGTGTGCCTGTCGCCCGAGAAAAGGAGTCCCGAAATATAGAAGGTAAGAAAAAGAGAGAATCCGAAAACTCTCGTAAAATTAAGAAAGGTGGGGAGGAGCCCACTATTCGTCCCCCAGCTCCGCCATCTCGCACCCTTAATAGCAACAGTAGTCTGACACCCAGTAGTAATAACATGCCCGATATGATGAGAAAACTGGGGTCACAGCAGCAGCGCACAGGGTAAGGAAGGCAGCAACACCCAACCGAGACATCCAAAATATCAACAAAGAATCTTCAAGCCATGATTGATAAGCGTAAGCCCCCGCAATAGTCTTCTAGCACCACCGATACATGTCCCGGTCACTCAGAGAAAACAGGTTCCCCAGCTGCCCCACTCACAAGAACGGTGCAAAACATTTATCAACGGAGGAGGGCCAACCCAAGAGAACAAAGGAAAAATTCAACAAAAGTGTATCCGGCCATCACCTCCCGGACCCCCATGCAAACCATACCCAAAGTCCAGCGTTCTCGTCAGTCCAGCACAGTCCCAGGAATGTAGTTACCGGTGTCAGGGCAGGAAAAAGACAAACTCAACCCTGACCCCTACGTTCCAGTGCGCCAGCATAGTGCAGTTGCGGCGTAGCCCCGTAGAGTAGGATGAGCATCCGATGTGAACACCCAGAGAGACGGCAACAGCCAGTAATCGCCATCCAAAGCAGGACAGTGTTATCCCCAAGAGTGCAGTACGGGTAAGCGTACAGTGATAGTCCACCAAAATTGGGCAACTCACTCCCGGGCAACAAATTAAGCAGAGCAATCTTGTCAGCAATACCCGCTGGCGGTGGTAGTCCTGGCATCCGACGGCGAACCTCTAGGTTCCGTCCAAATATAGAATGCACTGTGTCCTCCATAGTTGCGACAGTCCGAGCGGCGGTGACGTTAAGTTCACTCACCATCAGTTCCTCTACGTCTCCCCGGAGAGGCCGCACACGACTGCCGAGTCCTGGGCCCAGCGATCCGCTCCGCGCACAACCGCCCGTCCGGTCAGCCAAGGAGAGAACGGGCACAGCGTCGTCCAGCCGGCGCTCCAGGTCACGGGCGTTGGAACAAAAAGCAGCTCGCAAAGCAGCCAAAGCTTCCAGGACGTCGCCGATGCTCACGGGCATAGCGTGAGAGGAAGAGATGCCAGCTCCCTGTCCCCGGAATCCGCAAGCGTGTGGCGACCCTCGAGCCCAGTCTTTAGCATACATGTCAAGGCGTCGTTTAGTAGGTCAGCTCCCAGAAAGGCAGCGCCAAACCACAGGGACAGGGCAGCAACCTCCAGTCCAGCGCCACGCACAGGGACAGCACAGCGACGGTCCAACCAGGCGCCATGTACAAGTGCCGATCACTCAATACAAATGGCCCTCTCCATTGCACTTCGTAGCGAGAGATCAAAGAGAAACTTCCAACAGGGGGGATACATTTGTTGCATCGGTGGTGGTAAAGTAGCGTAGCGGCGAGACTCCAAAAGAAACTGTTGCGCCACTTCTGGGGGATCTCGGTGGCCTGTCGCGTCTCGCCGGCGGTTTCAGAGTCTCCCGTAATGGCCGCTGTTGTTGCCCTCCAGCCGGACGCCGCCGAAAACAAAGGACCGGACCCACTCCGTAGGCGTCTGCGGGAATTCAGGGCGTTTCTTCACCCCCGGTGCAGGAGGGACGACGGGGAGCCCACCATCGGATGCAGCGTCGCCTCCCCGACCCGTTACCGCACAACAGGCACGATCCAGCAAGCAGGAGAGGAAGCGGTACGGGAGGGAAGCGGACGAGTTGGCGGAGCCGAGGGCTCAGGCGGCCATCCCTGTTGCCGGCTAGGCTCTTCCCCCTACTGCATAACTTTTAAGCCCACCGCTCGTAGGTTTACAGTCCTGCTGTACCGCTCAGTTACAGTGTGAAAAACCACTTCTCGCAAGCTTAGAGTGCTGCATAACAGGGCCGATTCGGGGGCAGGTATGCAATTGTTAATCTTATAAATGAGCAGATCCAAGGCAAGAACGCAAATAAAGGTGACAATGGGCATCCCTGTTTCCTTCTCGATGTGATTGATCTCCATTGATTTTTATTTGAGTTCTATAGGGCTCATGTAATTTGCCTTGATAAACCTGGACAGTTTTTTGTTTTTTACTTAATGATTTGCCAATTGTCCCTATTTGGAGGCCCTCTCTGCATCCAGTGAGAGAGAAACCAGCAAAATGTTACTTCTGGTAGCCAGGTTAACGAAATTCATTGCCAGTCTTGTATTGTCATATATTTGCTGCCCTCAGACTAATCCTGACTGAAAAGGGAAATATCTGACCAGACTGAGTTCAACCCTGCAACAAAAATCTTTGTAAATATATCTACGTTGTTGAAACGTGCTATGGATTGATCAGAGCTGCATAGCGAGGAGTCTTTACCTTGTTTCAGGATGACTGTAAGCACATAATCGTAGTATATGTTACCTTTTGGGCCTCATCAATGTAATTGTGTAATGTAATTGAACACCCTTGCCATGGGTTCAGCTAGAATATCTTTAAATGCGTTATAGAATGACCTGAAAAAGCCATCCGGGCTTAAACCTTGTCTTGTGGTATCTCCTGCATTTCTGTTCGAACTTCTAAAAGAGATTGGTTCGTTTAGAAGGCTGTAAATGCCCTCTATGTCCTGAGTTTCACAGATTCATACCATCATTAGATTGCGTTGTTTGTATGTGATTAAGTGTTCCCAAGGTATTTAATTTGAATGTGAGGGTGCACTCTGCCTTACCTGACTTCTCATTATACCTTTAATAGTGCTGCGTTTTGTTAGTTTCCTCTGTTAGGGAGTGTTCTAGTTTAACACATGCCTTACATAAGAGACAAAACATTCTGGTCCATGTTTTGAATGGAGCGCAACTTTAAATGTCTTCTTACTACTTTGCGAGCTCCTACTAGTGAGTACTTGCACCTTTTAATCAGCTGGGGTGCCTTGGTTAACATTTAGCAGTCTTTTTCCACCAATGCTTCTCCAGCATTGCCTCTGAGGCAATTTTGTTTTCAAAGTTGTTGTTAATGTTCGCTTCCTACCTTGGTTTATCCTGTGGTAGTGTGATGTTTTCTTACCAGTCTACAAATGTTGGCTCTGTTTCTTTGGAACTGTTTGTTTTCAGTCTTAGCATAGTCTTGATTTTTTTTTCTTCATTGCATAGGATCGTCGTAGAGCAGAATTTGTAAACACAAAAAAACACATTATTTTGTGCATGGAAGAATTGGACCACATTCCTGACTCTAGTTTTGAACATGATGTTGTATGCGACAATGTGGAGTCCTTTTGCCTTTCCACAGAAAATATAGCTTCTGTTAAGCTGCTTCTGCTGCAGGTATGAACTTACCTTTGTTATTTAGACCTATTGTCAACCGCTTTGAAGCTTGATGTGAACTGTATCTGTACATTTGTATTACTGACAATTTTTGCTTTGTTTTATTTATTTTTTCATCTTTTTAGTTGGAGGATAGAAAAACTCAAAATGAGGCTGTTTGTTCACAACTACGCTCTAGAATCATAGAACTTTGGAATAGGCTGCAAATACCTACTGAGAAACGTGAAGCTTTTTCAATGTACATGACTGGTTCCAGAGGCAAAACACTTGAAGCAGTAAGGAAATCTACTTTCCTAGTTAAAGCAATGAGTCCTATTTTTTATTTTTTGTAGAAATTTGTGATGGTTTTAAATGACTTTTGAAATGCAGGACATGTACACTGTTTTTCTACAACTGGGGTTTTTCTGTATGTTGTATTGATTCAACATATTTGCCTGTCAGACTGGCTTACACAATAGAGGTCCAAGTTAAGCTAGAATAGTCTGGTATTCCACTTCTACTATCCTTACAACATTAATCAGTGGGTATCAGACTTTTGACAAAGTAGATGTGCCATTAATAAATGCAAGTCAGTTGTTGAACAAAAGATTTCAGTCCTTTCTGCCTTTATATCGCTTCTCCTACCTTCTTTCAGCCATCTTCCTTCAACCCTGCTGAGTTTCCATGTAGACAAAATATACATGCTTTTCAGGACCTCACAATGGGTGGAATGCTTCTATAATGAGGGATTACCCTGTTTTATAAGGCTGTGTATTGAGTCTTGTGAAACAGGAACAGGAAGAAACCACTTCAAGAAATATTTGGTAGCTAGCTACATGAATATACACATTCAACAGCTATTCTGGTGATTGAAGTGACTTCTTATAGATTAGAGAGAAGTGTCTTTTCCACCATCTGTCTCTGATTTTTTTCATATATGTGGTGAGGCTTATTTTTGTTAAATATTTTCACCCATGAAACGGACAGTTTTACTGGGGATTCAAAAGCTTCACTGATCTCTACACTTGGTGTTATACTCCTGGTGCCAAACTTTTCCAAGAAGGGTCTGAGAGCAATAAATGACCAATTCAGCATGGCTTTAGAGTGTAAAAGCCCAGTTTCTATCTCAGGCCATGTCTTCCAGGAATTGCCGTTAACAAAGTCTATAACCTGTGTTTAGCCATTCTCTTGGGACGCCAGACTCTGAAACTTCGCTCCCCCGTGTAGAGATAAGACAGCCTTGTCGAGCCATTTATTCCTGGAATACAATAAAATGATAGGAATTGAGATTTTTGTTTAAACATCCATTGGAGAGTCTTGTATCGTACTTTCTTAGGGTACTTAAATATACTTGTTGGATCTAAGATGTTATACTACATTAAGATCTTGTTCATAGAGTTATCAACCTCCGTGGGGGTCAGATTGAGATAAAAATCTAAAACTTGCATGATAATAGTTCCTAATGTTTGGAAGGGACAGCCCTCCATCTGCAGCAGGATAACTTTTAAAGTGCTAAGTTCCAGCCTCAGTGTTTTATTAGTTCACAAAAAGGATGAAAGTAAACTATCTTTCTTAAAAAAAAAAAAAAAAAAAAAAAAAATGCTTGTAGTTCACACGAGGCAGCGGAAAATAGGAAATTAAATAAGGGCAGGATAGACTTGTATAGACTTGTATTAGTGCCACCTGACCTAGTATTAATAATGGAAGTTGGTGCCAACGTATTAAGAGGCGCTTCACTTTTCAATTGAAGTAGTTCAATTGAAAAATATCCTCTTTTCTCCGTAACACATATCCCTAAATATCTCTTTGGGAGAGTATTCTAGACCCATCTAAAATTTGGCAATAGCGAATCAATAAGCCAATTACACAGCATGATGTCCGTTTTGGATTTTATTTTATATCCTCCTATTGCTTGGAAATATGAGAAAATCCCCAAGATTTCCTCCCGGGTATCTTCTTTAGGATTTAGAAAAAGGACAATATCATCCGCGTACAATTTTATATTCGACATCCCTTGAAGGGGAGCTGTATGCACCTTTTTCTGTCTAATTGCTATTGCCAGGGGCTCTATAAATGCACAAATAAAATCGGGGCTAGAGGACATCCTTGTCTAGTACCCCTATTTGAGGCAGGTGCCTACATTTAAGGGGTTAAGTAAAAGTTGCGCTCGGAGTTCATGTATAACAGTCTTATTAATTGTGTGAACCCATCCGGGAAACCAAACTTTTCCAAAATTAAAAACAAACAATCCCATGAAACCAAGTCAAACGCTTTTTCAGCATCTAAGAGCCATATCTGAGCCTCTATCCTAATCTTATAAAAAAAAAATCCAACGCCTCTGATGAAAATTTCGTATTGGTAGAGAGTTGTCTCCCAGCTACAAACCCATATAGGTGTGTATGAATAAATGAGCCCACCATCCTATTAAGCCTGTTGGTAAGTCATTTTGTGAAGATTTTATAATCCACATTAAGGAGGCTTATGTGCCTATAAGGATTGACATTCTCCCTATTTTGTCCTTCAGGACGCTAACCACTACTGCAGTATGAAAAGATGGCAGAGGTTCCCCACCCTTAAGTAAGTGGTTAGCGAGATTTAAAATATGTACATTAAGGGATGAAGCAAATCTTTTAAAAAATGAAACCGGAAGGTTCGAGGCATGTGGGCTGCTGAATTCATATCTGTGCATAGATCGCCGCCTAGTGTTAGGTCCGGATGTTTGCACGTTGTTGTCCTGGAAGAGTCTTCGAAGTATCCTGAGATAGGTGACTCCTCCCCTGGACCACAGTGCGCATGGGCATCCTCTCCATCCTCAGATTGTTTTTTTCCGCCATTGGGTTCGGATGTGCTTATCTTGACTCAAGTTAGGGAAAACTTTTTTCAGGCCAAAAGGCCTTTAGTTCGCGTCGGTACTGTTACCGATCGGTATCGATAGTTTCTTGTTAGTTTACTAACTTCAAGACCAACTTTTTCGCATCATATCCGACCATCGACCCCACATCGACGATGGAATCGAGGACACCATTTAAGCGGTGTCCTGTTTGCAATGCGAAATATCCCCATGTCGACGTCCACCCGGTGTGCAACAAATGCCTTTCACCGGATCACGACGAATCCACATGTATGGCCTGTGCCCGATTCCGATCCAAAAAGACTCTCCGGAATCGACGAGCAGCGAGGCTTGAAGCGCAGCAAGCGGCACCGGCCCCGACCAACATCTTCATCGCCGAGGACGAAGATGTGGAAGGCGTGGAGAACCTACCCTCCAGCCCCGCTTCCGAACATGATTCCGGATCGGAAGACATCGAAGAACAACTTTCACAGAGAAGAAGCCGACACCGAGGTAGGAGACTACGATGAGGCCTTAGGGGCCGAAGAAAG
Organism: Triturus cristatus; assembly: GCF_964204655.1. NCBI lineage: Eukaryota > Metazoa > Chordata > Amphibia > Caudata > Salamandridae > Triturus > Triturus cristatus. The sequence goes on along the minus strand of NC_140583.1, from coordinate 503,768,659 downwards.
TAGCTCCGGTGACGAGCAAGGCCTACCCGTACAGACGGAGGATATCCCAGTGCGTCAGTCTATGGCTCCGGTCGAGGGATCGCCTTCGGGCCTTACCCAAAACCTATCCCGCAGTTTTTCAGCCCCGCCCTCTGGCCCGGCCTCTGACATTCAGCGGCAGCCATTAGTACCCAAAACGACTGGTTTCCCTTCCTCGAAACCGAAACCAAAAGTCGGATCGGTTCCACAGAAACCGAAACTGACACTGGTCGGATCGAAGCCCACTACACCTTCGACGCCAGCCAAACCCGTCGGCACCGACCGCAACAAACGGGACTTCGGTGCCGAACTCGCAGCAGTCGGCGCCAACGCACGGAAAAAGGCCATCGGTACCGCCAAACCGCCTCGGCCCCCGGCACCGAAACAATCGGCTCCGGCCACAAAGGTCAAAATGGCCGCTGCGTCGCACACCACTTCGAAAGCAGCACCGAAGGCCCAATCATCGACGCTGTCGACAGCTACTCCCTCTCCTCGACTCGATGACCCCGTGGCCCCAAAGAAGTCCACGCCTGCCTCTACAGAACCGCTCTGCGCCAAAGAACCGTCGGCGTTCCAGGTGCGACAAGTTGCAGCGTCCTTGCAACGCATCAAAGAAAAGGCAGCCCTCCAGGACACGTCAGGCTCCGAGCCGAAAAAAGCTCAAAAAGCTTCTCCAGCACCACCCAACATCACTTTGGCCTGCCGCCATCTACGGCGCCCAAACTGTTCGAAATCAGAACACGTGTCACCCAAACTAGGATCACACCTGCCGAACGCTCCCCTACGGAGACGTCACCATCCCACTTCATCGATGTCGACACCGGCAGAATTGTGCTCCACAAGCGGAGAATATCTTCCGAGCAAGCTTTGGACTCCTACCGGATCCCGCTAAAGAAAAAGCTGCCAGCGGATTCGGAACCAGTTCTTTACGAACGTATCCATACCTCTTAGCCAGATCCACAGCCCTTCTCTCCGACACCCTCCGAAACCGACGTTTTGGAGGACTACATGGGTGACGACGTCCCCTACCCCAGAGAGATGGACCCTGAAGGCCAACAGGACCCTGACCAGGCTTGGGATGACCCTGTAGACCCGGGTGCACCTATGGATACACAGGACACGCAGCTATATGGCGCAAAAACGTCTCCCACAGAGGACACTGCCGCATTCAACGCCCTCATTGAACGTGCTGCGGCCAATCATGGTGTGCAACTCCACTCTGACACAATTGAGGACGATTTTCTAATGGATACTTTCGCATCCTCAGAAAGGAATATCAAAACTCTACCCATGTTGAAAGGTGTCCTCAAACCAGCAAAGGACATTTTCAAAGAACCCACCAGGGCAAGAGTGATAAACCCCAGGATCGACAAAAAATATAGGTCGGCGCCTGGGGACCCTACGTACATTAGAGGCCAGTTGCCTCTGGATTCCATCGTAGTCGCTAATGCTCGCAAACGGGAGCACTCGCAGACAACTGGGGATGCTCCTCCCCCGGACAAAGAGTCCAAGGTGCTAGAGACCTCCGGCAAACGGGTTGCAGTCCAGGCAGCTAACATATGGCGTATTGCCAATACTCAGGCGCTCCTAGCTCGCTACGATCGCGCACACTATGACACATTAGAAACCTTACTCCAACATCTCCCTGACCAATACAAAGAGGGAGCAGAGATCCTCATCAGGGAGAGACCACTCCTCACGAACGCATCCATTAAGTGTGCACTGGATGCCGCAGATACAGCTGCCAGAGCAATAAACACTAGCGTCATGTTACGACGACACGCCTGGTTACGAATCTCCGGATTCAAACCTGAGGTTCAAAATAACATCCTCAATCAGCCGGTCAACCCCGACTACTTATTCGGACCAGAGGTTGACACCACCCTAGAAAAAATAAAAAAAGGACACAGACACTGCAAAGTCCATGGGGGCTCTCCAAACGCAGACCTTTCGGAGTGGCTCCTTTCGTCGCCCCGGAAATAGAGGAGCAAGTAGAGGACAGGGGTCACAGCAAACCTACAACAAGGGCAACACACAAAGTACCTACGATAAAAACACCCGGGGTGGATATCGTGGCTCAAGCACAAAGGGCAGAGGACGCGGATACGGCAATACCAGGTCCTCCCCCAAGAACAAACAGTGACGCCCTCTCCCTTCCTCCCGACCACATAACACCTGTCGGGGGAAGGCTACAAAGGTTCCTGTCCACGTGGAACTCGATCACCACGGACAGGTGGGTCAAAGATATTATCAAACACGGTTACTGCCTAGAATTAACCTCCAGTCCACCCACAATACCGCTAAAACACCGTCCTATGTCCTCAGAGCACTTAACGCTATTACAGCAGGAAGTGCTAAGTATGCTGAAAAAAGGCGCAATAGAGGTCGTACCCGTCCACGAGCAAGGTACGGGGGTGTACTCCCTGTACTTCTTAATACCAAAAAAGGACGGGTCACTCAGACCTATACTAGACCTGAGACCCCTCAACCGCTACATTCTCTCAGAGCATTTCCACATGCTCACCCTACAACAAGTCCTCCCGCTGCTCAGACAGGGAGACTTCCTGGCCACGCTAGACCTCAAAGATGCATATTTCCACATACCCATTCACCCCTCACACAGTAAATATCTCAGGTTCACTATTCAAGGGCAGCACTACCAATTCAAGGTTCTTCCCTTTGGCGTGACAACAGCGCCCAGAGTTTTCACAAAGTGCCTAGCTACTGTGGCTGCACATTTACGGAGGCAACACATTCATGTCTACCCTTACCTGGACGACTGGCTTGTTCAGGCAAAGTCAGCCCAGCAATGTGCCAGCCACATGTCCCGCACCATTCACCTTCACAGTCTGGGGTTCTCACTAAATTACTCAAAATCACATCTCCAACCCGCACACGTACAACAGTACCTAGGTGCGACCATAGACACCCTGGCAGCCACAGCTCAGCCAAATTTAGTGAGGATCAACAGCATGCAAATGCTGATTTCCAAGTTCAAACCCCAACACTCCCTTCCTGCGCGAGTGTTCATGCAGTTGATAGGCATGAAGGCCTCCTGCATTTTCATAGTCCCACACGCGAGACTACATATGCGCCCGCTTCAGGAGTGCTTAGCACGTCAATGGAATCAGGCTCAAGGGCAACTAAAAGACCTAGTGTTGGTGAGCGGTCGGGCATACAACTCTCTGCATTGGTGGAATCCACAAAACCTTTGCAAGGGCCGACCGTTCCAAGAGCCTGTTCCACAAATAGTACTGACAGCGGACGCGTCTCTCCAGGGATGGGGAGCTCATGTACTCAATTACACAGTGCAGGGACTATGGACAATACAACAAAAGAAGATGCACATCAACCTTCTAGAACTGATGGCAATCTTCCTGGCAATGAAAGCCTTCAAGGTACACTTGTGCAACAAAGTCGTGTTGATCCGGACGGACAACATGACTGCCATGTACTACATACAGAAGCAGGGAGGAACGCACTCTCCACAGTTGTCTCATCTGGCTCAGAGCATGTGGAAGTGGGCCATTCAGAGGAACATATTCCTCATGGCGGAACACCTCCCCGGCAAGGACAACCAGATGGCGGATCTGCTCAGCAGACACAGCCACCAGATGCACGAGTGGGAGCTACACTCGTCAGTACTCCAACCGTACTTCCAACAGTGGGGTCATCCAGAGATAGACCTATTCGCGACAAGCAAACGCAAAATGCCAAAGCTTTGCCGCCAGGTTCCCACATCCAGTCGCAGGGCAATGCGATATGGATGAACTGGTCCTGCAGATTTGCGTACGCTTTTCCCCCAGCGCCGTTGATACCGCTGGTGGCACGCAAACTGCGACAACACTCACTGACACTCATCCTGGTTGCTTCCACATGGGCCCGCCAACCATGGTACATCACCTTTCTGGAACTTTCCGTGGTGCCGCATCAAAGGCTGCGAATCAAACCCGCGCATTTGACGCAGAACCATGGAGAAATTCAGCACCCAGATCCGCAACAGCTGAACCTGGCGATCTGGCTCCTGAAGTCTTAGAGTTTGGTTACCTAAACCTGCCACCTGACTGTATGGAGATCAGTAAGGAAGCTAGGAGACCCACTACCAGAGCTTGCTATGCAGCCAAATGGAAGAGGTTTGTCATTTATTGCAATAACAATGACATTAACCCGCTAGACGCATCCATTCAAAACATAATCTGTTACCTCTTACACCTATACCGATGCAATCTGGCGTACACCTCAATACGTATCCATTTAACCGCAATAGCAGCCTATCTCCAAAACAGGCAGCACCTCTCTTTATTCAGAGTGCCTGCCATCAAAGCCTTCTTGGAGGGACTTAAACGAGTAATTCCCCCAAGACACCCACCAGCGCCGGTGTGGAACCTCAACTTGGTCCTCACCCGACTGATGGGCCCACCCTTCGAACCTCTCCACTCATGTGAGATTCAATTCCTCACCTGGAAAGTAGCTGTCCTAGTGGCAATCACTTCGTTAAGAAGAGTTAGTGAACTCCAGGCACTAACCATTCAAGAGCCATTCATACAGGTTCACGCAAACAGGGTCGTACTACGTACCAACCCAAAATTCATGCCTAAAGTAATATCGCAGTTCCACATGAATCAAACGATTGAACTGCCTGTTTTCTTTCAGAATCCACAAAATGTCGCTGAAAGAATGCTCCATACACTAGACGTCAAAAGAGCCCTCATGTACTATATAGACAGAACCAAAAGCTTTAGGAAGACAAAACAACTTTTCGTTGCCTTTTCCTCACAACACAAAGGCAACGCCATCTCCAAAGCAGGTATAGCCAGATGGATCGTTAAATGTATTCAAATTTGCTATCAAAAGGCTAAACGCACATTAACGATTACCCACGAGCCCACTCAACACGTAAGTTAGGGGCCTCCATGGCTTTCCTGGGAAACATTCCTTTACATGATATATGTAGAGCAGCCACATGGTCTACTATACATACATTTACCAAACACTATTGTGTAGATGTACACTCAAAACAGCAGGCAGCTGTAGGACAGGCTGTTCTAACAACTCTTTTTCAGACCGCTGCAGCTGGCACTGGTGGCCGCCGCTAATGGGAGGTACTGCTATGTATTCTATGCACAGATATGAATTCAGCAGCCCACATGCCTCGAACTGAATATGCTACTTACCAGTATGCATCTGTTCTTGGCATGTAGGGCTGCTGACATTCATATCGCCCACCCTCCTCCCCGGCGCCTGTAGCAGCTGCAGCTCTCAGAATTACTGTATAGCATGGTCATCCCTTTCTGTATCTACTCCATCACTGCCACAATGGCGAAAAACAATCTGAGGATGGAGAGGATGCCCATGCGCACTGTGGTCCAGGGAAGGAGTCACCTATCTCAGGATACTTCGAAGACTCTTCCAGGACAACAACGTGCAAACATCCGGACCCAACACTAGGCGGCGATCTATGCTCAGATATGAATGTCAGCAGCCCTACATGCCAAGAACAGATGCATACTGGTAAGTAGCATATTCACTCCACAGCACCATGGCTCCACTGAAGAATGAAGTTTGGTATCAAACTTCTCAGCACATTAAGCCCGCACTGATACCAGTGCAGGATTTAATGTACAATACACGACCGAGGGTATGTTAGAGATGCCCCCTAAACCTAACCTACAATCCACGTCTTGTCTGAGGGGCTGCCTAGGCTGCCACACAGCAGACATGTTGCTGGATCCCTGGGTAGAGAGCCATCCGCTCTCCTGGGCCTGCAACAATGTACATCCTGGGTGAGGTGCTAGGTCTCCTCCCCCGGGATGGGCAGGGGAAGCTTCAAAGGCATGCCGCCTTTATGAGCTTCTCTAGGCCACTTGCTGTACTCCGCAACTGGCCTCTACCGGTTCTAAACCCCCAATCTGGCGGGAAGACTGGCCGGAAACCCCAAGGAAGGACAGGGGGTGTGCCAGCCTCTGCCAACCCCACCCCTCAGGTGGGGGAGGTGAGGTGAAGCACATATCCGGGCTGTCGCCATCTTGAAGATGGGGAGCCCTGCCCAATCAGGACTAGGCCACTGCCCCCCTCCCACAGGAGAGTGGCAGGATAGGGGGTGTACCCACCCCAGGGCAGGGACCCAGTGGTCCCTGCTCTTTACCTACCTGTAACACCCCTAAATTTAGTATTTAGGGGCACCCTGAACCTTCCTTAGATCCAGATACCGAAACAGCAAAGAAGATCAAGAAGAAAGACCTGCTGTGCAGCTGCTAACAAGAGTAAGACACCAACTGCTTTGGCCCCAGCCCTACCGGCCTGTCGACCCTCGAACCTGCTCCTGGTAAATCCCGGCATCTCCCACGGCCAGCAACCTCACAAACGCCGGAGGACCTGGCTACATTGTGACTGAGCATCTGGGACTCCCACGAGCAGTGGTACTGCTCAAAGCAAGTAACTGACCCCTAGAATCAGCCAGGAACTGCGAACCCTGCACACTCTGCACCCACCAAGCCTGGCCTGTGCTGGAGTGGACAAAGACAACGAGGATGTCCCCCCGGCGACTGTGACCCCGAATCCAGCACCCAACTCGACGCTCCTGACGATGCCTGCAGCCTCAGAACAGGGACCCCCTCCCCAACCGCGATCAACAAAGGGTAAGATTTCCTGACACCAAAAGGCACCCCTGCACCTGGCGCCCTGCGGCCCCCTGTGCCCAACTCCTGGGTACCTTCCTATCCTCCAACTACCCAACTTACCTCTCGAAGTGGTGGTCGCACCTGAAGAATCTTCGTCCCCGAGCTTGCAGCCTTTGTTTGTTCTTGAGCTTCTCTATTGCAATCCATTGAGCGCCCGACGGCTCAAAAGCGCCCTGCACCCAGCCGCCCGAGTGGCCCTGGCAGTGCAACTTCTACTCTAACCTACTTCTCCATTTGCCCTGAGCAAGTGACCAGGAGCCCAGCTCCCACAGCTGCGTGGCCTGCTAGCCAGTAGCCACCAACCACGGGCCCCCTGCCTTTAATAGGATAACATTGGACCTACCTCACTCTCCACCCGGCTGCCCCTGTGCTGCTGAGGGTGTAACAATTGTACTTACCTGACCCTGGGAGACCCCTGAGTTTATGCCCAGAACCTTAACTCTGCCGGTCGAGTACTTACACAAAAGCCGATAACTCACTCTTATTCCATAGGGTAACATTGACTGGTTTCACTTGAAAATTCTTCTAAGTGTGGAGTTTCTAAACTTTAAAATATTCACCTAAAATCAGCCGAGTAATGAAATCGAAAATACTCACCTGCTATTAGGAGAGATCCCAGTGCTGGATCTTGGTGCCCAGCACTGACCCTGAAAAGTAATTACAACCATACTTACCGCTAACTCTATTTTCTTCCATAGGAAACCATTGACTGTTTTTCTGTAAAATTTCTTCGACGTGTCGATTTTTGCAAACTACAAATATTCTTTAAAAATCGTACCAACTGTGAAAATATAATTACTTACCTGTTTTAGATAGATGTCCCAGTACTGAGCCTAGGAGCCCAGCACTGGATTACAAAAGTAACAAGAACATACTTTACCCGTAACTTGAATTTTCTTCCATAGGAAACCATTGACTGTTTTTCTGTGAAATTTCTTCTACGTGTCGATTTTGCAAACTTGCAAATATTCGTTAAAAATAGTCTGTATAACTTAAACGCAGTCTCTCAACTGCTTTCAGGGGGTATACTAGTGCTGGATCTAGGATCCAACACTGAACCCGAAAAAGTAACCATAACCCCACTTACCTTCTAAGTGAATTTCCTCCCATAGGATAACATTGGTGATTTCATAAGAAAAAGTTTCTAATTGTCAACTTTTAAAATACCAAAATATTGCTTAAAAATCACAACAGTAACTAAACCGTATTTACGCACCTGTTTCGAGGAACTGTCCCAGGACTGAATCTAGGATCCAGTCCTGGAGTTAGAAAAGTAATCCTGAAAGTAATCAATTGCATTTACTTAGAATTTCCCATTGAGCTCAATGTATGATTGTGTTTGAATTGTGTTGCCAATTGCAACAAACCAACTATTGAATTCAAAAGACTATTGCCTATTGCAAAGCATTTAACTAAAGCATCTAATTCTGAGAGTCTATTTTGATACCTATTGTTGGTTCTAAAATAAAACACTTAACAAGAGGGTATGCAGTTCCTAATAATAACGTAGTGTGTGTTAGAATCACTAGGTCCCAAGGTGATGGTGTGAAAATGGTCTAGTTAAGCGGAGTAGAAGGTACTCCTACTGGAAATGAAGACCCTCACACACCCAACAAGCGGGTGTCTTGCTTCATCACCGGGTCTTTGCTCCTTATCGGGCCGGCGGTGCAATGCCCGATCAGGCACCCCAAGGGGGCCTTCCTGTCGGAGATCTTTATTTCCAAACGCCGGTGAGTGAGGTGTGTGGGGAAAACGGTTGGTTAATATAACTAGTGTAGGTGCAAGTGGAGTGAAAGGTAAGTGTACTAAAACAGGGTAGGTGATCCACTTCAAACAAATTTAATAAAGTATGGTCAACACCCTGATTAAAAACAATCTGCACATCTCTCACCATTAGGTGTATGAGTGATATGTGCTACAACAATAAAAAAGGTCAACATGTTTCTTGCCTGGATATTAATTAAAGGGCAATTCTTCAGGACCAATATATACGGCTACCTGCACCTTTTTGGTGGTGGCCACAACCTCTAAGAGGTGTCAATGGTAGCCACACGTACAGCACCCTAAAAACGTGTGGTGCCGTGTAAATCAAGAACACACAACCCCATTAGGCTGTGGAGACAATGTGGTCAGGGTAGGAACACACTAATTGTTAGTGTCGGTTGCGTTGACTTAACGTTACCGTAAACCTATGACCCCGCCAGCCGCTCAAGTCAAACTTGCAAATATTCGTTAAAAATAGTCTGTATAACTTAAACGCAGTCTCTCAACTGCTTTCAGGGGGTATACTAGTGCTGGATCTAGGATCCAACACTGAACCCGAAAAAGTAACCATAACCCCACTTACCTTCTAAGTGAATTTCCTCCCATAGGATAACATTGGTGATTTCATAAGAAAAAGTTTCTAATTGTCAACTTTTAAAATACCAAAATATTGCTTAAAAATCACAACAGTAACTAAACCGTATTTACGCACCTGTTTCGAGGAACTGTCCCAGGACTGAATCTAGGATCCAGTCCTGGAGTTAGAAAAGTAATCCTGAAAGTAATCAATTGCATTTACTTAGAATTTCCCATTGAGCTCAATGTATGATTGTGTTTGAATTGTGTTGCCAATTGCAACAAACCAACTATTGAATTCAAAAGACTATTGCCTATTGCAAAGCATTTAACTAAAGCATCTAATTCTGAGAGTCTATTTTGATACCTATTGTTGGTTCTAAAATAAAACAACCATATATTTTTATACACAAACCATTGGCCTAGAGTTCAGTTCTTGAGTGTGCGAGACCATTTGCTGACTGAGTGTGTACAACAAATGCTTTACACTGTTCTCTGATACTGCCTTACTGCTCGACCAAGCTACCACTTTAGAGAGTAAGGTTATATCTAACTTTAGCCTCTGCCAAACCACTGTGGACTCTGTACACACAACCTGTTCGGGAACAGTATATACAGAGCCACTTTCCTACATTTGTGCATCCCCGATTTGAGCAAACCGATTAAAAAGACAGGGAGTGAAGAAGCGGAATAGAATCACAGGAGTAGCAGAGGTAGGATATATGTAGGAATTGCCAGATACTGCTACAAACTGTCAGACTAATTACCTTAGCGAGAATTTTAAGGACTAGTTTCCCACATACAGGCTGATCAAGGATTGCTGAACGCCGAATACTCAAAGTCCGATACAGATCAGCTATGCCAGAGGCACCAAATAGGCCAGTTTGGTCACTGCCTAACACCTGGTCTGCGCTTCCGCTGAGTCTTAATGCCAGGGTCTTACTCCCCAGTAGCCAGTATCCGGCTCTCAACTCTCGGCCTCTGGACCTCCGGACCTCCCAAGAACCAACGAGAGCAAAGCTTTTCAGGAAAACGGGAAGCAGGAAACATTCAACTTTCAGAGAAGATGCATAGGTACCGAAGCGTTTTTTCCTGCTGCCGAAACCTGCTGCAGCCTTTGTTTGCCTTCGTCTGCTTCACTGCCTTCTGAAATTTCCAGATTTCTAGCTCCCCTTGTCCTGCCTTGCCCAGTCAAAGCTTTGCAAAAATAAAAAACAGTCCGCCTGGGTCTTACCGGTATCGCAGCCGGAGTCGATAGCCTTGACCGCATCGGCAGCGTTGAATCTTTATTGCATCGCTGTACCCATCGGCCGCCGTAGGGGCACTTCAGTTTTCTGCAGGGGCACTTCAGTTTCCGTGTGGTTTTCGGAACACCCAAGTACGCTAGAGTACGCTAGTGTGTGCCAAAGTAAGCCGCAACTCTCAAGCTCTCTGTAGCGTGAGGCGGACAGCTTCTCCACAACAGTCTCACCAAATTTGCCTTATCCCAATTCCGTCACCATGGAGAGGCAGACATTCTACCTCCTCCGTCGCCGTCGTGGAGGAGCCGGATCTGGAAGCCAGCAGCTGAAAGTGGGTGGGACTCTGGGTGAATCGAACGGTGCTTAGCGTGTGCGGTCACGTCTTCCGCCTTCCCCTCTTGTTGGCTGCACAGATTCCTGAAAGTGCCCACCACCTAATGGGTCACCAATTTCTTTTTCATGTTGAAAAAGAAAACATTTACTTTCATAAGTCAGCATAGAGTATAGGTGAATATAGCAAACCTTTGAAAGTGTTTCTTTAAAACGAAAAAAAGGTGAACAGAATTAGCCAATAGGCTACAAATAATACATTAATCTAATGCAGTGATACTCAAAGTATGGCCCGTGGGCCGCATGTGGCCCTCCTGACCTTTACATGCGGCCCCCTGGTTCAAAGAAGCACCGAGATGCTGTTTGCTCGACTCTATTAAACTTAAAGATGTTAAACGGGCAAGCATTTCTTTAAATGTTCATTGAATCTCGCTGCAAGCGTGTGAAATACGATCACTTAAATTAAGTGCATTTCGTTAACCTTCAGAACCGTTTCACCTTAGTACATCCGGGTATATCCGTGCATTGAGAAGTATTTTTGAAAATTGATAGTTTTCAAACATGATTTCAGAAACATTCATGCTTCCACCGACCCTGACAACAATGCCAGTTGTGACTAAGAGGCAAGTCAGTAATGTGCACCCTGTGGGCAGCCTGGGTTGCTATAATACAGAAGCAACCATAAAGTTTATTAAATCAAGCACAGCAGGTTTTGCACTGCACAAATCCTGAAGTCTTGTATTTGGAGGTCCTCTTATATAAAATAAAGAAGTAAAAGGAGGGAAAATGAAATATAACAATTGCCTCTTGTATATAATAAAGAAGTAAAAGGAGGGGGAAATGAAAAAAACAGTTGCCTAGGATCACACAGTTTGAGCAGGTGGCGAAGCCGGGATTGATCAAGATTTTCTAGTATCACATTGTGTAATTCAGCCAGTGCATGCTTTACCTCCCCTACACCTACATTTTCTCCCCCTGCCACCTCAACAGCCACCCTGCTGTCTTCAATGCGGCCCCCGGTCACATCACAGACCAATTTGTTTGCCCCTGGGAAAACATTTGTGTACCTGTGAGCTAATGGAATTGGCTGTGTGCCTTTAGAACCTAACCGTACCATCAGTATCCCATCATGCCCCACAGGTGACCGGTTAGTTCATTTTCCTGCTCCGGGAAACCGAATCCTGGGGCACTGAGCACTATCTTTTTTGGCAAATATCTAAAAAGGATTGATTTCTACTGGTTTTAAGGTTTTTACTCTGTCCTTTTAGGATTAGACATTAGAGTAATTTAACACTTTTTTTTCTGAATAAAATGGTGATTTGTCTGTCGAAATGCATTCTCTTTTTTATGAAGTGCCCTTTCTGTGGAAAGATGATGGCTTAAACAGATCCACACTGGGTCTGTATCCTCTGTCTTCAAGAAGATCACCAGCCGTGTTTTTGAAGACACTAAAAAAAACACACAAAAAACCTCTCCAGAACATTCAAAGCCGGAGGAAAAAAAGATCAGACTGCATTGATTTCAGGAGAAACTTCAAGAAAAACAGCAAAAGACTGCTGGTTCCCCTAGGAGCCATGGTGAAGGGCTGTCTATCACCAGAGCGCTTTCATCCTGCTCTAAGGACTCCCCTTGACTGCAGATTCAACCAGAGAAGGCATTAGGGGGTCCTGGTCGTCATCGAGGAGTATGATGTTGAGGACCGGGGCGTCTAGCTGTTCGCTGTTGACAGCTACTCTATCAAAGTCTGTCGAGTACATCCAGGGACCACTGTCGGTCGTCATCAATGCAAGGGTCAGTGTTGAGAACCCCTCTGTCGACGGGAAGACCACTACCGTCTGCATAGAGTCCCCCTGTGCTGACCACCAAAGTCGACGTCCAGGCTTCCACGGTCTGTCAGACACCTCTGTCACTATGTGCCAATGTACTTCTTTCCATCACACTTGTACCACGTCACATCGTTGCTTTTTGGTTTACATGCTAATAAAGTTTTTAAAAAGACCACTGTCGATGACCAAGCAACTTCTGTTGACGTTGAGGCTTCCTCTGTCAATGTCGGACGTCGACTTTGATAGTGTCCTACACGTTGATAGATGAAGTCTCAACGTTGATGTGAGTTTGTTTGGTGACAGTGGTGTCTTTGACGTAGACAGTGGATGCTTCGACGTCTACCTTAGTGGTGTCTTCAAGACACCGCAGCCTCCTGCAAAGCATCTTCAGTCGACGCATATTCTTCTGTCTACATCAAAGGCTTTTCAGCCACAACAGTCCCGGTCAAGGCTAACATCTGTGATGTTAAGGTCTAGATGTCCATCACTCCATTTGCAACCATCTTGGTGACCAGACTTAAGTAAGTGGTGAAAGGCTACTCCTGGTTCTGATTATTATCGAACATATTCACCCTCAAGGAACACATCTCAGACAATCCGTTCTATCCTGTGTTCTATCTTGCTCTCTCTTTGGGCAGTCTCCTCTCTAAGAATATTAGTGGAAGCCACTTCTGCTAAGTTGCCAGTCAAAAATACATCCCCTCCAAGAATACTGAGGTCACTGAGGAGAAGGCATTAAACTCTATCCAGAAGACTATCTACTGCAAGATCAGCCTCTTCTCATTCAAGACAATCTGGTAGGTCGGCAAGGTCTCGATCTCACCATAGGAGCTATTTGACTTAAACTACCTCACCATCTTCTAGAAGTGATTAATCTCCAACACTTACGGACACAGCCCCAACTAAAGTGTCTCCAGTAGACCATTTCTCCTCCTTTTAATGATGTATTAGTGAGAGGAGCGACTAAATTGAACACCACAATGCCCACTACATCGAAGTAATCTTTGAGACTTTACACCAAAGAACTTCTTCTAGACTTCTATTGCCTTTTGGTCTCCAGTTTCAGAGCCAGCAGTGTAGCTATTTATGATTCCTTCATCGATTTAGGTCTGTTCCTCCAAGACTTCTAAAAGTACTAACCACCGGATCCGGACCCTCTATTTTTAAGGCAAGATCCAATGCCAAATTCGGTGATTCCAGCTGCAGCTAAAAAAATCAGAGTTGCTCCTATTTCTACTACCCCGCCTGACTAAGAGAAAAAGGATGGACTAATTGTGCAGGAAAATGTGGGCTACGTCTGCAACAGTCATAAAGGCGTCAAGTGCAAAAACTCTCTTGGAAAGATCTCTTCCCTGTGGGTCTCTTTACAGAAAGACACTGACAAACTCCCCAAGAAATATGGACAAGACTTCCAGGAGGTCCATAATGAAGGAATGCTAGTGTCAAATCATTGTCGCAGCAGCAAATTAGTCAGACTTGGCAGCGCATGGTTACTGCCATGGTACCGCCACAAGAGAACACTTGGCTGAGACTGACCATCCTAAAACTGGAAACTCGAGAGGATTCCCAATTCACTATTCTCAGGCTGTTATTCAGCTTATATGTGCATGTCAAAATGTTGCAAATTAAGTCTGAAATGGACACTTTCAAAGCAGTTGACATTGAGTAGAGAGAAGAGTTCAGAATGCTATGCAGGCCTTATGAGCGGCATTAATTGGCAGATTCAACACCCTTATTGGCTGCACCAACAGCAACCAATGCAACCATACCACCACAGGAAATCTTCTAGAGGGAATGAAGGTCTCCAACAACCACAAAGTGCATCCGGGGAAAACCTCTAGCCAAACCATGATTTCCTCCTGTCGCCTAGTCCGGTAGGAGGACAATTAAACCATTATGTGCAAGTGATGCCTCAAATAACCAAAAACAAATGGGTCTTAAATATTGTGCTGAATGGATAGTCTGTTTCAGATCCCCCTTCTCCTTCAGTACCACCAACCAAACCATCTGTATATCAAATAGATCTGTCGCAGAAGGAGGTTAAAGCACTGATGCTGACAAACGCAGTGGAGGAGGTCCGCATTCGCACAAAGGGTAGGGACTTTACTTCCTTTACTTCCTGGTTCTGGAGAAGGGACCCAAACAAGAATTCAGACCGGTACTAGACTTAAGATATTTAAACAAATATTTTAAAAAATGAAACATTCAAGATGCTGGCATTACACCAGATATATCCACAGTTACTACAAGGAGAATGGATATGTTCTTTCTTATCTGATTTATACATTGCAGCTAATCACCCCTGAGGGTAACGAGGCACTGAGAGCATTGCTGCTTGGGGCTCAGTTGAACAGCCTGTCATCAGTCCTTTCCTGAATTCCAGAAGCGAGGGAGCTGTTCGTAGCTGGTGGGGGAGGTCATTATAGGATTTTGCTGCTTTGGCGGATGTAGGGTTTGTGTACAAGAGAGAGGGAAGCTGAGTGCAGGTGTCTGGTGAGTTGGTGGAAGTTCACGTGTGGTTGATGTATGCTGGTTCAGGATTGTGAAGAACCTTGTAGGTGTGGACCAGCATCTTGAATTGACATCTCTTCTGAATGGGTAGGCAGTGAAGCTTCTTGAGGTGCGGGTGGTGTGGGTCTGTTTGGGGAATTCGGCAACGAATCTGGCCGCTGAGTTCTGTATGGTCTGCAGTCTCTTCAGGTGTGTCGTGATTCCTATGCAGTTTGTTGCTATAGTCCAGCCAGTTGGTAACTAGGGCTCGTCTAGTGTTGATGGGGAGCCATTTGAAGATATTATGAAGCATGCGAAGAGTGACGATGCAGGCGGAAGAAACTGCGTTGCTGGTTTTTCACGGGGAGTTTGCTGTCCAGAAAGTCATGGTTGCATGCCTGGTCTGTCGGAGTGGGCGCTGGTCCTAATTTAGAAGGCCACCAGGAGTCGTTCCATGCGGAGATGTTGTTCGCAAAGATCAGCACTTTCTGTTTTCTTTTTTCATCCAATGGGCGATGCGAGTCATGCCCCTACAGAAGTTGGCATCGTGGTGGAGGGGCTTCTGATAGTGAGAGAATGAGCTGGGTGTCGTCTGCATAGGATATGATGTTCATTCCATGGGTTCCAACTATGTTGACCAAGGGGTTCATGTAAATGTTAAACCGTGTAGGGCTGAGGGACGAGCCTTGAGGGACGCTGCAGATTATTTTTTGGGGTTCTGATGTGAATGGTGGCGGGTTGATATGCTAGTTTCTTCCTGTGAGGAAGGAGGTGATCCATTTTGAGGGTGTCTCCTTATATTTTGATATGATGAACCTCCTTGATAAGGGTGTGGTGGGATATGGAGTTGAATGCTGCAGAGAGGTCTAGGAGGATCAGGGCCGCCATTTCTAACCTGTTGAAGGTGGAGCTTTTTTTTTCTTCGATTTTCAGTGGCAGCGGTCAGACTGGTTTCGGTGCTGTTTGGTGCGGAATCCTAATTGGGAGGATTGAGAGATCTCTGGGTGCTCAATGAGTTGCCTGATGATGGCCTTTTCGAGGACTGTGTCCACACAGGTCCTAGACCTAAAAGATGCCCATTTACTTGAACGGATTTTACAGACACATTGAAATTTTGTACGGTTCATAGTAGGCTCCAGACATCTTCCATTCACAGGTGGTTCTTCCATTTGGGACAAAATCGGCACCCAGGACATTTTCAAAATGCATGGCTGTCATAGCAGCGAATTTAAGAAAGCAAAAGATGCCCCCGTAAGTGGGTCGAGGTGTGGTCCAAGTGGAATGATTTCAGAGGGGGCATTTGTGTGCCTCCTTCTATCGAGCAGGCAGACCCCGGGGATGTGTAATATACCACTGCTCTGGATGCTCCGAAGGTTAAGACAGTGATGCGTAGGTCGCACCACCGGGAAGTAAAGGTCAAAGGTGCTTACAGTGTGGACCGTCAGTTGGAAGGGTGGGGGGGGAGTTTTGACTGTTAAGTTTACGCCTGTTGGGGCACATGCTTGTGTTCAAAGTGGTTCTAAGAGAAAATAAGACCTAAGACATACGTCCTTCTTCCCTACAAATTTGATGCACTGGTTTATTAACGCCGCCGTACCCCCGGGTTGACGGCACAGGGCTGTGTTATTTGGTTACACATATAAGATTCCTTCCGCTGCCGGCCCACTGGGTTGTAGGCTGTCAGCCGTGTATTGTGTGTCTCTTAATAAAGGTCTTTAAAAAAAAAAAAAAAAAAAAAAGAAAGCAAAAGATATGTCTACCTCCTCGTTAATAGTCACCGTTCCTAGAGTACATCCTCTGAAATGTATACAAAAATGTCTAGACACGTTCACGACTAGTCTTCGGGTCAACATAAACAGATCAATAGCTCATCCTGTCCAAAAGATACACAATCTGGGTGCTATACTGGATACCCAATCCGCAAAATTGTATCTTTTGAAGGAGAGACTGTCCTCTATATGCCTGAAATGTCTCGCTCTGTTGCAAACATCTTTCAGCTCTATAGATATCGTCTCTACTAGGGTCAATGGCATATTTTATATTCCAAATTCCAGACGCCAGACTTCACATGAGACCACTGCAACAGTGTCTTGAGGATCAGTGAAAGCAGTCCCCGAACAGCTGGGAACAGAAACTGACTCTATTGCAGTCTTCACTCAGTCTCTCATGGTGAACCAAGTCAAAAAATCTAAAAGTGGGCATTGTAGGAAGCTGGCTTTGTATATACTATACCAAAGTAAGGTATAGTGTGCAGAGTCCAGTGGAACCCCATAGGTAGGCAGAGGTAAAAGTAGATAGCACCTTACTCTCTCTTTGTGTTAGTGTGGGCGAGCAGTAAGGCTTTATCAGAGGGTAGTGATAAGCATTTGATGTACACACTCAGGCAGCAAATTATGTCACACACTCGGACTGAACTCAGACCAATTTGATTTGTATAAAATATTATTTTGTTATATTTATTTTCTAGAACCAAGCAAGCCTGGCACAGGTAAGTGTAAATGGTTCTTTTCAAGGCAGGTTGAACAATACAAGCAATCTGAATAAAAATGTCTTTGTTACAAGTTTGTAAATTCTTTCAGTACAGTGGTAATTACTGTTATGATTACTTTTGATTACTTTTCTGATTACTTTATGCATTACTTTCGCTACTCAGTGCGATATGCCTAGATACCACACTGGGACGTTTCCTAGAAAAAAGGTAAGTAAAGCAGTTTTTAGATGTATGCAGTTTTTCAAGCTCTCATACAAAAGCAACTCCACACTTGAAACAATTTTCATAAGAAAGCAGTCAATGCAGTACTATGGGAGGAAATGAAGTTTTGCAGCGTGAATCTTTCTGGATTCACTATGCTGTGCATTATTCCGCGATCTTGTGGTTGGGTCCGGATTCGTAGTCTTTTCTTTGTGTTTTTTTTTTTTTTTTTTTTTCGTAGCCCAGGTGGGCGTCGACGCACACCATTTGGTGCACCTCCCGTGACGTCGTCGTGCTTCCTGCGGAAGTCCCACCTTTGGGGCGCCATCTTCAGATTCTTTTTTCCGCCGTTGGGTCTGGATCGTCATCGGGAAGCTCCAGAATTACACTCGACGGAAGAAGGAAGAAAAGCGAGTTTCGTCGATAGAAACACTAGAAGATATCAGGAAAGGAAAAGATTTCATCAGGAGCGCGAAGAAAGGAGGACCAGCGCCCTTTTTCTTCGACGGCCTTGGAGAATGCACGCTCAGAGACCCTGAGCGCAATGGACAAGACGCCATTCAAGTTCTGCCCAAACTGCCACCACAAGTTCGCGCAGAGAGACCAGCATCCGGTCTGCAACCTCTGCCTACCGGTCGATCACCAGAGTATCGACTGCAACGCCTGCTCAGCCTTCGCGCCGAAGACACTCAGGGTGAGAGAGCGGCAGAGAAGGGCCAACGCCAGCATGGACGGCAAGGGGAAGCCCCCGACGCTCTACGCTCTGGGCCTCTCCTCAGACGACGAGGACAACGTCGCCGAGACAGCCGAAAACTTCACGGTCGTAGAGACCGACAAGAAAAAAGAAGACGAGGTAAGAGAATCGTCGAGCGCAAAACAAAAAGTACCTCGACAACACGAGGGTGACTCGAGAAAATCTGAGTCAAAGTCCACGAAGGGAGCCCCGGCGCCGAAAACTTCGACGTCCAAAGGGGGAACCACGGACAAGAGGCCGAGCGGATCCTTAGATAAGGACTCCCCGGTGCCGAAAGACGCCGAAAGGCAAGGGTCGTCGAAAGCATCCCATGAAACGGGCCGATCGACGCAGAAAGAACGTTCGACGTCGACGCAAGGTTCATCGAAAAGACCCGCGGTCGACGCCGAAAGCATCTCCGAAATGGAGAAGAAGAAGAGGCGGCTCGAGGCCGAAATGGAGAACATCCTTCAAAGAAAGAAGGAGTTCGACGCCAGAATGAAGGAATTCAAGATTCCAACGGTCCCATCAGCGGACGTCGAGGAGGTCGAAGACGAGTTCGACGCCGAAGGGCTGACAAGGGAACTCTAAGAGGAAGAAGAGCCCTATTATGAGGGAGAAGCCGAGGAAGAAGACCAACGGTCGTTCTACGAATCGGCGGCATCTACCAGCAACGACGTCGAATGGCACGATCTCGACACCGAAAACCCGGAGGAGCCCGTGGACACGTACCCTTCGAGGCCTTCGCCACCCGACGACATCGGGGTCTACAATATGGTGGTCAGGAGCGCAGCAATGGCCTTCGGCGTCAAACTCGACGAGGAGAAACCGAAAGCCGATTTTCTCGTCGAGACACTGCTCCCCATCCAGACAAGGAGCCAGTTCCTCCCCATGCTACAAAGCGTGATGAATCAGGGGAGAGAAGCCTTCAAGGAACCTGCAACCTGCCGGTCGATCATGCCCAGGACAGAGAAGAAATATAAGCACTCCTCCCTGGACCCCCCTTACATCAAGGGTAGCGTGACCGCGGACTCCATCATAGCCTCCACGGCCAGGAGAAGGGCCAACGTACCAGCAACTTCGGGCCCACCCCCGGATAAGGAGAGCAGGAGGATTGACCTCACAGGAAGAAAGGTCGAGAGGAACGCCGCAATGCACTGGCGCATGGCGAATTCAAATGCACTCCTCAATAGACACCAGTACCAGCACTGGGATGAGATGGGGGAGTTAGTAAAGCACCTCCCCGAAGAATTCCGGCAGAGAGCCTCTCACCTGATAGATGAAGGCAAAAACATCGCCAACTCCTGCATAAAGACGGCGTTGGATGGGGCAGAGACTTCAGCAAGACTCATGGCCATAGGGGTCACAGAGAGGAGGCATGCATGGCTAAGAATCTCGGGATTCAAACCGGAAGTGCAGAACAACATCCTTGGCACCCCCTTCAATGGAGAGACACTGTTCGGAGCAACAGTGGACGACAAGCTCACCCAGCTGAAAAAAGAAAACGAGACGGCGAGGTCCATGGGGGCCCTACAGCTGAGGGGAATGAGGCGAGGAAATCCCTCGAGGACCCTACGGTAGGGGAGGAAGCCAGCAGGGGACGTCGCACCAGGCGTTCCAACAAAGTCAGCAGGGTGAAGGTCACGGACAAGGTCAACAGAAGCAAAACTGGCAATATCAACCTCGGGGCCAGTCCTTTCGCGGGAGAGGGAACGGACGCGGCCAAAGGAGGAGAGGGGGCCAACAGCCCTCGACAAAGTGACTCAGCGCGCAAGAGGACGCCTACCCTCGTCAGGACCCCAAGGGTGAGGCGCAAAAAAGTGTCATCAGGGGGAAGAGAAAATTCAAGAGCCTACGAGCATACGACACCAGTAGGCGGAAGACTGAGGTTCTACCTTCAGGAGTGGCGGCGTATAACCACAGACAAGTGGATACGGAACGTTGTGCAGTACGGGTACTGCGTAGATTTGGAGAAAAGACCTCCAAACAGGAAACCAAGGGGAAGACTGAGATCGGCCCAAGAACTGGCAATACTCAGAGAAGAAACGCGGAAACTCCTGCAAAAGGGAGCCATAGAGACAGTGCCGTTCAGAGAACGCAACAAAGGGGTCTACTCAAACTACTTCGTGGTTCCGAAGGTAGACGGAGACCTCAGACCCATACTAGACCTCCGTTACCTAAACAAGTTCATCAGAACGCAAAGGTTCAAAATGACTTCACTGCGGGAGGTTCTGCCACAGATAAGAGAAGGGGACTTCATGGTCACCGTGGACCTCAAGGATGCCTATCTTCACATCCCAATAAACAGAAGGCACAAGGGCCTTCTAAGATTCAACATCGAACAAGAACACTACCAGTTCACGACCCTGGCCTTCGGATTAAAATCAGCACCAAGGGTCTTTACAAAATGCCTGTCGGCGGTAGCGGCGCACCTACGAAGGCAGGGAATACATGTCTACCCCTACTTGGACGACTGGCTGGTCAAGGCAAACTCACGCGGAAAGTGCGAGAGGCACGCAAAACGCGTAACAGACACCCTCACAAAACTGGGATTCTCGATCCACTGGGGAAAATCATCGATGGAACCAGAGCAGGTGAAGATTTTCCTGGGGGCAAAGATCAACTCCCGCAACAGTACAGTAGTGCCCAGCGAGAGGAGGACAGAGGCTCTACTGAAGGAGGCGAAGCTCTACCAGAAGGGGCGAGCTCTGACAGTGAGGGCTGTGAGCAAGATGATGGGGATGATGGCGTCCTGTATCCAGCTGGTGCCGAATGTACGCCTGCACATGAGACCATTCCAGGAATGGCTACAACAACAATGGTCCCAAGCAAACGGAAGCTGGGAGGATCTAGTGGTTGTTACGCACGCAGTGCAGGAGGAGATAACTTGGTGGAACAGAGGCAACATAACAGCAGGGAGAAGCCTGACACCACCAATCCCAACAGTGACCATTACCACGGACGCATCGCAGAAGGGATGGGGAGCGCACATGGACAACCTCAGAGTGAGGGGTCTATGGGCCCCAGCAGATGCGGTCCGCCATATCAACTACCTCGAGTTGAAAACAATCCTGCTAGCCCTGAAGGCATTCCAGAGGCACCTGTTCAACAAGAGGGTGTTGGTCCAAACAGACAACACCACGGCGATGTTCTACATCAACAAACAGGGGGGGACACAGTCGTTCCCGCTCTCATCCCTAGCTCAGGAGATTTGGAGATGGGCCATACCTCTCAGTATAGATCTACTGGCAATTCACCTACCGGGGAAGGACAATGTGGAGGCAGACTGGCTAAGCAGGCAGACCTCAGCATCACACGAGTGGGAGCTCAATGGCCAGGAAACGGAGAAACTCTTCCGGAGATGGGGGACTCCCACAATAGACCTTTTTGCAACACGCCACAATGCAAAATGCCAAAGCTTCGCGTCCAGGCAACCAGATCAGCAATCCAAGGGAAATGCCCTATGGATAAGCTGGTCGAGGACATTTGCCTACGCCTTTCCACCGATACCCCTGTTGCACAGAGTGCTCGACAAGTGCAGAACCAGCAACATGACCCTGATCCTGGTGGCTCCGCAGTGGGCGAGGCAGACATGGTTCTCACAAATTCAAGAAATGGCACAAGGCGACCCATACAGGTTCGAGAGGAGGAAGGACCTGCTCTCAATGCAAAACGGAGAGGTCCTGCACCCAGAGCCAGAGACCCTCAACCTGGCGGCATGGCTCCTGAAGACATAGAGTTCGCGCACCTAAGATTGCCGCCGAGCACGATGCGAGTGCTACGGGAGGCAAGGAAACCAACTACACGAAAATGCTACAGCGCAAAATGGAAGAGGTTCACTGTGTGGTGCCGGAAAAAGGGCCTGCAAAACAGAATGACAAGAGACTCAACAGTACTGAGGTACCTCACACACCTTCTAAAGAGTAACCTCTGCTCGAGCTCACTAAGGGTACACCTAGCGGCCATCGTGGCCTACACCAGAGGTGAAAAAGGTGGAAGTTTCTTCAGCTCGCAGGTGGTGAGGAGATTCATGGAAGGAGCCAAAAGGATGGCCCCCCCGAAAAGGTTGCCGCCGCCGGCATGGAATCTGAATGTGGTCCTGACGGAGCTCATGAAGGCACCGTTTGAACCCATTCACAAGGCCACACTGCAGATGTTGACTATGAAAACAGCCTTTCTGGTGGCCATAACCTCACTACGCAGGGTGAGCGAGCTTCAAGCATTAACGCTGCAGGAACCCTACATTCAGATTCACAAAGATAGAATAGTCCTCAGAACGGACCCACACTTCATGCCCAAGGTAGTGTCGGCGTTCCACATAAATCAGGCTATCCAGATACCAAGTTTCTTCCAGAACCCGACTACAAACGCAGAAAAGGCACTGCACACCCTCGATGCCAGAAGAGCGGTGACGCACTACATTGAGAGAACCAAGGAACTCAGGAAGTCGAAACAGGTGTTTGTGTCCTTTGCTACTAGCTTCATGGGTAGACCAGTGACTAAGGGCACCATCGCAAGGTGGATTGCCCTCACTATTCAATTCTGCCACAAACAGGCTGGACAGGAGCTAGCGGAGGGGCCGCAGGCTCACTCCACAAGGAAGAAAGGGGCCACTGTGGCCTTCCTGGCGAACACGCCCATCCAGGACATATGCCTCGCGGCAACTTGGGCATCTGTGCACACGTTCACAAAACACTACTGCGTGGACATTCAGATGAACAAGGAAGCACAGGTTGGACAGAAGGTGCTTCAGCACATTTTCAACGACCAACGCTCATCTACCACCCAGCCGCCACAGAACTAGGAAAACCGCTACAAAATCGATGCACAGCATAGTGAATCCAGAAAGATTCACGCTGCAAAACGAATAGTTTCTTACCTGTCGGTGTAGTTTTGCAGCTTGAAGATCTTTCTGGATTCACTAGCGAACCCACCCACCTCCGCCAGGAAGATGAGGCTGGAGGAAGAGGGGGTAAAATGGAAAAGATCAAAGAAATACAAACATACAGATAAAGGAACAAGAAGGATTAATCAATCGCCTAGGGTTAAAAAAAAAAAAAAAGAGGAAAGGAAAAAAGAACCCGAAGATGGCGCCCCAAAGGTGGGACTTCCGCAGGAAGCACGACGACGTCACGGGAGGTGCACCAAATGGTGTACGTCGACGCCCACCTGGGCTACGAAAAAAAAAAAAAAAAAAAACACAAAGAAAAGACTACGAATCCGGACCCAACCACAAGATCGCGGAATAATGCACAGCATAGTGAATCCAGAAAGATCTTCAAGCTGCAAAACTACACCGACAGGTAAGAAACTATTCGTTATCGGTTTCAAGGTAAGTACTTGGGTTTGAGAGTTGGTTTTCTGGGGCTAGACCCAGGGTTCCCACAGGGTCAAGGATGCACCTTCAAAGCACCCCCAGCGGCACTAGGGCGGCCGGGTGCAGAGTACTGAGGCCCAATGTTATCCAATGGGGATAGGGGGCCTCAGGTATGTGGCTGCTTACAGGTAGGCCACAAGGTTGTGGGAGCAAAGCGCCTGGTGTTAGGCTTGGGGCAAAAAGGGATCCAGTGTAGCACACAAGGTGCACACAGAATGGCAGAGGCAGCTAGGTGCAGGGTGCTGTTTTGGCATTGGGTGCCCTGTTTACAATGGGAGTTGGTGGTTTTGGATTTTGGCTGCATGCTTGGTCCAGGAAGTGTTCGGGGAGGAACACCCAGCTGGGCAGGTGAGTTGGAGGGCTCGGACGTATATGCACCTCTGGTTCTCTTCCCCAAGACGACTGGATGCAGGGGGGTCGTTTGAGGTCGGATTTCACTTTACTCGGCCACTTGCGGCTACGGGGGTGGAGGGTGTCTCTGTGTAGAGGCTGCAGGTGACTTTGGGGAGTCCTGGAGGGATCATCCCACGGTGGACTCGGACTCCGAAGCATGGGGAGCCTCGCTGGGACTGGTGGGCCACCCAAGTTCGGGCTGTAGGCGTTTGCTGCAGTGGTGGTTCCAGGAGTCGGGTGCAGTGGTGGTTCCAGGCGTCCGGTTTATTTGTCCTCAGCACGCCCGGTCTGTTTTGGGAGTTTCTTTTGAACAGAGCTGCTGTTCACAGGAGATCCGATCTTTGTTGAAGTCAGTCAGTCCTCCCAGGGGTTTTGGAGGTTACTGGCTGAAGGACAAGGTGACTTTTGGCGCAGGGTCTCCGTAAGATGCAGACTGGCTGGTAGGGCGTGGGCCAAGTCAGTTCTTCTCTTCAGTCTCCTCTGCTGGGCATCTTCTTTTGTCGTCCTTCGTAGTATGCAGTAATGTCTTCTTGGTTCAGGGCTGCCCCTAAATATTGTATTTAGGGGTGTTTCAGGGGTCTCCAGGTCAGTAGCGAATGGGCTACTGCCCTTAGGGTGACTACACCCTTGTTGTGCTCTCCCCACGTGGGGGAGTGGGCACAATCCCTAATCCTTATTGGAGAATTAGGGGAGATGAGTTGGTCTAACGGCTAGGGTAGTCTACCTCGAATCTGGGGAATTGGGTTAGAGTCTCTGCAATGATGCTGAACATCCTGTGATTCTGGGCAAATCACTTAATCACCCCTTGCCTAACAAAAAATGAATGTCCTTATGTAATGCAACTGGTGCTATGTGAAGTGCTCTGATACCAGATTCGGGTCAAGTTCTTGCTATATAAAACTGTTTTAAAAATAAATAAAAAAGTAACTGCCAACTGCAAATGGCGGGCACTGAAGAAGTGGGCTTCACCTTTACCTCCCCCAACTGAGGGGTGGGTTTGGCAGAGGTGGGCACACCTGAGCTGTGCTAATTTTTCCCACCTGTCTTCCCGCTGAAAAGGAGGAGACCCCGGAATTGGGCCTGCTCCTGATAGGAGAAGCTGGGGGTCGCGTTACAAAGGTGGCAAGGCCTTTGAAGATCCCCTGCCACAGATGGCTCTTCCTGGCCTGGTGGAGGTGTGACTTCCTATACCCAGCAAAGGCTTTGTTTCTAGGCTCGGGGAGCGAATCCTCCTCCCCATAGGTCCAGAAACATGTCTCGTGGTGGCAGGCTGGTGTGTACCAGTGAGGGAAACCGCCAGAGGCTGGTTGTTTTTCAGGGGGCATCTCGAAGATGCCCTCTGAGTGCATTTTTCATTAAATCGCACACTGGCATCAGTGTGGGTTTTATGTGCTGAGAAGTTTGAAACCAAACTTCCCAGTTTTCATTAAAGCCATTATGGTGCTGGGGAGTTCATAATGACAAACTCCCAGCACCATATACTCTTAATGACATTACTGCACTTACAATGACTAAGAATTGGTCTGGACCCGCCGTACTAAAAGCACGGCCCGCGGGCCGCCAGTGGTCCGCCAGACCTTTCTCATGGCCCCGTTCTTGCTAGGGCAAGTCCAGCACAGCTGCTCCATACTGGGATCTCCTGAGGGTTTCAGTGAACACAAGAGGGCCACTCTAGCATCGCAATATCAACTTTACTGTGCATGCTCAAGTGACCCTCTTTGGGTTTACTGAAAGCCTCAGTGACTACATGCGCTCAGCACTGGCGGGAAGCAAAGGCACTTTAAAAATCAGCTGTTATTCATTCACAGCTGGCTTTGGAGGAGGCTTGTAGCAAGCTTCCTGCTACCTTTGTGAGGAAGTCTCCGTCCGCATTGTCCACGCCACTAGCAGCCTGATTTCTCCAATCTGCCTAAAGGCCTGAACACGCAGCAGGGGGCCTCCTGTGGATCAGTCCAGTCTGCCCCCCCCCTCGCCGACAAGCTTGTTTCCCTTCTTTGGCAGCCTGCAAGCCGTCAGCAAACCTACCCTCCTAGTCAGGAAGCCTGCCTGTCTGCTCTGTGATATCTGCCTGCTGGTCAGTGTGTGTGAGAAAGTGCCATCTTTCTTGCATGGTATGCCCCCACTTTTTGCTAAATTGCTGAATGTACTTTGACTGAGTGTACCCTGGACTCCTGCCAATCAGGTGCCCAGGGCCTATGTTCCTTCCTTAAAACACACAACCTCCAAATTGGCAAACCCTGGCCACATGTCAGCCCCTGGTAAATGGTACCCTAGGTACCCAGGGCCTTGTGACCAGGGAAGGCCCCTAAGGGCTGCAGCACTCATTGTGTCACCCTTAGAGGCCCTGTACCCTTACACACACACACACACACACTGCCTTTGCAGGCTGAGTGTCTGGGTGCAGGACAAAATGAAGAGTCGACATGGCACACATCTGTGTGCCATGCCCATCACCTACACTGCCAAGGCATATGTCAGCCACCCCTCTGGCTGGGTGCCTTATGCCCATGGTGTGGGCACAGGAGCAGGAGCCCTGTGCCCCTACAGTACCCAGGTCCATTCCCGGGCACTGTAAGTGCAGTGCTGCCATTTAAGAGTACATGGTGCTGAGAGCTCGTCAAACACAAGCTCCACAGCACCATAATGTCAACACTGAAGACTGGGAAGTTAGGGATCGAACTTCTCAGCACATTAAACCCACACTGATGCCAGTGTGGGATTTAATGTACCAAGCACCCCAGAGGGCATCTTAGAGATGCCCCCTTACAACTAACCTACAATCCACGTCTGCTCTGAGGCTGCCCAGGCTGCCACACAGCAGACACGTTGCTGGACCCCTGGGTGGGAGAGCCCCTGCTCTCCCGGGCCTGCAACAATGCACATCCTGGGTGAGGTGATAAATCTCCTCCCCAAGGATCTTGGCCGGAAACCCCATACAAGGACAGGGGATGTGCCAGCCTGCCCACCCCACCCCACCGGTGGGGGAGGCGAGGTGAAGCACATCTCCGGGCTCTCGCCATCTTGAAGATGGGAGGCCCTACCCTATCAGGATTAGGCTACTGCCCCCCTCCCACAGGAGAGAGGCAGGATAGGGGGTGTACCCACCCCAGGTCAAGGACCCATTGGTCCCTGGCCTTCACCTACCTGTAACGCCCCTAAATCTAGTATTTAGGGGCACCCTGAACCTTCCTTCCCCAGATTCCAGATTCCGAAACTACAAGAAGAGCGAGAAGAAAAGAAGACCTGCCCTGCAGCTGCGAAGGAGAGGGAGACACCAACTGCTTTGGCCCCAGCCCTACCGGCCTGTCGACCTCTGAACTGCTCCTGCTCCAAACCCGGCATCTCTTGTGGCCAGCAACCTCAGAAACCCCGGAGGACCTGGCTACCTTTGAACTCTGATCCCCTGGGACTCCCATGAGTAGAGGCTCTACTCAGAACCTACCTTTCACCCCTGGCAGCAGCCCGGAACCGTGATCCCAGCCCACTCTGCACCCGCCAAGCCTGGCCGGTGCCGGAGTGAACTAAACCCACGAGGACGACCCCACGGCGACTGTTACCCCGAGTCCGGCACCCAAGGACCCCCCTCGACTATCCTGAAGAAGCTTGCAGCCTCAGAACAGAGTGCCACCCCAACCGCGATCAACAAGAGGGTAAGATTTCCGACATCAAAAGGCACCCCTGCACCCGGCGCCCCACGGCCCTCTGTGTCCAATCCTGGGGTACCTACCTATCCTCCAACTACCCAACTTACCTCTCAAAGTGGTGGTGGCACCTGAAGAGTCCTCGTCCCCGAGCCTGCAGTCGTTTTCCAAACCGGAGATTTCCCATAGAAATCAATTGAGCGCCCGACGGCTCAAAAGCACCCTGCACCCAGCCGCCTGAGTGGCCCTGGCCGTGAAAACTCTACTCTAACCTACTTCCCCACTTGCCCTGAGTAAGTGACCAGGAGCCCAGCTCCCACAGCCGCGTGGCTTGCCAGACAGCAGCCACCAAACCAGGCCCCCCTATCCCTCATAGGATAACATTGGGCCTAACTCTCTCTGCACCCGGCCGCCCTAGAGTCGCTGAGGGTGAAACAACTATACCTACCTGACCCTGGGAGACCCCTGAGTCTGTGCCCAGAACCTCAACTCTGCCAGTCGAGTACTTACCCTTAAACCGCAAACTCTATTTTCCTCATAGGGTAACATTGACTGGCTTTTTCCTGAAATTTCTTCTAAGTGTGGACTTTTCAAATCTTCAAATAATCACCAAAAATCAGCCGAGTGACAAACGAATTTACTCACCTGCTCTTAGGTGAGCTCCCAGTGCTGGATCTTGGTGCCCAGCACTGACTCTGAAAAGTACCCACAACTATACTTACCTTTAACTCATTTTTCTTCCATAGGAAACCATTGACTGTTTTTCTGTGAAATTTCTTCTAAGTGTTGATTTCTGCAATTTCTAAATATTCTTCAAAAATCGTATAACATCTGAAAACGTAATTACTTACCGGTTTTGGATAAAGGTCCCAGTACTGAGTCTAGGCACCCAGTACTGGATTACAAAAGTAACGATAACCTACTGTACCTGTAACTTAACTTTCCTTCCATAGGGAATCATTGATTGTTTGCTCTGAAATATTTTCTAAGTGCTAACTTTTAAAATAGCTAAATATTAGTTAAAAATCATTACAGTACCAAAGTCGACTTTTAACAACTGATTCTGAGAACTGACCCAGGACTGGATCTAGGATCCAGGCCTGGAATTACAAAAGTAATCTAAAAAGTAATCTGTTGCATATAATTTGAATTTATCATTGAGCTCAATGTATTGTGTTTAGAAATAGAGTTGCCTATTGCAACTACTTGTAACTGTTTACTAAAAAGTCTATTGCATATACAAAAGTATTTTCTCCTGTCGAAAGTATATTTGAATTCCAAATGTTGGTTCTAAAATAAAACAAGCATATATTTTTTTATAGACAAACCATTGGCCTAGAGTTCAGTTATTGAGTGTGTGGAACTATTTGCTGACTGAGTGTGTACAACAAATGCTTTACACTGTCCTCTGATCCTGCCTTACTGCTCGACCAGGCTACCACTTTGGAGAGTAAGGTTATAGCTAACTTTAACCTCTGTTAAACCCTTGGGGTCTGTGGACTCTGTACACCCTGTACCTATTAAGGAACAGTATATACAGAGCCACTTTCTCACAGTGTGGTCTTAAGAATTTTTGGGGCCCTGGGCCAAACATATTTTGGGGCTCCCATTCAGAACCACCATGAATTTTATTACGGATTTTCTGCTAATTCGAATCGGCAGGAAGAAAGCAACATTAGAAAAATTGACAAAGGTGAAATTGAGTGATAGAAAGATCACATTATCAGGGTCCCTTGAAAGGTGGGGGCCCTCGACAATTGCCACTTTGCCCTTGCCATAAAGCATTATGGACGAGTTTAGGTTTCTAGCATCTGGTGTCTCTGTAACCTGCATACAGGGAAAGTTGATTACAGCCTTTAGTGTCTCTGCAGAGCTGCAGACCACATTGTGCCCTAATTTTTATAGCCTGTATTCCATTCCAGGTTCCTTCGTTTTAACATACTGTTTCCCTAGGTAGTATGACAGACCACTACTTTTTGATTCTTTGCAGGTGCACTTCCTGACTGTTCCCTTTTTAATGAGACTGACTGACTTAATTTCACCTTGCATCGCAACTACTCTTGCTTCCTTCTCGCTTGTTGGACTCATGCTCCAGCCTCTTCATGTTTTCTGCATCCAGTTGTACCTATGGACAGTTCAGCTTCTCTTGTTGACATGCCTGCTGTGGTAGAGGAGTTTTTCGTGAACTCCAGATTTTCCTTCAACCATGCAATTACTACTCATTGCACCTCTGGGCTTCCTGTTGTAACATGGAGTCCGAATCTATTGCTGGAGGTAGCAGGCCCTTTCTGCTCATTAAAAAGACTCTACATCGCCAAATGAACAGCCCTTAACCACGGCCTTCAGATTGCCCCCTCTGTTCACACACTGACACTGTACCTCTGCTCACTCCCACTTCTGTTCGCTCCACTTCTGTTCAGTCTTTTTTTTTTTCACTCCCATCTGCTTCTCATCTCTTTACTTCAACCTCTGCACACACACTGACTTTGCTCCTTCTCACTCCCACCTGTTTGCACATTGCCTTCTTTTTGTTACTTCTGCCTCTCTGCTCATGCAGTCCTCTCCTTGCGCATTCCTACCTCCGCTCATATATGTGATTCATAAAGCGATACGTCACAACAAACTCCTCGTTTTAGGTGACCTGAACATACACTTTGATGAAACTGAGAAATTAGAGGTACAAACTGCTTATAAAGACCTCATGATGTTTAACTTAGCACAAAAGGTTAGCGCTCCAACACACCTAACGGGTGATATCTTAGACCCAATCTTTACTAATATAACAGATATTGAAGTGGGAGTATCCTGGCCAGTTCCCTGGTCAGACCACCATATAATCCCTTTTCTCATTCCGCTTCAGGGTCCACCAGTCAAGAAGCCTAAACAGACAGTTACCTGTAGGAAGTGGGACAATTTTAATCCTACTTAGTTTACACAGGCACTGCAAAACAAAAATGAGCCCAAAATGGAAAAGGACATAAATATAGCCAACAGACAAGTGGTCACATGAATAACAGAAGCACTGAATGAAGTAGCACCATGTACCACCATAAATACCAAGAGGGCGAAGGCATCCGCACCATGGTTCAATGAAACATTAATAAAGGCCAACTAAAAGTGTGAACAGTTGGAACGCAGATGGCAAAAAAACTACTGTATCAAAATTAAGGGGGAGTATAAGCAAGAACAGAAAATATACTACATTGATAAAGAAAATTGCTTTGATTTCTATACCGGTAAGATTGAAAGGGCAAAAAACTCCTCAAAAGAAATGTTCGCCATACTAAAATCCCTACAGTCAACGGAAAAACTAACTGATTCCCCTACTATCTCGGAAGAGTCCTGCAATAGAATCACTGACTTCTTGGCAGGGAAAGTGGCAAAGATTCATGACACGTTTCCTATGGAAGCACGTCGGGGCAGAATCAGTGAATGTAAGTCTGTCACAGTATTTAAGGGGAAAACCCTAGATTAATTTAAAGTGCTAGAGCCAGATGAGATGAGGAAGCTAGCTAACGGAATTAAATCTGGCTCCCCGCGGGACCCAGCACACCCAGAAACACTGTTGAAGGGAGACAATCGCATTATGCCACTCATCTCGGAGCTAATCTCCCGCTCCTGCCAATCGGGAGAAGTCCCCTATGAATGGAAACAAGCCATGGTTCGCCCACTAAGGAAAAAATTCTGTGCTAGAGAACTTTCGCCCCATCTCGCTTCTGCCCTTTTTTGCAAAAATTGCAGAAAAATTAGTAAATGTACAGCTTACCGATCATAGCGATAGAAATGCCCTACTGCACCCCTCCCAATCAGGTTTCCAAGCTGCACATTCCACTGAGACCGCTCTGCTCCTGGCCACAGAATCCCTAAGACAACAGGTAGACTAAGGACATACAGCTGCACTGATCCTGCTGGATCTCAGTGCAGCTTTTGACACAGTCTCCCACTGCCGCCTCCTTCAAAGATTAGAGGCCTATGGTGTTAGGGGCATGGCCCTTCGCTGGACGATATCCTTCCTGGCGTCACGGGGTTTCCAGGTCACGCAAGACTCGTATACATCGAAGAGATCTCCCCTATTTCAAGAAGTCCCTCGGGGCTCAATCCTGAGCCCCACGCTTTTTAGCTAATACTTGGGGCCACTCGCCAGTATAGTGGAAGGTCATAAGGTGTCCATTGTATCATACGCTGACACACAGCTAATTGTCACACTGTCTCAAAGCCTGAACCCACTGCCCACCAATTTTCCCAATGCCTGGTAGAGGTAACAGCATGGATGTCAAATCTATGCCTGAAACTCAATGGAGGTAAAACAGAGGAGGTGATAGTGGGAGGGGCACTGTCTGTCTGGACTTCTGCAGGGTGGCCTTAGACCCTTGGTCAACTTCCAACCCCTAAAACAGAGGTAAAAAATGCTAGAGTATGGCTTGACTCCAATCTGACTTTTGAGTCAAATTCGGAAAGTAACAGGTAAATGCTTCTCTAAGGGTGGCACAATAAGTGGGCAAAACCTTGGAAGCCTTCCATGGCCACAGTGTCCTGTGCCTTTTCCAAGAGATTGGCATGTGGCCAGAGGTGCCAATTGGGGGTACAAGGTACAGGTTTGGGAAAGAGCACAGGCCCTGGGAACCTGATTAGCAGGGACTCTGGGCATATCAAGTCAAATTGCATCAGTAGTCTGGCAAAAAGGGGGGGGTTCCTGAAATAGAAACCAAGCTTCCTACAGGTATCCCCTTCCATCAGAATCTCCCAGCCCAAACTTGTTACAGATGCTGCTTTCCAAGGATGGGGTGCTTGCATGGGTAATTTACATACTCAAGGAATACAGTTGGACAAAGAAGTGTCTTGTCTTATATCAATCCTCCAGAACTGAGAACGGTACACCCAGCATTGAAGGGCTTCATTCCTGTTATAAATACGAACTACCTGTTGATTCAGACTGACCATACTACAACAATGCATTATCTGAACAAATGGGGAAGGACACATTCCAGACCTCTGTCCCTCGAATCACAGACCATATGTAAATGACTCATTTCGCGGAACCTAAAAATTATATCGGGATCCAGGGATATGGCCTCAAATGGATCACCTCCTACCTCACCGGACGAACCCAGGAAATCCTTCTTCCACTGTTCACCTCGAAACCCAAGATCACTTGTGGTGTCTCCCAGTGTTCATACCTCAACTCCACCCTCTTCAACACTTGCATGACTCCACTGCCCAGCACGGACAGATGAGACTCAACAGCATCTCCTTTGGTGACGACACCCAGCTTTTCTTGCTTTCGGATCTCTCCACCACTAAAGCCAGGTTCCACAATTGTTTGAAAGGACAACTGTCTCCAGATCAACACGGGCAAGATGTAGGTCCTCATCTTGGGGAAAACCACACCACCATGGAACGACGCATGATGGCATGCTGAACTCTACCCATCATTTGCCCAGAAAGACCACACACACAACCTCGGAATCAACTTGGGACAGCAAGCGATCTATTAAGAAACCGGTAAATGCAGTCCCATCCACCTTCTTCCACAACCTTCAAATGCTCTGCACAATCTTCAGGGGGCTACAAAGTCCACAGCAGAACAACCGTCACGCAGACTCTTTGCCAGCAGGTGGACTACGGGAACACGCTCTAAGTAGAAATCGCCACGTGTCTCCTGAAGAGAATACAGACCATACAAAATTCTGCGGCAAGACTCATCCCTGCCCCAGACCGACCCACATCACACCGCACCTCAAGAAACTGCACTTGCTCCTGATGAGATGACAGTTAAGGATGTTGACCCATGCATACAAATCCCTGCACTGCAAAAGACAACTAGATTGACAAACGCTTGACCTTTCACCAACCTACCAGACACCTATGATCAGTCTCCCGCCCCCTCCCCACCCCGCCCCTCACTACACTTCCACTCCCCCCTCCCACCCCCCCCCCCCAATCTGCAGAAGCAACAGCAGAGGGTTTCTTCTCATACCTGGGGCCAAGGCTTGCAACGACCTTTCCCTGAACCTCGAGACCGCCTCATCGCTGCAGGAATTCAGGAAATGCCTTAAGAGAAGGTTGTTCCAATAACTGGATCACCACCAAGCAGCTATCCACTCCAGTGCATTGAGATGCTCATGGGGGATTTGCCGCACTTTATAAATCCATGATTTATTGATTACGGTGTTGCGTAAGTTACGACTGTGGCGTAACTCTACCCACGGGTGACACAGGTGAACTTGGATCAATGCACCAGTGATGATTGTGAAAGACAAGTTATTGTAGCCCTGCAAAACACTATTCAATGGTAATTTAAATAGAAATATTGCCTTTGGGTTACTAATAATCCCATAAAAGGATCAGGGACACCATGCAAACAGCAAAAAACCTTATTTTGTTATTCACAGTATCACACACACTGTGCTAAGATGAATACTTAAGTTAAAATTATTTATTACTACAGCAACAATCTGTTTTTCAGTACATCTAAAACTACACAGAATATTATAAAACCTGCAACAAGGCTTGTAATAAATACTGAACATGGCTGGAATGTCATTTTAAAATTTTACCTATAGCCTAATGAATAGTTCTATGCTCTATACTATGAGTAGGAAAGGTAGAACAACTTGCAATCTAGAGTTTCTTAGGGAGAAGGGACGCAGTGCATACCTTGTTGACAGCAAATGATGTCTCTCAGCGAAGGTGTGAAGCCACGGTTTGCCGTGAATGGCAAACTCCCACTACGGAAGCAGTCTGTCTGTTTTCCTCTGGTACTTGAAGGTATCCGCTCCAGGCCTCAGGTGAGGTGCATCATCTGTGAAGTGTGAATTGTTTCTGGCAGTAGGTGAGACGGTCTCTGGCAGAATCTGGGGCGATAATCAGGACAAAGGACCTCTTGACAAGTGGTCAAATGACAGTCCTTGTATCTTAAATCTTATTAAAGATTGTAATTCTGACCTAAGTTTAGGAATGTCTGACAAAGATTATGTGCATCAAGGTATGCGTTTCAGGCGCCTCCTTATGGACATATAAGGCCACAGGACGTCAATGCAGAAAACTGTTTTTTGATTATGTCTATATGGATTGTTACTTATTCTGGACATGGTGGTGAGTAGACATTTTGACCCAGACGATTGTTGCCTTCGATGTTTTATCTTTCATTAATCGGAAAACTTGAATATACCGAAATTCCTAGAAAGAGAACAACCGTGTTAAAAGCAGTACTTAATTTGAGCCAGTGGTGTTTGTTGCTCGGCACCAGCACTTAATTGTCAACACCGGTACTTGTGACAATATACCATAAGGTGGTGATGTCTGGCTAATTTAGATATGAATGAAAGTGAATTATTAATTCAAAATACATTACAAATTACTGTTACCTGCCACCCAAGACATTCTTATAACTTTGGGGACCTGGAATAGTCTGGATTGTGACACTTGTAGGAGTGTGATGGTTAGTAGTTGTGGTGTTCGGACCATTCGCAGCATGGCAGGTGCAATGTGTTGTGTAAGCTGCAGTGGTCGCCAGACAAGAGCCCAGGCACTTAATGTTTTGTTTTATTTTCTTACAAATTAAGAAATGGTTAAAAGGCAGACATGACAATGATTCTGCATAAAACGGTAAATATTGTGGTGTTTATTGTTTAAGCTGAGGAAGATGGTGGCCTCCATGTCCCAAGATGGAGTTGGGGGCCTACCTAAGATGGAGTCAGACCTTTGGGACTTTACGTCAACAGCAGTACACTTCCCAGGTGTTCAAAATACAGAAGCAGATTTCCTCAGTCATATTATTCAATACAACCACTAGTGGGTTCTAAACCAAGCACTAGAGGAACTTTTTCAGCAATGGGGCTATCCCCAAATAGACCTATTTGCAGATGCAGAAAACAAAAAATGTCAACTCTACTCTTCCTTATTTCACCAACTGGGGTCGAAGGGGAATGCCCTTTTGATCTACTGGTCAAGGACACTTCTCTACGCTTTTCTACCAATCCCTTTTATTCTGACAGTCCATGGTCAATTTAGGAGAAAGCACAGTGACTGAGGTCCTGATTATCAGGATCCCAGTCAAACTAGGTCAGAAACACACTGACACCAGGCACAAAGTTGGGGTAACCATGCTAGGATTCTACCTTCCTACACCCATTACACTGATCGCAAATAACTGTATGCAACATATGCCTTTTATCCTATAGAGAAGCATTGCTGCGTAAAGATACATTTAAGTGAACAATTTACTTGTACATTTTTTATTTATTTTTCAAAGTACATAATTCATAATAAAGTTCTTGGTATCAAAATGTATATAAAAATGATTATTTTCGAAATTGGTCTCGATTTATTCTTGTGTGTCTCATTTATTGCCTCAGAGTACAACAAATGCTGAGTACTACCCTCTGATAAGCCTAAATTCCTTGCCCACACTAACACAAAAGTGAGCATTTAGTGTTGGTATTTTTGCTTCTGTAAACCAATAAGGGTAGCCTGGATTTTTTACACAGTGTACCTCGTTTTGGTCCACTATTTAAAGAGCCAACTTCCTACATGGACTATAGTATTCCACAAATCTATCTGGGGAAATTCCTCTACCTCCTTATGCTCTTCCAGTCCGTCCTGGGTCTCCCAAAATGGAGCCCAAAATCTTCCATGTAATATTGTAATATTACTGTTTATAAGTGCGCATACACAAAGCGCATGCATATTGCAAACACATGCGGCACATCCCTACATACTGACTTAAAAAAAAAATATATATATATTTGTATTGGTTTTTATAAGTACATTATTTGCTTCAGTGTCACGTAGCCATTGACCTATGGCAATAGGGAAGTTTCATGCATTTCGTCCTCTGATATCAAAAAAGGAACAAGGTAGTACATAAAGGCCCCGCCCCGCGTTCAACATACTTCTCCACCAATGTGGACGTTTTCTAACATGGGTAACCGATGTGATGTTATGCCGTTTTAAAGAAGGAAAAAAAAGCAAAAACAGCCCCCTTTAATGACCTCGAGTAAACAAAATGTATGAATTTTCTGCTCGCCCCCAATCCGTCACTCACCAGGCTCAATCTGTTTGTTTGACACCTCATCAAAATGTCCCCAGCAGTAGCAACATCACTCGCGCTACATACTGACTTGATGTAAGCCATCGGATAATGTTTTTTTGCCACAATTTAAATAAGTTTTGTAATTTCATCTTTTGTGCCATACAATCCTAGCAGCCCTTATGATAATGAGTTGTAGGATGGTTTGTGAACGGTCATTAAAGTGATGTAATCAATATTTTTCCAAGATCAGTGAAATATTTTATACATTTCAATGTTCCTTATGAAATGTAGTTTTTATACCGCTGCGCTTTTTGCAATAAAAGCAAGCATACATAAAATATACATCTAGTGTCTTTATATATCCTATTGCGTATGTTGAACTTAACACCACTTACATTTGTTGTAAATG
This sequence comes from Triturus cristatus, assembly GCF_964204655.1. Classification (NCBI taxonomy): domain Eukaryota; kingdom Metazoa; phylum Chordata; class Amphibia; order Caudata; family Salamandridae; genus Triturus; species Triturus cristatus. Next base: position 503,731,455 of record NC_140583.1, on the reverse strand, counting down.
GCATACAGACTGGAATCTGTGTGAAGTTTAATTGACATTTTCTGTCTCTCTGATAAGGGTGGCCATTATACTGTTTGATATATTAAGACTAGGAAGCTGAATATTTGAGTATTGTGAAGCTGCAGGATACCATTCTTGCCTGGTCCAACAACAAATGTAATCTCGGTCCTTTCCCCCTATATTTGTTTCCAACATCTGAAAATTTAATAAAGTTAAATATTTTCTCCTGTTTTTATTTTTTTTCTGAGAAGCAGTTTCATTTTTTCCTTCTTTTGCAGTTGAAAAATGAAGTGAAACTATTAGACGACCTTAAGCTGGAAAATCTGCAGCACCTTATAAATGAAGTTAGAACTGAATTGATGTCTTACTGGGATAAGTGTTTCTACAATGATGAGCAGAGGAAAGCCTTTTCACCTTTGAATGACTGTATGTAATTGTATTTATTATCCTAATGCTCTCCTTGTTCGATCATTACATTCCTTTGGCTTCACACTACACATCTGTTCAGACAGTGTTCAACTTTATCTTTTTGTTTTCTGTGTTTCTCATCAACTGAACAGATGTTGTTCACTTATTGACATTGATGAATCTGATTGGGCCAAATATTCCTTTGAAATGCGTTAGTTCTGACCATTGGTTTTTAAATAAGCTTTTATAAATATTCTTCATCTACAGGGTCTCATGAAAGGTATTGCCCACGCCCTTATTAACTTGAGACAGCTGGACCAAACCATTGTGGTCAGGATTGGGCTTTTATGGTGAAGGACCTGTTCTTTATTTTTCCTGGTCCCAGATAAGAAAATTGGACATGGGTGCTTGCTCACCTGGTATTTCCTGGTTCCGTAGACTGTCAATGTACTGCACCCCATTCTGGAACTCACCTGTTTAAGGAGAATCTCAAGATGCTGTCCATGGTTCAGATGCTTTGGCACTCAAAGCATGATGACTGGATGGTGTCTCTTGACTAGCAGGATGCATATTTTCACATACCATTCCTGCAGTTGCACTGGAGTTTCTCACTGTCCATGGTAGGTTCTCACTGTCCATGGTAGGTTCTCGCTGTCCGCGGTAGGTTCTCGCTGTCCGCGGTAGGTTCTCGCTGTCCGCGGTAGGTTCTCGCTGTCCGCGGTAGGTTCTCGCTGTCCGCGGTAGGTTCTCGCTGTCCGCGGTAGGTTCTCGCTGTCCGCGGTAGGTTCTCGCTGCCCGCGGTAGGTTCTCGCTGTCCGTGGTAACGCTGTCCGTGCTAGGCTCTGTGCTAGGCTCTCGCCGTCCGTGCTAGGCTCTCGCCGTCCGTGCTAGGCTCTCGCCGTCCGTGCTAGGCTCTCGCCGTCCGTGCTAGGCTCTCGCCGTCCGTGCTAGGCTCTCGCCGTCCGTGCTAGGCTCTCGCCGTCCGTGCTAGGCTCTCGCCGTCCGTGCTAGGCTCTCGCCGTCCGTGCTAGGCTCTCGCCGTCCGTGCTAGGCTCTCGCCGTCCGTGCTAGGCTCTCGCCGTCCGTGCTAGGCTCTCGCCGTCCGTGCTAGGCTCTCGCCGTCCGTGCTAGGCTCTCGCCGTCCGTGCTAGGCTCTCGCCGTCCGTGCTAGGCTCTCGCCGTCCGTGCTAGGCTCTCGCCGTCCGTGCTAGGCTCTCGCCGTCCGTGCTAGGCTCTCGCCGTCCGTGCTAGGCTCTCGCCGTCCGTGCTAGGCTCTCGCCGTCCGTGCTAGGCTCTCGCCGTCCGTGCTAGGCTCTCGCCGTCCGTGCTAGGCTCTCGCCGTCCGTGCTAGGCTCTCGCCGTCCGTGCTAGGCTCTCGCCGTCCGTGCTAGGCTCTCGCCGTCCGTGCTAGGCTCTCGCCGTCCGTGCTAGGCTCTCGCCGTCCGTGCTAGGCTCTCGCCGTCCGTGCTAGGCTCTCGCCGTCCGTGCTAGGCTCTCGCCGTCCGTGCTAGGCTCTCGCCGTCCGTGCTAGGCTCTCGCCGTCCGTGCTAGGCTCTCGCCGTCCGTGCTAGGCTCTCGCCGTCCGTGCTAGGCTCTCGCCGTCCGTGCTAGGCTCTCGCCGTCCGTGCTAGGCTCTCGCCGTCCGTGCTAGGCTCTCGCCGTCCGTGCTAGGCTCTCGCCGTCCGTGCTAGGCTCTCGCCGTCCGTGCTAGGCTCTCGCCGTCCGTGCTAGGCTCTCGCCGTCCGTGCTAGGCTCTCGCCGTCCGTGCTAGGCTCTCGCCGTCCGTGCTAGGCTCTCGCCGTCCGTGCTAGGCTCTCGCCGTCCGTGCTAGGCTCTCGCCGTCCGTGCTAGGCTCTCGCCGTCCGTGCTAGGCTCTCGCCGTCCGTGCTAGGCTCTCGCCGTCCGTGCTAGGCTCTCGCCGTCCGTGCTAGGCTCTCGCCGTCCGTGCTAGGCTCTCGCCGTCCGTGCTAGGCTCTCGCCGTCCGTGCTAGGCTCTCGCCGTCTGTGCTAGGCTCTCGCCGTCCGTGCTAGGCTCTACCTACTCTCAAACTATGGCTACTTGGGGAAGGGATCTTCTCCAGGGCGGGAAGGGTGGAGGGGGGCTCCTAGTGGGGATACGTCCTCCCAACTCAAGTATATGTCCAACCCCGGTATAGTACCTAGATTAGAGGCAGTTGGGCATTGGTCAAAACCTTCCAGGGTACCTACCGCTCAAGTGTGGGAAAGGAAGCAATTCCTTTTTGTTGAATAACCCTAACAAACTTTAGTAGTGTCATGCTTCATCATTGGGTTAACCCTGGCTCCTAAAGGTCCGGGAGGGCTTGACCATATTTCAGGTGGCACTTAAGAGAAAATGACCCAAAGTCGTGCTCTGACTGCCGGACCATAAATCCGAAGTCTTTGCAGGAGCGGTTCCGAAAGCTTCTTGAAGCCCGGCAGTCTGCTCCGCGCCTTTGGAGGTACCGGTCACGTAGGGGGTCGAGGGACCGGCCATGGAGCCATCATCACTCTGCGTCCAAGTCTTTGCACTCTGGGTCAGGTAAGTCAAAGCACAAGAAGAAGTCGAAGAAGCATCATCGCTCTTTGACTTCTCCCCGTCCGTCGGCCGCAACGAGGGATGTGGGTGGTGCCCCCCGGCAGCTCCGCGTGCGTAGCGGATAGGGCCGACTCAGGGCTTAGCGCTCTACGTGGGACCTCGAGCGACCCCTGCCCAGCTTCGTCAATTTTATGAAGCGATGCATGCCATCTTTGGCAGCCAGACTCTGCCGGCCCGCCTTCGGGCTCCGCGGACTCGGCTGGGGACCCTGGGCGGATCCATCATCAGCACCCCTTGGATCCAGGACTGGATCCGGCTCGGCGCCGGTCAGCCCTGTGACACCTCCCCTGGCGCCGATTCCATCGGCACCACGTCTGCAAATGGCATCGTCTAGGTGGACACTGAGCCAAACTGATGCTGACCAATGCTGGATCAGGTGCCAACTGGTACTTTTGTGCCCCTGTTCTACCCTGGCTCTTTGAGACCAGATTGGCAGCCAGAGGTGAGTGAGGAGTGCTGTGAGGGTTCTGGAGACCCTTTAACCGACCAGTTAGGGTATGAACCGGACTGGAGGAAGCCAGTGGTCTGGATACCTCACCAGACCATGGCATGTCTCCTCCTACCGTGGCTACGGAGGAGGGAGCGTCGTACGCAGTGGTGTTGCGTAGGGTGGCCGAGGCTCTCCACCTCGAGCTACCTACGGTGGCAGTCTGGACTAACCTCCTGACAGAGGTGCTTCAACCGGCATCGGAGCCCCTGTTGCTGTTTAATGAAGCCCTAACAAACATCCTTTTGGGGACCAGGTCCAGCCCCAACACATTCGCTCCTGTGGATAGGATGATGGCCCGATGCCACCGCCTGCCCCGGGCGACCCCACTTTCCTCTTCCAACACCCCACCCGTGAGAGCTAGGTGGTCCAAGCCTCCACCTCCAAGGGTGCATTCCCTACCACTCCACCTGCCTCCAGAAGACTTTGCTCCGACACGCTTCACTTGGCAGAAGTGTCCAGAATCAAGAGAGCCAGAAGTGGGGGTAGGCTTTTTTCATACAATGCCGCTAAACTTTGGAATGCTCTCCCGCTTGATCTCTGTAGTGAACCCATTCATTCTATCTTTCAAAAGCATTTGAAGACCTGGCTCTTCCCTTAACTTCTGGCCTGCCCCTTCTGGTTTTTCCGCTCAGGGCTGGGATGCTCCCGAGTATCGATGTGCTTTACAAAAACCCATTCCATTCCACCTGATACCGAATACAAAAAGCGGGACCATCTTGGGAAGATGCTTTCTTCCTCCTGCTTGGGACTGCGGTCGGTAAAACACCATGTCTATTTGGCCTTTATACCCACTGCGTGTGGGACACTGTTGCCCAAGTGCTGCCTCAGTGCCTGGAGGAGGCCCGGGCCATACACTCAGGCAGTTGCCGAAGGGGGAGAGAAACAGCGAATTTTACCATCCGCTGTGGGCTGGATATCGCTGACTTGCTAGGCAGTACGATTTCTACATCGGTAGCCCTTCGGCGCTAAGCCTGGTTGAGGTCGACTGGTTTTTCAGGGGCTGTCCAATCCACTCTTATGGACATGCCCTTTGATGGACGTCGCCTATTCGGCGACAAGACAGACAACGCGATGGAGAGCTTTAAGGAGTCTTGGGCTACGGCCAGGTCTTTGGGCCTCTCCTGTGCAGTCTGCCTTTGCCTCTTTTGTGGCTATGGAAGGGGTGCCCCACCACGTCCCGCCCAGAGCCACAGGCCAGGACAAGCTGTTCAGCCCCAGCACGGCCAATTACGTGGGAATCACGTTCTGGGGGCCAGCGGGCCTGCCAGTCCACCACAGCCCACTTTGTAGCAGCCTTCAAACCTTCCTAGTCTGACCTCTTAGGAGCAACAAACTCCAGTGGGCTGCAGGATTTGCCATCACCTCCCCCACTGGCGCACCATCACATCGGAGAGGTGGGTTTTGCAAATGGGGGCTACACCCTCCCCTTCGAGACTACTCCTCCCACCATGCCGCCTCAGTACCATCGCATGTCGGAGGATCATCTTCCCCTTCTCCAACAGGAAGTTTTGGTACTCTTGGCCAAGGGGGCCATCGAGCTAGTTCCTGTCCCAGAAGTAGGTTGTGGTTGCTATTCCCACTACTTTCTGGTACCCAAGAAGGACAAAGGCCTGCGTCCTATCTTGGATCTCAGGAACATCAACCGCTTCCTCCGGAAGGAGAAGTTCGATATGTTGATGCTAGCTCAGGTCATGTCTGCCCTAGACCATGGAGACTGGATGGTAGCGTTGGACTTGCAGGAAGCTTATTTTCACATCCCAGTCCTGCCGGCCCACTGGCGTTTCCTATGGTTCACGGTATGCCACGAGCACTTTCAGTTTACCGTGCTCCCCTTTGCCCTTACTAGCGCCCTTCGGGTGTTCAGGAAAGCGATGGTGGTCACAGCTCATCTTCGCAGATCAGGGGTTCCAGTCTTCCCCTATCTCGACGACTGGCTGTTGAAGGCGTGCTCGCCCCAGGCTGTCGTCTTCCACCTCCAGACTACGGTCGACCTCCTGCATTCGCTCGGGTTCTCCATCAACGTGCCGAAGTCGCACCCGATTCCCTCTCAAAAGCTCCTTTTCATTGGAGCGGTACTGGACACAACACAGTTTCAGGTCTATCCTCCCGAACATCGAGTCCGAGATATTTGGGCTTGATTCTGTTCTTTCAGCCGCTATCCCGAGTTTCGGTCAGGATGACCCTCCGGCCACAGGGCCTGAGGGCCTCCTGCATGCTACTGCGGACCATGCCAGATGGCATATGTGGGCTCTGCAGTGGGACCTGAAGTTCCAGTGCGCACAACATCAGGGGAAACCTGTTCGATTGCGTCCAGATCTCGGCGGGCACTGCACACCAATTGCAGTGGTGGCTCACAAACCAGGATTGGGTCGATGACAGATTCCTCTCCCTTCCCCAACCAGAGTTCACAGTGGTGACAGATGCATCACTTCTGGGATGGGGCGGCCACATGGGAGCGACTGAGATCAGAGGCCTCTGGTCTCCGGCGGAGTCCGGTCTCCACATCAACCTTCTAGAATTTCGGGCGATTCGTCTTGCACTCAAAGTATACTTTCCCTCTGTCCGGGGAAGAGTAGTGTAGGTTTTCACAGACAACACCACCGCCGTATGATCCTACAACTATCAAGGTGGGCTGGGGTCGTGCACACTATGTTAGGAGGCCCTCTGCCTCTGGACATAGCTGGAACATCGGGGCATATCCCTGGTGGTTCAACACCTGGCAGGTTCCCTGATCGCCAGGGCAGTTGAACTCGGCCTCAAGTGCATGATGGATCACGAATGTCGTCTTCACTCAGAGGTGGTGCCAAGTCTCTTTCAGCAGTGGTTAGATCTTGGTCAGAAATTCTGCGCTTTGGAATTTCCAAGGCGGCGCTCGCTTGGCGGCACTTTTTGTCGCAAGTGGAGTTGCGGTCTTCCATGCGCCTTTCCGCCTATACCTGTTCTGCCTAGAGTGCTGAAGAAGATCAAGCGCGACTGGGCCCAAGTCATTCTTGTGGCTTCGAATTGGGCACGAAGAGTCTGGTATCCAGAGCTATTGCACATGGCAATCGATCCTCTGATTGGACTGCCTCTTCAGGAGAACCTTCTGTCGCAGCTGCAGGAGATGGTCCTCCACCCAAACCTGTCCTGTGTGGAGATTGAGCGGCGACAGTTGAAGTCTGTGATTTTATCTTGGCAGCCAGGCGTCCCTCCACTAAGACGGTATACGTCTGTCGATTGAACAAATTTGTGGCGTGGTGTACAGTAGAGGCTGTGGATCCCCCCTTTCCGCCCCTCTTTTTGAGGTTCTCTTGTTCCTTCTTTCTTTGGCCCAGCAGGGCTTTGTTCTGGGCACTCTAAAAGGCTACCTCTCGGCCATTTTAGCCTTCCTTAAGCTTCCTGATCAGCCTTCTCTTTTCAAGTCCCCTGTTGAAAATAGCTTCCTTCAGGGCATTACTCATCTTTTTTCCTCCTTTTCCCCTTGAGCTGCTACATAACTGTTCTCTCAGGATTCTGACTTGTCTTTCTGGTGGCCATCACCTCTGCGCGCAGGAAGAGTGAGCTCCAAGCTTTCTTCTGGACCTCCCTGTTCGAGGCATATTAGCTGTAGATCATATGCTTTGGTGTTGAGTCCGGATGTTTGCACTTTGTTTTTGTTCGAAGAAGTCTTGTCACAAAGTAGCTGACTCCTCATTTCGGGTGATAGTGCGCATGGGCATCAACTCCATCCTTAGATATTTTTTTTTTTCCGCCATCGGGTTCGGAAGTGTAATGCTGCGCTCCAGTTCGTTACCGTTTACGGACCCCTTTGACGCGCAATCCACTACCCTCGACGGTATTGTTATTGATCGCAGTTCCTCATTCGACGTGCATCGTCTCACTTCGGAAAATTTTCTATCGGAAAACTTGAGGTAGGCCGTCGTGCTCACCGTGCTAGCTTGAATGGAGTCCGATCCATCCACTGCTATGTCCCGGGTGTCTTGCCAAATTTCCGCGCACCGACTTGCATAAAGTGTGCAACCTCTGCAGGTCAGCGTACTGTGAGTACAGATCCCCTTGTGCCCATTAAACATGAGGCAAAAGCTCTTGCCCCTCCATAGCACTCTGATTCAGGTCGGCACCGACAAAGTGTTTCCGATTGCCTCCCCCCCCCCCCCCCCCCCACACCGCCACCCCCCGGTTCCAAAATAAAAACAGAAGCCTTCTGGCTCGGGTTCGAGCCAGCCCCACTCTGATGCCGAACCAACACCTTCATTGTACCGTCCTTGAAGCTCACTCACGCAGCTTGGGAATACAGATGCTGTGATTCTTCGCGCACAGAATATCATCCAGACGTACACAGTGCATTGTCAATGTTTCCAGAACTTACCAGGGATTAACCATACCGCTATGGCGAGTTGATGTAAAGAGCCGGTCGGCCAAACCGTACCCCTGACTGCCAGCCTTTCCTCACACTGAGTACCCGGATGGGTCCTCTTGTGAGTAATACCCTTTCACTTCTCACTTGTGGCACATCACTAGTTCACAAGGCTGCGCATTAAGCAATCCAGATGTCCCTGTATCACTAGTCCTGAGGAGATCCCGTACTGATGGAGGGGCGAAACGCTGAAAGAGCGAACCATTGCCCAGTGCGTATTGTATACAGTTGCTGTTTACAAAGAACTTATACAAGAATGGTCGCCTTTTAAGATTTATGGAAACCTTGTATATAAATATACACCCTGTCACTTACGATTAGGTTCCATTTTTCACTTTGGGACACAGTGCACAAATATCTGTTCTATTGTAAATTTAAACAATGTATATAATAAGTCTGTTGTGTTTATAAAACAAGTCATAATTTTACAAATGTGTTGGTGGTTCCTTGCCCTCGACATTATTCTACCCTCTTTTTATTGCGATTGTGCAAATTATATTGCTTGAATCATTTTTTATGAGTCCACAGGAACCGTTGTTTCCCCTTATATAACCATTACCCTGGTTCCGTTAGTGAGTAGGGTTCCCCTGTCCTTTCTCTTTTGAACCAACACCTTCAGCATCTGTTCGCATGCAATTATTTGGTTACATATTTAAGGGAAGGAGTGCAGCTGCACATTTTCTGTCTTGCGAACCAACACCTTTGGCACCAAGACATAAGGCCAAGCATCTATCTGTCAACATACCTTCGGGACCAAAGATTCCACCTTTGACACTGAAAGGCTTGGCCCGAAACCTTCCAAGGCCAAAGACTGAGCCTAAACCCTCCAATGGCAACGACTCTGGCTTAGGAGGGATTCGGCTCAAAGGCTCGGAGCCGACACCCTCCTAAGCCAAAGGCTCGGAGCCGTCACCCTCCTAAGCCAAAGGCTCGGAGCCGCAACCTTCGATGCCCAAACCGCCACGTAAAGAGACCCCCCCCCCCCTCTCCCCCAAGTGCCTCCATCCGATGAGCCAACTTTCGACCTGAAACAGAAAAAGCTGGTGATAAACCCTAAAACAGGACATATTCAGGCAACCTTTCCAGAAAAACTGAAAATTGCCCTACCAGAGGACCTTCATATCCCTCTTAAGAAGAATGTGGATTCTAACCCTTCTCCTCCTTTTATTCCACCTTCTCCACCTCCTAATACTAACTTGATTATTACACCATTAAATTCACCACCAACACCACTTACACCTGACCCACAGGATGAGGGGGATGGGAATGAGGATCAGGATGCACCACAAGACACTGACCCTTGGTAGGATTACTACACAGATCCAAATACGGATAATGACCCTGATTTGTTTCCCTCCGGACCCTCCCCACCTGATGACAACATTGGCTGTGTTGAGCTCCTTAACAGGGCTGCCCATTATCATGGGGTAGAACTTCATAAAGCGCCTTTAGAAGAGGATTTCCTCTTTGAGACTCTTACTTCCTCACAAAGAACTACTCCTACCTTGCCAATGCTTAATGGCATGTTACAACACACAGACGAGGGATTTAAAGATCCTGTAAGGGCAAGAATAATCACGCCTAGAGCGGATAAAAAATACAAATCTACTACCACTCCTATTTATATTAAAGGTCAGCTCCCCTTAGATTCTCTTGTAGTCTCCAACGCATGCAAGAGGGTTAACTCACAAGGCACAGGAGAGACCCCTCCTAACAAGGAGTGCAAGCTTATTGATGCCTCAAGCAAGAGAGTGGCTTCACAAGCAGCAAACAACTTGCAACTTGCCAACGCCCTCCGCACTGCTAGCTCGTTATGACCGGGCTCATTACGATGAGCTATGAAAAAATCATGCAACATTTGCCTGACGAATATAAATCTAAGGCTAATCGTGAGAAAGTGGGTTTCTGTTGTAGTAAATCCCCCCCCCCCTTTTTTTTTTTTGTTTTGTTGCCAGACTACTGATGCTCTTTGACTTGATGTTCTCTGGGGCCCTGCCAATCAGGACCCCAGGGCCTGTGTTCTTTCCCCAAAACAAAACCCAATTGGCAATTCTGGCCACAGGTAGGTCCCTGGTAAATGGTGCCCCATGTACCCAGAGCACTGTGACCAGAGAAGGCTCCTAAGGGCTGCAGCACCAATTGTGCCGCCCTTAGGGGCCCTGTACCTTTTCACAAACGCACTGCCTTGCAGGCTGCGTGTCTTGGTGCAGACCAAAAGTGGAGTCGACAAATGGCACCCATCCCTGTGTGCCATTCCTACCAACCACTGCCCTGGCCTAGGTCAGTCACCCCTCTAGCTGTGCGCACTATGCCAGTGATGAGAGCACAGAGGCATGAACCCTGTGGCCCCTACAGTGTCGGAGTTCATTCTCAGAAATTGTAAGTGCAGTGTACCATTAAAGAGTATATGGTTCTGGGAGGTTGTCATTACGAACTCCACAGTACCATGATGGATACGATGAAGTCTGGAAAGTTTAGTATCAAACTTCTCAACACATTGTACCCACACTGATGCCAGTGAGGGTTTCAATGTAAAACGCACAACAGAGGGCATTTTAGAAATGCCCTGATCTCGATCCACAACCAGTGTCCCGACTGAGTGGCTGCTTAGGCTGCCACCCACCATGCATGTTGCTGGACCCCTGGGTCGAGAGCCATCCGCTCTCGAGGGCCTGCAACAATGCATATCCTGGTACGAGGTGCTAGGTCCCCTCCCCCAGGATGGGCAAGGGAAGCTTCAAAGGCTTGCCGCCTTTGTGAGCTTCTCCAGACCACTTGCTGTACTCAGCAACTGGTCCCCACTGGTTCTACGCCCCCACTTTTGGGCGGGAGAACAGGCAGGAAAAACAAGTGAGGAAGAGAGGTGTGCCCACCTCTGCCAACACCACCACTAAGGTGGGGGAGGCGAGGTGAAGCACAATCTCAAGTCCCTGCCATCTTGAGGATGGGGGAACCCAGGGAAAGGCTCCTGCCCCCCGTCCCACTGGAGAGTGGCAGAATAGGGGGTGTACCCACCCCAGGGAAGGGACCCATTGGTCCCTGCCCTTTACCTACCTGCAACGCCCCTAAACTTAGTATTTAGGGGAACCCTTAACCTTCCTTCCTCAGATCAAGCAACCACAAGAAAAGTAGAAAACTATGAAAAGCCGTGCAGCGCTAACAGGACGACGCCCACTGACTTTGCCCCAGCCCTACAGACATGTCTCCCCTCGAACCTGCTCCTGTAAAATCCCGGCGTGTCCAGCGGCCAGCAACCCCAAAAACCCCGGAGGACCTGCCTTCACTTTCCCAGCTGTTTCTCCCGTGAACACCGTACGTGTTTGAACTGCAGCTTCGGGTGCCAGCCAGGCGAATCCAGCCCACTCTGCAACCGCCGAAACCGGCCTGAGCTCGAGTGGAAAAAATACCACAAGGAGGTCCCCCTGGCGATCCTTACCCGAGATCCGACGACCCCTGACCTGCCTCAAGCCTCCTGACGCCTGCAGCCTCAATCCAGAGGACCCCCTCCCCACCGCGACCAGAGCGGGTAAGAAAATCCGACGTCCCAAGGCACCCCTGCACCAGACGCCCCACGGCTGTGTGTGCCCAACCCAGTGTTGCCTAACCAACCCTCAACATCCCAACTTACCCCTCGAAGCGGTGGAAGATCCTCGTCCCCGAGCCTGCAGTGTTTCTTTGTTCCAGAGAATCTCCATTGAAATCAACAGGGCACAAGACCTCAAAACAGCACCTTGCACCCGGCCGCCCAAGTGCCGCTGAGGGTGCCCCTTTTGTGCTAACCTGTTCCCCCAACTTGCCCTGAGCTTAACCCTAGGAGCTTTGCTCCCACAACAACGTGCTTGCCAGCAGCCATCAACCAGAGTCCCCCTATCCTCCATAGGATAACATTGGGCCTCAACACACTGCACCCGGCCGCCCTAGTGCCACTGGGGGTGCAACAACAGTGCATCACTGACCCTGGGAGACCCCTGAGTCTTGCCCCAGAACTCTAACTTCAAAGACCGAATACTTACCTCGAAACCGATAACTTTTTTTTCCTCATAGGAGAACATGGAAACTTTTTGGGAGAAAGTGTCCGTGTCGACTTTTGAAAACTAAGAATATTCCTTAAAAATCACACAATTAGCCTAACCAAATTTTCTCATCTGTTTTCAGGAAAGGTCCCAGTGCTGAACCCAGGTGTCCAGCACTGAGTAAGGAAAGTAACTTACTTGTGAATTAAATTTCCTTCCATAGGATAACATTGGGGGTACTTTGTGAAAGTTTCCAAGTAAAACTTAAAACGATGCTGACAGCGAGTAACTTCTCTCCTTATGTCCCATGGCTATTACTTCATATCCCATGACTGGTACATGCTGGCCACTTTGTGTCGAAGGTGTATAAAATGTTGCCTTTACCCATGAAAAAACACAAAAGGGTGGAGGTCATATGGGAGGCTGAGCCAAATCTAACAGGCATACCTTTTGACTGGGAGGTGATTCATAAGTTAGCCCTTACACATAAAGTCTCACCCATCCTATTTCAGACGAAATATATGCTCCTCAACAGGGCCTTTTGGACGCCTGACAGGCTTTTCAGATGTAAATTAAGAGACTCTCCTGTGTGCTGGAACTGTCAATCAGGTTCTGGTGATCTTGCACACATGCTATTTTCATGTCCTTCATTAGGGGATTACTGGGGAAAGATATTTGATTGCATTTCTCACGTTTTTAAGATAAAACCTGTACAGGAATTTGTTTACGTTATTCTGGGGGCGCTGGATCCGCAAACAACAATAGACCAAGATCGTCAGCTGTTGGATTTAATGTTAACAATGGCATGTAAAGTGATTCTTTGCAAATGGAAAAATGCGACTGAAGTGAGTTTTAAAATCTGGCAGGAGTGGTTCTTTCCTGAGGGGGGTCTAGTAATCCGGCTCTGCAGGCTTCTACCTGGAGCCCTTCTAACAAAAAGCTTTGGAAATCATTGGATGCATCCTCCTTTCATTATGAGCCACCTTGAGAGGTATACTGTGGTTGGTCCCTCTGATCGGGGTTGCTGTGAGCTGAGGCGTGGTTGACCTCTCGAGTCCAGGGGCGCTGCGCCCACACATTGAGCAATGTAACTAGGGATGTACCTGTATATTGATGATGCGAGCTGGAATGGGTTTTCTTTATTTCTTTTGTCTTGCTATTCATTTTCTATTTTTGTATCTGTATGTGATGGACATGACTATTTTGAACCTTGTGTACGGAAGAGTTATTGTATTGTCTCTGTTACTTTAATAAAAATGACTTGAAATAAAAAAAAAATCGTACAAACTACAAAAACGTAATTACTTACCCGTTTTAAGTATATCGGCCTCCAGCAGCTTCTGATCCAAATGCGTAGCTACGCAACGGAGAACAATCTAAAAATAAACCTGAGTAAGACCCGAACCATGTCAATCAACACCAAGAACAAACATCAGAAGTCATGGGCCCTAGGTGGTCAAAAAATAGAGCCGGCGTCAGAGTATAAATACCTTGGAGTCATCTTCGACAGAGATGGTACATTTGCACGGCATAAACAAGAAACAAAAAGGAGAGGGATTTGCATTGCTGTCGCATTGAGAAACTTAGCCAACCACCTGACGGGGCCAATTTTGACTCCTTAATTGAAGGTTATTCAGGCCAAACTACTCCCTTCCATCTGCTATGGCAGTGAGGCACTACGAGGAAGACTCTTAAGAACATGGACACAACCCAAACAAAAGCCTACAGAATAATGTTTTCGCTCCCGCACTACACTTCGCCTGCCCAAATAAGGCTGGAGTTTGGTTTGCTAAAACAAGACCTTGCCAGACAGGGAGCCTACATCATCTGCTGCCACATACTCCGCTCGGCCACAGCTAACACCCTAAATTCGCTGCTATGGCAAGACATCCAAAGCAGGGACGAATCTCAAGCAAGATCTTATTTGAAGGCAGCCCTGGGGGTCACCAACCAATTTGCGATTTGGGATATGCAACTTGGGCATAATACGTTTAAAAAAACTGGTCTGGAAAAATGTAAAATCTCTTTCCTTATTAGAGGACAAGGCCGCATTCACAAAAAGAAACCACGCATGGATGACCTTAAACTCATACAAAACCCTGACACCACAATCATACTTCAGTCAGGGCTATCCTAAGGCCATAAAACTGCGGTTTTTGAAACTCAGATTAGGGGTCTTGCCGAGTAGAGAGCATCTTCCACCATGGCTTAGGAGCAAAGGCCAAGAAGCCTGTCCGCTCTGTAACCAAGAAAAGGGCGATCTTCTCCACTTGACTTGCCTATGTGAAGAGCTTTGGCTAGCCCGCCAACACCTCCTAAAGGACTAGTTCAAGCAGTTTGGGACTAGCACTAGAAGGCAAGCAGTGCTTGCCTGTATGAACCCTGCAAAAACGAAACTGAACTGCAGATATGTTAAGTTCCTTGCGATGACCGAGCACAGACTGTTAAACTCACCAAAACAGGGAACAACTACACAGATAACAAGCAGGAGGTCATTAGGACGCTAAGGAACATGCTGTCCTGCATCAGGGAAAAATGCTGCTGGACAATTACTCTGGGTCTTTTACTGTACGCTTTTAAAAATGATGATTGTAATGAACAAACTTTTATGCTATTTTAAATTTTTGTAATATGTTTGCACTGGTTTTAATTAACTATGCATAATAAACTTACCTTACCTTAAGTAGATGTCCCAGTGCTGAATATAGGAGACAAAATACTGAATACTGGATTACAAAAGTAACGCAAAAGTAACTTACCTGCTAAGTGAATTTCCTCCCATAGGATAACATTGGTGATTCTATGTGAAAAAGTTTCTAAGTGTCAACTTTTATAATACAATAATAATCTTTAAAAATCGTACGTCTAATTAAAACTAATTTACTCAACTGTTTTCAGGAAATGTCCCAGTGCTGAATCTAGGATCCAGCCCTGTTAGCAAAAGTAAAACATTTCTTAAAAAGCCCATTCATTCGAATGTTCTATACCTGCAATGGGTTGCAAACTGCTTACTTAAAACTGTAACCAAAACCAGTACAAGTTGCACTGCAATTTTGAACTGTGTTCATACAAGTAATTTACTACTGAAAAGTATTTGTATGCTTGCCTGTACCAGGCTTGCTTGGTTCTAAAAATAAAACAGTATATTTTTTTTATACAAAACAACTGGCCTAGAGTTCAGTTCTTGAGTCTTTGGATTCATTTTCTGACTGAGGGTGTACATTAAATGCTTTACACTGTCCTCTGAAACTGCCTTACTGCTCGACCAAGCTACCACTTTAGAGAGTAAGGTTCTATCTAACTTTAACCTCTGCCAAACCTCTGGCGACTCTTGGACTCTTTACACACTGTACCTCACTTTGGTGCAGTATATATAGAGCCAGTTTCTTACACTAATGGCCTACTTCAGGAAGGTAAACTCATTACCAATACCGCCATTAGATGTGCACTAGACGCAGCAGGCACTGCAGCTCGTGCAATTAACACCAGTGTACTATTACGCAGACACGCTTGGCTCAGAATTTCTGGATTTACGCCGGAGGTGCAAACCTCCATACTTAGCCAACCCTTTGACAAAGAGCATGTTTTCGGTCCAGCTGTTGATATCTTGCTGGAAAAGATGAAAAAGGACACTGAGGTCGCAAAGTCCATGGGGGCTTTACAGTTACCTGCCAGTAGGGGTTCTTTTCACTGCTCATTTTACAGGGGTGGTTCAAAAACTGTGTCCACTAAGAATACCTCCTCTTACAAGGGCAATTTACTAATCCCCCCCTCATCCAGAGGTTATTCTAGAGATAGTTTTAGAGGAAACAGTGGATGGAGAAGAGGGAGAGGTAATTCCACACGAACTTCCCCCGCAATTCCCCGATCATTCCACTCCTGTCGGGGGACGCCTCTCCCAACTCCTACCTGTATGGAATTCAATCACCTCCGACAAGTGGGTGCTACAAATTATCCAATATGGCTACTGCCTGGAGCTTACAAGCACTCCCCCAAATATTCTTCCAAGAGCACATGGAATGTCACCGGAACATCTCACCCTCTTAAAGTAAGAGGTTCTATCTCTCTTAGAAAAACATGCTATAGAACCAGTCCCATGAATATATCAAGGGACCGGGGTATACTCCATGTATTTCTTGATTCCCAAAAAGGACGGCTCTCTGGCCTATACTAGTCCTCAGACAGCTGAATCTAGTCGGACCACTTTCACATGGTCACACTCAACAGGTGCTACCACTACTCCAGCAAGGCGCCTTTCTGTCCACTCTAGACTTGAAGGACGCCTATTTCCATATTCCCATTCACCGTGCTCACAGAAAATATCTCAGGTTTGTGGTAGACGGACAACATTATTGGTTCAAAGTTCTCCCATTTGGAGTAACTACAGCACCCAGTGTTTTCACAAAGTGCCTGGCAGTAGTCGCAGCTCATCTAAGAAGACAGCACATTCATGGCTTCCCTTACCTAGACGATTGGTTGATAAAAGCCAGATCACAACAAAGCTGCCTACACCACACTCGACAGACAGTCCAGCTGCTTTAAGACTTGGGGTTTATCCAACACACAAGTGTATCTAGGCGCCATAATAGACACTCTCAAAGCTCTAGCGTACCCCAACTCAGTCAGGATTCGCGACATGCAAGCTCTAATATCACAGTTTCAGCCTCAACACTCATTACCAGCCCGAGTGTTCGTGCAATTGATCGAAATGATGGCTTCTTGCATTTTAATAGTTCCCTATGCAAGACTTCACTTGTGTCCCCTACAGGAATGCTTAGTATGTCAGTGGACCCAGGCTCAAGGTCAGTTATCAGATCTGGTGTTGGTAGATGGCCGTACTCATCGCTCTCTGTAGTGGTGGAACATACCAAACCTTTCCAGGGTGTGGCCATTTGTCGATCCGGTTCCACAGATAGGGATAACAGCAGAGGCATCCCTCACTGGTTGGGGAGCTCATCTGGAAAAACTTACCATTCAGGGCATTTGAACTCTGCAACAAAAGCAACTCCAGTAAGCCATCTGGAACTGCTAGCAATCTTTCTAGCATTCAAAGCTGTTCAAATTCATCTAGTATTCAAAGCGGTCCTTGTTCACACAGACAACATGACAGCGAAGTAAAACATACAAAAGCAAGGGGGGGTCGCACTTTCTCCAGCTCTCGCAACTAGCACAGAGCATCTGGAGATGGGCCATAGCTCAAAAAATATATCTTCTTGCCGAACATCTTCCAGGAGTAAACAACCAAATTGCAGGTCTACTCAGTCGTCCAAGACAGCAGATCCACGAATGGGAACTCCACCCTCAGGTTCTCCTCCTATTGTTCCAAATGTGGGGCTTCCCAGAGATAGATCTGTTTACCACTTACCTAAACGCAAAATGCCAAACACGTAATGCCCAAACTTCGCGTCCAGACATCCACACCCATTGTCAAATGGCAATGCACTGTGGATGAATTGGTCAGGGATATTTGCTTACTCTTTTTCACCTCTCCCACTCATTCCGTTAGTGGTTCGGAAACTCAAACCGCACTCCCTGATGCTTTTCTTAGTTGCTCCCACATGGGCCCGGCTACCCTGGTTCACTACTCTGTTGGAGCCATCAGTATTCTCCCACCCCCCCACCAAAAACTTCCTTTCCCCCAGGTTTCTTACTCCGAACCATGGAGAGAGGAGACATTCAGATCCTAATCAACTCAACCTTGCGCTCTGGCACCTGAAATCCTAGAGTTTGGTTACCTTAATCTTCTGCCAGACTGTATGAATGTTATCAGAGGCTAGACGTCCTACCACAATAGCATGCTACGCAGAAGAGTGGAAGAGGAGTGTCGTTTACTGTAACAATCACATTGATCCACTAGATGCTTCAATTGAAGACATCATTTGCTATCTATTACACCTACAACGTTCCAATTTAGCGTACACATCCATAGGCTTACATCTCGCTGCAATAGCTGCATATCTGCAAAATAGCCAGCACTTGTCTCTTTTTGGAGTACCCGCTGTTATGTGAGGACTTAACTCATTCCCCCCACCAGACTTCCACCTTCTCCACGAGTGTAATCTCAACATAGTCCTTACAAGACTCATGGGTCCACCCTTTGAGCCTTTGCACAATTGTGAAATAAAATGTCTCCCCTGGAAGGTAGCCTTCCTTATAGCCATCACTTCTCTAAGAAGAGTCCGTGAGGTTCAGGCACTAACCATAGAGGAACCATTTTTACAAATACACCAAAACAAAGTGGTTCCTAGGACTAACCCCAACCTTTTACCTAAACTCATCCCTGCCTTTCATAGCAACCAATCTGTTGAGTTGCCTGTGTTCTCCCCTCAACCAGATTCAATGGCAGAATGTGCCCTTCACACATTAGATATTAAGAGAGCACTGCTATACTACATAGAGAGAGCAAAACCTTTTAGGAAAACCAAACTACTTTTTGTTGCTTTTGCTCCACCACATAAAGGCAATCGTATATCAAAATCAGGCATTGCAAGATGGATAGTTAAGTGCATTCAAATATGCTACATTAAAGCTAAACGCACGTTAACAATTCCCCCTAGAGAGCACTCTACAAGCAAAATCAGAGGCTTCTATGGCATTCTTAGGAAACCGACCCATAGAAGAGATCTGCAAAGCTGCAACATGGTCTACACCACCCACATTCACAAAACATTGTGTGGATGTGTTAGCAAAACAACAAGCTAGTGTGGTCCAGGCAGTTTTACAAACACTATTTCAAACCACTGCAACAGCTACAGGTTAGCCACTGCTTCAGAAATAACTGCTTTATAGTCTTGTGAGAAAGTGCCATCTTTCTTGCATGGTATGACCCCACTTTTTGCTGAATTGCTGAATGTACTTTGACTGTGCCGGAGTGGACAAAGACCCCGAGGACGTCCCCCTGGCGACTGTGACCCCCGAATCCGGCACCCAAGGACCCACCTCGAAGTTCGTGACGAAGCCTGCAGCCTCAGAACCAGGGACCCCCCCCCTCCAACCGCGATCAACCGAGGGTAAGATTTCCTGACATCAAGTCTCCCCGGCACCCTGCGGCACCCTGTGCTCAACTCCTGGGTACCTACCTATCTTCCTACTACCCAACTTACCTCTCGATGTGGTGGTCGCACCTGGAGAATCTTCGTCCCGAGCTTGCAGCCTTTTTGTTCTTGAGCTTCTCTTTTGCAATCCATTGAGCGCCCGACGGCTCAAAAGCACCCTGCCTGAGTGCCCTGGCAGTGCAACTTCTACTCCTACCTCCTTCCCCATTTGCCCTGAGTCCAGCTCCTACAGCCGCGTGGCCTGCTACTCAGCAGCCACCAACCAAGGCCCCCCCCTGCCTCCCACAGGATAACATTGGGCCTAACTCACTCTGCACCCGGCTGCCCCTGTGCTGCTGAGGGTGTAACAACTGTACTTGCCTAACCCTGGGAGACCCCTGAGTCTGTGCCCAGGACCTTAACTCTGCCAGTCGAGTACTTACCCAAAAGCCGATAACTCACTTTTCTTCCATAGGGTAACATTGACTGGCTTCTTCGGAAATTTCTTCTAAGTGTTTCTAAACTTTAAAATATTCACCTAAAATCAACCGTGCTGGATCTTGGTGCACAATGCAAAAACAGTTGATGGACAGAATGTAGAACAATGTCATACATTCACCCCAGTACAGAGATCTGGGCCTAAATCATCGTTTTTTTTGTTCACCATGCCATTCCAGTTGGAACCCAGCCATATGCAAATCAGTCTTGACCCTGTGCCCCATGGGAACAGTCCAGCCTGAACTGCCAAGCCAGGTCCTCCCTGGACTGGAACCAAGCATCCTAGGATCGGTTTTGGGGTTTCACCCCCTCTTCAGCCAGGATAGCTTGTTTCCAGTGGCATGGAGAGCACGGGACTCGCGTCTGAGCATACCCGTCCCACTCGGGGGGGACTGACCCTGAAAAGTACTTACAACCGTACTTGCCACCAACTCAATTTTCTCCCATAGGAAACCATTGACTGTTTTTCTGTGAAATTTCTTCTGTCGATTTTTGCAAACTACAAATATTCTTTAAAAATTGTACCAACTGTGAAAACGCAATTACTTACCTGTTTTAGATAGATGCCCCAGTGCTGAGCCTAGGAGCCCAGCACTGGATTACAAAAGTAACAAGAACATACTTCTCCCTTAACTTAAATTTTCTCCCATAGGAAACCATTGACTGTTTTTCTATGAAATTTCTTTTCTTATAAATATTCCTTAAAAATCGCCTGTGTAACTTAAACGCAGTTTCTCAACTGCTTGCAGGTGGTACACTACTGGTGGATCTAGGATCCAACACTGACCTAGAAAAAGTAACCATAACCCCACTTACCTGCTAAGTGAATTTCCTTCCATAGGATAACATTGGTAATTTGATTAGCAAAAGTTTCTAAGTGTCAACTTTTAAAATACCAAAATATTGCTTAAAAATCACAACAGTAACTAAAACTAATTTACTCACTTGTTTCCAAGAACTGTCCCAGGACTGAATCTAGGATCCAGTTCTGGAGTGAGAAAAGTAATCCTGAAAGTAATCAATTGCACATAACTTAAAATTCCCATTGAGCTCAATGTATTATTGTGTTTGAAATTGTGTTGCCTATTGCAACAAAACTGTAACTATTATCTGCAAAAGTAAATTGCCTATTGCAAAGTATTTAACTAAAGCATCTCATTCTGAGAAAGTATATTTTGATACCTATTGTTGGTTCTAAAATAAAACAACCATATATCTTTTTTATATAAACCATTGGCCTAGAATTCAGTTCTTGAGTGTGTGAGACCATTTGCTGACTGAGTGTGTACAACAAATGCTTTACACTGTCCTCTGATACTGCCTTACTGGTTGACCAAGCTACCTCTTTAGATAGTAAGGTTATATCTAACTTTAACCTCTGCCAAACCTCTGTACACACTGTACTTATTTGGGAACAGTATATACAGAGCCGCTTTCTCACAATTTCATCCTGCATTCCCTTAATTCCGCATTGCAGGCTTCGAATGCGCCCGCTCTAAGAGCAATTGGACTTGTTGTGGCGCCAAACAGAAGGTTTTTTCGACGACAAAGTACTCATCACTCCTCTTATTAAAGAGGCGGCCAGCTGATGGATGGTCAGAAACAATCTGAGTCTCACCTTCAGTCACACCAACTCCTCTGGTACTTACCACAGACGCCTCTCTAGAAGGCTGGGGTGCGGTCTTGCAAGACCTTCAAGTAAGCGGCCGCTGGTGGCCTGAGCAACGCCTTCTCCACATCAACCTGCTGGAGCTCAAAGTGATTCGTCTAGCTTTACAGGCATTCCTTCTGAGAATCCGAAACTCCACCATCCTGGTCCGTACCGACAACACGACGGGCATGCATTATGGGAACAAGCAGGGTGGAACAAGGTCTCGTCTGCTGTCCAAGGAAGCCCAGGAGATTTGGGAGTGGATTCTCCATCACCAAATTTCACTTTCAGCGGAACATCTTCCGGGTGCCCTCAACACGACAGCGGATACGCTGAGTCGTCTCAAATCTGTGAGTCACGAGTGGGAATTAGACCAGTGCACTTTACAGAGCGTTTTCAATCTGTGGGGCACTCCGTCCATAGACCTGTTTGCCACTCCATAGAACAGGAAATGCCGGTTCTACGCAAGCAGGGAACACCATTGGGGATCATTGGGGAATGTGCTTTCGATGGCCTGGTCAGGCGCCTTTGTTTACGCCTTTCCTCCAATTCCGCTAATTCCAAGACTGCTCAGGGAGCTCAAAGCATAACCCTGCAGAATTATTCTAGTGGCGTGGCCCGGCCAGTTTTGGTTTACAGAGCTTCTCCTGCTCTCCCAGGATCATCCAATTCACCTGCGTCCAATTCCCTCTCTATTGACGATGTCCCAGGGCCAAGTGGTACATCCGGACCGAGCTCGCTTCAGTTGCTCCTGAGCACAGAGAATGTCAGAGCTTGAATATCCCTCAAGAATGTAGAGGGGTGCTAGATCAGGCCCGTGCAGCTAGTACGAATAAGACTTATCGTTCGAAATGGAAGCGTTTCTGCCTGTGGTGCCGCCAAGAGGACATTCATCCTTACTCTTCTGCTCCTAATCAAATCTTGCCATACCTTTTAACTCTGGCCAAATCAGGGCTCGCCCACTTCGATCAAGGTCCACCTGGCAGCGATCTCTAGATTTTGGAGAACATCTTCTGGCCCTTCCCTTTGGTCTGCAAGAATTGTGAAACTATTTTTAAAAGGACATTTTAGGGTTTTTCATCCAGTTAGACCTCCGCCACCCATGTGGCAGTTCAACTTGGTCCTTGCTCAACTCATGAGACATCCTTTTGAGCCAATTCATAAATTTCTCTCATGGAAGTTAGCCCTCCTTCTTGCTTTAACATCAGCCAGGAGGGTTGGAGAACTTCAGGCTCTCACTATTAAGGAACTGTTCTTACAGTTTAAAAAGGACACTCATCCTGAGGAGAGATCCAAAATTCATCCCGAAGGTCCCTTGGATTTTCATTTGAATGAACCAGTCATTCTGAAATCTTTTTCCCTCGACCAACAACTCCAGCCGAGGGGTCTCTTCATTCTTTGGATGTTCAAAGATGTTTGAAATGTTATCTCCAATGCACCAAGGACTTCAGGAGATCGACTCAGCTCTTTGTCGCTTTCAGTGCACCTCGCAAAGGTTTCCCCCTTTCAAAGCAAGGGGTTGCACGATGGATTGCCAGCGCGATCCACTACGGTCACCAAGCAGCTGTTAAGCCCTTAGAAGGGCGGGTCCGGGCGCACTCGACGATATCCGTTTCATCTTCCGCTGCTCTTTTCGCTGGAGTGCCGATCAAAGACATTTGCAGGGCAGCTACATGGAGCAGTGCCCATACTTGCACGAGACATTACTGCTTGAACTCTTCCACGCGGAGTGATGCTGCAGTGGGACAGGCAGTCCTGAGTAATCTCTTCCAGTGAGCGGTGAGCTTTCCGTTCGAGGCATATGGGCTGCTGAATTCATATCTGTGCATAGATCGCCGCCTAGTGTTGGGTCCGGATGACTGCACATTGTTGTCCTGGAAGAGTCTTCGAAGTATCACGAGATAGGTGGCTCCTCCCCTGGACTACAGTGCGCATGGGCATCCCCTCCATCCTTAGATTGTTTTTTTCCGCCATTGGGTTCGGATGTCCTAATCTTAGCTCTTTGAGTATTTAGGCCTTTACTTTCGTCGGTATTGTTTTCGTTCGGCGCCAAGTATATTTGTCGAGGGCGTTCTCGAGTAGATCATCAATGGATCCAAAGACATCGAATAGCCCTTTTAAGCGTTGCCCTCTTTGCAACGCTAAGTATGCTTGCTTCGACGTGCACCCGGTGTTCAACAAGTGCCTCTCTCCAAACCACGACGAAGCCACCTGTATGGCGTGTTCCAGGTTTCGATCGAAGACCCTTCGCATTCGTCGAGCAGCTCGGCTCGAGGCGCAGAAAGCGACGCCGAACCCCGACAACATCTTCGGGACAGAAGATGAGGCGGTCGTGGACCTTGAAGTTCGGGGGGGCTCTCGGATCCAGATTCGGAGTACGAATCAGACCATGACGCCGAAGACGAGCGTATACTAGACGAACAGGAAGATGGTGTCGTCGAAGAGGTAGGAGACGACGAGGAGGCCCTTGGGGCCGAGGAAGATAGCTCAGAAGCTGAGCTAGGCCCACATGTCGGTACATAACCCAACGAGACACTCGATAAGGCTCAGGTCGAGGGATCGCCACAAGGCCTTACCCAAGATCATTCCTCTCGTTCTACAGCCCCGCATAAAGGCACGGCTACGAACTACCCCAAAGAGCCATCGGTATCGAAAGAGCCATCATTCGATCAAAAGAAATCGAAACTGAAGGCACAGGCACCTACCTCGAAACCGAAAGTGAGAGTCTCTCATCGGCAGCAAGGCCTCGAAGCCCTCGGAGCCGACCAAACAAAAGAAGGCAGTCGACGCACGGAGACTTCATGGGGGACGTCCAGCCGAAGGCGGCGCCGACAACCAAGGTCAAGGTTGCCGACCCGAAAAAATCGGCGCCGAGGATCGTCGACACAAAAATACAGAGCGCCTCGCGACGGCCGAGCCATCCCGGTCCTCGCGTCGAGAACACGGCGTCTGGTTCGGGGTTAGATGCCACGTCCAAGAAGGTATCGACGGAACGTGTCGACTCAACAACCCCGTCTCCCCTCCTGAAGAAGGTGTTGGAGTCGTTACTCCGCATCCACGACACGGCTTCCATGCTCGGCGCAAAAGCACCCCCGAAGACGGTCAGCACAGTTCACATCGCGTCGACGCACATAAAATTCGGACTACCACCGGCGGTACGACCAAAGATGTTCGACACAAAGAAAGGTCTCGAGCCGCAAAAAGGGGTCGACCCGAAGAAACCTGTCGAAGCACCCACAGGAGTGCTGATGGGGCAGAGAGCTGTCGAAGTTCCCCAGGAAGATGAGGAGCCAAGGCAGTTTATCGATGCGGAGACTGGTAGACTGTCCATATATAAACGAAAGATACTGCCAGAGAAATCAATGGAGCCATACAAAATCCCATTGAAGAAGAAGAGGACCACGTCACCAGTTCTAGTAGAACATGTTCACTATTATGACCATGAGCCTCAGTCATTCTCACCCACACAATTTGATGAGGATGCAGGGGATGCTGGTGATATTGAGGACACTTACCCTTTGGACACTGACCCTGAAGATCAAAACCTACCTTGGGTGGACGATATTGGTACAGGGGACCCACATACCGCTCCAGACACGCAGGCATATGTGGTAAAATAATCTCCTACTGAGGATACTGCTGCTTTCAATGCCTTGATTGAGAGAGCAGCTAAAAATCATGATGTACAGTTCCATACTGATCCTATTGAGGATGATTTTCTGATGGATACCTTCTCTACCTCCGAAAGCTCTATTAAGACTCTGCCCATGCTGAAGGGGGTCCTAAAACCGGCTCATGACATTTTTAAGGAGACCACAAGGGCGAGAGTACTAAATCCTAGGATTGACAAAAAATATAGGCCAGCCCCTGTGGACCCTACCTACATACGAGGCCAGTTGCCTTTGGACTCGTTGGTGGTGTCCAATGCTCGGAAGAGAGCCAATTCACAGACAACGGGTGATGCTCCTCCCCCTGACAAGGAGTCTAAGATCTTGGAAACTTCAGGGAAAAGAGTTGCTGCACAGGCAGCTAACATCTGGAGAATTGCCAACACTCAGGAACTTCTGGCTCGATATGACAGGGCGCATTATGATACCCTAGAGACACTGCTACAGCACCTCCCAGATCAGTTCAAGGAAGGAGCAGAGTCGCTTATTACAGAAGGGAAGCTCATAAGCAACGCTTCCATTAAGTGTGCTCTTGACGTAGCGGACACTGCAGCTAGGGCTATTAACACCAGCATCATGTTAAGACGGCATGCTTGGTTGAGAATCTCAAGATTAAAACCAGAGATTCAAACAACGATACTCAATCAACCTGTCAACCCTGACTCCCTTTTTGGCCCCGAAGTTGACACCACCCTAGAAAAGATCAAGAAAGATACAGAGACTGCAAAGTCTATGGGGGCTTGTGAGAAAGTGGCTCTGTATATACTGTTCCCTAATAGGTACAGGGTGTACAGAGTCCACAGTCCCCCAGAGGCTGATAGAGGTCAAAGTTAGGTATGACCTTACTCTCAAAAGTGGTAGCTTGGTCGAGCAGTAAGGCAGTACCAGAGGACAGTGTAAAGCATTGATTGTACACACTCAGTCAGCATATGGTTTCACACACTCAATAACTGAACTCTAGGCCAATGATTTGTATATATAAAATATATGCTTGTTTTATTTTTAGAACCACAAAGGGGGTAAAAATATACTTTCTCAGAATGAGAGGTTGAATATAAATACTTTTGTTTTAAGCAATAAATTTGTGTAAACAGTCACAGTTGGTTGCAATAAACAATCCTATTTCCTAAACATAACAATGCATTGAGCTCAATGGTAAATTCAGGTTATTTGTAATAAATTACTTTTCAGATTACTTTTGGAATTCCAGGTCTGGCTCCTAGAACCAGCCTGGGGTCAGTATTCAGAATCAAGTGATGAAAGTCGACTTAATAACTGTAATGATTTTTAAATAATATTTAGCTATTTCAAAAGTTAGCACTTAGAAAATATTTCACAGAAAACATTCAATGGATCTCTATGGCAAGAAATTCAAATTGCAGGTAGAGTACTTTATCGTTACTTTAGTAATCCAGGACTGGGTGCCTAGACCCAGGACTGGGGTCCTTATCAAAAGCAGGTAAGTAATTTCGTTTGCAGAAATGGTACGATTTTAAAAGAATATTTCAAATTTGCAAAAGTAGACACTTAGAAGAAATTTCACAGAAAAGCAGACAATGGTTTCCTGTGGGAGAAAAATGAGTTAGAGTTAAGTATAGTTGTGAACTCTTTTCAGAGTCAGGGCTGGGCACCAAGATCCAGCACTGGGAGCTCACCTAGGAGCAGGTGAGTAAATTCGTTTTTGTCACTTGGCTGATTTTTGGTGAATTTTTGCAGTTTTGAAAAGTTCACACTTAGAAGATTTTTGAAGAAAAAGCCAGTCAATGTTACCCTATGAGGAAAATGAAGTTAGCGGTTTAAGGGTAAGTACTCGACTGGTAGTGTTGAAATTCCGGGCATGGACTCAGGGGTCCCCCAGTGTCAGGTAGGTACAGTTGGTTCACCCTCAGCGGTTTCAGGACGGCCGGGTGCAGAGAGAGTTGGGCCCAATGTTATCCTATGAGGGATAGGGGGGGCCTTGGTTGGTGGCTGCTGTCTGGCAAGCCACGCGGCTGTGGGAGCTGGGCTCCTGGTCACTTACTCAGGGCAAGTGGGGAAGTAGGTTAGTGTAGAGAGGGCACTG
Source organism: Triturus cristatus (assembly GCF_964204655.1). NCBI lineage: Eukaryota > Metazoa > Chordata > Amphibia > Caudata > Salamandridae > Triturus > Triturus cristatus. The sequence goes on along the minus strand of NC_140583.1, from coordinate 503,704,639 downwards.
CCAGGGCCACTCGGGCGGCTGGGTGCAGGGTGCTTTTGAGCCTTAGGGCGCTCAATGGAAATCAATGGGAACGTTAGTTAGATTCCTCACCTTAGAATATCCCCAGGCGTCAGACTGGATCCGGAAGATTTTTCGTCAGCAATACCCCTTGCGCGTCGCTAGGCGTCGTCTGCGGCTCCGCGTCCGTCGTCGGCGCCATGCGCCGGAATGACGTCGTCGGAGTACTTAGACGCCGCCCTCGCGCGCTGACGTCAGTTCTTCTTTTTTCCGCGCCAGTAAGCACAGATCCGGGAGAGCTACCCCTTTAGTCAATTTTTGACTAACTTTTTTGATCGTGTCTCGACACCGGTGCCGGTAGGATGCCTGGGTTTAAAGCCTGTACGGACTGTAACCGATTGATGTCTGTTACGGACCATCACCGCCGGTGCCTTTACTGCTTGGGCCTCGATCACGACGCGGAGTCGTGTTCGGACTGCAAGGCCCTGACCTCGAAGGCTAGACGGGAGCGGTCCCGTAAGCTTCTCGAGATTCGCCACTTGGCTCCGCGCGCCTCTCGATCCCGGTCCAGGAGGAGGTCCAAGGATCGGTCGCGGAGCCGCAGCCGACGTCACCATCGGTCGTCGGGATCCAAGTCTTCGGGTAAGTCGAAGTATTCCAAGAAGTCCAAGAGGCGACACCGCTCTTCGGACTCCCCTCGCGCGACTCGGCCGAGGGTCAGGGTGGTTCCACCCCCGCGGCTCCGGCGGAGCCGCAGGCGCCGCGCACGTCCCCATACCCTCCGGTCCCTGGGACTAACGCGACGCCGGCGGAAGTCAGTGCCTTCCTCTCGGCCATGAGGAACCTGGCTCCGCCGTCGGCGCCCGCTGGTGCGCCTTCGGGCCCCGCGGACCGACTGGGCTGCCTTGCCTGCCGGTGGCTCCGGCCCCGGCGCCGTTGACAGCTCCGGCCTCGACGCCGCAAGCGCCCGAGGGACCCGTTCTCGAGTCCCCGTCGACGCCGGTCGACCTCGTCACGCCTCCTCCGCCGGCGTCGACTCCAGTTCCACCGCCGACGTCGACTCCGCTCGACGTCGGGCCCCAGTTCAGTCCCACTCCGGGCCCGGCGCCGGTCCGGCGTCGATGGACGCCGAGAACGGCGCTGCTAGAGACACATTATGTCTACCACCCGGCTCCGTTACTTTCTCCTCTATACCAGGAGTCGGATGATGGGGACAACTGGGAGGGATCCGAGGATCCTATGGCCGCTCAGGCTCAACTGTCCCAGGACTGGGCAGATGAACTGGGGGAGGCCAGTGGCCTGGATACCTCTCCAGACACTGGATTTGTCTCTCCTCCGACTGTGGCTTCAGAGGAGGGCGCTGCTTTCTCTGTGGTGCTGCGCAAGGCGGCCGCAGCCCTTGGGCTCGAGCTGCCTGCCGTGGCTGTGAGGACTAACGTCCTTACTGAGGTGCTTCAGTCTGCAGCAAGCTCCACTGAGCCTCTGCTGCAATTCAATGAGGCCCTCATTGACGTTCTGCAGGGCACCTGGTCCAAGCCCTCCACAGTCCCTCCTGTGGACAGGAACGTCGCCAGGCGCCACCGCCCTGCTCCGGGCGACCCCAGTTTTCTGTCCCAACACCCTACCCCTGAGAGCCTGGTTCTCCAGGCCTCCACCTCCCAATCCTCTTTCCCGACTGCCCCGCCGGACCGGGATTCCAAGAGACTAGAACAGTTTGGCAAGAAGCTGTTCTCTTCCCTTAGTTTGGGCCTGCGGTCTTTGAACACCGCTTGTCTCTTGGACCGTTATTCCCACTCTCTGTGGGATGCGGTGGAGGACGCGCTGCCCCTGTGTCCGGAGGAGGTCCGGACACGTCTTACCCAGGCTCTGGCCGATGGGAGGGATGCCGCGCGACATGCTATACGTTGTGGGCTTGACACCACGGACTCGCTGGGTAGGGCCATTTCCACCACAGTGGCGCTTCGACGTCACGCCTGGCTGCGGTCCACGTCATTTTCGGGCGATGTCCAGAGCACTCTCATGGACATGCCGTTTGATGGCACTCGCCTGTTTGGCGAGAAGGCGGACAGTGCGCTGAACCGCTTTAAGGACTCCCGGGCTACGGCCAAGTCCTTGGGCCTCTCGGCCCCGCGGTCGCAATCTTCCGCTTTTCGCCCCTTTCGTGGCCAAGGAAGGGGTGCCTCCTCACGTGCGCCTAGCCACCAGCCGCAGAACCAACCTGCGCGCGGTCGCGGACGTGGTTTCCGCCGAGGCGGATCTGGAGGACGACTAGGTCAGCCCACATCCACCCCGGCAGCATCTGCCTCTAAGCCTTCCTAGTCCGAGCTTTCAGGCCCATTCCACGCCAGTGGGCGGCAGAGTTCGCCATCACCTGCTCCACTGGCGGTCCATCACATCGGACAGGTGGGTGCTGCAAATCGTCCGAAGGGGCTACTCCCTCCCCTTCGAGACGACCCCTCCAGCCATGCCACCGCAGCACCACCGTATCTCGGGGGATCATTTGAATCTTCTCCACGAGGAAGTTTCGGCCCTCTTGGCCAAGGGGGCCGTCGAGCGCGTTCCGAGTCCAGAAGTAGGTCGTGGTTGTTATTCCCACTACTTTCTGGTTCCCAAGAAGGGCAAAGGGGGCCTACGCCCTATCTTGGACCTTCGGAACGTCCATGCCTTCCTCCGGAACGAAAGGTTCAAGATGTTGACTTTGGCTCAGGTTCTAGCTGCCCTAGACCCCGGAGACTGGATGGTAGCGTTGGACTTGCAGGACGCATATTTCCACATCCCCGTCCTGCCGGCCCACCGGCGTTACCTGCGGTTCACGGTGGGTTAAGAGCACTTTCAGTTTACCGTGCTCCCCTTCGGCCTCACCAGTGCCCCTCGGGTGTTCACGAAAGTGATGGCGGTGGTCGCAGCTCATCTGCGCAGATCAGGGGTTCCAGTCTTCCCCTATCTCGACGACTGGTTGTTGAAGGCGGGCTCGCCCCAGGCAGTCGTCTCCCACCTCCAGACTACGGCGGATCTCCTGCATTTGCTGGGGTTTTCCATCAACGTGCCGAAGTCACACCTGAGTCCCTCTCAGAAGCTCCTCTTCATCGGAGCGGTTCTCGATTCGGCGCAGTTCCGGGTCTATCCACCGGAACAGCGGGTCCGGGATATACAGGCCCTGATTCCCATCTTTCGGCCTCTATCCTGGGTTTCGGTCAGGCTAGTGTTGCGGCTTCTGGGGCTGATGGCCTCCTGCATCCTACTAGTGCATCACGCCAGGCGGCGCATGCGGGCTCTGCAGTGGGACCTGAAGTTTCAGTGGGCCCAGCATCACGGCAACCTGTCCGACCATGTCTTGATCTCGGAGGGCACTGCACAGCAGTTGCAGTGGTGGCTCACGGACCGCGATTGGGTCATGGGCAGAAGCCTCTCCCTTCCCCAACCGGAGCATGTCGTAGTGACGGATGCGTCCCTCCTGGGATGGGGTGGCCATATGGGAGAGGCGGTGATCTTAGGCCTCTGGTCTCCGGCGGAGTCTCGTCTCCACATCAACCTGTTGGAGTTGAGAGCGATCCGGCTTGCACTGAAAGCCTTCATTCCCTCTGTCAGGGGCAGTGTCGTGCAGGTGTTCACGGACAACACCACCGCCATGTGGTATTGCAACAAACAGGGCGGGGTGGGGTCGTGGACCCTTTGTCAGGAGGCTCTGCGCCTCTGGACGTGGCTGGAACACCAGGGCGTCACCCTAGTGGTTCAACATCTGGCGGGCTCTCTGAACGCCAGAGCGGACGAACTCAGCCGGCGGTGCATGATGGATCACGAATGGCGTCTGAACTCCGAAGTGGCGCAAGGTCTCTTTCAGCAGTGGGGAGAGCCTTGGTTAGATCTATTCGCCACCGAAGAGAACGCGCAATGTCAGCAGTTCTGCGCGTTGGAATTTCCAAGGCGGCACTCGCTCGGCGACGCTTTTCGTCACTAGTGGAGTTGCGGTCTGTTGTACGCCTTTCCGCCTATACCACTTCTGCCCAGAGTGCTGAAGAAGATCAGGCACGACCGGGCCCATGTTGTCTTGGTGGCTCCGGATTGGGCACGAAGATACTGGTATCCCGAGCTACTCAGCATGTTGACCGATCCTCCGATACGTCTGCCCCTTCGGGAGGATCTTCTGTCGCAGCAGCAGGGGACGGTCCTCCACCCGAACCTGTCCAGCCTCAAACCTCCATGTGTGGAGATTGAGCGGCGGCAGTTGATGCCATTTGACTTGCCTTCTGAAGTCTGTGATATCATTCTGGCAGCCAGGCGTCCCTCCACAAAGTCGGTATACGCCTGCTGGTGGAACAAATTTGTGGCATGGTGCACAGCAAAGGCTGTGGATCCCCTTTCCGCCCCTCTTTCTGAGGTTCTCCTCTTTCTTCTTTCTTTGGCCCAGCAGGGCTCTGCCCTGGGCACCCTGAAAGGTTATCTTGCTGCCATCTCGGCCTTCTTACGGCTTCCTGATCAGCCTTCTCTTTTCAGGTCCCCTGTAGTTACACGCTTTCTAAAAGGCATTACTCACACGTTCCCTCCTGTCCCTTTTGTAATGCCTCAGTGGGACTTGAATCTTGTCTTGACATTCCTGATGTGCGCTCCCTTCGAGCCTCTTCACAATTGTCCTCTTCGTCTTCTGACTCTTAAGACTGCTTTTCTGGTAGCCATCACCTCGGCTAGACGGGTGAGTGAGCTCCAGGCTTTATCTTCAAAGCCTCCTTTTCTGTCTGTTCATCCGGACAAGGTTGTCCTTCGGCCTCGTCCCTCCTTTCTTCCGAAAGTGGTGACTCCATTTCATCTTGGGCAGTCTGTCACCTTGCCCACCTTCTTTCCGTCTCCGCATCCTTCCAAAGAGGAAGAGAGGCTCCACCGTCTGGACCCAAAACGTGCGCTCTCCTTTTATTTGGACCGCACTAAGCAGTGCCGGGTGGACGACCAACTTTTCGTTGGATACGTGGGTGCTAAGAAGGGGAAAGCTGTGCACAAACTGTCATCTCTCGGTGGGTCGTTTTGTGCATCAAAATTTGTTACTCTTTGGCAAAAAAGGACCCTCCTGTTGGGCTGCGCGCCCATTCTACTCGGGCCACAGCGGCTACTACTGCTTTGGGACGGGGTGTCCCTTTGCAGGACATCTGTCAGGCGGCGACGATGGCTTCGCTACACACGTTTGCCAGGCATTATTGCCTTGACAGCCAAGTCCGGAGGGATAGCTTCTTTGGCCGTTCTGTCCTCCAGGACTTTCTGGTGTGATCTTGGTTCGCAGACCCTCCACCGGGGATGGTATTGCTTGGGTATCTATTCTAAGGTGAGGAATCTAACTAACGTGTTTCTTTCAGATGAACAAGTTACTTACCTTCGGTAACGATGTATCTGTAAGAAACATTAGTTAGTTAGATTCCTCACCGACCCACCCATCCTCCCCGTTCTGCGAACTGACATCTAGGGTTAAGGTTATCCTTTTCAGGCCCCTAGATTTTATTTTTGGCACCAGTGTCGGTCTTTGCATGGCTCTGCGTTCCTGGCGCGGAAGGCTATGTACAAGAACTGACGTCAGCGCGCGAGGGCGGCGTCTAAGTACTCAGTCATTCCGGCGCACGACGCCGACGACGGACGCGGAGCTGCAGACGACGCCTAGCGACGCGCAAGGGGTATTGCTGACAAAATCTTCCGGATCCAGTCTGACGCCTGGGGATATTCTAAGGTGAGGAATCTAACTAACTAATGTTTCTTACAGATACATCGTTACCGAAGGTAAGTAACTTGTTCTTTAGGGAATGGGTTTGAAATCATGCCGTTTAAACGACTTCTGGCGGTTGGGGAGGTATACAAGTGGATAAGGCACACACAGGGCTCGAAAAATTATTTAATTTTTACTAGACCTGTAGGTCTAGTAACCTAAACTTTTACACGACCTAATTGAAATGCACTTGATCTCAGTTACTGGAAGTGGAGCAATTAAGACTAGTTAACAAGATTTAAACATATTTTTATTGCGACCAAAAAAAGCCTTTAAATCTTGCTATCTTGTCACATTTGCTCTGCTTTCAGAGACAGAGGTCAAATGTCAGTTGTCCTTCCTACTTGTCAGAAAGGGCTAGTAGGAACTAAAAATGGCTTGCCCTAATTAAATCTGGTTCGCAAATGCGAGCTGTAAGTGGATTTTTCGAGCTCTGACACAAACTTAAGGCAAAGGCCCAGGCTGGGCAGAAGAGAGAATAAATATGGCCAATACAGCAAATCGTATGCCTTAGTAGCATCTAGCAATGCAGCACCTGCGGTTAGTCTTGGTTCCATGCTGTAGAGCACCACGAATAGTGTGCAAATTGTGTGCTCTGGTTAGACCTGGGACAAAGCCTAATTGATCCGGGCATACTATATCTGGTAGGAGCGCGAGGAGGCGATTAGCAAGTAGCATTAAACATATTTTATTAACATTAATCATTGAAAGTTTCTGATAGGAGTCACATTGATGGTTTATCGTGTTTAAGAATGGTTACGATGATAGCTTCTCAGAGAGGCAGTAGTTCCTCTGAAACCAGAGAGGCCTCAAACATGATTTGTAGGTGAGGGATCAATAGGGCAGCATATTCCTTGTAGGAGACTGCAGTTAATCCTTCCAGAACCCGGCGCCTTGTCGCTATGCGAACTTTTTATAACCTGCTGTATCTCCTCCTCTGTAAGGGGAGAGTCCAGGAATGAATGGCGCAAGCTGTTGAGCCAGAGCAACTATATCGTCTCGAGGTACGTTGTTAGTTTCCCCCACCCTCAAGGTCAGTGACTCGTAGAGGGGTGCATAGTATGAAGTCGGAGTGTAGCATGTCAGTGGGTATGGAGTGCTGTTTGTGCTGATCATGTATTAGTTCCACTACGTATTCGTAGGCTCACCCCCGGCAAAGCAGGTTAAGGAGTGTTCTTCCGTGTCGTTCACAATCACCATATTGGCACGCCACTGCATTGTGAGTGAGAGCTCACCTCACACAACGCCTTGTCGTTGTACTCACGAAGTGTTTTTAAAAAAAAAAAAAATTTTTTTTAAACCTAGTTTATTGGTTTTTTGCACAATCACTTATAAAGCCTTACAGAATTAGTTTCACCATACATCCTGAAGTTTACTCACAAGCCCCCCGCCAATCATACAATACTTAACGCAGGGCCAGAGAAATCCCTCCAGTGCTATACATCACATAAACCAATAATCTACATAACAAGTTGTACTCCCTAAGTGTTTCATGGAGAGTCGCAATGATAGGGGATTTAGAGGCGCAATACTCTAGCTCCAGTGCCCAAAATGGATTTTCCAAGGCTGCCAGGTGCGCTTTCATTGCATTAGGGACACCATCTTGTTTTGCAATGCACACTCTGCGAATGACAAATTTAAAAGCTTCCCGTAACATCAATGGGGAGGAGAATGATCCTTTGTTTAATTCAAAGAATTCAATAATAGCCGTACGAACCCCGGCACAGAAGGTAGTCATGGAAAACGCCAGGTGGTAGCCTCCACTTGAATGCTCGCGAGGCAGCTTGTGGCAGGACAAGTTGGAAGTACTGGAGCGTGATCTTGGAGAGATCTGGATAGATGGGAGACCTCAGTTGTCCACATGAGGACGTCTCTGTTAATAAGCCAATAATCTATGCATGATCATGTGCCATGTGTTGATGTAATGCATGTGCCTCCAGACGTCCATTAGGCAATTGTCATTTATGAGAATGTGCAACTGTGCGGCAGCGTTGGGGTGAGGGCAGCAGGGTGCGTCTGAGCTATCTACAGCTGGGTCTTAAACTATATGAGTCACCACCCATATCACAGCGCCCGGTACCATGTTAGCAATATGACTCCACTCGGCCGCAAAGAATTCTAGACTGTTATTTGGGCCGTACATTGAGACTAGTATGACGGGGTGACAGTGCAATACGCCAGCTGTTATAACAAATCATCCTTCTGTGTCGCGAATAATTTGGATCTTTTGCCATGGTATGCCCCTGTGCATTAGTTTAGCTGTCCCTCGTGCATAATCGTAGTAGTAGGCTACATGTATATCTGGGCACCAACCTGCTTTCAGGCGGGGTAGGATGCCAGTGTGAAAAGCAATTCTTGTAGAAAGCATACATCAACACAATGTTTTGCTATGTAGGCATGCACTAGTCTGACTTTGCGCTGATCATTAAGGCCCCTCTCGTTCCAAGTAAGGCATCTAATAGTGAAGGTCATGATGTCTAGAGGGCAGGGTCTGTTGAGGACATGCAAGGCCTCAGGGTACTGTGTTTCCATAATATAATGACGAAGAGTGTGAACTTGCCTTGGGTAAACAAAAGGCGTTTTTCTAGTATGTACATGGTCGTCCGGACAGAGAATTCTGTAATGACAATTGTGAGCACGGTCTGGGGAAAAACAAGAATAATGAACAAGAACATTGTTGTATCCTCCCACCCCCACCTAGTTCAGACCCATACATGGTAGGAATGTAGAACCCACCCGTAACCTGTTTCCCAAGTGAAAGAGACTGTTTAAGAATCATCCCTGAAGGCCCCGTCAAGCCGGTCGAACTGCTCAATCTGACATAGACTGGGTGGCCGAAGGGTAAGAGTGCCCCATGAGTACTACCAAGTACTCTAATTTGGTAGGAGAGGAGCTCCCAATGTTCCGGCCATAAGGGCAACCTGGTGAGGACACTCCAACAGATCTAAGGATCAGACATATTTCTGGTCATTGTTCAATGGGGCCGTGCTGCCCAGCTCTTAAGTGCATATTCTCAGTCGTTACCATTAATGTTGTCTTCTCCACTGCGTGGCGATGCGCAGGGCGACCTATCCTCCTTTAGTTATGATTTTAGCAAATTTGAGGGCTGCCTTTGGGTCAACAAGGTGATGCATTTTTAGGAGAGCAGAAGTGATTTTTAGGTTTTGGAAGTGTCTTTTGACAGGAAGGAATTTTCTGCAGGCAGCTTGTACAGAGGGGATAAAGTCCTGATAGAAGGAGAGTGTATTTCCTTAATAGTGCATCTCTCTCTGTTCTAGGGCCTGGCTTAGCACCACATCTCGTTCTTTGTAATTGAGCAGGCGATCCACTATGGGTCTGGAATCAGGTGGCATGCTTGAGTGTGGCGGGCTCGTCCCACAATAAAATCTGGTGACAAGATTTCCCCATATAATCCATTTTTATTGATGTTGGTGTATTCAGGGACACCTGTTATTCGGAGATTATTGCGCGGCGAGTGTGCCACCAGGTCTTCGTCCTTCCCTTTCATAAGCTAAAGGACTTTGTCAATGCGCAGGAGTCGCTTGCTGGTCGTATCATGCCAATCATCCACATTCAAGACACTGGTCTCGAGGTGGTCAATTCTATCCTCATGTTTGTGAACCCTCTCTTTCATGAGGTCTAAGCGGCTAGCCGTGAGGTCTAATATACCATCAGAGGCCTGGAGGCAGGATTTAACATCTACAAGATTTTCTTTTAGGTCCTCATCACTTCTATCTGTTCACGTATGGTTCTCTGTTATTTCTTCTTGCGAAAGGTCCTTGGCTCACCTTTCTGGTGTGTTTTTTACCATCAAAAGTGAGTTTCGACTGTTGTGCGTCCTGTTTGCCCATTGTAGCCGTATGCAGAGAATGTGTCATGGCAGGCAAATGCAGTGTGGTTGATGGGGCGTCACAAAGGCACCAGTGTGTCGTATCTATTAGTCCTCGCTAGCGCCTCTGATTTTTAACAATCAAGTGCCCCCATCGAGACCACCAGAAGTGGCAGTGGGAAGGTATGTATTCACGCTAGGTTCTGACTGTATACGCCAGCCAGATTGCACTTCGTTAGCCAGGAACAAATGGTGAGTCAGGGAGCGCCTCCCGGTTGCAGTCTATGGGTGTTACCCCGCCACTCCTCTGGAAGGTCGAAGCTGGAGGACACAAGCAGTTCAGTGATGTTTTGCCTGACCGATGGGCTGCCAAATTAGACTGGCAGTGAAACTGGTGAGGAAACGTCCCAGGGGGGCTCCGGGAGTATGACCCTCAGGTAGCTATAGTTTATATGATTGCAGCAGCTGTCCCCGCAGGGTATGAGTAAGAAGTGGATAGTCGTTGCTTATTGCAGTTCAAATGAATGGCCCGTCACTCCCTGGGAAAGTAATCCAGGCCGGGGGGCACGAGCAGGCCTCCTAACACTGCTAAGGATGTCGCAGGATTGCAGTAAACAGCAGTAGGGCCCTGAGTCGGAGGGCAATGTTCATGATGGGCCTTGGCTAAGTAAGCATCGTCCGTGTCACCATCAGCAGTTAAAACGGTCCAGCCCTGGACCGAACTAGTTTTGAAAACCTGAAACCCTGGGGATCATGATCATGGTTACCAGCAGGGAGCGCACTCATGATAATAGCGCCACCAGAGGCTTCCCTCCCATGGGGGCTCGAAAAACAAAGGGGCAGGCTGCAAGGCGCAGCTCAAATATCTTTCAGTGCAGCAGTGTAGGACGCAGTCTGGCGTCTGCGACTAGGCACTCCCACATAGCACGAAGTCACGTGGCTCGGGAGCCCGGCCCCAGCCAAAAACCTCATGGCCAGCAACTCTCTGCCATGGGCTCAGGGCCTGGCCCAGCTCCAACCCTGATCATGTAGGGCCCTGCCAGGTGGCAAGGATTGGGCAGATCCTCCTCCGCGACCTGAGCTGGCGATCGCGCTGCAACTCCCTCTGCTGACCCGAAAGTGCGGTGTAGCAACACTTCAGGGCAGGCCAGCCGGGGTCCAACGCCTGCTGTTCCCACCCATGTCAGCAGGGAGCTCTGGCCAGGCGCCCTCCCAATCCCTGCTCTCAAAAGTGCGTGGCTCACTTCGGCCCAACAGGCCCGCTGTCCGCAGACTCCTCTAAATCGAGGCCTGGCAAGATGCCGCCTGGCTTTTCACCATCTGCAGAGTCCCCCTGGATGTTGATAGATGGCAGATGGTGTTTATGGCCAGCAGAGCTTCTATAGAGCAGCCATCTTGCTGCCTGGCCAGGCTGTGCCTGATTGAGTGATCCGTTAGAGTGAATATAAAGATCTCCTCATTTCGGTGAAAAGAGGATGAGAAGGATCTATATGTTAAATGTGATTTATAATTTGTAAAAATCCAAGGAAGTGCATTGCCACAAGACAGAAGATACCTTTTTGCCGATACTTAAGTATTTAGATGTTCTTTCTCTGTGTTCCAGATAATGACTAGAGAAGGAGAAAGAGGAGAAACCATTAATCGTACAAAGGCTCTTTTTGATAATAACAAATGCAACCAACCTTGTAAGAAAAGTAGAAACCGTTCTTAGTCAGTTCTCATAACCATTTTCAGACCGGTCAGAAAAATACAAACTTTCTTCAAGAAAATAAGGGTTCATATGTGAGCAACTGAAGTAAGGTTAAAAAAAAACTGGTAAGCAATATGTGTTCTCCATATTGCTTACCAGTTACAAAATTCCCCACTCAATCGTAACTTCTCTGCAGTCCTTTCCAAATGAATCTGTTGGCATCTGAGACTCGTGCCATTCTTAAATCGTTGATACCACCAAGTACGTTGCAAGTGTTCAGGACCGATGTCTTAAAAGATAACTGAGCACCATCTTAAGCTTACCTTTTTACATAGGACCCGTATAACGATCCCATATTCATTTCCATTGACTAGTTGTACAGTTTGTTGGTTCTAATTAAGCATAAGTAACTACAGTTAGTTCAAAGAGAAAGTAGCAAGAGACCGAAATTTAAAAAAAATAAAGTTGGAGTTGAAATGGAAGTCCTTTGTTACTGTTCTAGACTGATACTCAATATTGTTTGTCAACGGGCAACATCTTAAGCGTACCTGAATCAACTTGGGGAATTCCTAGAAAAAAGACCCCCTATATTATTGAAGCAGTTTCTTTAATTTATCAAATAATTGTGTTGGTCACAATAGATCTTGGTAGCTAACGTTACCCTAGAGTTAGCAGAAATGTTAGAAATTAATGAATGACAACTTGAAAATGTTTGATTGGCCAAGTGCCATTTTTAACATTCTACTTGATTCAAATTATTGTAAGAACATGATTCACATATAGGAATTAGATGAAGGTAAATTAACTATTCTAGTCCCAAGATTTCTATTGTGGTCCAATACAAGTGACCCTTGCATGAGTCCAAAAAATGAAAATAAAGAGGAGATTGAGGAAATGATTTGTTGTACTATTAAGTAGAATTTAGGTGAAAAATTAGCCCATTTGATAATGGGGTTGAAAAAAAAAGTATAAAGCCTGAAGCATCTGTATTTCTAGCAAAAAAGATTGAAAAATAGGTTTTAGAAGGAAAACGTGTAGTCACCATTCTAAGTTCTAACAGGTGATTCTCAAGTCTCATTACACAGCTAATATTTTCGACTTCCTCATTACTATGCAGGCATACAGTTGTGCAAATTTTGCTCCCATTTCCACCCCTTTTCGTTTTTAGGTGGATATGATTGTTCATTGTGAGAAAATGTTATGTAGTTGCCAATCGATATTGTCTAGTTTCCTCAAGACATCTTTTGTGTTACGGATGAATGAGGAAAGTTTCTTTATAAATGGCTGTAGTTCATTATCCGTGTACTCACCTAATGTGGAACAGATTAAATCAATTCCTGTAATCATAGGTTTTCCGTTGGGTGGGAAAACTGGTTTGTGCACCTTTAGAAGTGTGTATATATGGTTGCCATGATTGGATGTTTGATATAAAGCTACTGTGTCTTTTAAAGTGTTCTTAGGCCTTAATTATACCATCTGTCCAAATTTTCTGATAACCATTTTAGAGCATCGGACATAGGATTCTTAAATAATTTTTGATAATTAGAATGATCCTACTGTCGATTAACCTCATGTAGGTGGTCTTCAGTGTATAAAATCACGATATTTCCTCTTTTATCTGCCTCTTTAATATAAATGGATTATGGTTTAGATCTTATATTGCCTAATGTTAATCCTGGGTGATATTCTTATAAAGGTATTTCGTTTTGGAAATGTACTTCTTGTATTCCTTCTCCACGTCTTGAAGTACTGCTGTGTAAAATAGCTCTGCAGAATTTCCAGGGGGTAAAGTTGGTGTAACTGTTGATTGTGGAGTGAACTTGCTTTCCAGTATGATATTTTTATTGCCAATTCCACAGCTGTTATGCTGACTTCCATAAATGAATTATTTGATAAATCATCCTCCATTTCTGAAAAGTGACTTATAAGATGAATACCTTCCAAAACCTATGCTGAAAGATAACTGGCTATTGGTTGTCATGGATGGGTTCTGATACTGTGAGGTTTATCAATGAAGAAGGCTTGGAGTTTGTCTACCGATGAATTTATATAAATCAGTTTTTTTAACATTGTGCAGACTTTGTTTCTATTGTATATTTCTGCTTCCTCACAAAATCACTTACCTGAGGTTTACAGGTCCAAAACCAGAGACGTAACTACACATTATCAGTCTTCCGTTCGCTGGTAATAACCATGGTAATCTTATAAGCCAAGATGCCTTTCTAAAAGAAGAGCGGTCACCAGGTGTTTGCACCTGGGTCTGCAGGCATGCACCTGGCTGAAGGCCACTGGTTGCTTCTGTAGGGGAATAATTTGTAACCTTTTTCAAGTGAGTGAGAGGAGATGTAGCCCATTGGCCAGGACCGGTGAATCAGGTTAAAGTTCCAACATCAGTTCAACGTCCTGTGATTTTGGGCAAACCATTTTATCTCTCTTGTGCCTTTAAAAAACATAATAGAAGAAAAAAAAACTGACCCTGTGTAACATTCTGGTGCTCATGTAAAGCACTCCAATGCCTTCAAACTGAGTTTGTGCTATGTGAAAGTGATAAAAATGTGACAAAAAAGGAGATGGGTGCTGAATATTGTACACTGAGTATTGGCTCAGGTTCCTGTTGGGGGTCATCACAAGCAATTCCTTAAAAACATCTTATAATTTCCAGTAGGACTGGCTATATCAGATCACCATTCTTCTAGGAAATCGACCCGTGGAGAGGTTCCCCTCATCTCAGAAATGAAGGGGAAATGTATTCCCGCTTATTTGAAAAACAAAATGGAAGTAAGAAATTCTACTTTTTCCAGGTTTGAAAAGAGCAAGAAGCGTGTTTTAATAAATTCCACGTAGCAACTGTTATTCTAGTATGCCTTTGTTACTCTTCTTCCAGATATTCCTCTAACCTATCTTGTCGATACTTTTTTAGGAGAGTATTCCATCAACCGGTTTAAAAATTCTGACTCTGTGAGAAATGTTATGCTATCCTGTATGCAGGACTACCCATAAATTGTGAGAACGGTGGACTATGGTATACGAAAGCAATGTATCTAAGTTGTGTTGCTTGTATTTCCTGCAGCAGCAACAGTTTAGAAATCTAAGATCTTACATTAAAGTTATGAATCATTTATTTACAGCCGTTTGTACAGAGGACCTTCTCACTCTTCATGAGGATGAGCTCAGGAGGATCAAGCGCCATTATGAAGTTCACAAAGAGTTGTTTGAAGGTGTGCAACACTGGCAGGACAGCTGGCAGCGTTATTTAGAATTAGAGGTAATTATGAGAGTGAAATGACTACCCTGACTGCAAATGTTCACGAATGGTCATTTAAAAAATTTCCCTTTATGTAAAAAGACTTAACTTCAGTCAGGATTTTGCCACATGGTTGGAAGTTGTAGTTATCCTCATCTCTCTTGATTTTCTGTATTCTCCCATGTGGGTGGTCCTTTAAATGCATTTAAAATATGGTTCTTCATTTTTTTTTAATAGCAATAACTGATAAATGTTCACAGTATTAATCATTGCCATTTCTATACATGTAAAACGTTTTGTTCTGTATGTTATAGATGCCATGGTAGCGATATTTCTCTGGCTTAATGTGTTGACCAACTGATAGTTTGCTGTGATTATCTTGCTATGTCTGGCGTAAGATCACAAAGCAAACTGACTCTTGAGCATCAAAGAGCATTTTAAGTTTAGAAGTTTTAGGGTGCCAGCCAAAATCAATCTTGGTGAGCTTATTTTGAGTAAATATTGTAGAGTTTCACAGAGCACAGGCAAATATTGTTTTGACTTATTGTACTGTATTGAGTTCACAAGGATGGAAATTAAATGTTTTACTCTGACCTATATCAGGCTGAGCAACCCTATTGAATGTTTGTATATAACATTTCTCTGTTACACAGGTGCACTTTGTCTCTGTTTGTGGGATACATTTAGCCAGGAGCGAAAACTGACCAAGCAAATATCCCCAACATTTTAATTTACTTGCAATCATTAGTTTTCCTTCAAGGGATATCTTCCGATAATCATAACTTAATTGTCCTTTCCATGCTCTCGGAATCTTACTCTATATAGTTCTCATTAGGAAAATCAATTTTCCTTAAAGAAAATGGAAATTTGACATCCTGTCGAAGTTTGTATTGATTTAATAAAAAAAAATTGAAGAGCTAATTTTATTATTTGGAAAAGTTGCTAAATAATGGAGACAAGCTTCAAGCTTCCACAAATGTGTGTGTGTGTGTGTGTATATGTATATGTGTGTGTGTGTGTGTATATATTACCTACTGGCGGTCGCCAGTAGGTAGTTATAGTTAGGACCACGTTTCCATAGGAAATCCGCAACATTCTATTTTGAATAACTTTGGCGCCGGTCGACGAATCCTCGCGAATTTTTCAAAATAGGTGGGGCGCTACGCTCCGCTCCTACCCAGAAAGTCTCGGGGGGGATTCGTCAAGCGGGGGCTGAGATAAAAGGGGGGTCCCAAAACGCGTTTTTCCCATGCATTTTTCCATAGGACCTTTAGACAGGGCTACAGCCCGAACGGCTGAACAGAATTTAATGAAATTTGGCAGAGAGGTAGTCCCCAGGTCAAGGAAGTGCCTTTTGTAGGTTTGGTGTAAATCTGTTCAGTAGATTCTGAGAAAATAGCCTTTAAATCAATATATATATCTCTGGCAGCTTACGGTGCGCTTACCGTAAGCTTACCGTACGCGTACGGTGGCGTGCGCGAGCGCGATTCTGATTGGCTCTTAGTTCTTCGTAAACCTTCGAATCGGTCGAAACCAGGAAGCAGCGGCCGCCATTTTCTCTCTCGCTTCCTGAGTAGGGCAGCAAAAACCAACCCCAAAAATGTGTAAAGAGGCAGTTTAATGAGATCCTAACCACCCTGCATTGATACAGGGGTCCCCAAACCACCCCCAAGCCCAAAAAAAAATAATGTTTTTTTCCGGAAAATCGCCGATTACGCTTACCGTACGCGCACGGTGAAAAATAGTAAAAAAAAAAAATTATCCACATTCTCTCCACCCCGTGTGCAAATGGTGCCCGAAGGGCACCATTTGTGCATGGCTTATCATAGGTAGGAAGTTAATAAAGAATACATTTCACAAAGATGCGCAAAATATGTCCCCCCCATGTGCGCACGGTGCGCAAAGCGCATCGTGCGTACATGGCCCATCCCGCTTAATGTGGGCACGCGGTGCGCGCAGCGCACCGCGTGACCACTGTGCGTGCACGGCACTAACTGCGTAAAGTGGGCGCGCGGTGCGCGAAGCGCACCGTGCGCGCACGGAACGAACTGCGTTAACTGGGCGCGCACGCCACGAATGGCGTAAAGTAACTTAGCATTTAAAAAACCTTGCAAATTCACTGAAAAAACCTTAGGTTTAACACATGTTATAGTTAGCTGGACATTTTACTGATAAAAAACCAATGAAATTCCCCCGTTATAGTTACTGCGGGCAACTATAACTCACGCGACCGCAATCTTCTGCTGATGACATATGTGTCTTTATGAAAAAAAAATATTTGTAATATATGTAAAGCTAAAATTTAATGGAAGAAGACATGGGCAAATAAGTGTCTAAATACAGTATTAGCATCAGCAGAGGATTGCGGTCGCGTGAGTTATAGTTGCCTGCAGTAACTATAACGGGGGAATTTCATTGGTTTTTGATCAGTAAAATGTCCAGCTAACTATAACATGTGTGAAACCTATGGTTTTTTCAGTGTATATATATATATATATATATGCTCCCGGAGCACTGAGCTTGACCTTTCTTCTCCTGAATTGTTTTCCCAAAACCTTCGCTTTTGGTTACTTGTTTTATGCCTTTCGGCTTCAGCATGTCTTTTTTGTTGTATTTTTTGGAGAGTTCAGTTTCACAGAGAAATCATATCTTTCTATGTGAAGTGGCTTCCTCTAGTAAAAAGAACGCCCAGACCGATCTGTGAATCGTCTACACAGTCTCGCCCTGATCCTTCACCTAGAAAAGTGCCCCCACCATATCACATTTTTTCAAGGAGGTCCTTTCTGCACGGAGAGAAGATTTGTCTCCATGGAATACAAGAGAGCTGGTGGAGGCTATAAGAGTAGACATAAGGGAGGTCTGAGGGGCATGTAGAGGGAGCTCACACTACTTTATTGTATGTAGTCTTTAAGTTTTAGCACAATATACAATTCAAGTTCAGCACAGTTTTTGCCAAGTACATTTTTCTTTAGAAACTTCTAACATTTCACCTATTAGGAAAGTGCCCCTTTTTGCATGTTTACCCCCACTTTTTGCCAAACTGTTGACGTACATTGACGGTGCCCTGGGTTCCTGCCAACCAGGTACACAGGGCCTATGTCTATCTCTATACAGGACTGATGCAAAACCCAATTGGCAACTCTGGCCACATGTAATCCCCTTGTAAAAGGTACCAGGAACACTGTGACCAGGATTGCAGCACTTAATGTGCCACCCTTAGAAACCCTGTACCTTTACACCCACACACTGCCATTGCGGGCAGCGTGTTTTGGTGCAGAACAAAGTGAAGTCGACATGGCACTTAACCCTGTGTGCCGTGCCAACAACCCGTTGCCCTGGCATAGGTAAGCCACCCCTCTAGCTGGGTGCGCTATACCAGTGGTGAGGATCAGGGTGCATGAGCCCTGTACTATGGTGCTGCGAGTTTGTCATTATGAACTCCACAGCACCATAATGGCTTCACTGAAAACTGGGAAGCTTGGTATCAAATGTCTCAGCACATTAAACCCACCCTGATGCCAGGGTGGAATTTAATGAAAAATGTACTCGGAGGGCATATTAGAGATTCCCCCTGAAAATGACCTAACTTTAGTGCCCTGAATGAGTGGCTGCTCACCACCTGCCACCACCAGACATGTTTCTGGATCCCTGGGTCGAGAGCCTGCCGCTCTCGGGGGTCCTGAAACAAAGCACAACCTGGGACGAGGTGCCAAGCCTCCTCCTCCAGGATGCGCCAAGCCGCCTCCTCCTCCAGGATGCGCAGGTTCCAGGAAGGGGAAGCTTCAAAACCTTGCTGCCTTTGTGAGCTACTCCAGCCATTTACTGCTCCCAGCAACTGACCCCCCACTTTGGGCTGGAGAATTGGCGAGAAAAAACAAGTTTTGCAGCGTGAATCTTTCTGGATTCACTATGCTGTGCATTATTCCGCGGTCTGGTGGTTGGGTCCGGAATCGTAGCCCTTTTTTTTTGTTTTTTGTAGCCCAGGTGGGCGTCGACATCCCACCATTTGGTGCACTTCTCGTGACGTCGGCACACTTCCTGCGGAAGCCCCACCTCCGGGTGCCATCTTCAGATTATTTTTTCCACCGTTGGGTATGGATCGTCACTGTGAAGCTCCAGAAGTTTTTGCGAAGAAAAAAGCGAGTTTCAGCGAAGAAGAAGTTGAGGAAGACTACAGAAAGGAAGATCAACAAGCCGGGACGACTAAGGAGGAGAACCTCTATCTTCGACGTCCAACAGAGAATGCTCACTCAGGGACACTGAGCGCAGGAATGCGCAAGACATCCTTTAAATTCTGACGTAACTGTCACCATAAATACGCACAGAAGGACCAAAACCCGATCTGCAACCTTTGCCTGCCAGTCAACCACGAGAGCATAGACTGCAACGCCTGTTCCGCCTTCACACCGAAGACACTCCGGGTGAGAGAGAGACGGAGGAGAGCCAACTACAACATGGAGGGCAAGGGACAGGCCCCGTCGCTGTACGAACTGGGCCTCTCCGCCGACTATGACCACGTTGCCGAGGGACCTGATGACTTCACAGTCGCAAAGACCGATAAGAAAACGTCTGACAAGGTAGGAGAGACGTCGAACACTAAACCCTATACAGGGCCCCGAAAACCAGTCAGACTCTCGAAAAACTGAGTCAAAGTCCTCGAAGGGAACACCGGCGCCGAAAATTTCGATGACCACAAGTGGATCCAAGGACGAAAGGCCCGGCGAATCCTTCGAAGGACTCACAGGTGGCGAAGACCGGCGAACAGCAAAGGTCGTCGAAGCAAGGCCAAGAACTGGGGCGCTCGACTTCAAAAGATAAGGTTGCGTCGATGCCGGCTCCGTCAAAAAGACCAGTGCTAGACGCCGAACAGGCCTCCGAACTCGAAAAGAAGAAGAGGAGGCTCGAGGCAGAAATGGAGAGCATCCTACAAAGGAAAAAGGAGTTCGACGAAAAAATTCACAATTCCAACGAAACCACCATCTATCATCGTAGAAGTCGAGGAACAGTAACAGTTCGACGCCGAAGAACTGTCAAGCTCCCGGAGATGAAGAAGAGGACCTTTACTATGAGGGAGAGTAATATGAGGAACAACAATCAAACTACGGCTCGGCGTCGACGACACAGGACCTGGAGTGGCAGGACCTGGATGCCGAAAATCCAGAAGAGCCTGTAGAGACTTGCCCTTCGAGGCCTTCGCTGCCAGATGACCTTGGGGCCTACAATATGGTCGTCAAAAACGCAGCAGCAGCTTTTGGGGTTAAGCTTGAGGAAGAAAAGCCAAAAGCAGACTTTTTACTGGAAACACTGCTCCCCATCCAAACGAGGAGCCAGTTCCTCCCCATGCTAGAGTGTCATGAACCAGGGGAAGGAGGCGTTCAAGGACCCGGCAACATGCAGGTCCATCACACCTAGGACGGAGAAAAAGTATAAGCACCCCTCCCAGGACCCTCCATACATCAAGGGATCCGTCACAGCGGATTCCATCATTGCATCTACTGCCAGAAAGAGGGCTAATGTCCCGGCAACCTCTGGGCCACCACCAGACAAGGAAAGCAGGAGGATGGACCGGACTGGGAGGAAAATTGAGAGAAACGCGGCGATGCACTGGCGCATGGCGAACTCCAATGCCCTACTGAACAGACACCAATGCCAACATTGGGACGAGATGGGGGAGCTAATCAAGCACCTCCCCGAACAATACCAGCAAAGAGCTTCGCATCTAGTGGAGGAAGGGAAGAATATAGCGATTTCTTGCCTTAAAACGGCCTTGGATAGAGCAGAAACATTAAGCAGGTTGATGGCAATAGGGATAACTGAGAGAAGGCAAGCCTGGCTCAGGTTCTCAGGCTTCAAGCCAGAAGTCCAGAACAACATCTTGAACACCCTTTTCAACGGGGAAACGCTGTTCGGAGCCCCGGTGGATGAAAAACTCACCCAGCTCAAAAAGTAGAACGAAACAGCAAGGTCCATGGGGGCCCTGCAATTCAGAGGGATGAGAAGAGGTACCCCGACACCGAGACCTTACGGAAGGGGAGGAAACCAGCCAGGAACGTTGTGAGAAAGTGCCATCTTTCTTGCATGGTATGCCCCCATTTTTTGCTAAATTGCTGAATGTACTTCGATTGAGTGTACCCTGGGTTCCTGCCAATCAGGTGCCCAGGGCCTATGTTCCTTCCTTAAACCACACAAACTCCAAATTGGCAAACCCTAGCCACATGTCAGCCCCTAGTAAATGGTACCCTAGGTACCCAGGGCCTTGTGGCCAGGGAATGCCTCTAAGGGCTGCAGCACTCATTGTGCCACCCTCAGAGGCCCTGTACCCTTACACACACACACACTGCCCTTGCAGGCTGAGTGTCTGGGTGCAGGACAAAACAAAGAGTCGACATGGCACACATCACTGTGTACCATGCCCATCACCTACACTGCCAAGGCATTTGTCAGCCACCCCTCTAGCTGGGTGCATTACGCCTATGGTGTGGGCACAGGAGCAGGAGCCCTGTGCCCCTACAGTACCCGGGTCCATTCCTGGGCACTGTAAGTGCAGTGCTGTCATTTAAGAGTGCATGGTGCTGAGAGCTTGTCAAACACGAGCTCCACAGCACCATATTGGCAACACTGAAGCCTGGGAAGTTTGGTATCAAACTTCTCAGCACATTGAACCCACACTGATGCCAGTGTAGGATTTAATGTACTAAGCACCCCAGAGGGCATCTTAGAGATGCCCCCTTACAGCTAACTTACAATCCACGTCTGCTCTGAGGCTGCCCAGGCTGCCACACAGCAGACACGTTGCTGGACCCCTGGGTGGGAGAGCCCCTGCTCTCCCGGGCCTGCAACAATGCACATCCTGGGTGAGGTGAGATCTCCTCCCCCAGGATGAGCAAAGGGAAGCTTCAAAGGCAGGCCGCCATTTGGAGTTTCCCCAGGCCACTGCAACCCCCCACTCTGGCGGGAAGCTTGGCCGGAAACCCCATACAAGGACAGGGGATGTGCCAGCCTGCCCACCCCACCCCTCAGGTGGGGGAGGCGAGGTGAAGCACATCTCCGGGCTCTCGCCATCTTGAAGATGGGAGGCCCTACCCTATCAGGATTAGGCTACTGCCCCCCTCCCACAGGAGAGAGGCAGGATAGGGGGTGTACCCACCCCAGGTCAAGGACCCATTGGTCCCTGGCCTTCACCTACCTGTAACGCCCCTAAATCTAGTATTTAGGGGCCCCCTGAACCTTCCTTCCTCAGATTCCAGATAGAAAATTACAAGAAGAGCAAGAAGAACAAAGACCTGCCCTGCAGCTGCTAAAAAGAGAAGAAGACACCAACTGCTTAGGCCCCAGCCCTACCGGCCTGTCGACTCTCGAACCTGCACCAGCGCGGCATCTCTCGTGGCCAGCAACCTCACCAACCCCGGAGGACCTGGCTACCTTTTGGCTCTAAGCCCCTGGGACTCCCATGAGTAGAGGCTCTACTCAAGAAACCTATTTTTAACCCCTGGCAGCAGCCCGGAACCGCGGACCCAACACACTCTGCACCAGCCAAGCCTGGCCAGTGCCGGAGTGGACAAAGACCCTGAGGACGACCCCACGGCGACTGTGACCCCGAGTCCGGCACCCAAGGACCCCCCTCGACATCCCGGAGGAAGCCTGCAGCCTCAGAACCAAGTGCCACCCCAACCGCGATCAACCAGAGGGTAAGATTCCCGACGTCAAAAGGCACCCCTGCACCCGGCGCCCTGCGGCCCCCTGTGCCCAATCCCGGGGTACCCACCTAACCTACAACTACCCAACTTACCTCTCGAAGTGGTGGTGGCACCTGAAACATCCTCGTCCCCGAGCCTGCAGCCTTTTTCCAAACCGGAACATTCCCATTGATTTCCATTGAGCGCCCGAAGGCTCAAAAGCACCCTGCACCCAGCCGCCCGAGTGGCCCTGGCAGTGCCCTCTCTACACTAACCTAATTCCCCACTTGCCCTGAGTAAGTGACCAGGAGCCCAGCTCCCACAGCCGCGTGGCTTGCCAGACAGCAGCCACCAACCAAGGCCCCCCTATCCCTCATAGGATAACATTGGGCCTAACTCTCTCTGCACCCGGCCGTCCTGAAACCGCTGAGGGTGAACCAACTGTACCTACCTGACACTGGGGGACCCCTGAGTCCATGCCCGGAATTTCAACTCTGCCAGTCGAGTACTTACCCTTAAACCGCTAACTTCATTTTCCTCATAGGGTAACATTGACTGGCTTTTTCTTCAAAAATCTTCTAAGTGTGAACTTTTCAAAACTGCAAAAATTCACCAAAAATCAGCCAAGTGACAAAAACGAATTTACTCACCTGCTCCTAGGTGAGCTCCCAGTGCTGGATCTTGGTGCCCAGCCCTGACCCTGAAAAGTGTTCACAACTATACTTACCTCTAACTCATTTTTCTCCCATAGGAAACCATTGTCTGCTTTTCTGTGAAATTTCTTCTAAGTGTCTATTTTTGCAAATTTGAAATATTCTTTTAAAATCGTACCACTTCTGCAAACGAAATTACTTACCTGCTTTTGATAAGGACCCCAGTCCTGGGTCTAGGTACCCAGTCCTGGATTACTAAAGTAACGATAAAGTACTCTACCTGCAATTTGAATTTCTTGCCATAGAGATCCATTGAATGTTTTCTTTGAAATATTTTCTAAGTGCTAACTTTTGAAATAGCTAAATATTATTTAAAAATCATTAAATCAAATCAAATACAGCTTTATTCGATTAAAACCAATAATCATAAAAGCATGGATATCACAGTTCAAGTTAAAAACACAAACAAATATGACTACATTAACAACTGGTTCCTTGATTTGAAGATACATTTTAAAAAAGCATTGACTGAAGCAACAGCAAAGACAGTATCTAACATTTGTAGAGCAATAAGTGCAGGTCGACAGTGCCTGAGGCCAAACAATTTCAAGACTGGCAAAATCCATCTTTTCCTAGGAATGGAATAGAATTTACACAGAAGTACAACATGCAACGTCGATTGAGTCGAGATATCGTCGCAGGGACAATTGCATAATTGTTTGGACCAGTCGTTCCGTTCCGGGAAACTTAATAGCCTGTGAATAATTCCCAGGCGAAATCGAACTAACAGAAACCTATTAAAGTCACCATCTACTAGTTTTATATATGGTTGAATTGATAAATGAGTAGAAATCAACTGGTGGCTCTGGACTGATGTTTTCTTCAGTTCAATGGCCAATCTGCGATCATTTAGGTAATCCAAACACATTTTTTTCAGATCTTTTCTCGCTATCCCGGCCAAGGTTGTGGGGTTATCGTAAAACTCACAATGATCTAATTTGCCACAGAATGATTTGACGTATGTTAGCCATCTAATCTTTAAGACCCCTTCCAATTTTAAAAGGTCAAGGATTATAGAGCGGTTCAGAGCCAGATTATCCGAGGTCCAAATCCTGTGCCACTCGAGTATTGGTTGTGTTTTGATAATGTCTTCTAAATAACCAATTCCTAATTCTACGTGGCATGAGTAAATTGAGGTGGACTCTGGAACCGCCAATAAAAACCTTAAAAATTTATTTTCCACCGTCTGTAAGGTAGTGACATCAACGACCCCCCCAGACACCTGCTCCATAAGTAGCAACAGAGACGCATTTTGCGTTATATATTTTTAACAATTCGTAGGGGGGCCTTTTGCCCAACTTTTTGCTAAAATTATGTAGGGCAGTCACTGTTCTAACGAACAGGATCCTCCTAGCTTTCACAGCTTGATGCCAACTCAATTTATTATCAAATAAAATGCCCAAGTATGCAAATGATTTGGTGTACTCTATAGGTTTGTCGTATACAAACATGGTCTTCGGGGTTCTACTCTGTCTAGTACCGCAAGACATAGCAAATGTTTTGGTAACATTAATAGTGAGTCCCAAATTGGTCATAAAATTCTCAAAAGCAGTGACAACACGTTGTAGGGCAAGGGGAGTACGGGCCATTAACACGGCGTCATCAGCATATAGTAAAGCCGGAATGGGTCTGGAATCTATTTGAGGAAGGTCAATACAATTAAGTACTAGGTGTTTACCTAAACCATTAATATAAAGATTAAAAAGGAAGGGAGCGAGAACACAACCCTGTCTCACTCCCTTACCTATCCTAAAATCAGTAGTACATTGACCCTCAGTCCCGTACCTCACCCTTGCCTTGGCCCCTGCGTAGAGCTGTTTGAGAAAAGAAATTAGGGGAATATCCACACCTAAGTCTTCTAGGATTGCCCATAGCTTATCATGGACGACACAGTCGAATGCTGAAGATAAATCGACGAAGGCTAAGTATAAATTGCCCCTTTTCGCTGTTGTATACTTATTAATTAAAAGATTTAAATTAAGGCTCTTATCCACTGTCCCCATACCCTTGCGAAATCCATATTGAGTGTCACTTAAAATCCCAGTATCTTCAGCCCATTCTTGTAATCTGTTTAAAACCACTCGACCAGCAATTTTCATCGAAGAGACTAACAGGGAAATTGGACGATAGCATGCCGGGTTAGCTCTATCGCCTTTTTTAAAAATGGGAAATAAAATAGAGACTAACCAGGTAGGAGGAAGACTTAACGCACTAGAAGCATTAAAAAGTAAGGTTAAAAGAGGTCCCCATAAATCAGGATTACATTTAAAAAGGTCCGCAGGGATGCCATCCGGACCTGGTGCCTTGCCCCGTTGGCAAGCCAAAATGGCCTCATTTACCTCATGGGGCTCAAATACCAGATGAGTTGCGGATTCTGCACCCGGCGGGGGCTTCTCAAAATCCACTAGGCCTGGGGCGTTTTCAGTGTCAATAGGACAACTATAAAGCTGCATATAATGACTAATCCATTCTTTTTCAGTTATTGCAATCTCAATGGTGGCCCTGTTCTGGTTAATTAGGAATGGAGCATTGACGGCTTTCCAGAAGGCCGCCGAGTCTTTCGATAAGGCCGCTTCCTGAAGAGTGGACCACAGTATCTTTTTTACTTCCAATTTCCTATTTTTCAAAGCGATTTTATATTCCCTCCTAGCATTAGAAACATCGATTGGGTTTTTGGGATTGGCATGTAGCACTTGCTTCAGCTTTGAATATGCTTTAGTGCATATGTGGTCAAACCACCCAGACTTTGTAGCCTTACTTTTATTAGATTCAACAAAAAGAGCCTTTTTAATAGATTTTCCTATTATTAAGAAATTCTCCAAAATGGCTCTATAATCACCTGGATCTTGTAGACAGTTTACAATGTTACTATAACAATCTCTGACTAATGTACCCAGAAATTCTTCAGGATTAACTCGTTCCCAACTTAGTACGTATCCATTCTGTCTGGTGAGTTTGATGTTATCAATATTGTTGAGATCTCTGCCCCTCTTGCCAGATGGATGGGACTTCATCATCATGCATGTACTTTGTGGGAAATGGTCACTTAAGGCTAGGTCATGTGTATAAAAATTCATAACTCTAGAAGAGTGCCTGTTATGTGACAATATAAAATCTATTGTAGAAGAGGCACCACGACCATTAAATGTTGGAGAGAACGCAGTTGGAGGGGTAGTTAACATGTTACAAAAGCCCAAATCCAGTGTTGATAAAACATCATTAAGTAACTCTCCTTGGATTGTGTGTGCAAAATGTGGCAGACAATCTTCGTCATTATAATCGTGAGTTAAGCCACATAGCCCTTTACCTGTATGTTCACATAATGGGCAATTAAAGTCTCCCCCCCCCCCCCCCACAAAAGGACTGCATCCTTGTTCTGGGAATCCTGAATCCACTCCAGCTTTTCTAAAAGGGTTTTTAGAGTGCTCACAAATAGTGGCTGAGGAACATTATTATAAAAGTTTACTACTATCAATTTCAAATGACAATCACAAGTAAGGCCGATAATTTGATAATAGGGGCCATCAAAGAAGTTACATTTATCAAAGTTCAATAAATTGGAAATATAAACACAAAGGCCACCCTTTGCTCTACCGGAAAAGGATGGAACTGCTGGTGTAAAAAAGGTTCTGAAACCAGCCAGGTGAACAGTTTCCACTAGCCAAGTTTCCTGTAGGCAAAGAATATCGAAATTCCGTATAAAGTCCAGCCAGATACCATTTGACAATTTCGATTTCAGTCCTGCTACATTCCAGTAAGCAATTTGAAGACCTTTAGGACTAACTCTTGCATTCTCCCCCTCACAGTTATGAACCACAATTTCCATAAGTGACAACTGGGACATACAAGTTTGGGGACCCATGGTCGTGAAGTCAGGTGCTAGGGTAGTTTTGGGAATTATAGAATCTAAGCTTGAACTTTCCACTAAGTCCGGACGGAGAGGTATAATACAAGCCATGTCACTTCGCCGTACATTATTATCGAGAAGTGGCATGCAGATTTCATCTGTACTAGGCGATGGCGCCGCCCCAGGTGTTTGGTCCAAAATGTCCCCTTGCTTGACCAGTCTACTATGTCAGTCTACATCTTCTAGAGGGGACAAGGACTCAAATCGGTTATATGTATGTATAGGATATGAATGGCCAAAGTCTTTGTTTGGAGCTCTTTTTCCTGAGACACCGGGCTTATAAAAGAAACCCAGGGGAACCACACCAATGTTGCCTGGGATCAGTGAATGATATTCCATAGAGCCCAAGATCCATTGAACAAATTGAGGTGTCTTAAAGCTCAAAACCACACAATCACCTTGCAAATTTTTAGAATCTCTTCCCACCCAGCCCACCCTTCTTACCATTTTAAATTCCGCAAACAATCTGCCTGTTTCACCGATCCTAGAACCCAGCCACGCCAAGGATTTATTTCTTAACTCCTGCCAGGGTTCGTTCTGGTCAACTCTGAGTTTTGGTACGTTGGTTAGAATCACAGTGTAGGGTGTCGCGGGGGCGGTAGGTCGAGGAAAGGGGCAGTTTGTGCAGGCACAGGGCTTACAGCTGGTACCATATTGTGTCTACTGACGTCACCAATGTTGTGGTCTAGCAGGGTTTGCCTTTGATGTAAGCAATTTGTGGTACTACCCTGCGATGTGAGTGAACGCACACCAGGATGTCTGTTGTTGTTCGACTGTGTGTTGTTAGATCTAAATGCGATCTCAGCTTTGTCTTTATTTGGCCGGTTTATAGGTACGATAGAGTTGGATGTCGGCACTTCGGAAGTAATAACATGCTCGGGATATTTAAGTATAACCTCTTCAATTACACCAAGCCTAGTGGAGATGTTACTGAGGGAATCCCTAATAAAGGTATCCAGTGCCTCTAACTTGGTTTGAATAGCTGATAAACTAGCCTGGGGTGGTTTATGGGACGAGGTAAATTCCAAATCACACGATGCTTTTTTAGATTTTTTTGCAGGGGGCTTGTTAGTTCCTTTGGGACCGGGTTTAGGTAGATTGACTTTAGCCCTCGGGGTTGAATCTACCGCTAAACGTGCGTTTGTAATTGGGTGTTTTGAACGTTTAGAGGGTGGTTGTAGTTCAGCGTCCTGTTCAGAAAAGGATA
This sequence comes from Triturus cristatus, assembly GCF_964204655.1. Lineage (NCBI taxonomy): Eukaryota > Metazoa > Chordata > Amphibia > Caudata > Salamandridae > Triturus > Triturus cristatus. Next base: position 503,676,633 of record NC_140583.1, on the reverse strand, counting down.
TATGATCTGGAATGTC